>NC_044309.1:2659771-3259771 GCF_007474595.2 Lynx canadensis | reverse complement strand
AAAACACGTGGTCTTCTCTGGGCTCATTGTCGATGATGGGGTTTTGAGGTGATGGTGGGTTTTGGAGCCACCGGCCAAGAAAGGATTCTTGAAGGTGTCTTTGGTGCAAAAGGTGATTTTATTAAAACATGGGGACAGGACCCACGGGCAGGAAGAGCTGCACTGGGGTTGTGAAGTGTGCTGGTTACATACCATGGAGTTGGGGAGGTAAAGTCAAGAGGAAGTTTCTTAAAGAGATTTCCATATGCTAAAGAAGACTCATAGATTACTGGAGACCTAGCTACTGTCAAGCTAAGGTTGTTTTTCCCTCTAGCAAAGCAGTAAGACAGTAGGGAGTTCCTGGACATTAGGCTATTGTTAAGATTGTCTTTTTCTTGTAATATTACTAAGATATTTGTAAACTGATGCAGACTCTATCAGCTTAACTGTTTGTTTTCTGTCCTTTCCTTTGTAATTGGGCAGCCAGGAGTGCCTGAGGAAGGCCACACAGATCCCACCCTGGGCAGGGGGAATGCTACCTCGTGCCTTGCCCTCAACCTGCCTTATCATCGACACCCAGGTTGACACCCAGCCTAGAAGAAAGACCTTGAGGTTCACCCGTTGTGGGTCATTTCCCAGGGAACTCCCTGAAGAACCTCACAAGTGGATGCTTTTTACATCCCTTATCCCTGTCGTTTTCAGTAAAGGAATCATGTCACATTTGAGATTTTCCCATCATTAAATGAAAATCTATGGCCTTTTTACCTCCTACCCTCGCTCGTCGGTGCCTCACGTACTGATAGCTACATTATCACCATCATTTCCTGAACCACGTCTTACTTAAGAAATGTCTTGGGCTCCGGGGTGTCTACATTATTTTTCTTTCCAGTCTTTTCAGATTTAATCCTACAGACTTATTCTGTCTTTTCACAAACAGGAATACATTATGTACATTCAGCTTTCCTCTGATTCTGTGTCAGGCTAAAAAAAGATACGCTCTCGTCCTCAGAATTTCACATAATTAGGCAACATTTCAGGTAAATACAGCTCGAGACCTGTTGCATGGTGTTTGTCCCAGAGCAGAATATTAATTGGATCCATTTCCTTCATTAGCTGCCTGAGCGGATCCAGCCAGCGCCCTGTATACCTCGGTAGATTCTTGCACTGACTGCTTTGTTTTTAGGCACTTGTGTTGGCTCCCCGCTCTGTGCTCGCTCTTGGGTCTCTAAGTCTGGCAGCCCCCAGGCATGGGCTGAGAGACACAGACGGACGCCAGTGCAGCTCAACACTGACCTCGAAGTGGTTTCCTTTCCCTGTCAATGTCCTGTAAAATGCCGCTGCCATCAACCTACTTGATGTCCCTTCTAATCTTTGAGTTGGTCAAAAAAAAAAAATCATTTATAAAGAGGAATCGTTTCTTGTATAAAGGTCAGCACTCAGCAGATCCGTTTTACGGAAGAATAGGAGGCAATCAGGACACTGCATGCCCAACCAGCATTAATGTTACTGACAATCCCGCTTCAGTGACCCTGTTTGCCTGTTGCTGATGTCACGGGGGCGTGATGCACGAGAGCAACGCAGGTGTGCCATTCTCCAGTTCTGGAAGTCAGAGGAGGAAGTGGGTCTCACGGGGCTAAAACCAAGATGTCAGCAAGGTGCCCTCCTTCCTGGAGGCTCCAGGGGACAATCTGTTTCCTTTATTTTCCAACTTCTAGAAGCCACCTGCACTTCTGGGCTCATGGCCCCTTCCAGCCGCAAAGCCAGGAGAAACGGCCAGGCTGAGTTCCTCTCGTGATGGCGTCCCTCTTGTTTCTTCCTCTCCTAACTCCCGAGTCCAGCGGTAAGGATCCTTGTGATTATCAGGCTCACCAGGATAATCCAGGACAATCTCCGCATCTCAAGATATTTAGCTTACTCATGACTGCCAAGTTCTTTTTGCCATGCAAAGTCACAGATTCACGGGTTCAAAGGTTCTGGGGATTAAGATACGGACCTCTCCATGGGATTTTTTTTCTGCCTATCAAAGTCCGCCCTCTGCTTGAGACCAGAGAACTCAAGGGACTTCACGAGAGAAAAGGCTAGTTTGTTCCTTTGCTTCTTTTCCTGCTTCTTGCTGGGACCTGCACTCCCACCCCACTCTACACATGCCTCATAATGCAAATAGCATATGTCTTCCTCGTAAGGGACAGGAGTTAGTATTTCTCCAGAACCAGTGACATCTAAGGGAGGGCCGGATGAAAATGAGCAGAGGAAGCCGTCATGTGTGCATTCTAGACCGTTGGTGCTAGACAGCTTGATGCCTAGACCCCTTGGCTCCAAGGACTAGCACCTGGGCCCTCATCCTTGTTCTAACCAGTTCCCGCATGCCTGAGAGGATGCCGACACCAGACCAGTGTCCTCAGTAAAGACCCCAGACCTCAAACAAAGAAGAGACTCCTTCCTTTCCTTTCTGAGTCTCCCGGACAATCCATCTGTACCTGTTCTCTCTCTCCATCTTCAATAAGCCCCGCTTTCACCTCCTGCTGGCTCACGTTTGACTCCCATCCTGGGTGGAACCAAGGACCCTCTTGGCCGGTCCTGCGGGACCTTTGGATCCTCAGGCCAGCCTGTCGGCATCATGTTCCCCAAGTCTTCACGTCTCCCGCGTGCACGTATTCCCCATCCCAAGGCCCCTGAAAGACCCCACCCGTTACAGCATCAGGTCCAATATCTCATCCCCCAGTCCAAAAGTCCCAAACCTCATCATCTGAATCAGGTCTGAGTGAGGCTCTCGGTATGATCCACCCCGAACCAAAAGCTCCTCTCCAAGCGAATCTGTTAAGCTCAAGAGACGGATCATCTGCTTCCGAAATGAGATGTTGACACAGGCATGGGACCACAGTCGTAGACAGTCACGTTCAGTAAAGTAGACGAGAAGGCAAAAAGGAGCCCACCAGCCCCAAGCATTTCCAAAACTGGGCACACTCCATTGGGTTTCAAAGCCAGAGAACAGTCCTCCTGCTGGGCTGGCCGAGAGGCATCCTTCCAAGAAACAACGAACCAACACCAAAGAACAGCCTGTATGGAAAGCTCTGTTGGGGTCAAATCCAGGTTACCTAAGTCCGAACTGGAGACACTCAGAAGATCGGTGATGGGGCACAACCCCGCGTGTAGCCTGCAGAGAATTCTATGCAAGGCTTAGGCTGGAAAGGCTGGAACCGTTTCAGTTCCATCCCCTCGAGATCTGGAGGCAGGTGGGGCGATGTCCCCTGCAAAATTAGACAAACGTGTGGGGAAACTTTACGTAAAAACGAATCTTCTAGAGCTTGAGACTTCCTGAAGTATCCTGATACCTCTGAAGCTCCTGCCTGTTCTAATAGTGAAACCAAATAAATCACATTTCCTAGCTTTACATTGGTTTCGAATGTTGGGCCTCACGTAAGTCATGTAAGAAGAACATTAGTTTCCCATCGTACTCAGAAAAACAGATGCAAAAACAGAGAGTATGCATTAGAGCTACGCTGGAAATATAACTTACACTCTAACCTACTATTTGAATGACTGAAAAACCACTTTGGTCCATGCCTAAGGAACATGAAAACTTGTGGAAGGATTTTCATTTTTAAGAAAGCAGACTCTAAGTGCTAGAAGCCGACCTATGCCCGTAAGACTATGTCTGTAAGGATCTGTTTTGCACCTCTGGGATTCTGTACAGACATGCCAGAATGTACCTCTACAAGTCTTTGGTCACCGTGTAATTAAGGGAGAGAATGTGGGAGAAATCACAGTGCACGCTAGACCCCTTGCCCCATATGCTACGAAGGCAAGCTCTCAGAAAGGGAGAGGGACAGGGCCACTAATGTGTTCCCACAGATATTGACGGGCATTTGTCCGTGTCTCAGCTTTGGTGGCTATTGGCAGCAAATTCAGAATTCAGTTCTTGTTCATCCCTGCCCACTGCTTCTCTGCCTGCACATACTAAGGAAACACTATATGTCCCAGTAACCTTGCCTGTATGGTTTTCCCTGGGGTACAGTGGTTTGAATCCAATGCATTGATGACATCATATTTTCTAAAAACTCCTGGGAGCGTGCACACGTGCACATAAACACATCCTGATAATCTCCGTACATTGTGCATCCAGGAAATTCTCTGTGCTAAGCTAGGGGTGGGGCCGGATGTCTCTCCAGCCTTCTCCCCACCCAGGAAGAGCCCGCCTTCTAGGGTGAGACCGGGGCCTGGGGCCGGGTTGACTGATCTACCTGGCATGGAGTCCCTTCTTCCCCGGGAAAGCCCCACCTCCCCCTGCATCGGGCCGCATGCTTTCCATCCCAGGCAGATGCCAGCGTGGTGTGCAAATAATGCAGTTTCCCCCACGCGCCAGGACTGAACATGACTCAGGATAACATTTGGGCTATATTTTGTGTGTGGTGCCGAGTGCTTCATGAGCATTACCTCATATAGTCCTCACAGCTGTCTACACGGTGTCACCATTGTGCTTTATGAGGCGCGGGGAGGGGAAGTGACCTGCTCAGAAGAATACGTCTAGCAAATGACTAACCCTGGATCTAACAGCCAGGACGTGGGAAGGAATCGGAAAAGCTTATCTAACCTACACCTGCAAATTGTTGGAATAACACCAGATCCGTGGACGAACCTCCTATTAGCATAACAGAGCGGCAGATCAGACGAGATCATCCCTGCAAATCAGGTGCTTGGACTCACTTGGGCAATACTGGCGTCCAGAGGGAGCTAAGTGAGGCCCAGCTCACGTCACTGCTCTGAGGATTCCAAGGGGGGATGTAGACCCAAATGATCTCTGAGGTGCCTCAGGTGCATATATTATCCAATAAACGTCCATCCTCAAAGCTCTAATTGTGAGGAAAGGTAACAAACTGACCGTCAGCGTGCAAGACACAATTCTTCCTCAGCCCTCCGCCACTTGCACAAATACCCTTGGTGAAACATGCATTTCCCTCCACCCACTTTTGAGTAGGACGAAGCGGCACTTTCCTGTTTCACAGCGGGCGGCTTGCACACACCAGCAATATCGAGAATTTGAAGAGAGGGAACAGCGGAGCCCGTAGTAACTTGCTGGCAGAATTTGCTCGCCGAGGTAATCCCCCTGACAGGTTGCAGAGTCACACAATTTCCAAATGCCATCTCAAAGCCACCCAGGGTCAGAATAAACGCTGATTTGTGTTTGTGACGGTGACATGTAAAAGTCTAAAAATTGTAGGGTTGTTTGCAGAGATGGGCCTATTATAAGATAATTGCACCCAACTATGTATAAACATGAAAGAAAGTCGTTGTGTTGTGGATGGTTGAAAGAAAAGGTCTCCTTAAAAGAATGGAAAACGTAAGACCCCGTTTCAGACAAAAAGAAAATAAAATCTTCAAAGGCTATCAGGAAATTCATGGAATTTTAAAAAGAATCTCACTCGAAGAATTCTCTAAAATTTCCTAAACTTAAAAGCATTATTTTTCTTCAGACATCTGAGAATACATATCCAACCCTACAATAAACCTCCCACCAAGAAATAATAGCAGATCATTTGCGTTGTAGATGTTCTGTGCTCGCTCTATTTAAATACAGTGATTGACCTTGTCCCCATAGTCAGGATGCGAATGTTCCATAGCAACAGCAGAAGAAAGGTCACAGTACTGTTCTCCAAGGCAGTTTTGGCCCTTAAGAGGGGTTCGCTATCATGTTTAGAGGCTGTGTCACCTGAGAAGCAGTGAGTAATGATCAGATTTCTTCTTGAGCACGTTTTTATTTTGTTTCTAGTCACGTAAGCAATATAGGGGTCCCCGTAAGAGGCATTCGGGCATCATGAGTGCATCAGTGTTCCCAGAGGGCGCATGTGGATGGAATGGGAGTCTTTTGGTCTTTGAGGTGTTTGAGTTCCATTGATCCCAGAGGCAGTGTGCGGAGGGGTGTTTTAAAGCTTCATTTCTGTGATCAGCAAAATCCGTTTGCCACCCAGGTCAGCCTGCCTCAGCCCGCGAGTTCACCCATCTCTGCTCAGTAAATGGGGAATAACCACGCTCACTCTTAGGTCTACCGTCAGGGTTACGGAGGGAGCACTTCAGAAGCATCCGCTCCAATGCCCGAAACAGCCTGAGCAGTCAGTAAACGCAGCCATCACGATTACTGGTACACACTTATCTTAATTATCTCAGTACTTGGCGTGCATTACATCTTTAGGAAGCATGAGCAGATAGTAGCATTTTAAAATGCAAAATGTGAATGCACTATTTTAACAATTTTCCTTGGCTCGTATAGCTTAACACTTATTATTTTCTGAGCTTAAAAGTTGAATGAAATACATCACTAAGCTTTCGTGTATCTCGTAGGAATGATCTATATCATTATGCCATTGGTATCGATATATATAATATATAGGGTCCCGTGTATGTATGTATATATAAACTTAGTCATTGTAGAGATCTTGGCAGATACATTGATGTTGGATTCTTCAACATCCCTTGTTCCGAAACACAAATATATTACATAAACAAAAGCACAGTATCAAAAGATATCATCCTGGCAAATATGGAGCTGATAGTAAAACTGTCTTTTGTAGGCTAAAGTCAATGCGTTCACGGTGGTTGAACTCAAGAATCTGCAAATTCCACAGCTATTTCAATCCCTCCTGGGTTAAGGCTTCCCCTTAAACCAGTATCTTGTTTTCGCTATGAAAACTATTCAGAAAAAGCAGGACATGGAATCAGTTTCTCTGGCTAACGTATCACATGTGATGTACTCAGTTACGGAGGCTTTGAGGAGGGTGAAAGTGGAACCTCGGGCTTCTACGGCTTTCCCTGGAAGCTGTGGGAAGACAAGTCCACTTCTGATGGACAACCAAGGAAGAATTTTTGTAAGATATTTTCTCTTTAAAGAAAACGCATGACATCGAGTATATTTCCATGGTAAGTGTCTTAGAAAAGAAAAGGGGCGCCTGGGTGGCGCAGTCGGTTAAGCGTCCGACTTCAGCTCAGGTCACGATCTCGCGGTCCGTGGGTTCGGGCCCCGCGTCGGGCTCTGGGCTGATGGCTCGGAGCCTGGAGCCTGTTTCCGATTCTGTGTCTCCCTCTCTCTCTGCCCCTCCCCCGTTCATGCTCTGTCTCTCTCTGTCCCAAAAATAAATAAAAAAACGTTGAAAAAAAAAAATTAAAAAAAAAAAAAAAAAAAAAGAAAAAAATTGGAGGAGACCAAGGAATTTCTTTAAAAATTATAATGTATTCCTATAATATCTACTTCCTCTTGAATTCTCAAAAACATATCATTAGAAATCTATGCATTCATAACCATATGCACTTTGATGCCTTTTCACCTTTACAAAACAGTCCTTGACACCCTCACTTCTCCAATCGGGATTATTTACTCCCTACAAAGGGCCAAAGTCACAACATTCTAAGGGTGTGGGCAAATGAATTCTTTTGGCTTGGATTTCTTCTCGACTGCACACAAGAGAAAAATAGATGTTAATGAAAGACAAAGGAAAACCTTATTTTCTAGGTGATCTAACACATCAAAAGAAATACTGACTTCTAAACAATACATGTCTTTTAAAAAAGGGATTGTTTACAGTTCTCAAACTTAAAAAAGTTTCACAATATGTTGTACACGTGCACGCAGCCCTACCCTAGTCTCCAGGATGTTTCCCCGGCTGGCTGGCCAGCCCTCTTTTGTTTTATCATTCAAGGCCTAGCCCTGATTTCTGAGGTCACATGATAGCGTTGCTATGGGAACAGTGGCTTTGTGTGTCCCTGAGGGAACAAAGGGTGATTTCCATGTGAGGATTTCAGAGCAGGCTCGGTTCCCTGGTGGTAAATGGTTGTGGTCACCAGCATATTAAATATTATCGGCAAAATTCCACTCATACTGTATGCGTCGTCTTTCCAGCAAACCCTTCTTTCGGCACCTGGCATGGCAACAACCCTGGGACACAAAAACGAGGTCTTGCAGGGTTGGGACGGCTCTCTGGTCAGAAGCAAGTAGCGGGATTTTGAATCCTGGCTTTTGTCATTGGAATCCCGAGGCATAGCCGTTCCGGGAGATTTCAGATTCTTCTATCACTTTTTTTTTTAAATCTTGGTACTCATATGACTAATTTTAAAGTAGATAAAGAGTCAATCAGAGAGTCCTCTGGCTTTCCCAATCCTACCCACAGCCAATTGGCTAAATTCAAGTACAGTAAAACCTTGGATTGCGAGTAACCTGTTCTGCGAGTGTTCCGCAAGACGAGCAAACATTTCTAATAAATTTTAATTCGATAAACGAGTGACGTCTTGCAATATGAGTCATACATGACACCAAAAGTCCCGTGATCACAACTGAGCTGATGGTTCTTGAAATTCGCTTTGGTACATGAGTGCTTTGGATTCCAAGCATGTTTCCGGAACGAATTATGCTCGCAAACTCAGGTTTTATTGTACTTGATTTGTATGTGTAGACAACCTTAGTGAAAAACCCGGAGAGATTCAAGATCTTTACTAACACAACAGCGTAGTGATTGAAGTTACAGCTGTTGCATCAAACAAGTTCTCTCAAGTAACTGTCTAATTGTTTACAGGTATAATGTGCTTATCCACCACATTCCTTTTACTGGTTTATTCTTAAAATATTTAAAATTGTTTTCCTTACAACATTCACGCTGTAGAGTATACGAATCACAAAGTGCACAGCAGTCTTCCTGATCCATGGGGGATATGTCCCAAGACCCCCAGTGAAGGCCTGGAATCAGGTACCAAACCCTACATGTACCCTATACACACACACACACACACACACACACACACACAATCTATGATAAATTTTAACTTATAAATTAGGCACAGTAAGGGATTAACAACCACAATAATAAAATAGAACAATTATAACCATATGTTGTAATAAAAGTTATGCGAATGTGGTCTCTCAAAATATCTCTTGTGCTGTGCTCACCCTTCTTGTGATGATGGGAGGTGATAAAATCCCTACGTGAGGAGGTGAAGTGAGGCAAGTGAGTAGACAGCCTGATGTAGGGTGAGGCTACTGTGGGCCTTCTGAACATACTTTAGAAGTTCACCACCTCGGTAACTGAAACCAGGTAACTGAAACCTTGCAAAACAAAACCATGGAGTTTTGAGTCCATCACTTTTCTTTTAAGTTTACTTATTTATTTTTGAGAGAGGGAGAGAGCAAGCACGAGTGAGGGAAGGGCAGCGAGAGAGGGGAAAGAGAATCCCGAGCAGGCTCCACGCTGATGAGCTGGACGTAGGGCTCGAATTCATGAACGCGAGATCATGACCTGAGCTGAAACCAAGAGTCGACACTGAACCTACTGAGCAACCCAGGTGCCCCTCCATCACTTTTTTTCACAAGTGAGCGTGCACGTGTCACCATCATGCAGATCGAATTATAGAACATCATCAGTACCCAGAGACTTCAAATCATAGCCTTTTAGGAGGTAACCACTGTCCTGACAGCCACCCTTATAAATTTATTTTACTGGTGCTGTAGTTTGTGTAAATGGAACATACAGTGTCACACACACGTACTCTTTTGGGTATAACTGCAGTATGTCAGATGGGTGTGCATACATACTTTGTTAGGTCTGAATCCCACTGTGTGAATATATGACCCAAATTATTTAGCATTAGATGGCTAACGGGCATTTGAGCTGTTTCTGGTTTGGGGCTATTGTGATAAAGCGGCACTAAACGCTCCCATAAATATCTTTTTTTGTGGATACCTGCACTCTTTTTTCTTGGGTAACATGGTTGCAATCACTTATTCTAATAGTTTATCTGTATATTCTACAGAATTTTCTATCTACACGATCATGCTGTCTATGCAAAATGATAGTTTTATTTCTTTATTTCCAATTCTCATGACTTCCATTTCTTTTGCTTGACCTACTGCATTGGATGGGGGTCCCGGCATTACTGAATAGAAATTGTCATAGTGGGCACTCATTGTGAAGCAGAAAGCTTTCAGGGTTTCGTTATCAAGCACGATATTTTCTGTCAGTTGTTTTTTTTTTCTTTTTTTTTTTTTTTTTTTTGTAGACATCCTTTTTCGTATAAAGGAAATCTCCCGTCTACACATAGTTTGCTAAGAGTTTTATCGTGAATGGGTGCTGAAAATAGCAAGTGCCTCTTTTGCATTCTACTGATAATCTCATGTGGTTTTCTTTAATATGTTTGGACGATAAATTACATCATTCGCATTTTCAACATGGATGTTTAAATCAAACATACACCCATAGAAGAAGCCCAACGTGGTTGTGATGGGCTATTCCTTCTGTACACCATTGGTTTGACTCATTAATATTTTGCCTAGGATTTTGCACGTGTGATTTTGACTATGATCTGCCTACACTTTCACTTTCCTGCAACGGCCTGCTAAGCTATGGGACTGAAGCCACACTGGCCTCACAGAGTCCAAAGTGCTTCCTGTGTTCCGTTGTCCAGTTCAGTTTGTGGGAGATGAGTATGAATTCTTCCTTAAATATCGTTAGTGATTTAATACTGTTAGTCCTCTGGGACCTGAGTTTTCTTACTGGGGCTGTTTTAAATTACGGATTCCGTTGCATTCATAGAAATGAGATGGTGAGGATTTTCTATTTCTTCTTACTTGCATTCTAAAAAGTTGTGTTTTTAAGGAATTGTTCATGTCGTCTTGACTCTCAAATGTATTTGCAAAATATTGTTCAAGATACCTAGTGCCCAGAACCTGGGACTCTGTTACCTTCCGGATGTAAGTTAAGGATCTTGAGATGGAGAGATTATCCTGGATTATCTGAGAGGGCCCAGTGCAATCAGGGGCATCCTTTAAGGGAAGAGGGGTGGCTGGAGGCTTTGTGTAGGAGGTGAGCTGTGGCAGACGAGCAGAGGACAGAGCTCCAGAAGCCCAAAGGTAGGACAAGGCCCCAGGAGTGTGGGTACGCCATGAGCTGCCAAAGACGAGGTTCTCCCGAGAACCCCAGAAGGAGCGAGTGCCTGCCAATGCCTCGATTCTAGCCTCCCCGGGACCCCTCTCAGTCTGCTGACCTCCTGGACCAGAGGATCATAAATCTGTGCTGTTTTGGCCACTCGCTGTGTTGGTGGCAATTTGTTTCCCTAGTGACAGGAAACACAAACAACAGGCCATTATTTGTGATGTTGTGAAATTCTGTGGTGATGCCACGTCTTTTCCTTCCTCATATTATGTGTTTACACTTTGTTCCACTTGTTCCTCGATCAGCTTTGCTAGGTTTTGCCCATTTTATCCGTTGATTCAAAGAACCGGTGTTGGGATTTATTGATCTCCTGTACCGTCCGCTTTATATTTCTTTGACAACTGCTTTCACGTTTAATAGTTCCTCACTTCCAATCTGTCTGGCTTGAGTCAGGTTTTCTTTTCCTGATTTCTAAAATAGGTTAGTCGCACCTTTGATTTTCAGCCCAGTTGTACATCCAGAGACACACAAAGATACAGGTGCCGAAACGTACGTGTAAGAATGTGTATAGTGGTCTCAGTGCAATCGCCCAAACAGGAAGTAACCTAAATGCCCATCGGTGGCCTTGTGGATTAAACTAAGGAGTTGGACTTTTACCCACAAAGACGGTGTGGTAGGGTAGGCGGGGCTCTGACTGGTTTTCAGCACACGAATGACATTATCAGCAGGTGGTTTTGAAAGACCTTCTCTGGCACAGTTTGTAGAGGCATTGGAGAGGGCCAGGCTGGGTGAGTCTGAACCAAGTGGCAGTCTGCTTAATAGCCTAGGAGACACATACCCTGGCAGAGGGGGTGACGAGGACGGGCAGGTGCATGCAGTAACATGAATATTAATGAGATGAAATCTGCGGCTCAGGATTGAATATGGGGTGAGCGACGGCCACGGTCTGGGCTGTTTCCGAGGCTGAAGCATCTGTCTCGTCCCTCTCCCTTCACCACACACCCCTTGAAAGCTTGCTTCCTGAACCTTCTCCCTAGGCAACACGTGGATAGCAGGCTCCGAGGACCTCCTTCTGCCTCCCCCGGCCATCCTCTGTCTCTTCAGTGGCTTTTCTCTACCTTAGTTCCAGTTGTTAACTTTTCAGAGGATAATTCCAGGCCCTTTCTGTTTCTGTCTACACCCCACTCCTAAGTGCATCCACCTTCACGAGTCTAAGTACCATGTACACGTTAATGTCTCACAGCTATGTATGTCTAATCCAACTCTGTTCCCTCAACTACAGAGTCTGCGCCCCAACCCCTCACACACACAGACTCCATCTCCAACCAGATGTCCTAAAGTCACTGCATGCCCTACGCAGCGAGCTTTTCAGTCCCGTAGCTACCCCAACCCTTTTCTTTCTCATCCCTTTAGCTCAGAAAATTGGATTATTGTCTATTTAGGTACTTAAGCCAAACCTGGGTCCATTTTCTCTCTCATCTTAGTCCTTTGTTTACAGGCTTCAAATTATACCAAAAGGGGGGTGGGGTGGGGAGCAATCCTTATCAAGGTCTGCAGAACCTTGAGACCTGACCATCCCATCCCCATGTTCTGCTTGCTTTATGTGTTCAATAAGCTCTGGACACCGTAGGTCCCTCTCTGCTCCCCAGGTGAGCCATAGCCTCTCCTGCCTTGGGCTTCTGCCGTGAAAGCTCTTCCCTTATTTCTCATCCACTCGGACCCTCCCTAGCCCTTCTCTCCAGGAATGCCCCTCCCCTCTGCCCTTTATTCTTCACCCCTGCACCAAGGCTACCTGGCTGCTGACGCTCACCGCAGGCTGTAATGACGCTGCTATTTCTGTTTCCTCCTACATCATTGCCTGCATCCTCCACTGGGCTCGGTGAAGACGGGGACCACACCTACCCCATAGCGTGAGACAGGCTTGCTCGAATCAGGGCAGGGAAATGTCCAGAATGGTCGTTACTAAGTTGAGAGGCGATGTTAAGGATGATTTTTTCTGCCTCATGGACGGAGACGTTTTTGTATTCCTTGCTGCACTTCACTATATAAACCAACTTTAACGGTCTTTATCATTTATTACTTTTATAGTCATGAAAACAAATGCAACAATAAAAAAGACATTTATGATGTGGAATGATATCATTAGGAACTTGCTTGTGAAGGATGGTGCACAGAGGTTTATCTTTGCCTAATTGGAAAGCTCCAGCTACCCAGAATCATTCGCAACACTCCATGGTGTTGGCTTTACTATCTGGGTTTTGTCACACCGAGACTATGACTTCTATATACCTTGCGTGCGTAACAGTGTGTAACGTGCGAAACGAGGAAAGGAGGGCCCGCGCTTGTAGCTGTTTTTTAAGCTTGGGTCTAAATCAAGGGTTTTCATTTCTAATAGTCGTTCTTTCTTTTTTTTTCTCATTTCCCCTTGACTTTCAGAACAAGATTTTTTTTTTTTTTTTTAAGCATCTGGGCCACAAGATTTCAAATCAACTTAAAGGGCACGTGATTGGATATAGTTGCCTTTCTGTCCAGAGGGTGTGAGCTTTTTCTTAGGCAGACCCCCCTCCGCCCCCGCCACTGACTTCCCAAAATAGCGGGGAGTCAATGTGGTTGAACGTGTTTTCGGTCCAAACAGATTTGTTTCTGTGGATTCATAAGTGAGTCACATCTACACGGTTATTTTATTCTAGAGCCGTTGGCAGTGTGTTGAAGAGCCATTCTTTTGACAGCTGTATGATATTCCTGGATGCGAAGTGTCTGGGGATGGTAAGAGCCCTGCTCACGTCTATCGGACACTGACCTAGTGTTAAGGATGAGCACACCTTTACAAGTTAATTGTCACTGTGCTATTTCACAAGTAAGGAAATTGAGACCCAGGGGTGAAATTGCTCCTTTGTGGGCTCGGGGTTGGTATTAGGAATGCACGGCTCTCCTTTCTCTTCTCACGACCGTGTGGGTCTGGCTTCCTCTTTTTGGCATTTCCCCTGCTCTCCCCATCCGTGTCCCTCGGTCTTCGCCCCTAAAGTAGGAAAGAAGTAGAAATAAGGCCAAACCAGTGCAGTGACTCATGTGTAAGCCAAGCATAATTTGGCTTCAATATTGCACAGTACATAAAGCTAATTTTGAGACAGCGTACTTTTCCCCCATGGAAATGCATTATAAAGTCACTTTCTGGAGGAAATACAGCTGCTCCAAAACAGACCAGAAACCACTTTCCCTGCTCTGATTGCCCACTTGGAGCTTCACGGGGCTGCATCAAGAGCTGCTGAGCTATAATTCTTCCTTTCACACTTCCTCCACCTGGAAATACCACATGAGTCAGAATCATGAGTGTGGCTTCATCCACAGCCTTCTTTCTCATGGTTCAGAAATGTGCTGTTACTGGGAAACACCCTGATAAATCCCAGAGTTCAATACTTAGAATATATTTTTATTTGACAAAACAGAACCTGATGGTAATCGTCCATTCAAGGCCAAGAGAGAAATAACAGCCCAGTCTGGCGGTGTGCACCAGGTGGGATTCACAAATTCTGTCTTACGTTCATGTACTTCTTTTTATTAAAAATTTTTTTTAATGTTTATTTATTTTTGAGAGAGAGAGAGAGAGAGAGAGAGACTGTGGGCAAGGGAGGGGCAGAGAGAGAGGGAGACACAGAATCGGAAGCAGGCTCCAGGCTCTGAGCTGTCAGCACAGAGCCCGATGTGGGTCTTGAACCCACGAACCATGAGATCATGACCTCAGCCCAAGTCAGACGCTCAATCGACTGAGCCACCCAGACGCCCCTGTTCACATATTCTAACAAGACAGCTCACACTTGACATGGTTGCTTAGAAAGGTCTTGGTAGAGCAAGACAGGGCACGAGCTGTGGACAACACAGAACCGTGGGTCCTCCCGCTAACGGTTTTAATGATTGTGATACAGAAGATAATCCGTAGTACATGCTCTGGCTCATTGAAAATAAGGTATAATCTATTTCCAGCGCTAATGGGAACAGGGACGATAATATTCCACTATTATTTGATCATCCATGCTTTGAGACAGGAACGGGCTTCTTAAAAATCCTGAGCATTGGAATTCATGATTTCATGAGGCAGGAGAATTCGCTCTGTGGCCTTATGTAATTCTCTCTTCCATGATGCAAGTGTTCTGGAGGGTAATCCATTCGTACGCAAGGAAATGGACGCTGGAATTGACCAGAAAGATTAGCCTCCTCATCTGTACAAACAGGGAGCTGCAAGCTCTAATAACAGGCTTCGAGGAGCCGGGTTCACAGGTGGTGGCACCAGGGAGATGCTATGACCACAGGCAAGTCACTTAGCTTCTCCGAGCTTTAATTTACTCCCATGGAAATGAGGATAATGACACCTGTCCTGACACTGTCATTGTTATAAGACCCAATGAGATGCATTATATGAAAGCGCTTTGAAAATTCTAAATCACAACTGACTGTAAGATACTATTTACCTCTGTTGCAGTGACTTCCATTCATGGAATCTGATGCAGAAAATAGTTTTTCCAACAGAAATCAATCAAGAACAATTAGTCCTTGAAATGTACTAACGTAGAGTTTATTTGTATGCTCTTCCGAGTCCTCAGGTAGAAATCGCTTGAAATTTATTTCTATGGACTTTGTTCGCATTACATTGTTAGAAACGGCGTTCGGTTTCCAAAACAGCAGATTCTACTCTGGCTATAATGTAATAACTGCCTTTCCGGGAAAGCGGATACATACTGGTAAAGATTCTTTTATAAACTATTGTTTTCCGTGAGAAAAATAGGGTATAGAATTTAGGTTGTATCAGACCTACCATTGCAAATTTGCTTTTGTCAGAGGCCATTCTGGTAACCAGCTGGTCCTGTCATTGCAGATGTCCATCCGAGCCTGAGCGTCACTGAGCAAATCGCACATTTAATCACATCTACGCTTTGCTCGTGAGGAGTGGCCTTTTCTCTTCTCTCACCACTAATGCGCTCATTCATACAGTGCTTTTTACATGCTCTGAGTACTTTGTCGCTCATTGTTATGACATTTAATGCACGAAGCTACTCAACATGTCTGTATCCCCAGATAGTAACAACTGGGAACAACCAATCTCCGGCTTCCGGAGCAAATTCCATTCCCAGAATAAAGCACCTCTTTATATCCAATTAAAATAATACATAATGCTGTGGAATTAATATCTGTATTCTTTTTATTCCAATTTTTTAAATAAAATTAAACTCCTCAAAATGCATTTCTAGGTTAGACTGAATAGTAATAGTAGTAATGATGACACTAACAATAATAGCAACTCCTATGTATCGGCTATCATGGTAGCGCGTCAATGTCGTTTCAATGTCATTTCGTGCCGCAGTGCTTTATAGGGACAGAGTACACCAGGCGATCACTTTCCACAGGTGCACCAACAGCCTGCATTTCTTGGGCCACCGGATGGTGGCCGTAAAGCAGGGATTAAAATGCTTACACCACGACCTCTCATTTTTGACTGCGTAACGTGCGCCAAACTTGCTAAATGCTCTGTATGGAGTTATTGAATCTGCACAAGAAAAATGGATAAGTACTGTCACACTCACTTTCTAGTTAAGGAAACTGAGCTGAAGAGGCACTAAGTATCTTCTCTTGAATATTATAGCCAGAAATTTTTCAAGTCATAATTTTAACCCAGGTAGATATGACTTCCAGGTTTGAACTCCTGACCTTGGCTTCATTTGATGTGAACAGAAGAGTCACTGCAAATAATTGTGTGTGCCCCAACAGGGCAGAAGTTTCTATTTCTGTGAACCAGCTACCCTACGAGACCTAGAACCACACTCGGTTTGCCATCATACAATCTGCTTCCACGGAATGTGTATGAACTGGTACAACTGTCCGGGCTGCTTGACCTCATTAGCCCCTTAGCTTACAGCTAAGCTGTAGGACCTCGTAGCTCTAAGGACCTCATAGCTCTAAGGACCTCATAGCTCCTTAGCTTACAGAGAACCTGCATCTTCTTTTATCAGACAGAGAGCTAGGGCGATAGGAACAGTGTTGGACACATCTGGGATGTTGGAAACAAAACCGTTTTCCAACCCTCTGATTTTTCATTTGTGTCTTGATCTGAAAGTACTTCTAGATGAGCAGGAGGGCTGACAACCTCCCACCGGCTCCTTGAATCGGGATGGAAGATATGAAGCTCTTCTCTCTGCCACAGCCAGGAAAAGACGGAACATGATCAGCTGCTCTACGACCGACCTTGAATTAGTCTAGATCAAATAACTGGAGCAGATAAATTCATTTGGTTAGTAGGGGTCCGCCTGGCAAGGTATTTATCCTCAAAGGCTCATTGGGAAGCCTCACTGCTTAAAAGTGGATCGTTATGGAGATTAATTTGAAATATTTTAATGCCTACATGAGCACACGCCCTTGACACTTTAAAAATGCTCCATACTAATTCGTCACAGCCATACTCCCGTATTTGTGGGTCACAAACTGTGTCCTGATTTATTACAGTATGAAGTTCTTTACACGTAATATCTCATTTAGTTCTTGCAACGCCTAAAAATGTAGGTGCTGATATTATCCCCAGTCAATAGATACAGAAGTTGAAGCTTACATACATCACTTGCCTAAGGGTAAAAAAAGTGGATTCTGAACTTCAGAACTCCATTGCTGTGTTCTAAAATGTAGACTTTGGGACCCATATTACTCGTTTATTCGTATGTCGTGGGGTATACCAACCCCTCACTGGCTTTCAGGATAAATATTTTTGCTGTCTGCTGCATTCTGTTGCTCACATGTATGTAGGAGTGAGAGGTGGCTGTCCTCTCAAGTTGGAGTCTTGGATTGGTCCATCGGTTCTCTGAGGGAATATCAGTGATATCTCCTGCTTATATGCTCACGCAACATTGCTGACACCATAACCTCAGCATATTCTTTCAAGTTACTTCAAAAGCCTAATATCAAGAAAGAAAATTTCTGGAGGACTGCCCAAAGGATGTACAGTTCATACATTCTTCTTGTCTAGACCTAATCACTGGATCAAACCAGATTGACTGCAGACTGTGAGCTTAGACTTTATCCATTTGGCCCCAGAAGACCCAATTCACTGGCTATTGTTGGTATTATGTTCTCAGAGTACATCGAGGGACACTCTATGGAAACTCGTGGAAACTACAGGAGGCGTTTCACCTCATCATTCGGTATTCTCCCTACAAATACTCAAGGGGAAATTACACATTGATACCACAGTGCCCAGGGGAAAAGGCAAAAACAACAAAAAGGTTCCTTCGAAGACCTAACATGATTTATGGATTATTTATAGACAATGTGAATTATCTGCTTCATTTTCCCCCTTTTCCTCTGGCCACTAGGCAGCAACTTCAATTCTGGAATGATGTCGAATGTGTGGCACTAACTTCTGTGTGCATATTGCCCTTTTAATCTCTTCTTACAGTCCTGCCTTGATTGACCCTTTTTCTTGGTTTTCTACCTAAAAATTGACTTCAAGGTTTCTTGACTGCCTCGGAAATTTACATCTCATATCTCAAGCAGCCTCCGACCCGATCGCAATTGGGTCCTAATCAACTACCAGCACTGATTCACTACAAAGTCCTGATCATGGATTTTCTTTGTCTGGGGCTGGCAACATCCTTCACTGGCCTGGTGCAAAATGAAAATGTGGAGCTGGGAGGGGGTGAGGAGTCAGACTCTCCTTCTCATGGGCTTGCCTCCCCAGCCCATAGAGGGCGCCAGATCGTGGGGGGCAAATCTGGAGATGGACCCTCCGGGGCCTGTGTGACTGTCCTGGCCCCATGCCCACGAAGCCAGCCCTGCTCCAGCACCCTCTTTCCCCCTGCCCCCCATTCTCCCAGACTAATTCTCATTCTTGCTTCTCTTGTTCAACCTGCCTGGGATTCATGGCAAAACATTTCAATCCCATAGTGATTAAGTCAGCCAGCCTAGGTCCTACCCCTCCCATGCCCAGCTTGGGGATACCCACTGATTTCTGGCTGTCCAAGGCAGGAGAAAATCAAATACCTTTCACCTGCAGGCGCCTTGTCCTTTCTCTTCAAATTACCAGGATTTGATATGAGAAGTGTCACAGGTATTTTTGCACCAACTTGCAGCATCCTGAGATTGTAACTCAAGTTGGCCATGTGCTCGCTATCTCCTCCCCTATCTGGGCTTCAATTTCCTCCCACTGAATGAGTTTTACCCTTTCCAGATTGAAGGTTGTGGGCTTTTTGATGAAAAAAAGGAAAGCAAAATAGAGGTGAACAGCTTTGTTTTCTGTCATCTGTTCTCTGTCCGTCATCTGTTAATATCACACCATATGCCTGAAGTAGAACTTTTACCCTTCTTCCGACCCCAAACACAGCTAATAAAGCCACGTCTGTCTTTCTTAGGAACACAAGGGGCCCCAGCACCCCTGCTGTTGTCCTTAAACTTCCATCTTTGCTCTGGCCATTGCCCTTGGTCTCCTGTCGGCTTCTCACGTCCCGGTCGTGGCCATCGCCACGTGTTAGGGTTTGTTGGGAAACCACCTTAATCCTCGCAGATTACCCCACCAACCCCATCTGTCCTCATCGAAATCTTCTGTGATTGTATTGCTCAACTATCTTCCCACAACACTTGTGCTCTCAGGTGCAGACCCGAGAGACCGTACAGCCCGGATCTAGGAGTGGGTGCCATGCACCGAATGTGTCCCCTCAAAATTCCTATGTTGCAGACTACCCCCCCCCAGTGTGCTGGTGGTCATTATGACACGAGGGTGGGACCCTTCTAATGGGATTAGTGCCCTTGTAAAAGGGACCCCAGGGAGCCCCCTCACCCCTTCCCACCATGTGAGGACACAGCGAGAAGACATCTTTTTTGAACCAGGAAGCAGGGTCTCACCGGACGCCTCATCAGCCGACACTTCAATCTTGGATTTCCAGCCTCCCGTCTTGGCTCCCAGCTCTGCCACCAATCAGCCATGTGACCCTTGAAAGTCACTTAACTTCTCCATGCCTCGTTTTTCATCTTTAAGTTGGAGCTAAAGAAAACATCTACATCGTTGACTTATTTATGGTGAGGATCAAGTAAGTAAGTAAGCAAAATTCTTAAATAGTGTCTGACACGGAGTGTGCACTCAGTGAATGTCAGCTGTCGTCATTATTTAAGGAGGGCACATACCCTCAGCCACAGGCCACACCAGTCCTAATTGCCTCACCCCTTGACAGATTTATG
This sequence comes from Lynx canadensis, assembly GCF_007474595.2. Taxonomy (NCBI): domain Eukaryota; kingdom Metazoa; phylum Chordata; class Mammalia; order Carnivora; family Felidae; genus Lynx; species Lynx canadensis. The sequence goes on along the minus strand of NC_044309.1, from coordinate 3,239,675 downwards.
TATTTCCTGCCCGGTCCTGCAGGTGTCTGGGCTTCCAGCAGCTCCCTTAAGTCTCCGTTGAGTGTCCAATCCTGTCACCCTGACTTCTGCCGGAATAAAGTTCCCACTTTCACAGAACACAACTGTCTACATTTGAACCCATAAATTTTCTATTATATCCACACTTCATGAGGGAAACGGGGTCCACTGGGGGCCTCGCTGTAATGCGTGTGAGGGTGGAGAGCCTTCAGTTGGTGCAGAGGCTGGGGGCCCTCTCCCCAGCCAATCTTCCTATTTCTACAATTTGCAGCAGCCCCAGTGAAGAGGTCAGGGTGGAACCCAGAAGGTTCCATCATGGCAGGAGAGGTGAACCTTGGGGATCTGTGAGCCGGTGTAATGGCAGATGCCTCCCTTCGTTCACCCTTTGTCTCAGGTCTGTTTGACGCATCTCCGTCCTGTTCTTGCTGGGGTGCCATTGCAAAATTACCATTTTGAGAGGGCAAAGCCCCAATCTTCCAACACCTCACATGTCACCCCTGGCTATATAGCTGTTTAAAATACATGTTTTTCCCTTTCTAACTAATTTAGGATAAACTGGGTCAGCCCAGGAATTTGGGTGTCGCAAAGAGCCAGCTCCGAATGCTAACGCAGGAGGCGATGCCTTCAGCTTAAATGCAGAGTCAGACCAACATAAAGAGAAGGATCCTTCACCTCCAGCCGGCAGCCCTTCTCCCAAATCCAATGCAGCACCAGAAACCACCTGGGAAAGCTGTAGTTGCCATGGAGACGGGACCCCTGGGTGCCTCTGGCTGCCGCCTCAGTGCTCCTGCCTCCTTTCTGGGCCAGGGAGTTTTCAACTGATAATGTTAGGCTGGCGCCTGTCTTGGTCCCTGACAGCGGGGGCTGGGTTTTGCTTGGTTTTTTTTTGGTTTTTTTTTTTTACTTTCTTTTCCTTTTTTCCCCCTTTCTTCATTCTCTTTTTTGGGAAACTATAGGGACCTTAGTTTAAATATATACCTAATGAGAATTGCACACCACACAAGCCTTCCGCCTATAAACACGCTGTGGGCAGAGAGTACAACCTCGAGCGGGTATAAAACAGTGGGCAACACGCTCACAGATTTAACGGTTCGAGGGGCAGTTTCCCACCTCCCCCGTTGGCTGCTGGGGCCTCTTTCTCATAGGTGGATGGACTTTGAGGCCATTGATGCTGTGAAATTTCCTAGAATGGCCCAATTACAGAGACACCTGTGATCAGTTATTTCTGCTAAAAAAAAAAAAAAAAAAGAGAGAGAGAGAGAGAGGCCCCAAGTGCTTTATTCAGCTTCAGTGAGATGCGACAGGAAACCGCTCACAGGCTAAGTCAAGGGTGCACTGCTCAGGGACAACCGAGAACAACGCCTCTAACTATTTCTACTCTCATGCACCATCCGGCAGAATTGGTTCTTTATATGGACTTTATGTTTTAGAGCAGTTTAAGGCTCACGGCAAAATGGAAGGGAAGGTACAGAGATTTCCCATACACCCCCTGCCTCCATATACCCCAGCACCCCCCACTGTCAACATCCCCACCTGACGGGACATTTACTGCAACCCGTGAACCTACATTGACAGTTGACATCACCCAAGTCCACGGTTCACATTGGGGTTCACTCTTGGTGTTTTGAATCTTATGGGTTTGAGCAAGTGTATGAAAGCATGTTTCCATTACATCCACTATAGTAACATACGGAGTCTTTCACTGACCTGAAAATCCTCTGTGCTCCCCCTGTTCATCCCTCCCTCCCCACCAGCCCCTGGCAACCATTGAACTTTTTACTGTCTCCATAGTTTTGCCTTTTCCAGAATGTCATAGAGGGGCGCCTGGGTGGCGCAGTCGGTTAAGCGTCCGACTTCAGCCAGGTCACGATCTCGCGGTCCGTGAGTTCGAGCCCCGCGTCGGGCTCTGTGCTGACGGCTCAGAGCCTGGAGCCTGTTTCCGATTCTGTGTCTCCCTCTCTCTCTGCCCCTCCCCCGTTCATGCTCTGTCTCTCTCTGTCCCAAAAATAAATAAACGTTGAAAAAAAAATTAAAAAAAAAAAAAAAAAAAAAGAATGTCATAGAGTTGGAATCATACAGTATGTAGACTTTTCAGACCGGATTCTTCCACTTAGTAATAATGCACTTAAGATTTTTTTCATGTTTTTTCATTGCTTGATAGCTTTGCTTTCTTCCTCTCCTTCTTTCTTTCTCTTTCTTTCTTTCTTCTTTCTCTTTTCTTTCTTTCCATTCTTTCTTTCTCTTATCTTTATCCTTATTCCCTCTTTCTATTTCCTTTTTTCTCTTTCTTCTCTTTCTTCCTCTACTTTCTATTTCCCTCCTTCCTCTTTTCCTCCTTTCTTTCTTTCTTTCTTTCTTTCTTTCTTTCCTTCTTATCTTCCTTTTCTTCTTCTTTCCTTTCTTTTTCTTTCTTTCGTTCTTTACTTTCTTTCTTTCTTCTTTCTTTCATTTCTATTTTATATCTTGAGTTATGTGTAATGACCTGTTCTGCTGGTCTCCCTTTGTTCTCAGAGAGGGTAGCTCTCTTACATATTGTGGATTTTGGTGGGTCTGTGGGAGGAGGCGAGCTGAAGATTTTCCTACTCCCCCATCTTGATTCCACTGATGGTTCTTTTCATTTTAGCACTGAATAATAGTCTATTTATCTACTCACCTACTGAAGGACATTTGGTGGCTTCCACATTTTGGCAATTATGAATAAAGTTGCTGTCAGCTTCCTCGTGCAGATTTCTGTGTGGACATAAGTTTTCCACTCCTCTGGGTAAATACCGAGGGGCAGCACTGCTGGGTCTTATGGTAAAGGTGTGTTTAGCTTCGTAAGAAACTAAGAAATTGCCAAGCTGTCCTCCAATGTGGCAGCACCACTTTGCATTCCTACCAACAGTGAGTGAGAGTTCCTGTTGCTGTACATACCATTGTTATTTATTTATTTGTTTTTGACATCTGTCCGTCCCTTTTCCTCAAAAAAAAATATACCTGAAGGGAACTAATTTAATCAGAGTCATCCAAAGAGCTCCCGAATCTCAAGCTCACTGCCATGGTATGAGGAACGCACTCAGAAAGAAATCCCACTTACCTAGGACGGAAACATACATTCCTCACCAAGAAATAAAAATATAAGGCAAATTTTGAACATGGGTGTGGCTCTGCCCTTTAATCAAGTTAAGAATCCAATTTACTACGTACAATATCTGTGTTTATAACATTCTCAAATAGAGATTTGGCGTCAGTATAATCAGGGCATCTCAAACAGTAAGCATCCTTTGTGTTGACCAGACAACTCTCTTAAATAGTATCCTAAAAGAAATATGATTTACAATAGCTTATTGGAAGCAATATTTTTTTTTAAGGATCAGATTTAAAAATGTTCCCATCTTTGGTTGGTCAACTATCCTTTAAGGTCAATAACGCAACATTAGCACAATGAGGCGCTATGATTGAACGTAACCTCAGAATCTCACACACCTTCCCCTCCTACATCTATTTTATAGTGACAGTTATTGTGATGCTGTGTGTGTCTAACCTGTCCTATTAGAGCAAAGACCTCTATACCAGGGAGGATGACCCAGAGCTGTCATTATAGGGGCCCTGACTTTGCTTTCGCTCCTTGAAAACACGACCGGACTCTCCCAGGTTGCAACATACACTTATAGCTGCAGTTCTGCTGATTACAGTCCTCAGAACGTGGAATACGTAGGAGAAAACAAGTGCAAATAGACTGATCTTTGCAAGTAAACAGAATAGCATCCTTTTCTTGGCTGCATTTAGATTCTGCCAGGTCAGAATTTAAAACGAAGCTCTACCCTCACTGGAACATGATTGTGCCCAAGGCATTCTTAAGTGTGTCAAATTTGGGCACAACTGAAATGGTTCGGGCAAAAAAGGTGGGAGTTGAGGGTGTCCTGACTCTTGAGCAGGAGCCCACCTCTCCATGTGCCTCCTCCGATCTGTGTGACGAGGGCATAACTCCCCACGTGTTGGTTGTGGCCTTTGCTGCGTGAGCAGAGACCAAGCACATGAAGATATTCACCAGAGAGACTGTTGTGATGGTATAATGCTAAGAAGGTGATTTCTGACCCTGCCTGGGTCGGTGGGGTTGGGGGGGTGGCAAAAAATGCCACTTACTTAAAAATTGAAGTCAATTAGGTGTGAAAAAGTACGGAAATAAACTGTTTGGGCTGATGGGGGGTGAAAACACTCCCCAGGTTCCAATATGGGCAGGCACGTGCTTCCAGAATATATGCACACCCACCAGGGAGACTCCTCAGAGAAGCACGTCTCCCAGATGGGAGCCTAGACCAAAGTCAAAGTCATGGCTCTGGCCATGCTTCCACAGTGGGGAAGATCATCTATTCTAGAAACACTGCCCGACCGGTGCCACTAATTGTCACAATATCTGGCCAATAAGGGCAAATCAACACCTTCTGTCAACCACCACCCAAGTCTTTGTTAGGAGGTAGCTGCAAGGGGCCAAGACGGCGTGAACTGTCTTTTCAGAATTTACTACTCACCTTTCTTATTTCACCTAGCAAAATTACAAACTTTTTAAGGAATAGAGTGTAACAGTTTTAATTAATGCATACGTTTATTTTGGCAAGAGAGAAACTCTTTTATACTCATTAGATCATCCGTCTTAAACCCTTCTGAGATTCTTCATGTCCTTCCTAGGTTCAGAGGGACAGAGTGTTTATTTCCTTTTATAACTCTAGGCAAGACATAGCCGGGAAGGGTGTCGTGTCTCAATTAGCAGCTGGACCAGTGTTTTAAAAGTGGTTGAATGGAATATAAATGAGGGACTGGGGCGGGGTCACCAAGGGAGGCATTGCGCATAGGCACTTTCTCTGGGCACATAATTCCGCTTTTTCCTTTGTGTTAACAGTGATCTACTTTATGGTCCTTCAGCTGTTGTGGGCCTCTGACAGAACGCACGCATTTCAGACAATATGAAAATACGAAATGACAGGGGCACCTGGGTGGCTCAGTCGGTTAAGCATCTGACTTCGGCTCAGGTCATGATTTCATGGTTCATGAGTTTGAGCCCTGCGTTGGGCTCTGTGCTGACAGCTCGGAGACTGGAGCCTGCTTCGGATTCTGTGTCTCCTCTCTCTCTGCCCCTTTTCCGCTCACACTCTGTCTCTGTCTCAAAAATAAACAAACATTAAAATAAAATACAAAATGACAATCTTAACTTCATCTTTGAACACACCTTCCCTGTTCCCTGTGGGTATAAACACTTTTCTATTTAATCATGTTTACATCTCTCTCAGCTATAGCATCCTCTAAATTTACACTTGACCTTTTACCAAATCGCACTTAAAAGGACCTAGCATAGCCCAAAAGGCAGAAGCAAAGGGAAACTGCCCAGTCAATAGTGCGGATGTCAGTCTGGGAACAAAGCCAGCAGGTAGAACCACAGAAATCACAGGGATAGGAAGTAACAGATTCTTCCGCATAAATAAACTTGTGAGAAACTAATTGCTACAGATTTCGTAACGAAAATAAAACTCAGGGAAGGTATCATGAGCATACTGTAATGCGTCACATCTTCACATTTGTAATACAATATCCGAAACGTGCACAGGAAAGTTGAAGTTTGTGTTCATTGTTCAGTTGTCTACATCACTTCAAACAGCTAGCCATGTTTGTGGAATCACATTGCTGAGTGTCGAGAGGAAGGGAAGAAACAAAAATAGACACTGCTCCGCCTTCGAGAATTCACGTCCCAGAAGATGGCTTCTGCTCAGCGCCCATCAACAGGCCACGGAGTGGAAGAATCTCGTTTCTCAGATGCAGACATGGCGACCAGGACGATGAGGGATGGGGCCAGACGACCCCTTTCCTGGAGGCGGAGACCTAGAACTTCTCCCACCCAGCCTCTCAGGGACAAGGAGAGGCCGCTATTAACAATGATCACAAATGACTGTTTATTACTCAGGAGTTTGAAGGAGGCCTGTGAAAGATTACATTTCCTGGGCTTGGTCACTGAAAATGTGGTATTGAAGCCCTAATTACCAGCTGCTGTCAGAGACACAGCACCCCCTCTGGGATTATTTGTATAAACTCATGGCCTGGGGCAATTCCTGGAAACTACAGTTAACCTCATGATTATTTTCAGGCAGTGAAGAAATCTTCCCAAATTAGGTTTTGACATAAGCTTTTGCTCGCTAACCTCTGAGTGGCAAGATCCTTATAAAACATGCACGTGGTACTGTTTCTCTGCCATCAATTGTAGGAACTCCAGAATAATCAAGAGCGCCAGTGGAGAACACGATCGAGGGGACTTTAAGCCGGGTGGTTTCATCACACATCCACCGTGGGGATAGCTGGGTTGACTCTGACTTTGTTAGAAAACAGAAGGCGGAGGAAACCAGAGCTGGTGGGGGGTGAACATCACAGCCTGGGTTTGGACTCACAGAATCCAGAACTGGCATTTGAACTGCGTGTTGCGAAGGTCGGATGAAATAATGACCTGATACCAACAGCAGTGTGCTATTGATATAGATCATGCGAAGTCACTAGAGCCTTCAGCAGTAGAGCATGGAGGAGGAGGGACCGAGAACAGTAGGGACTGGGAGAGCTAGAAGGAATTGTCTGGTGGCCCCAACACAGAAAGTAGAACAAAGGCTGACGTTGTCCAGGAAGCCCATCCCGACACAGTGCACGCCTCACTCTGGAAGAGGCTGTGTGTTGCACAGAGCAGCCCAGGGAGAAGACGGGCTCTCGGGAAGGAGGTGGGAAGCATCTCCCCCTTCACCTACAGAGGTGTCAGCAGGGAGGTCATCCCCGGGTGAGTCCCCTCCAGGCAGGGGCTTCTCCAGGCCAGCACGGTGTCAAATCCCTAGATGCTCTGGGGCTTCCTGTGGGCTTCTCTGGATGAGGACCTCCCACATGTGGCATGGGAAGGCATGTCTATTTATTACAACTCCCTGTCCCAAATCCTGCACGTGGGCACACATGTACGCACACATGGAGCATTTAAACTGACTTTTCCTGAGCAAACCCCCATTCAGAAACCCCCACTCACTCTCTACATTAATTTGACTTCTACTAGTAATGATTTGCTCCAAACTCAACTTGCCTCTTAATTTCCAGGCTCTTAAGCGTGGACTGTGTAGCTTGCCCATCATAAATGGCCCATGAAAGCTTCTGAGCTGCTAGATTAACCTTCTGTCTCCAGTCACTTTGCCATGGGAAGCTCTTAGATGACCCTAATGGGTCTACAACAAGTTAATGCGCATATAAATTTACTCTATAAATATACCACGATTAAGGAAAGCACATGGATATTTCCTGAACGAGTGCTAACTCAATTTTTCCAATCAAAGACAGGAAAGCAACATGCACTCGTCTGTACTTTCGTTGGTAATATTATGTGATCGCTTCAAAAGTGTATCCCTAAAATAGCCCATGATTTAGGCTTAAAGCAAAGGAACCCACTGAAAGTTTCTTCCAGCTCTTGGCTGTGGCGTGTAATGAATGACCTCGAATTCTGCACTGCAGTATTTTAATAAGATTTCTCTTCTATCAGCTTTGTTTTTCCAACCATGGTAACTCACGGCAGGTTTTTCAGGTTCCTCTGCATCGGTCTAATTGCAAACAGGGTGCAACAGCAGTGGCAGGTTTTGACATGTCACTAAATGACACAGACCAGACCGGAGTCACTTTTCTGACTAACGTGAGGTAATACCCGAGAAGCAGCTGGCCGTGGGTGAATATTCCTCCACACCTTAGCACCACCACAACAATTCTGCCGTCTCTTTCCCACGTTGGAAAGAGATGGCCTGATGGAAGGATAAGTGGACATGACCACTGCCTCCTCTCCTATTCTGGTCACTGCTGTCCCAGCTCAGGCTGCATGGATGTGTGTGTGGGGGGGGGGGGTCCTCTGGACACGGTGGTAGACGATTGTCGCTTCTCTCCTTCGTGATCTCTGTGAAGTGACAAGGTCATTGATTTTCACTCCTGCCAAATGTCTCAAAGGAGCGGGTTGATGTATAGCTTCTCCCACGGAAGAGATCCGTAAAGAATAAAGGCAGCTTGCGTCAGACCTCCACTGACTTTCCTTTGTTTCTACCTCAGACTTGTTCCTTTTGGGATCTAAAAACTGTCCCACCTGAGTTTTCACATTCTTATCCAATTGCATGAGTGCAAACGTTCTTATTTACTAATTCATCCATTATTTCATTTATTTGTGTATTGGCACTGGCTGAATTGTGTCCTCCCAAATTCATTTGTCGACACCCTAACTCCCAGCATCTCAGAACCTGCCTGTATTTGGATAGAAAGTCTTTAAAGAGATAATTAAGGTAACATGATGCCATGAGGGTGGCCCTAATTCATCTGACTGGAGTCCTCATACCAAGAGGAGATCAGGACACACACACATGCACATACAGAAGACATGTGAGGACACAAGAAAGGACACCTTCATCTTCGACTTCCAGTCTCCAGGATATGGGACAGTAATGTGTGTTGTTTAAGGCACCCAGTCTGTGGTATTCATTACAGCAGCCTGGGGAGACTAACACAGCACCTGAGTTGTACCAGGCACTGCTAGAAATGATGGGGATACACTGGTGAATAAAGTAACAGAAAGTCCCCTCGCCCTTCCGCCATGTTGAGGAAGCCGCCATCGGTGAATGGGGAGCCGCCATCTGTGAACAGGGAAGTGGCTGTCACCACCCATGCGTCTGCCCACACCTGATCTTGGCTTCCAGCATCCAGAGCTGAGAGATGACTGTCTACTGGGGATAAGACCCCTGGTCTGTGGAATTTGAAAGAACAGCCCGGGCCGACAAAGGCACCCTCCCGATGGATTTCTTTCAATTCACAACAGTCACAAGGGAGATCTTGAAAATGAAGTCACGGGGGCGCCTGGGTGGCTCAGTCAGTTGAGCGTCCGACTTTGGCTCAGGTCATGAACTCACGGTCCATGGGTTTGAGCCCCGTGTCGGGCTCTGTGCTGACAGCTCAGAGCCTGGAGCCTGCTTCGGATTCTGTCTCCCTCTCTCTCTGACCCTCCCCCGTTCATGCTCTGTGTCTCTCTGTCTCAAAAATAAACATTAAAAAAAAAAAAAAAAGTCCCTCAGATGAGGAACTTCTCTGCTTCCCAGCAGCAACCACGTTCTAAAGGGTGACAATCGTGCAGGCGTCTGGGAAGGTGGCAGGGTCCATTGAGTTAGTGCTTTGATGACGCCGTAATTCCTCTGTCCCTCCTGCTCATACTGTGGAAAACAACAGTGGTTCTCAACCTCGGCTGGAATCATCTAGGCCTCGCCCCCAGTGACCCTGATCTGTTGGTCTGGGGACAGGCTCGGGCATTAAGGAATTCTTTTTTTTAAATTTATTTTTATTATTAATTTACATCCAAGTTAGTTAGCGTATAGTGCTAGAATGATTTTAGGAGTAGATTCCGGTGATTCACCCCCTACGTATAACACCCAGTGCTCATCCCAACATGTGTCTTCCTCAATGCCCCTTCCCCATTTAGCCCATCCCCCTACCCACCTCCCCTCCAGCAACTCTATGTTCTCTATATTTAAGAGTCTCTTATATTTTGTCCCTGTCCTTGTTTTTGTATTATTTTTTCTTCCCTTCCCTTATGTTCATCTGTTTTGTATCTTAAATTCCTTATATGAGTGAAGTCATATGATACCTGTCTTTCTCTGACTGACTTATTTCACATAGCATAATACCTTCTAGTTCCATCCACACTGCTGCAAATGGCAAGATTTCACTCTTTGCTTTTTAATGTTTTATTTTATTTTTGAAAGAGAGAGAGACAGAGTGCAAGCAGAGGGGTGGGCAGAGAGAGAGGGAGACACAGAATCTGAAGCAGGCTCCAAGCTCTGAGCTGTCAGCACGGAGCCCGATGCAGGGCCCAAACTCATGAACTGTGAGATCATGACCTGAGCCAAAGTCAGATGCTTAACCGACTGAGCCACCCACGTGCCCCCAAGGTTTCATTCTTTTTGATTGCCGAGTAATACTCCATTGTACATATACACCACATTTTCTTTGTCCATTCACCCATCAATGGACATGTGGGCTCTTTCCATACTTTGGCTATTGTCGATAGTGCTGCTGTAAACATGGGGGTGCATGTGCCCCTTCGAAACAGCACACCTGTATCCCTTGGATAAAGTCCCAGTAGTGTAATTGCTAGATCGTAGGGCAGTTCTATTTTTAACTTTTTGAGGAACCTCAGGGCATCAGGGAATTCTAACATGCAGCCACGATGGGGAACTGTGCTCTGGAGGACCCTTACAAGCATTTCCACGTCGAGCAGACAGTAGAGGATGCTCTGTCCATCTCCTCAAATACCTGCGCTTTGGTGAGTGTCAGGCTGATGACTGTCTTGGCTGGAAATCCAATCCAATCCAGCAAATATGGCCGAGGCTGTGCTAATGCACAGGCGGTGAAGCCCTTACAGGCTGTGACACAGAACTCAAGGCATTTGCAGTTTGTTTCTTGCAGGGTGAAGAGGGTGATAAAGCGTGTGCATTAGCGCTCAATAGCTGGATTGTGTCTCCAGAAGGAGACGGGGGCTTCGGGGGTCAGCATCACCTGCTCTGCGTCACCAGGCTCACCCCGGTGGCATCCATTCCGCGCAGTTGCTGCAATCCTCTCCCACGTTACACGTTGGTAAACTAATGCCCGGCAAGTGTCCCAGGGTCACATGGCCCATGATGTCAGAGCTGCACTTGACCTTGGATCTGAGTTGCCTCAAAGCCTGACTTTTCCAATGGAAGACACTGATAAGTCCAGGGGGCTCTAGAGGAAAGAAAGAACAAAATCACATGCTCAAATAATTTGCCTGTTTTCTCGGGCTTATTTCCTCCCAGTAGCTCACCCTCTGGTCTTGAAAATACCCCCCTAGGGCTAAGACTGGAGGGCTGGAGGGCTGTTGGGCTAAGACTCCAACAGGCTGGAGGCCTGCAGCTCCCTTGGAGTTGGTCTTCAGTAGATTGATGATGTCGTGTAATGGATTATCGATATGCACTCTTGTTACTATGCTCAGTCATCGATGTGATCTATATATCAACATGTCTTAGATGCTCACAGCACAAGATCCCCCACATTTGTAAACTTGGCACAAATTGGAATATCAGGGGTACCTTGATGGCTCATCCGGTTGAGTGTCTGACTCTTGTTTTCTGCTCAGGTCATGATCTCACGGTTCGTGGGGTTGAGCCCCGCTGGGCGTGGAGCCCTCTTGGGATCCTCTCTCTCCCTCTCTCTCTCTGCTTCTACTCTCTCTCTCTCCTCCTCTAAATAAATAAATAAACTTAAAAAAAAAAAACAAAACCAAAATTGAAGTATCTGTCAGAGGTCCCACTGGAATCCCATTCAGATCATTCAACTGAGAGATCTGAACGGAAAGGTTGTCCACACACATATGGGCAGAGTGACAGGAACCAAACAGGACACTGAGGCCCCTAGACCCCAGCAATAGCAGGAAAGGAAAATGTTACTGGCACTCAGTGGGGAACGGGGGCCAGAGAAGGAGCCACCTGGCAGGGGCTGAAAACCCGACAAGGGACACCACATCCTCCTGTGTCCAGGCTCTTGTTGCACAACCCCCACAGGAAGCCGGACGGCGAGGGAGCTGGCCCACACTGTCCTCAGGGTCCGCCTGTTCGGACAAGATGAGGACAGCAGTCGTGGAGAATGAGTGAGGAGCAGGGGTGGGGCAAATGGGAAAAACCAACACAACCCATTCCCAGGACAGTCAACTGGCAAAGCCAAAGGCAACGGAGAGGGAACCAGTTAATCCTGAGTCCATGCTGCAGTCCCCTGACTGTACGTAACTTCCTACTGGAATATAAGCCCCAGGGGGATCAGCTTCTATATCTCTGTCTTCTCCAATACCTGCACACCTTAGGTGTTTAGTTCATTAGTTAGTTAATTAAAGCTGTGTCATATCTTTTAGTGGAAAACCGTCCGTCAGATGTTCTGTGGAGCTTTCCTGAGGAAACAACCAGTTGGTTGAAGGACTAGGTGACTCAGAGGCTCGTGATTGAACTCAGAGCAGAGGTTTGTCCACCCTTCTTCCTCCCGTGGAGTCGGGAGCTGTCAAGGATGAGCAAATCCATAACGGCTGACTCCAACTCTTAGTCTCGACTCAGGTCATGATCTCACCATCCATGGGTTTGAGCCCCGTGTCAGGCTAAGCACGCAGCCTGCTTGGGATTCTCTCTCTCCTCTCTGCACCTCCCACCCCTTCTCAAAAAATCATTTTTTAAAAAAGAAGCATGATGGGGTATGTGATACCACAATGTTGCCTCTTCTCTAGACTGGTGTACTCATCAGCTTCTATCTCCTGGTCCCCCAAATATTAAATCAGGATGCTTGCTAAGTCCTCAACCTTCCTACACCCATAAGACCTGTTGTTGAAATACCTATTTAGAGTTTGAGAGTCATTTGATTTCAAGAAATATTTTTCAAGACCAGCCAATCCATATCACAAATATCTGTTGGCGTTAACCTTTAGGCTCCGTCACGACGTTTCGGATGCTTATACCTCCCTTATGTACCAAGCCTATGGAATATTATTTTATGAAATAGTTAACATAAGCAGGACCGTAGAACTGACTCACGTACTCCTTTGATTGTCGTCCTCCGCCTCCATCCCAACCGCGGCCTCGTTCTACCTCACAGAGTGTAAGCTATGGGAGGACAGGATCTGTGACCCCCGTGTTGGATGACGTGTCCCAAAGAGCTGGAACAGCACCTGACCCACCACAGGTGAGCAGTGGATCCTTCCTGCTCCAGTGGAAGGATCCCAGTGCTTACTCCGTGTGAGACATCGTGCCCCGGGCAGCGGGTATCACAGTGAGAGACACACGGCCTGCCCTTTACCGTGCTTACAGCCTGGTGTAGGGGGCAGAGCCAGGGTTGGATGCTGGACGAGAGAGGGTGAAAGAGGGAAGTCAGGAGAGGAAGGAGGAAAAGAAGGCTATTTAGGCATTAGGTGATGCTTTGGAGCCCCCGGCGTGTGCACTGCTCACTGGCTGTTGCGTAGGGCCAGTTCCCGGGGCCTGTGGTCATTGCACTGGCAGTAAAGCCCATGGCAACCTTGGCTGCCTGTCTCTGCAGCACCGGAATGCCCCGTCTCGTTCACATCTGTGTTTCTGCTGGCGCTGTTCCCTCCGTCCCAACTCTCTCTCCTCCCCGGCCTCCTGTGTATCCAACAAACGCCTCATTGCTCTTCAGACCCCACCCAGCCACCCTTCCTGCCGTTAGAGTCCCCGTGCTCCTTGCTGACATCAGACCTTTCCTGTGCCACAGACGAGGATAATAATCGCAGCTCACGTGTCCCGAAGACTTACCCTGGTCCGGGCACCGTCTTCCTTCATTTCTAACTAACCCCCTTGGGGCGTAGAAAGTGAAGCACAGAGAAGCCCCCACTCCAGCTCAGCGCACAGCACTGCCTGCATCATCTCTCAAGCGTCTCTCACCCACCGAAGTCGGGAAGAAGGACCCTGTGCCAATTTCTCTGTATCTTCAGACCCCAGTGAAGTGCTGGGCGCTTAGTAGATGCCTAATAAATACTTCTTCAACAGTTGACGATTCTTCTCTTGGACTCCTAGATATCTCTCCCACCTCCAGGCTGCCTGTTAAATTATTTTTATGACAAGATTCTCTCAGGTTTTTGCATCTGAAAGGACACACGAGTAGAAAATTTAACATGTAGCCTAAAAGGAATGGTAGAATTTTATTTCATTATTTTATTGTATTTTATTTTATTATTTTTTATTTGTTTTTTAAAAGTTGATTTATTTTGAGAGAGAGAAAGAATGAGCAGGGAAGGAACAGAAAGAGAGAGGGAGAGAGAGAATCCCAAGCAGGCTTCGTGCTCTCAGCACGGAGCCCAGTGGGGAGCTCCATCCCATGAACCGTGACATCGTGACCTAAGCCAAGATCAAGAGTCGAAGACTTAACCACCGAGCCCCCCGGGGGCCCCAAGAGTGCTGGAATCTTCGGTGGGAGCCGACCCTGGAGAACCTTCCAGAATCTGTCAGTGCACGTGGTTGAGTTGTTTCCTCGAAGAGGCCGCTGCGGAGGAGTAGGAACCGTCGTGTCACTGTGTGGCCCCCACACGGCACTTGGGACCCATCTGCCCGAGGGGATGGCATCCAGCTCACGTGACAGTGACTGCGGAAGCTGGGGGCTGAGCGATTCCACGTCTGGGATGAGGGAGGGTTCGGATGAGAAGTCTGGTGAAGATCTGGCCATCGATCGAGGGTGAGGGGTCTTTGATCCTCACCCCCAGCACCAGAGGTGGTACACATGGAGCTCTGGCTTCCATTAACAGTTAAAACAGTGAAAGCGGCACCAGAATGCAAGTCCGCAGCCAGAGACCTGACTCTCGCAAGGCGTAGGTCTAGGTCCTTAACGCGCACAGACTCGGTGAGTCTTCCCCACAGCCCCCCACAGGCCGTGTCCGTACCCCCATTTCACAGCTGGAGAAATTGAGGAGCAGACAGACGAGGTAACTTGTTCAAGGTCACACAGCTGGTAGCAGAGACAGGGAAGGAAAGAGACACTGCACAAAAACACACACCACACACACACAGGTGAAAGGACAAAGGTAAGGGCGTGAGATTAAAAGGTACACGTCATCTTGAAACAGAAAATAGAATAAAATATTTTAGGCGTGCACGCTCTTCAGAGCTGGAGAACTTGGAAGCGTAAATAGGACAGGGCGATGAGCCTGTGTTTAGTTAGAAGTTTGATACTTTGACAGAGAACAGACTGACGGTGGCCAGGGGGTTGGGGGCTGATGGGCACAATGAGAGAAGGAGAGTGGCAGACACAGGCTTCCGGTTATGGAAGGAATTCGTCACAGGAATCGAAGGTACAGCACGGGGAACATAGTCGATGGTACTGTCACAGTCGCATGGGGACAGACCGCAGCTGCTCTTGCCATGAGCCCAGCACATACGCTGCTGAATCACTGTGTCGTCTGCCTGAAACTAATGTTAACTGTATGTCAACCACACTTCAGTTGAAAATTGACTGGGTATTTTGGTCATCATGTATGTTTCTGCATTAGTTCGGACTTTCTTATTTATTTTCGAGAGAGGGAGCAAGCGGGCGAGGGGCAGAGGGAGAGAGAGAGAGAGAGTCTCAAGCAGGTTCCATGTTCAGTGTGGAGCCCAACTCGGGGCTCGCTCGCATGACCCCGGGATCATGACTTGAGCCGAAATCAAGGGACATATGCTCAACCGACTGAGCCACCTGGGTGCCCCCAATTATGATTTCTTTTTTAAATTGTATTAAAATATGTATTTGAGTTACTCGGTTTCTTAAATTTTAACACTTGGAGGAAATAATAATCCCAGTGTGACCACACACACACCGGTGGAACATTTCAGACCACAGAGTGTTCAAGAGAACCTCCCAGTGTGGTGATGGTTGTTGTGGAGCAGAGTCCCTGGCTATGGGAGGAAAAGCCTGAAGGAGGAAGACCGAATCCTAAAGGACAATGCCAGGCTGGCAGAGCCACACCCCTCGGACCCCTGTCTCAACTTCCTATGAGTGTAATAACATGTATTTTTTTCTTCAGAACTAGAAGTGAAAGAAACAATAGTCTCTAAGTGAAGATGAAAATCTTCTTGGGCCAGAAATTCAACAAACCATTT
Organism: Lynx canadensis; assembly: GCF_007474595.2. Lineage (NCBI taxonomy): Eukaryota > Metazoa > Chordata > Mammalia > Carnivora > Felidae > Lynx > Lynx canadensis. The sequence continues at coordinate 3,224,010 of NC_044309.1, read as the reverse complement.
GGCTCAAATTTAAAGGAAGAATGTAAAATCATAGTTCAATGTTTATTTATTTCTGAGAGAGACAGAGTGAGAGCAGGGGAGGGGCAGAGAGAGAGGGAGACACAGAACCCGAAGCAGGCTCCAGGCTCTGAGCTGTCAGCACACAGCCCGAAGCAGGGCTCGAACCCATGAGACATGAGATCATAAAACTATCATAGTTTAAAAAACTGAGATTTAGGATTGAGAATATCCCAGTGGTGGGGCACCCAAGTGGCTCAGTCAGTTGAGCAACCGACTCTTGGTTTTGGTGCAGGTCATGATCTCACAGTTTGTGAGTTCAAGCCCCACATTAGGCTCTGCACGGATAACGCAGAGCCTGCTTGGGATTCTCTCTCTCTCTCCCTCTCTCTCTCAAAATAAATAAATAAACTAAAAAAAAAAAAAAAAAAAAAAAAAGGAATATCCCAGCGGGCCACCAGCCCTTAACCAAAAACCTTCCTGTTTTTTTTTTTCTTACAAGCTGATCTTTAATTCTTAATGAGGAAAAATTTCAATCTGATCAACTAAAATTTGTAGAAGAGAAGACGTGTCTCACCCTATTATACATGACTGTGTGCGTGCTTGGTGCACCTCAAATAACATTTTACTATTTACCCGAATGACAAATTCCTAAATAATTACAAACTAAATATGTCAAGAACTTAAATTTTGCTCCCCCTTAAATTTTGACTTAAAATTACAATTGTTTTGTTTGTCCTTTTCATTTTATTTACAAATTAAAGTAATGCATCTTATTAAACAAAATTTGTATGACACAAAAAGATTGTTCTTTATATATATATATATTTTTTTCTTTTTTTCCTATTTTGCGGTTGGTTAACGAAGACTGTCACCATAATAGCAGATGATGTGCTTGCTTACCTACAAAAGGAAGGGCTCAATTAACTTATTCCCAACGTTCCGGAGATTGCTAAAAACATTGCCATCCGAATTAAAGTCACTGTGCTACCTTGTCTGCAGGTGACAAATACTGAGACTCACCTCTCTCATGTACAAAATAAAACTGTCCCTAGATCATCTCCACTTGTCTCTCCCTCTCCCTGACTCTACAAAGCAAGAATCTGCCCGTTCCAGGTGGTGTGAGACCCTTACCTGCAGAAGGTGGCTCATCTCAAGGTGAGAGATCCGTGCTGTGGGGAAGAAGGGCCCGCATCTCTGAACTGTCCTGCTGACCTGAGGGTCCAGCCGTGTTCCAGAGGACCCTCAGCACCCACACCTCCACCTGTGCAAATGGCAAATGACTGCAACTGTGTCTTCTCAATAGCTTGGGAGGAAAATGAAGAAGTGCTCTGACTTTTTAAAAAGGAGATGTGTATACCGGGGTGTCTGGGCGGCTCAGTCGGTTGAGCATCCTACTTCGGCTCAGGTCATGATCTCACAGTTGGTGGGTTTGAGCCCCGAGTCAGGCTCTGTGCTGATGGCTCAGAGCCTGGAGCCTGCTTCCGATTCTGTGTCTCCCTCTCTCTCTGCCCCTCCCTACCCCAAAAATAAAATAAACATTTTTTAAAAAGGTTTTTTTAAATAAATAAACTTAAAAAAAATTTTTTTGAAATGGGTGCCTGGGTGGCTCAGTTAGTTAAGTGTCCAATTTTAACTCAGGTCATGATCTCGCGGTTTTGGGGGTTTGAGCCCCGCATCGGGCTCTGTGCTGATGGCTCAGAGCCTGGAGCCTGCTTCGGATTCTGTGTCTCCTTCTCTCTCTGCCCCTCCCCAGCTTGCATTCTGTCTCTCTCTCTCTCTGTCTCAAAAATAAATAAACATTAAAAAAATTAAAAAAAAAAAGAAACGCTCAGGGTTTGGAGTGACAGCACATTTTTGTTTGTAACTGACGCACCAATATAAAGGGAGCTTCTGGGTGTCTTGACATTTGTAAGTTGGGTGTATATAAAAATCCAAGTAAATTTTTCCAGCTTATTTACAAATAATTCATTAAGCTCCCCATGACATTATATTACTTTATAATTTAATTTAACTTGAAACGTTTTGCGCTCAGGGTAGAGGAAGAGAGAAGCTTTAATTTACAGGAATTCTTTTTTTTTTCCCTTGTAAGAATGACGTAAAAATTAAAGTTTTAATGGAAAAACTTCATTTTACAGATGTACTAGTAAAATGTCACATTCATATTAATATCGCGATTTCACCCTCTGACGCTGTAAAAAAAAAAAAAAAAGAAATCCTGATATCATTTTGTTTATCTTTTCATTTGCAACTTTGCCTTGCTGTCTATACGTAGACTCAATGCTAACCTCCCCCATAAATACAAGCCTGGTGCGGACGAGGCTTAGTCTTCGAAGAGCTGTCCAGTAGTGCTCCATTAAGACTTAAAATGTGTTTGTATGCAGACTTTGGTTTATACCTTTGAGTCACTAAGACATTCAGCGACTTAATGAGCAACAAGCTAGTTAAGAAAGTAAGCTGTTGGAAGAGGGCTGAATAAACATATTAAGCAATGTGACAGAAAAGCAGAATATGGAAATTCCTAAGCCGTAAGACACTGAATTTGAATTTCACGTGGGAAGAACTCTGCCAGGGAGGTTGTGTGCGTGTGTGTGCGCGCGCGTGTGTGTTTTAAACCCAGTATGTCGTTTTAATTAAATTACAACTCTGAATGAGACATAAATCAACCAGGCCCGTTTGGGTTTCATTTTTAGCACAAAGATCCTATCGTCTTCAGCATTTCATTCAGAGCTAATTAAATATGGATTTATGGCTCTTGGTACCTTGAAACAGAGGAGGATTTCCAGCACTTGCCGAGCCGTTGGGAAGGGAGCTATTTTGAGGACAGTAGGCGCATGTCAGACATTTTCCACAGCACTCTGCTTCGAAAAGCTAAATGTATTTTCTGGGTGTGTAAACAAGCTTCATGAAACTCTCATTGTTTCCGTCCCTGGTAACAGTCTAAATGCACCACAAACTGAGCGACTCTGTTTGCCACCAACACGATTTCAACACAATGCTTTCACTCTCACTTCCAGAACCTTCCTCCTTGGCATTCCTGAACACCAGCAGAGCCAGTGTGTACACGATTTCCTTATTCAGGCCGTCTCCGCCCCCCAGCACGCGCACCTCCCCGCCCCCCCCCCCCATCCCCAGCAAAAATTTGCTGTTGACTATTTTCAATTCTGGTTGTGGGTTAGTAAATATATTTTAGCCGAGTGTACTGAATGCCTTGAAAACCCAAATGCCTGCTTCGTCTGCTAATGACCGTCATGTTTTCTCGGGAGGCGCCCTGCTGCATTTAGCTCACCGTCGGCACGTTGGGGCTGGACGGAAGCAATATACCAAATAGCAGCACAGGAAAAACGCCCTCCTGGAACTCAGGGTCCGGGGACACAAGAAGAGAAACACTGTGTTCAGTACCTAATGGCAATGGAGGGCGGCAAACCATTTTTTTAAAAGGGTGTTTGCTTGTGTCTTGGGAGGGAAGTGACAGATTTGGGACGTCGAGAGGGGACGGTCTGTGTACAAGGACAGGCTTCCTGGCTTCCTGGTGCCTCGTTAGTTTCTGGGAGACAGCAGGATGCCTGGAAGCAAAATGGTTTCAAATTTAAAAAAAAAAAAAAAAACGGCTAAGAACATAATCCAAACACTTTTGAACAGAGAAGAGACTCTTGGTGGAAAAGCCATTGGGTTGGGAGCAAATTGCAAAGTGGGACACATGACACGGTGTGGAGAGCAGTGAGGACGAAGGATGACGCTCTGGGAGTAAATCTGGGCTTTTCTCAGGGAAGAGCCATCTGGGGTGGAACCCTGTTTGGGACAGTCGGTGGCAGTTACTGGTGAGCCACCGTGGGCCAGGGTCAGGTTGTTTTGAAACTCGATTCTAAGATGCGAGATTACCAAAATGCGTGTGTCAGTTGTACTGTAGTCTTTGACTTCACAGACACACACACACACAACACACACACACACACACACAATCTAAAAATAATTTTGTTGTTGTTGTTTAGTTAAAAAAAAAAAAGGTTAAAATTCTCTTTTGAAACTCATCATCTACCTTGTACCAGAAACAAAAATCTAATCCTGCCGTTAAGGGTCTGCTGCTATTTCCCTTTCTGGGGCTGGGGGTCAGGGAGCCCCTGTCTGAGGCCTCACTGCCCAGAACAAAGCCTGTCGACGGGTGGGGTGTGGATCCCGGTGGTGGGGTGTCTGGCAGGGGCTGGCTCCCCAGGAAGATATAGCACGGTGCTCACACTGGCCCCAGCTTCCAGCTCTCCCTGCATAAACACAAAATGCACACGATGGGTAAAGTGTGTGAGACATGGCCGTGGGCATGTGAGTTACTCTTCCTGTTCTCGGAGCTGAAATCAGTCACCCTGAGGAGACATCGCTGTCACGTCTGAGTGGCACGATGGCAAATGAGAAAACCCAGGGCCCTCATAGCACAGGGCCAGCGATACCTTCACGTCAGAACTTGGACCACATTTGGCCAACATCTGTTTTTCAAGGTGGTATCTCCAGCTGGGTGCAGGAAAGGTCTATTTGGCCGGGTTTTTGTTGTTGTTATTGTTGTCTTTCCTTAGCGACAAAGCAATGTCTTGCTCTGAGTTCACTGCCACAGAAAACCTGTTTGTCTTTTTTTCTCAACAACTGAGGTTTTAGCATCCCTCCCTCCCCTGCTCTGCCCACATCATGCTCAGAGCCAGATTCTTCAAATGAGAGAAGGACGCTGGTCGACCCGGTAGAACCCAACCTTTCCAGAGAACCGGGGACGAGATCATGTTGGACGGTGGCGGTGTCACAGAAGGGCCCCTGTGGGAGCCGGTTCTGTTCAAGAAGGGGAACAACAGAATGCCTTTGAGGATGGAAGCAGGGGACCCTGGATTCCCACTCCTTCTGGACTCCGGTGGACAGGGCTGGTGAGCAGCCCTGAAGTATTAGCCTCGCTGCGGTCTGACCTGCCCCAGTCTCTGCAGAACTTTTTGGCCGTTTGCAACAGAATAATGAGTCACGCGTTTACAAGCGTTTTTTGAAAAGGGGAAACCCCTCCCTCCTTGAACTGGGACTCTCCTATGAAAAGAGACAATGTCAAAACACCCAACACCTCGTCCCTGTGCCCCTTGCATTCTTCCTGACCGATCCCATTTTGAAGAGCACTTTTAACCGTTAGAAGCCTGAAGTCCAATCCTGTTACAAATCCAAGAGCCAAATTCTCTTTCGGGCTTGCATAAAAAACAAAACGCATTTGGCATCTCGTCGGACCTAACAGGTCACAGGCCAAAGGAAACACAAATGCTTTGTGGATTTCCATGTGAAATGTGCTAACCTGAGCTAAAAAAAAAAAAAAAAAAAAAAATAGAAGACAAGCAACAAGCTTGACCTGTACCTTGCGATATGAGACCTGGAGAGGGAGGTCTCCTCCCCCTAAACTGTCCTGTCTCGCTGTAGATTCCTGGGACGATCACTCTTCCACAACAGCATCTCCATTTGGGTGTGAGTCTTCACCTCTCAGAACACCTGCAGCAGGTGGCCGCTGACTGTGTCACCTGTCCTGTCCCCTCCCGGTGAAAACATCCTCAGGATTTCAGTGGTCGGAGGCTGCTTGGGCTCTCTCCTCAGACCCTAGATCATTCTCTGCATTCTCGTTCTTACATGTAAGTGACTGAGGTTGAGAGCATTCTCCCAAGAGGAAAAAAAAAAAAAAAAAGCAAGATTCAGTCAGATGTGGCATGGGCTGTTTTTGGTTAGATGATTCAGCCCATTTTTGTGGATTTCCCAAGATGCTTTCTGCAACTCTTGAAAAATAGCTTGTGTGATCTTGTAACAAATTAAACAAAAGGCGAACCACCGAGTGCCTGCCCGTTTCAATAGAACAACCACGAAAACTCTGATTCATGGTGACCCGCTGTGGGGGAGGAGACACCGGGGGTCTCCAGTTAAATTGTAACATTCACAAACTCCAGGGCACCGCGTTCCTTTCGGGGGCTTAGAAGGATAGACGGAGGCTTGGCGACATTTGTAATAGCCTTGAGGATCATCCCACGAAAATACTGGTAATGGTTGTACCAGGGTTTTATTTTCCCCCCACGTTCAGGTTTCATTGAGTTGGTCCATGCTTACTTTTTAATTGTGTTTGAAGTTCAGGAGCTAAGTAATCGCTTAAAGTATCGCGTTGAAGTATTTTCTTTAACAATTTTAAAAAAAGGATTCCCACATTTTTAAAAGTCTGTTTTCCTCCTGACCGCACACACCCACATTTCTTTGCTGACTTACTCACGGAGCCAAACAATGAGCGCCCAATCTGTTTTTCACCAGCTACGGTGACTGGCCAGGCTTTTCCCTGCATACTTCATGCAGATGGAATTTCCAGGACACCCACTCTTTGCAGCCTTCTTGTTGGTGTTGACGTTGTTGTTGGGCGTCTTCCTCTGGCCCGGGGAGGAGGGAGACTCACTCTTCGCTCACCTCTCAGGGAAACATCAGAACAAAGAAACATATATTTGGAAGGTGCGCAGCCCTGCCCTACTTAGTGATGTGGTTCGTGCAACCCTCAGCTCGTCCACACACTGAGCTTCCTTTTCTGAACAAAGCCTCCCTCCCCCAGGGGAGGTGTCTGGGTGATGCCTTGTCCTGCAGGGTGGGTTTTCGAGTGTGCAGTTTTGCCGAGGGACCACAACAGCACTCTCCGCTCCTCCTCCTGAAGGTTGTTTTGTGGCTGTTGTGGTTGTTGCTACTCCCCTGCCTGGAATGGGGGGATTTCAGCCCTTGGAGGGTTCCCGAGTTAGAAGGAATGCCCAGATTTGGGAAAACTTAGCACACTCCCCGGGACACTGCCGGGTACCGTGTGTTTTGCCAGAAGCATCTAGAATTTCCTGTTTTCCGAGTCTCAGATGTAACTTTACCTTTCGGGGTCAAGTTTTCTCTGCTCCTGGGAATCTGGAGGTTTCTATTCCTGATTTCTGTAGGGCCTCTGAAAGGTATTCAGTGGGCTTATAAAAAGTGCGCAAATGCCTTTTCATAGAACACGATTCTTTGTGAGTTGGACTCAATGGATCCGAAAGCACATGCATTCACTTTCCCTTTAAGTATTTATCACCTTGTCCTAAGGAGGGAAAAACCCCAGCAAGTATACAAAGGATTTCATTCTATTCTTACAGCAAAATAATTTAAGACGCTTAATAGTCTATGAACAATTAAACAGTTATGCTAAATACCTTGCATTTGAATGGCTTCAGTCAGTAGAAACCTAAATATCACAATTTGCGTTTCATATGATCTTCAGCCAAATATGAGTGTTAGAATATATAATAGAACCCTTTAATAGCCACAGAGGGACAAGTAGCCAGTGGATACTTTTATATTTTTAAGAACAAAGTCTCTACATACACACACACACACACACACACACACACACACACACACATATATATGTCTCGTTAGTTGTTTCTGAATAGAGATACAAAGGCAAACACAAACACTCAAGTGATGGAAAGATGATGGATTCTATAGAAATTTTCAAAGAAATCAGTATCAAGTCCCCAGCCTGCTTTCTCTTTCCTTCAAATCTCCAGCCAACTTTGTACTAATTTTAATTGAAATGCAGCCTTATGAATAAGATTGTGTGCTCAGAAAACGTCCTCCATGAGGCTCAGAGTCTAAAATAGAAACACAGCAAACCTTCCCTGAGAAGTCATCCTGTAATTGTTCTGGAAAGTGCTCCGACGTGTCACCTACTGTTAAGGATGCACCATGAAGGCTGGTGGGACTCTTCTCCCCATCTCCCCCCAGCTGCTGAAAAACAGGAGATTGGAATACACTGTGACAAGACTATTAGCCGGAATGACCCTGAATTCTCTCATTTGCATCCCCCCATTCTTCCCTCCTGTACGAGATTCTAGTGTAAGCTCTAATCCATTTCTACAGACACCCTATTTATATACATTCATGTCCCTCCTGTTGAGTGTTTATTCCTGAGGTTTAACACTGAAGTTGACTTTTTCTAAGCAACAATGACATTTCAGCTTGCCTCTGTAAGGTCTACTCATGGGGTAAGCTGCTGCACCTTTTACTGACCGGGCCCTGTCTTCTGGAAGCTTCTGAGGGTCAGACTGCTTGTAAATCTACACGGCCAGGAGAGAGTTTGTCATGACACTGTTTTTTTAAAAAGGCATATCGACTTGACACTTGTTTTTAAGACCATAATATTCATAAATTCACTTTGTTGACAGAAACCCACAATTTAAAAAATCTTGGGGTGCCTGGGTGGCTCAGTTGGTTGAACGTCTGACTCTTGATCTCGGCTCAGGTCATGATCTCACAGTTCGTGAGTTCGAGACCCGCATTGGGCTCTGCGTTGACAGAGTGGAGGCTGCTTGGGATTCTCTGTCTCCCTCTCTCTCTCTCTGCAACTCCCCCACTCACTCTCTCTCAAAAATAAATAAAACATTAAAAGAATCTTTATTAACATGTTCCACACAGTCAGATGCCTAAATTAATCCAAGTAAGCTCCAAAACTCAATTGCCGTTATGATCTCCACGCTGCCTTCGCAAAAGGTGGTGTGTGGTTTTAAGCTCGGCACGAGGCCGGGATGGGGAAGGCAGGGGGAATGTCCATCTGCCGAAGGGGCGTGAAGGATGGGAAACTGAATGGGTGGTAAGAGGTGATCTTCAACTTTGTACTCATTTTTGTACTAAGTACAGAAGCTTTGTACTAACTAAGCTTTGCTTTCCAAAGAGACAGAAATGCATTTGTGAAGCTTCTATGGGTCACACTTTTCTCCTTAATGAAATTTTGATAATCGTTTGTCTTAACAAAGCCTAGAGACTTGTCGAAAGAAACAAATGAGCTAATGGTTATGAAAGCACTGTTTGAAAGCACTATGTAAATACAATGCCGTCACCAACTATTTGTGAGATTGGAGAGGGCAGGACTGGTTTCACACACACAGGGAAGTAACAACAGACTGAGTTCACCTTCACTTAGAACTTCATTTCAAAGCCACTGATAACTTTTGATCCCTAATCACATGTGCAAACTAGAAGAGAATTTGCAGACAAAGGTAAAATCATCACTCTATATAGATTTCAAATGAATGCATGTTAGAGAATTTCTTGAACTCCCATGATACGAGGGAACCAGGCTGATGTGACAATCCATCCCAAGGAAAAGGGAAAAGAGCACAGCTGTCTGTGGAAGAAAGGAAGGTGCAGTTCGGTTGCAAATGGGCACAAAATTGGAGGGGAGGGGCTGGGGGAAGGAAGTCAATTAAATCACCACCAGGAAGGATCGAATTTCCATATTTATCAATTACCGATGATAACTGACAACGAATAGCAAAAAAAAAAAAAAAAAAAAAAACCCTTCACAGGCGGTGCACAGAATTAGACGGTGCTACTCCTGAAGCATGTGCTCTAGCCAATGCACTGTTTCCCACGGATGCACAGAACTTGTCTACACGGAGAAGAGCACCGAGTCTCTAGATCAGGGGTTGGCCAACTCAGGCACACGTGCCAAATCCAGTCCAGATATTCTCCTTGTAAATAAAGTATTATTGGAAGCCAGCCACGCCCACTCATTCGTTTCCTCTGCGTGGCTGATTTTGGTGCCGAGGCACAGTTAGGCGGTTTCCATGGAGACCATCTGGCCCACCAAGCCTGGAATATACTGTTTGGCCCTTTATAGAAAGAGTTTGCTGACCCTTTGCTTTATATCAATATAGAGAGTTCTAAACCATAATTAGCTGCTCAGCCATTTATCTCCTGAGGAGAATCCAGGTAAGGAGCTGCTGTCCGCACATCAGCGAAGTTCTTCTTTGCAATGACCGTTTGTCTCCGATAAGCCAAATATTTGTGTTTATCAATAAACGTCATACACCACACAAACCTAGCTGCCACCAACCTCGTTATTATTTGGGGGTTTTTAAAAATGGTTTTTTTAATGTTTATTTATTTTTGAGAGAGACAGGGACAGAGCGTGAGCAGGGGAGGGGGAGAGAGAGAGGGAGACACAGAATCCAAAGCGGGCTCCAGGCTCTGAGCTGTCAGCACGGAGCCCAACACAGGGCTCGAACCCACGAACCATGAGATCGTGACTGGAGCCGAAATCAGATGCTTAGCTGACTGAGGCACCCAGGCGCCCCTAAAAATGGTTTTAACAAGTTAGCAAACAAATGTATTACAGTCTGAGATCTGTGGAGACGTTCGCCCGACTGTAGGCTCTCCACAGTGAATGGGCATAGTAGACAATCCCTCCGTCTTAGGATGGCACAGATTCTATATCCGCAAGTGCGCGGAAGCATTTCCATTATCTTCATCTCCCTGTATCCTGCACTTTAATCAACGTTATGTTCTGAGATGCGAGAGAGGAGGACTCTGAAATTTCTGTCGGAGGTGTCGCCCAGATTATGAAGGTCAGGACGGAGGCTCTCTGGGCAGCTGAGAGACTGTTCCACGTTCTTCCAGGATGATTCCTGAACAACACAACTCAGTTACATGAATTAAGCTAAGCTAACTGCCACAACGGGTCGTAGCTCCCAAACACAGAATTGCTTACGCACGGGAAAGTGACATAACGGAATTAAGTCAGTGAGTGAGTTCCTGGATGTCCAACTTCTACACAAGACTCTGCCATATTCCTCACTTCGCTTCTAAGGCCACCTCCGACCACCCGCACTGTGGCTCGCTGGAAGGGAAAACAGCCCAGAAGAGCGCCTCGTGGGAAGTTCGCGTAAACCCAGTTCGGAAGCAGCTCCCGTCCCTTCTGCTGCCTTATCTAAAACTCGTTAGTGTGGATGCCTCCAGCTGCAAGATGGGGCAGAAAACATGGTCTCAACTGAGAACAATTTCCTTATGTGGATCGGGGAGCACGAATTCTGGTCCGTGATTACCCGCCTTCTGCTGGCTCTACGTGCCATACAGGCAGGTCTCCTGGCGCCCAAATCCATTTCCAACGTCACCAATAAAGCTCGAGATTTCTCCAACAGCAACACAAAGTCTCCTGTTCTGCAATTAGCAATGGTGCTGATTTTAAAATATGAACATGCCTGACGAGGAGAGATAATGATAGGGAAATCATTCTCATTATGTGCAAATAACTTATTTTTGCCTCACGTTTTGTTGTGATACAGTGGATTTAAAGGGGAAGAAAAACGTGCTGGAAGAAGATTCTCGGGGGTCCCTGAGTTCGTGTGCACGTCCTGCGAGCAGAGGCCTTGACGTTGTTTGTTGTGGACACTCTTTAAGTTTGTTTATTTTGAGAGAGACGGACACAGCGTGAATGGGGGAGTGGCAGAGAGAGAAAGAGTGAGAGAGAGAGACTCCCAAGTGCAGAGCCCAACACAGAGCTTGATCTCACGAGCTGTAAGATCGTGACCTGAGCCAAAATCAAGAGTCTGATGCTTAACCAACTGAGCCACCCAGGCGGCCCTTTTGATGAATGTTTGTAGCATGAAGAGCCTTGGGAGTCAGCAGCTGTGTCTCCCTCTGAGGAAGAGGTGGGTTTGCCGACAGCCTTGGGAGTTGGATAAGACCTCGCTCTGGAGCACAGGGTTGGCATGACCATTATAAAAGGTTGCGGACTCCAAGCTTTGGGGTTCACTCTTGGAATGCACCCGTGATGCTTGATTTTGTATCCACGTGACGGACCGTGGGGTGTCCAGATTAAACATGATTTCCGGGTGAGGATGCTTCTGGGTGAGATGGACATTTGCATCAGCCGACCAGGTAAAGAAGGTCTCCCTCCCTGGTGTAGATGAGCCTCCCACAGTCCCCTGAAGGAACCAATAGGACAAAAGGCAGAGGAAGGAGGAATTCGTCCCTTTTTCTTCCTGCCTCGCTATTGAGTTGGGGCCTCTCATCTCGTCCCTCAGACTGGGATTTACACCATAAATCCCCTGGTCCTCAGGCCTTCAGACGCAGACTGAATTAGAGGCCACCCTCTTTCATAGCTTGCAAAGGGCAAATCGTGGGGCTGTTCAGCCTCCGTCACCACGTGAGCCAGTTCCCATCAGAAGCGTGTCTCTGTCACGACGCAGCAACTGATGCGAGTGCCAGCATCAGCCAGGCCCCTCCAAGCTGCTCCCTGAGGGCTGGGACTTTGAGGAACCAACACAAGGAAAATGATGTCTGCGCAACTGTGATTTCTGTGAGTAACACGGTGTCCTTCGCCTCTGACCCGGGAACGTCACATCTACCAACGGCCAGGAAGCAGCAACAGGCTAACAGTTTGGCTTGAAAGTAAAGTAAAATCACCAACGCTTCACAGCTCTTGACAAGAAGAAATCGTCACAGAAATAGAGAGGAGTGGCACACAGAGAAAGGAAATCTTTTCTTGTGTCTCTTGTCTTGGCCTGGAGTCAGACTGGACAGGCCTCACTTTTAGAATAAATGTGCCCGTGGCTGTTTAACCTACACCCTTGCGTAGACCTGGACCCATCTTCTTTGCATAAAAGGGAGTAGAAGGAAAGGATATTGCAGACGTGTTCTTTGTTGTGTCTCCCTGTTTTTGAGGCAGCCAATTATACAAATTACTTATTCAGACTAAGTCTATTACTTTCATCTTTATACTTCTCTATTATACTTTTATGTGTATGAGCTACGCAGATGATTCCAGATGATTCTTTAGAAGCTAATGACTGTCTCCTAACCGGGATGCAACTTACCATTGAGCCTGCTTCCGCATATATAAAAATACACAAGAACCCTAAAAGCTCGGAGTGGCTGTTTGCAGAACTACCTCTCCCACAGAAAGAACCAGACCGTGGCCTGAGATGTGTCATCGGATGCCATCAACGTTCAGCTTTGTCTGAGGTGTGGCAGCAAAGCTTTTAAACTACGTTTCCAGGGGCGCCTGGGTGGCTCAGTCGGTTGGGCGTCTGACTTCGGCTCGGGTCATGATCTCGAGGTCCGTGAGTTCGAGCCCCACATCGGGCTCTGGGCTGACAGCTCAGAGCCTGGAACCTGCTTTGGATTCTGTGTCTCCCTCTCTCTCTGACCCTCCCCTGCTCATGCTCTGTGCCTCTGTGTCTCAAAAATAAATAAATGTTAGGGGCGCCTGGGTGGCGCAGTCAGTTAAGCGTCCGACTTCAGCCAGGTCACGATCTCGCGGTCCGTGAGTTCAAGCCCCGCGTCAGGCTCTGGGCTGATGGCTCAGAGCCTGGAGCCTGTTTCCGATTCTGTGTCTCCCTCTGTCTCTGCCCCTCCCCCATTCATGCTCTGTCTCTCTCTGTCCCAAAAATAAATAAATGTTGAAAAAAAAAATTAAAAAAAAAATAAATAAATGTTAAAAAAAAATTTTTTAAAATAAATAAATAAACTACGTTTCCAATCCTGATCATACCAGGTGTTGATAGCATCACATCAAAACAAGGATCTTGCTAATTATTAAGAGTGGAAATGTAAACTCGGAGTTAAGAAAAAAATTAAAAAGCAAATGTCCCCAGGCTGGGTACAGAGAATGTTATCACACCAAGGTGACTCTGTGAAAACTCACGGGCTTCTCGCGATGGAATTGGTTGGTTTAGGGTAATAAAAGTAAGTAATGGCTTCTTGGAGTCTTGTGCTCTCCGTGAGTTAGTTAAATGGACTTCCTGCTGGGCTTGCTTCCCTAAGAACCCACTTGATACGTGTAAGGACAAGAAAGGTCATTTTTCCATAAGCAGTTTTATTGTTTTGAATCTGAAGCAAATTATCCCTTCTTCGGTAAAAGTGGAGACGTTTGATCACGCAGGGTACTTTTCAAAGTCAGAAATATCCCAGTGTGCCAGCATATTAAAACCACACTCAGCCCACATCTCGGTGTATTTGGTTAGAACGTGGCCCTTTTCAGGGTATCCACTTGCTAACTAACACACCTGTGAGCATATCAGCAGCTAAGGCAGCAGAGCCAGAGTCTGTAGATTTGTAGATCTGAACAGGAACTAAGACCTCAGCGTACATCTGTCTTTCCATGAACACGCCTTTGGCGTCTCCAGAAACAGCAAGCATCCACCACAACAGGTTCCTAGCAACGTCCCCTTCGATGGGAAACAAGAGCCGGAAAGAAGGCACTCCGGTCTTCCCAAGTCTGCCGTCTAATTTCTCTCCAACCTGATGCAACATCCCCATCTGATGGGATCGTCTATCACCACGAAGTAGAGGTTTCTCAACAGGCCCGTATGGTGAGTGCTGGGATTACCTCATATCCGCCAGTGGAACCCGAGACGCTGAACAGTTGACAGGTGTCAGAGGCAAGGTTCACATCCACGTGTTCCGGACAGGAAGAGCAGGACACGGGAATGTGGTCTCACAAGATGGCAGAGGAGTAACAGGAAAATGGGAAAGGTTGGGGAAAGGACCTCGTAGTCATTTGCTGTCTCTAGAGTTGACACATCTCCCCAGCTTGCTCTTTGAAGATTGTGGAGAGAAGGCATGGGGTCATCAAAGACCAAGAACTCCCTGTTTGGGCAGGGTTCTGGTCTATGGGCCTCACTCAGGGCATTCTTCAAGCGTTTCGAGGGCAGGGGGGAGCAACATGGACCAGGTTGAGTTCTTTAGGAGTTCAGTGAAGCGTGGACAAGTGCAGTCTGGACATACATCTGATTGGGATGGAGAAGAGAGTTCTGTTTGGAAGTCCAGTCAAGAAAGCATGGTTCCTTGGCCACCAGTGAGCGGAGAGCCGACTCTTGTCATCCCCCAGAGCCTCTCCAGGGCACCTTCCAGTGGGAGGGCAGAGGTGGGGCAGGGAATATTTAGCCAGGAGAGCTCTTGAGTAGTTCCATGTGTGAATGCACTTCAGGAATAAAGACAAATGTTTAGCAGGTGGACGCCTGTTCTGAAAATACAATACAGCAGCCGAGTACTCCATCAAATTCTGTCACATACTTCGAGAGTGACCTGTGATGCAAGTGGGTTACAGGTTGAAAGTAAGGAGCAGGGACCCTAATGGCAAGGTTGAAGCCAGGCACAGGAAAGCCCTGCTGTTGGGTGCAGGGAAAGTGGCCCACAACGGGGAGCTTGCCTCCTGTCTGTCCTCTGGACAGAGCCCGGAGTTTGAGTCTGAGTCACAGAAGACACGAACGGTGTGTCACATCACGGCGACAGGCAGAGGATGTGGGACTGTGCCTCATTTAGCACTTTCCCATCTCAGGATCAGCTGTGATTTGGGGAATCACGGGGTTGCATCCAGTCGGACACAGAACTGACCCTCTGCAAGCCTCACCCGAGCTGCCCAGGCACCTTCCCTCACCCCCTGAGCCCCGTGTGGGACGGGAGAGATGCCCCACGATGGGGGACTCTTTCCTAACCACAAGGAGCGCTCAGCTGCTCCAGTGCTACCAGAAAATAACATCAGGACTACAGTTTCTTTGTTAACTTCGTTTGCTTAGTTTCCCTAAATCCATTTTTCTTTGAATTAAAAAAGAAAAAAGTCTACAGATATGAATAGCTCAATTTGTCCCAAGAATGTTCTGAAAACACGTCCCCAGGGGCAGTGAATTTATGGGCCAATAACCCTTTGATTCAATGATCTCAAGTCGGTTTAAAATGTTTAAGTGAATGGTTACGTTTCGAACAACCATCTGAAGGACCGAGGCTGTCATATGACAGCGTTCCGGGGACGAGTGTCTGTGGAGTCCGCATGCTGCTGGCTCGTGAAAGAGGGGAGCCGAGGGGATGTTATGGAGACACAGTGACCTACACGGAGGGAGCATTTTCTTTGTTATTTTGTCTCTCTCTCTCCGTCCCCTTCCTTCCTTCCATTCTCCTATTACCTTCAGGTGTACAGTATAGGGACAAGCTGAACGAGTGGCTGTCACAGGTACAGAAGGGGTTGCTTTTCATTGAGAAGAAAGTGGAATCGCATTAAGTTAAAGGTTCTACTCAATTTTGATACTTCAATGCATGTGTGTTATAACACACCAGCTGTATCATCGGCATCGCTTTCAACCTTCTACGTTAAAAGTATCTCCGTACAGGTCCACCGTCCCCAAAGCAAAGCCCTTGACACCATATGTGTGTCAGAGTTCATTTGGGGTCTAATTTTAGCAGGGGTTGGGGTCGCGTTCCGTTGTCCAAATCCACTCGTACGTCTATTCCGATCCGCGGACCCGTTCAGAGTAAACGGCTCCTAGACTCCTACAGATTACGAAGGACATGACACAAATCCTGGTTAGTTTTTGCTTCCAGAGTAGGCTGGACGTGATATGACTGCGTTTTCAGACCTCTTCCGATCGTAGGCTCGTAGACAAGCAGCCCGCGTTCCAGGCTTAAAGTCAGACACTCCCAGAGTTCAACCCTCGCCTCCCCAGTGAAGATCTATGTGGGCTCCTTCATCAGTTTCCCTGCAGGAAAACGGGCGTGACTAACTGTTTCTTGAGGATGTTTTGGTGGGAAAGGCTGACCTGTGTGCCCGTGTGGTAACCGCTGTCCACACCTCCGGCTGCAGGTAAAGTGCTGTGGTTTGGAGCTCACCAGAGGACTCATGCCTTCCTGCACAGAGCGGCTTCCGTGTGGTCTCATGTCTATCCAGTGACGCGGACTCTGGTTTCCTTAAATAAGGAGATTACTTAAATCGAGTTACGTGGAAGCAAGAGAAATTCAGTTGAGAGACGAAAAGGCTCCTGAGCGTGCCAGAGGCTCTTAGGAAGGGAGGCAGGGAGGAGGACCAGGCCTCTCTGGCTTCCGAGGGCTCCTGGCCAGCGGTGGGCAGGACAGCACCACACGGTGGCCACCGCTTTCCCTGGTTCTCACGGGTTCACCGTTTCCGGCCTCTGTGGGGACAGATGGCAAATGAATAATAGTAATAGTGAAATAAGGTGTAATAAGATAATGACGATGGCGATCATGGAACCAAAGACTTGCTTCACAGGACAGAGATGCCTACTGAACGGTAGAAACATACATCCCAAGTAGCTTGTGTCGAACGAGTTGAGTCAGTTTGCACGAGTTTCAGAATATCCTGTTAGACTTGTCTGCAAACTCTTTTCCCGAAGCCTCGCATTTGTACCGTCCTACAACTGTTGCCATAGGGGAGAGAGCGCTGTCGGGAGACGGGCTGGATCCCCTGTGGGAAGGACAGGATCCCTGCAGCGAGAACTTTCCATCAGAGAGAAAGTCGTGCCACTTAGGCGATGAATTCAGGAGCTGAAGGCAGACGGATGGTCTATAAAGCGGGCTTCCTGGCCGGATTAAACACTCAGCAATGCAGAACAGCCCCCAAATGTTATTGTAAGCAAAATCCTATTTTCGTCTGCCCTCTTGACTCTTGGAATGTTCCATTTAATGGCCGTTTGGAAAGCTCCATGCCTTTGATCTCCCCTCAAAGCGGGCTTGCCCTTGAAGCAGAACCCTTGACATCTCCAACATCATTTTTAAGTCAAGTATGTGAAGCATCCTCGCTAAGAAGTGAAAAGGCAGTGTTTTATTCCCTTGGGGTCGTGTGTTTGTACGAGGGCACCGCGGGCAGGGGGGGACCACGTCCAGGGTATGGGGCTCGCGGGAACCTGCCCCGACCCCTGATGGTTTGGTGGCATTGAGTGTATCTGCCGGGGTGAAGCGAGCCAACCACAGACCCCGCGTGCTCAGGGACTTGGTTTTGTATAGAACCCACCACAGAACAGCGGTGAGAACACGCACGTGCCATGGCGTGTCCTGTGCTTTCCACAGCGTGGCCTCTTTGGATGCTTGTGTCTTTGCTGAGATCCACAATCGAGTCCCCCCCCCCTTCTCTTCAGGCCTGGGGAGAGTTGTGTCCCACAGATGGCCTCCTGGAAACAGGCAGAAGCAGATGTGGGAGTGGGAGGAGCAGAGTCCGGGGCCCCTACGTGGAACAGTGCGCTGTGTGCTGATCTGTGTGCGCGTACCTGTGCATGGTGCCAGGCGGGCTGAGGTCCAGCCCGGCGTCTTTGCAGAGATCAACAGATTCTTCAAGGCCTCGTGGGTCTTTGCAAGGAGACGCAGGAAAGACGAGACATTCCTCTTGATCCTCAAAGACCCTGGCTCCTTGTCCCTTCACATCCTGACAGTTAGGGTACGTGCCAGGGGCTTCGGAAGGTGAGCCCCCTTGTCCGCCATGTGAGTTAGTTCAGAAATTTGTGACCTTCAGAGAAAAAGTGTCTGTTTTTGCAGCTCTGATTACCGTAATGACTCCATGGTCCTCTGTGGAGACTTTCATCTGAAGAACTTCAAGTACCTTTCAAACCGTAATTAGCCACACCGCTATGTGGTCTTTGCAATTGAATAAATGAGGCACAATCAAGCTGAATTCTCTGAACGCTGAAGATTCGCCCACAGTAGTTAGTGACAAACCAAGAGGAACCTAAGAATGTCAATGCCCAGTCCCTTACGAGCCTGTGAACAATAGTGAATTGAATAAAGAACAGTATTATGTGGATCCTATGTATAAATATATATATATATATATATATATATATATATATATATATATGTTCTACTGACACCGTTAAGAAAAAGCTGATTGGCTGATTTTTTTTTATCAGTCTGAAATGGGGAAGAAGTGAACGTGCACGGGGAAAGCAAAGAAAACAAATGATCGGAGGAAGAGAAGAATGGGGAAGAGGTGCATGTAAGTTGAATAAAAGGAAGGAAGGGAGGCGAGGGGGACATAGAAAGAATATATAAAGAGACGTAGAAATAGAGAGAGGGACAGAAAGAGAGAGACAAAGAGAGGGAGGGAGCCAGGAAAACAGAGCGGAGGGCAGTGGTCTGCAGAGGGTCTCCGAGCCCAGCAGGCAGGTCTGTGGAGTCCTGGCTCTTTGACCAAAGGAGCAGAACCTTCTCCTTACTCTGCATTTTCATCGTTACAGTGAAACTGAGAGCAGATGAAATGAGGTGATGCGTGATTCTTAGCCTACTGACCGGCACACAGCAATTCTAACCGCTGCCTCTCTTCCTATTAACCAGCATAATTAAATATTACAATTGCTCACTGTGTCTTACGTTGAAGATTTTCCTGGCGAGTAATTTTTTAACAGTAAGCTCCTCCAACAACCTAAAAGAAAGAACTGACCACAGGTGCACCTACAGCCGAGGCAAAGAGGCAGATAAATGGAGAAAATTTTTTGATTTTTTAAAAATTTTTTCACATTTATTTATTTTTGAGAGACAGAGACAGAGCGCAAGTGGGGAAGGGGCAGAGAGAGAGAGGGAGACACAGAATCCAAAGCAGGCTCCAGGCTCCGAGCTGTCAGCACAGAGCCCGAAGCGGGGCTCAAACCCACAAACCGTGAGATCATGACCTGAGCCGAAGTCGGTGCTTAACCGACTGAGCCACCCAGGCGCCCCAAAAGAATTTTGATTGAGGAAGACGTCTTTTTAGCATCCCTCAATTCCCGGCAGATATAAGGTCTGTCCCGAGAAGGAAAATAGCATTTAATCGGTTCAATAGGCTCTGTTTAATACCTCCAGCCAAAGGTTTGATGAGCTGAAATTGTACATTATCAACTAAAATGTAATTCTGAGATTATGGTAGATATTGCATAACCTCTGTGTCTCTGAAAATCAGAAACGAGGCAGGAATTCAGTGTGTGTTTCTGTTGTTGATAATGATAAAAATTATCTAGGGATTCGATATTATGAGCATTTCTCTTACTGTAAAGCTTTCCTAGAATAAAATATATATATATATGTTTTCCTTATTTTCCTTCCCTGTTCTTTAAATACCCCCAGTACTATGACCTCCTTGGTATAGAGGTGTTCTAATTGTCCAGAAGAGGCTGAGGCATTAAGTGCCCATCTCTAGACGATGCCCCCTGGGATCTCTGTGCAGATGTGGGGGTCGCTCTCTATGCCTCCTCCCTGGCTTCTTCCCACCCATCTTGCATCTTCAACGTAAGCTTTATAGCACAAGGTATACAAAACTCAAAGGAGGGACACGGTCGGTATTTCCCAAAAATGGATTAGAGCTTCTGCACATAAAGAAAGCTTAGCTATTCATCAGTGGCCCTTTCCCTGAATTTGGGGTAATGTTTTTTCTGCTTTGGGAAAGGGTGGTTAGGTTGATACTCACTCCCCTGCCACCTGAAATGTCGTTTGGCTCCCAAGGCTACGGCTTTCTCTCAGCAGGTAGCCTTCGTGCCATGCTGTTTTCATCCAGATGTGAGCACTTGTGTTTCAGAATGCCAAGCCCGTTGTGGGCTCCACCGCGGTTCCTGCCTGGAACTGACAATTATGAAGTCCACAACACAAACCTACAAGTAGACATTTTCCTTTTAAATGCAGTCTATCAGCCTCCTTCGTTAGAGTCGATTTTTTTTTTCAGTTTTAATAATGCCATTATGAGCAACGATCAGTTATACTGAGGCTATTTACAATGTTTATAAAATGCTCAAAGCCGCCTCTAACAATGCATTAGCACTTAGCCAGCTGGAGTCCCGTTGACAGCATGAATTAATGGGAATACCTTGAATGAACGACAGACCCTCCTTCTCTCCGCACGTATGGGAACAGGCTATTAGTACCTTCCCTGAAACCCTATATAAACCACGCTACAAGCGCATGTTTGACATTGGCATGCCATGTTTTAACCCCAGGGGACAGTCTTGGGTGTGGAGAGCTTCATGTTTGTTTGACTTTAGGAAAAAAAAATAGTCTGACATATTTTGGTCGCTTCAAAAACGTGACTATTCCTGCTTCCACGGGTCAAGGGGGTGGGGAGAAAGTGTGATGGGAAAGTACATTCCCTTCGCTGCCTGGAGATCACGGTCTCCACCCTTGGTCCATCCTTTCTCTTAGCCTTTGTCATCAAGTGCCTACTTCCAGTAAAAGCCCAGGACGGCTAGCACCTGCTCCGTGAGGGTGAGGGGAGCCCAAGGAAACCAGGACTGCGGGGGTTTTCAGAGCAGATAGTCCTCTGTGAATAATGAGTCACCCTTTGAAAGCACCCCACCCGTGGGCATCTGTGGAAAGCGGAGGTGACTGGCGCCCCGCTTTGCTCACTCATCCGCCGACAAAGGGCGTCCTTGAACCAGCACGCGGCTCCCCGAGGAAACCATGTTGCTCACATCTTGGTGGTGCATTAACACATCCGTGTCAGCTTGCTTTCCAGTGTCAGAGGCCCCAAAGGAGTAAAGACTCCTACCATGTCCCTCTTTTTTCTCCGTCTGCATCAGCCATCACAACGCACTGAGCCATGGCGGACACCTCTGAAGTCATTATCTTGTGCTCCATTTCAGCGTAGTTTAAAAGAAGTGTTCTCGGTCTTCATTGTAGACAGCGCCGTGTTAGGATCCGAGGCACCTGGGTCCTAAGCCTCATCCCCGCTTTCTGACCTCAGCAAGCCCCGCTTTTCGGAGCTGGAGGGCAGAAAGAATGACTGATGCCTTCCGGCTCAACCTCACAAGCCAGTTGTGAAGGGGAAAATGCAAAAATTTATGTTCAAGTGCTTTGAAAAATCATCAGCCACTGAAGATGTGCAAAGTATTATGTCCTTCTGCAGGGCGGCCGAAGTATGCCACTTTGGCATAAGAATTATTTAGGTTGAAGGCACTTAAAAAACTCCAGGTCCAAGAAGGGTGCCTGGACCTCCCCTCTTTCTCCTTGAACCTGGAGAAAACACTGCACATGGACGACATCCTCCTGTGCCCGGAGGACAGTGATGTCCTCGTCACCAAGGACGAGGAGTTGAAGTAGAAAGAACTGTGTACAGATAGACCTTGTTGAAATGACCCTGTTTTCCTTTAGCATCTTTGTATCTTCACTTTTCCAAAATTTCCTCTCTTTGTTCAGCCTCGTAGAAAAGCATTCGGGCTTTGCCTCTTCTTTGGGTGTTCGGTCCCAGTGAGAGCTCCACATCTTTGTCAACTTAACTTTCAAGCCAACCCTGAGGGGACAGTTACAGTTTTGCCTCCCCGGCCCTCTGACCCTTCTGACACTTGCTTCTGTAAGTTTCAAACTTTCATTAAGCCAGCCCGCATCCCTCTTCCTCACAGAGACACGTCTGCTTTTCCTTCCCTCCCATCCCAGCCCTACATAGACGTTAAAACAGGAAGGGGCACCTGTGGGGTGAGACGGGCAGAGCCGAGTCCCCAGACCACCCCCCCACCTCCCCTCCCGGAGCTCTGTCAGTGCAGCCAGCCCACCCTCGGGGCTCTCATTTCTCCATGTAGGTCAGACGCCCAGTTCGTCTGAGGGCAGATCCATCAACCCAACTCCTAGGGTTTGAGGTGGGTACTTGGCTCATCGCCATAAATGCCATCTGTGGGACTGGGCTCCTGCCGGGCTGGAGGGGCACGGACATGTACATGACAGTCGGATGGTGGTTTGGTGGGCACAGAGTCCAAGCAAGATGGTGCTGGGGGTTAGGGTTCCATTATTAATGGCCTCAGGTGGCCCTCCGGGACTCCACCCGAGACATGGCTTCCACCAGCAACCAGCCTACTCTGCAGCCAGCCTTCCCGCTGTGACTCACCTGCCCTGAGGGACCCCCAAGGGACCCACGAGCCTTCCTACTGGTGCCCTCTGTCTTAGGCCACGCTGCGGGCCACAGGTGGTGGGGTCTGTGCAGTGTCTTCAGGATGGCTCCTCAGTGAAGGGTGGATTCCGCATGTTTACTTCTAGGGGGCAATTTCAAATGTCCTGGGAAACCAGAATGCAAAGGGAACGGGAACTGCTTATAAAGTTCCAAGCTGTCAAGTGTTACTTGACAATACAGGAAGGGCACACTGCAACATATCCTTGAAATTCCGACCTCACATCCCTTTTGCCAGAGTTCTTCCTATTCTTCTTCCCCTGCCTTATCCCCACCTCACCCCTCCTCCCTCCCCTCCCTCCCCTCCTCCTCCTCCTCCTCCTCCTCCTCCTCTTCTTTTTCTTTTCTCTTCCTCCTCCTCTTCGTCCCCCTTCTCCCCTTTCTTCTCTCTCTCTCTCTCTCATTTTCCTTTTTGTTTACATCTCAATGAAATCATACAAGTGTTGCTCAAGGAAGATGCATTGTGCTCTGGGCCCTTAACCACCCACAGGTCCTGCCCTTCACTGAGCTGAGCTGGGAGAATATTTCCCGGCAGCTCCGCTCGGTTAAAGACATTCTCTGATAAACTGAAACTGGACTTTACTGGATTCTTCACCCATAAAATTAAGCGGTTAGACCTGATCATCTCCAGGGGAGTTCCCAGCTCCCAAGTGGTACAAATCCATGACCGCACCATGCGGTGCTGAGATTTTCCATTCAGTTTTGTTCAGCGAGGATTATCAAGAGTCATCGTGACTTGTCACAAGAACGGGGTGTTTTGTCATACCCAGGCCAAGCTCAGCCTCTGGGCTTATTTGTTTCTTGCTAATTTACTCAACGTTTCCTTGCCTCAAATAGTTCCCCACAAACTTTACGTGAAGGGATCGATCAGTGAAACTCAAAATAATGACGGCCCACAGTCAGTCTTACTGTTGTGTTCTTTTCGCTCACCCCCCCCTGAAAATAAAGAAATCATATTTGGAACGTGTTCCAGGTCACAGGCAATTGTGCAGTTTTAAAATACATATCATGTAAAATCAGCATATAGTACACCATATTTATCTGTCCTGAGGAGCTAGTCAGAGAGATGTGATTCTCAGGTGTAGACCCATTCCCTAGCAACTATAAAGTCTTTTGAGAATCGGTAACATTAGAGACAGATGGTTTACCTGTTCCACGATATACTGGTGTTTAATTTGTGCCCTTGGTGGTTTCTTTCTCTCTCTCTAAATTTAGCAGGAAGGGGCCGCCAAAGTCACTTGACTCCTATTACATACACATGTGTCACACTCGGGTGAACGTGGGACCTATTTAAAGAAGTCCAGAAATGAGCAGAGGGTGTGGGGTGGGACTCATCTCTGGTTCCCCAACTCAACTGAAGGTCGGGATCTCCTGGGGAGCGTGTAAAAGTCCTGATTATCCCAAACAGCGATCGATACCAATTAAATCGGTGTGTGAGGGAAGTCAGGCTTTAGTGGTTTTGAAGACCAGATTATGATCACTCCCATTTTACAGGTGAGGAGGCTGAGGCACAGAGAAGATAATTGACTTTCCCAAGGCCACACAGTGTGTATAAGGGAAGCTGGACTTCAGATCAGGAGACCTTGCAATGCCACACCGCTTCTCATACGAACTCGCAGAAAAATCAGAAAATGCAAACCAGCAAAATGCCCCAGTAACACCCCCAATCACACACACACTGAGAGGAAATCGGTGATCCTATCTTCTAGAATGCCATTTCTGAATTATTCCCCTTTGGAGGGCATCTTATGTTGTACATGTAATATGTTAGTGACGGGAGCCAGGAGGATTCCAAGCTGGTGGCTACTAACCAGACGTGCAGAGAGTGACGTAGCGGACATTTTGCAATGTACTTTCATAACCACACTGCCTAACAGATACTTTTCATTGGGTGTATTTCTGCAACACCCTTTCGCATGAGCATAATGCCTCTTGTTGTATGATGCTGGGGCTTAAAAATATTTCTTTAATTCTTGGACACGATTTGCTTTCAAAAGAAGGAACCTACCTAATTGCCACCCCCCACTCAGGTGTGGCTGGACCTAGTGCATCCCTCCTAATGGGCAGAGTGTATTTGAAGTGATGGGGACTGACCTCCATGTCTGCATCACCTTGGGTCACTCTTCCTGGGGAGGCCAGCTGCGGGGTCATCCGGACACTCGGGCAGTCCTAAGGAGAAGTCCACGTGGCTTCCTGACAAGAACCAGCGCTGACAGGCCAGGCGTGTGAGTGGGATGCCATGATGGGGAACCTTCCATCCATACTGCAGCCCATGGCATCTTGACCTCAAGCTCATGAAAGAGACTAAGACAAAGGCCCTCAGGTGAACTGCTCCTGGATGCCTGACCCCCAAAACTGGGTGGAAAAGTAAGTGTTAATTGTTGTAAGTTGCTAAGCCTAGGAGTGACTGCTCAAGAATAAGTCGCTGAGAGCAGTAGATACACCATGGTTTAACCAATTATTGCTGTTAAACACGTGTTTTTTTCCTAACTGCTCCTCGTGTCGAAAGCACTGATACGGACAACATATAAATAGTCACATCCTAGGATAGATTTCCAAAGAAAACTTGTTAGATTAATGCCTTACATATTTATGAGGCCTTTTCACTCATGTATGTCTGTAGAGAGATTTTAGCATTTTACATTCCCAACAGGGAGGTGTTAGAATAACCTCCTCCTCGCAGAATAATCCCCTCGCCAAGGGACTTCACATCTGGAACCTGTGAATATGTCACGTTACCCGGCAAAGGGGAATTCACAAGTGTATGTAAGTTAAGGACTTTGAGGCGGGAGAGTATTCCGGATTATTCATTCCCTATTGTCCTTGTCACCTTGAGTGGCCGTAACAAAATTGCAGACTGGGTGGCTTAAACAACACACCTTTATTTCTCATGGTTCCGGAAGCTGGAAGGCCAGCAGATTTGATGTCTGGTGAGGATCTGCTCCCTGGTGCATAGATGGTACCTTTTCACTGTGTCCTCATGCGGCAGAAAGAAAGAGAAAACTCTGGTGTTTTTTTCCTTTTCTTATAAAGACAATGATCCTATCATGGGGGCCATTCATGGCCTCATGCCTTCATCTAAACCTAATCACTTTCCAAAGGCCCCACTGCCAACGACTATCCCATCGGGAGTTAGAACTTCAATATATGGCTTTGCAAGGAACACAAACATTCCATCCATAGCATCCAAGTAACCCGGTGTAATCATCAGTCCTAAAGAAGTGGAAGAGGAGATCAGGGTGATCCAATGTGCCAATGACTCACCCATTGCTGTTGGAGGAAGGGGCCATGAGCCAAGGAATGTGGGCACCTCTACAAGCTGGAAGATGTGAGGAAGCGGGTTCTCCCCTGGAGCCCCCAGAAGGAACAGGTGCCTTTCAGACACCTGGACTGTAGCCCAGCGGGACCTGTAGTGAGCTTCTGAATTCCTGAACCGTAACGCAGTAAATTGGTGCTGTTTTTGCCACTACATCTGGGGCAATTTGTTACAGCAACGATAGAAAACCAGTAGGCTCACCAAAACCATATCTGAAATTTTTTTCCCGTTCAACTTTGATAGGCAAAAGGTAGGTTTTTCCTTTTGCCTTGATTGGCAAATTGTCTTGAATTTCTTCCACCATCACTGTTACTTTACCATACTGTTGAATTAATGGAAGCATCTCTGGGTTCTTCACATCTCTTCCTGTCTTCTATCTGCCCACGTAACAGTCCTCCACTGTGCATTTTGTTTAGAGCAACGTGTCTACGACCTTTGGTACGTTTTTGGTTTGTTGCTCGTTTTGACTCTTCAGGGTCATTTTTGACTCTAAGACTCCTGGTCGATGAGCATCTGTTGCAGAAAATGAGTGTCAGAATTTAAAACAAGACTTTGCCTTTTCTAAAGGGTGTCTTCTCTTGTTGAAATGTTCACATGCTTTCTCTAACATTGCTATGTAGTGTTGGGGAAGCAAAACAAAACATCCCTGTACCAACCTAGAAAGAAAAGAGAGAGAAGGAATACTCTATTACAGAACAGTTGATGATCAAATGTACAGGCATGTGGGGCAGCACACTAGTGACCAGACCACAAAGTCTGGATAGAATTTGCACAGCAGTTTACACAATAAAGTACGAGAAAGAATGATGAAAAGTCTTATCTCTTGGCCACATGGAAGGATGGGTATTGGAGGGCTGTCCTCTGGAGAGACCTCTGAACTGATTCCAGGGTTCCAAGCTGCAGCCCGTGGGGAAGGAGACCCTTCATTGTAAAATAGAAAGGTTGCCTTTTTATTGGCCCATTGCTTTTTTCAAGAACACAGGCTACACATGGAGAAAGAGGCCACGACTCCTCCCTCAAAGAAAACGGCACTCGTAGCCCTGCTTTATGATGGAAGTGTTGATTTTCTCGTTACTGCCTGAAAACCCACCTTTCTCTTCCCGGATTTATGCCACCATCCGGCTTCACTACATCTGATCGCTGAATAAAATGAGCAATGATGGATCTATGAGTGTCGAAAGTCACCCGCGTCCCTAAATTTCGTATTGATCTCTGAGTAACTACTCTCTGAGCGGGACTTCCTTGGCAGTTCTTCTAAACACAAGCCTGTATTTCTCTAGAGAAGAGAAGAGCTTTAGAATGACCTCTATGTAATAGGAGACTGGGTTCAATTTTAATTAGGCTCTAAGTGGTAAATATTTGCTAATAGACTTTGGGGTGAATAATTAATTAGTAAAAGACTGCTAGGCACTGACAATTTATGTGACCAAACTAATAGATTAGGTCCACTAAAGTCTTCGTGAAAGCAACCCTTTCTAAACGAATTGTTGAAAATTTAAGATATCTACAAAACTGCTGTTTAAAAAAATAATTAAGTGTGATTTCTCTTTAAAAATTTATTGCTATTTCAGTGGTTTAGATGAAGAAGGTATTATTTCTGCATTGTTTCATTACCCCAAACAGCTATCTATCCAAACATAATAAACTAGAAATCAGACAGATTCTGATTTTTTTCCCTTTCTGGTACTTGACCATGTTTCTGCTATGATATTGTTTCGGGGAAGCTAGTTTTATTTTATTCTTCCAATGGGTAAAGGTTGTACGACCTGGAAATCCAATTATTTTGTTAATAGCTGTATGGACGTCTAATTTACATACCATAAAATTCACCCATTGAGAGCAGAGCATTCAGTGATTTTTAGAAAATTCAGAATTGTGAAATCGCCACCACAGAAGGATCCAGAAGGATCCAGAATCACAGAAGGATCCACTGCCTCTTGCCAGTCCCTCCACATTCCCACTCCCAACCCTATGCAGCCAATTTTCCATCCCTGTTGATTTTCTTTTCCTTGGATATTTTATATACAGGGAATCATAGTTGATGTGGTCTTATGTGACTGGCTCCTTTCACTTAGCATTATGTTTTTAAGGTGCATTCAAGTTGTAGTGTGGATATGTAGTTCATTTTTTTAATGCCAAATAATGTTCCATTATATGGATGTTGTGCATATTGCTTGCCAATCGGCATTGACGCACACTTGGATTGGTTCCACATTTTTGCTATTAGGAAGAAAGCTGCAATGGACATTCGCGTGCAAGTCTTTGTGTGAACACTTTTTTTTTTTCAATATTTCCCTTGGGTAGATTCGTAGGGTTGAAATTCCTGGCTCTTATGATAAATTTATGCTTCACTTTTAAAGAAACTGCCCAACTTTTCCACAATGACAGTAGCATTTATATCCCACCAGTAACACGTGAGAGGTTCAAGCTTTCCCACCTCCTCTGCAACATTTGTTCTTGTCTGCCATTTTGATTGAAGTCATTCTAGGGGGTGTGCAGTGGTCTCTCATTTGTGGTGCTAACTTTCATTTCTCTGATGACTAATGATGTTGAGCATCTTTCTATGTGATCGCTAGCCATTGATATGTCTTCTTTGATGAAATATGCATTCAGTTATATTTATGTAGTATTAGATATGCAATACTTGAATAGCACCTCATATATCCCAGATTTTAAATATTCATTTGATTATATCTGAATGAACATGTATGATGTACAACCTGCTGGGCTATTTGCTTTGTAACATTAAGTGAGCACGTTCTATGTGGAATGTATTGAACTCATCGATTTGTCACGTACTTAAAAAAAGAATTGCTAAGCTCTTGAGGGCTTTCTTGACATAACCACGTCAAAAGGTACATGATTCATGAATGTTGGGCACTAGAAAGCATCATTTTACTTAGTGTTTTGGTGGTTTGAAGAAAGAAAAAAATCCCTTCCATCTTGATAGGAGAGAGGAAGATTGTAGAAGGAGACAATATTTACATTCTATTTGTAGAAAAGTTAAAAGATCAGATGTATGGAAAGGGAGACAGAAAGAAAGTATATTTTAGGTTGAGCAAGTGACAAAGGCCTAGGGCAGGGAGAAAGTATTGAGCATATATGAAAAAAAATCATGAATAATTTAGTGTAGCTGTGCTACAGAACATAGAAAGGGAAGTCAATAGTCAGACAGGATGTGATCTTGAAGTACGTTGAAATGCTAAGCAAAGGAGCATGTATTTTCTTTTTAAGAATAAAAATGGAGACATTTGGGGTGCGTGGGGGGGCTCAGTTGGTTAAGCACCTGACCCTTGATTTCAGCTCAGGTCATGATCACATGGTTGGTCATGGGATTGAGCCCCAAATCAAGCTCTGCACTGGGTGTGGAGCCTGCTTAAAATTCTCTCTCTCTCTTTCTGTCTCTCTGCCCCTCCCTCACTCAAACTTTCTCTCTCTTAAAAAAAAAAAAAAAAAAAAAAGCACAGGGAGCCATTCATTTTCAGCAATTGAGGGTCATTATTAAAGCTGTTTTCTGGAGTGTTATTCTATAATTTATATATAAGTAAAACCGGAGGAAGAAGAGAATGGAGGAGGAGAGAAACCACCTAAAAATACTTATGAGACCATTGGTGGAAACTAGCAAGGAGACTAATGACAAGTGAGGTTGTAACTGCTGAATACACAGGACTCAGCAAGTGATAGGAAAGCCAAAAAAGGCCTGGGGTTTCGCGTCCTGGATGAGAAAGTGAGTATGGCCTTGTATTCATAAACGGAGACACCATCAGTTACCACTTACTGGTTCACACCACCATTAGAGGTTTGAAAAACCAAGGAGGGAGATGATGAGTTCGCTTGGGGTTCATTTCATTCATTTTCAGCAGTTGAGGGTCATTATTAAAGCTGTTTTCTGGAGTGTTATTCTATAACTTATATACAAGTAAAACCGGAGGAAGGGAAGGGAAGGGAATCACCAAGTCTCTGAGAGTGACGTTGGAGCCGTGGAGCCACAGTTCAGCGAAGTCATCATCAGGTAGGAGACCTTATCGAGAGGAAGTCCTCGAGCCAGGAGATCAGGAGAGGATACTTGGATGTGTAGCAGACCCCCGGCTTTCCCTTCACCTGGCATCCCAACTCCATTTACACCAGACACTTCTGTTACTTTCTGCTGGAATTGTACATTCTAGGACATATTTTTAATTTTCATGATAATTTTCCTCTCTCCTTTCCCCCCTGAATTCATTCACGGGGGATTTGAAATAACCCTTGAATTCTCATTGATAATCCCTCCAACATCATTTGCTAGCATTTCCCCAACCTCGTCTGTTCTAATGACCTCCATTTCCTTTCTACCGCAGCTGCTCATTGAGCACAGAACCTTGGAATTTTTATCACATGCACTTTCTTCTATTCATGACAGCTTTTCCAGGACACAATCTTCTAATATCTCCTGGGTCCACATAATCAAACCATAATTCTCCGTGGCTTGTCTGTATTTGACATATAACTATTTGTCTTAAAATATTCATTGCCACTCACCCCAGATATGACAAGGAGCATCTATGAGTATATGTATACTTAAGGGTCCACTATGTGCCAAGAACAGTGGTGCTTTTTTTCACAAATATGGCCTCCTTTGCTCCTCATTTCAATGAAGACGTGATATGAATGCCTTTCACAACATGGTAACTTAGACCCGATGTCACAGGGTATTGCTTACTGAAATTGATTCTGGCTTCAAGGTAGAATACGATCTAATTTAATCCTTAGTGAAACCTTGAGAAATCAAAGGGGAAAATAGCCTTCGGAAGTTACTGTGATGAGTCCCCACAGAACCCAATTCAGCTGGTGATGTAGCTCTGAGCACACAGATGAATATTTTGTTGGCATTTGCTTTCTTGGGCTTTAATCCATTCTAGGCAGCTCTTTTTAGGGTTTACTATGTCACCAAGTGTAAAATGCATTTGATTTTTTAGAGAATTTGCTAAAAACAGCTATATAGCTCACGCCAAAATCCTCTGTACAACAGCCAAAAAGTTCCATGAAAGTATGTCATTAAACACATGTTCCAAAAAGATTTTTGTGTCTCATTTTGCCCTCTGGGGTATGTATTTTGAAGTAAAATACCTTCACTGACTTGGGCACTTGATGTTAACATATTAAAAATAAGAAGAAGAATTATGACATGGAGAAAGCAAGGTTGGAACTGGCCAATGTGAACAAACACCACAGAATCTCTCTTCCCAAATCCAGTCCCTCGCTGATTCTGGACGTGTTTGTTTTCCACCTTGGCTCCATGAACAATGATCCCAGTTGTCTCCAAAGGACAGCGATGCCAAACTATTTCAGGCCAAACATCCCAGGAAACAGTACCTAATATTAACAGATGTCCTTTATCACATAGGGAATATAAGCAACACATTTTCTGTTGCAAGTGACAGGACACCCAAATCAAGCTAAAATTTAAAAGGGGGGATTTAGTGGTTTTCATAAATAAATCCCTAGATAGGTCTAGATTTGGATAAAGTGTGGGCCCACAGCTAAAAAAAAAAAAAAAAAAAAGGCACCAGAGACCAAGTTCTTCTGTCTTCTGTTGTGGTAGACTTAATTTCAGCCTTATGCCTGCATGTCTAACCGCCCCCCCCTTCTGGTGGGTTCCCCATACTCTGACCTCCCCAGATCTGGAAAGTTCTCCTCTAGTCATTCCTGCGGATAAGAGAGGAGGTTTCTCTTTGCAGAAACCCCCAAATTGTCTTCACAACTGTCTTCCTCTCAGCAGGTCATGTCCCCATCCAAAGACCAACACCTGTGGCCAGAGCTGTGGGCTTTGTTTATTGACTGCACCCCTCAGCACCCAGTCCCAGAGCTGGTGTGGGTGGGCACCACCCCAAACACATAGACAAAGTACAGAATGTCTGCTCCCTCCAGGTCAAATAGTGGTGCTGTACCAGGAGCACAGGGAAGGGAGGTGAGCAGAAAAAGGACAGCAGGCCTCTAAAAGTTAGCTCATTCACCTCTGTGGCCGACTAATGCCATGAAAATGCAGAGAATGGAGACGAGGCTGAAGGGAGACTGGTAGATTCAAAGTGACACTTCCAAGCAGTAACATAATGTGATTTCAAAGCATATGGAAATCCTTTTAAGAGGGAATCAGTGTAGATTTAAGAGATTATGAACCTTGGGGCCAGGAGCATTCTCTATGTCATTTTTATCTGTTTTTTTTAAGTTTTATTTATTTATTTTTAAGAGAGAGAGAATGAGCAGGGGAGGGGGAGAGAGAGAGGAGAGAGAATCCCAAGCAGGCTCTGCATTGTCAATGCGGGGCTCAAACTCATGAACTATGAGATCTTGACCTGAACCGAAACCAAGAGTTGGATGCTCAGCTGACTGAGCCACCCAGGTGCCCCTGTCATTCTACCTACGAAAGGTCCAAATAGAATATCACATCATTCAATCAGTCCTTAAATATTTATTAAGCATATTACATGTGCTATGCCTGTGTGAGGTCCCGAGAATACTACAGTAGAACAGACATGACATTGCACTGGACCTACCTCTACTAGGTCTACTAAAAGTAAAAACAAGGTGTTCAGGGAGCCCCGAGTTGGAGGGCAAAAAGGCACCTCTGTTCTGAGTCAGGCATTTTGCAAATACGTTGCACTTTTTTATTTTCACCTTGTCTCCCATTGGTCACATGAGATAGTGAAGTTATCTCTACTTTGCATGAAGACTAGGTAGAATGAGGTTAAGTAACTTGGCCAAAGATGTGCAGCTGGTGAGGAGCAGGGGGATGGGAAAGCCAGTCCTACCAGTTTCCGTAGCCCAGAGGGGTGGGCAGACAGATGGGGTGGTTGGAAGCGAACTCAGGACAGGCCGGACAGGCTGGGGAACATAAGAGGTCTTTGGCTGCCAAGCGGTGGTGGGAGCCCTGGTCACATTAAGGATATTCAGAAGCAGGTGTGTGGCTGAGAAAGGCCACTTTGACTGGAAGATTGGACGTTAGATCATTTGGCCGCGACCCTGAGGCAAGGAAACCATGAGTATTTTCAATGTCTAATTACTAACATTTTCAATACTCATTTAAGACACAATAGCCTTAAAATAATCTTCTAAAATACACATAACGATATACTCTCTGTAGCCTTATTTTCTGTATCTCAACACTTCAAAAACAAAAGTTAACCACGTTGATATTTCTTAAGATGTTTAAGTAGACATCAGTCTGCGGGAGCTCTTTTCCACGACGGAGTCTTCAAGCTTTGGGCTTCATTCTAGCATTTCAGTGCTTTATGACCATAATTTGAAACTACAGACCATACCTATTTATTCCTTCTTTCTTTTCCTCCAAATTAAGGAGAAAAAAAGAAATAACCTCTTCACTGCCTCCAGTTATACTATTTAGGAATCTGCCTAATCCTAGAGACCTTAAGTCAATAGCTTTTTAACTAAGCAGTTTGTTTTCTGTTCCATGCAACTGAACCTTAAAAATTCTTTCCTTCACCTTTTTAGATTTCCTCCTCCTCCTCCTAACAAACCCCGGAGAAAAACCAAACCAAACAAACGCAAACCAAGAGGGACTTCAGAGTCCAAGTCAAGCTCTGCCAAGATCTTCCAAATAGGGAAAATCATGGCAACTCGTCCACTGTTCCACTGCCTTCCTTGTCAACGTCAGGTTCCCGTTGGCCGATGCAGTGTTGTGCTTTATAGCACCGTATCTGGCTCTTTGCCGTCTTTTTCAAACCAATTTTCTGGATCAAAGTATTGATCTTTCTTTTCACCTTAGCAGTGGGTACTGCCTAGGTCAGAAAGCCAATGTGGGGATTCTCATCATGGCCAAGGACATCTTTCCCAAATTCAGTCCAGTGAGTCCTTGGCAAGGTGGTCATGATTTAAAATTCCACTTATCACCTGATCCACCACGGAGCCCTGCTCTAACAGGTGAACCACAGTGTGGTCCCAGGTACCAGGGACTAGTCCTAATTCAGAATCCCCATACATGATTCACAGAACATATTTGCCCCAGAGGATGATTGCAGGTCTACGTAAGGGAAGGCTGGGATGAATATTGTCAGAATACATGTGTGATGTGCTCTCAGATTCTTCCTTATATATATGTAGTGTTTATACACATGGCCCAGAGTCCGTGACCTGATTCAGGTCTGGGAATTGAGCATGAGTGAGCCTCTTCTACTGAGGCCCCTGGAATCAAGCATCAGCTTGTCAGAGGGAAGCATTTTTATCTACATCAATTGAATGTGACTCCATGAGCTGTCCATCTCTAGTTGATTAGCCACAATCCAAAGTCCCCAAAGGTGAAACCATTCTCAATGATTCTGGTCCCGCTGCTGATGTTGGGATCTTGCCGTCTACAACACTGGTGGTTAGGTATCACTCTTGGTTCTGCAGCTTGGAGTCCTATGACCCCCAGTGAAATCAGAGAGTATGTTTCAATGGCAGCACCCCTGCCACCCTGCTCATATCTCTGGCCATCAGAGAAGGCCTCTAAAGAGCTTTCTTAAAATGCTGAACTCCCCACTGCAATATATTTCTCAAGACCTTTCCAGAGGTATTGTCTCTGGGACCGTTGGTAGGTTATAATGAAGGCATATTGGCAAATCATATATGATAACCCATTGCAACATGCCTACTGTAAAACATTTTGATTTTGTATTATATGAAGAACTTTCTGGCAACTGACATCTGTTTTATGTGAACCACTGCTGAGTCCAGCATTTAGATACTTAAATAAGGACATTCTTAGAATGATTTTCTCCTACTCAGACTACCACGGTGACTCCAGAGTTGCTGGAAAAGGCCCCTTTATGACTCAGTATAATCCTGTATTCAATTATGGTTTGCCCATCCTGGTCTAGCATCATCGGGATCTATTCTTAAATACAGCCTCTAGATTTTTGTTCATACTAGTTAATGGAGTTTTGCAAATCCTTTGATCCACATGCCTTCCCTATGAGGGGTTTGTCTTTGTAAATCTACCCTGAATAGTACAAGGCTGGGCTCCAAATGTAGATCTGGAGATAATTAGATGTGGTGTGAGTGAGGTGTAAGTGTCACTGGCTTCCTCCTCACTGGTAACTCTTCCAGGTGTGAGGGTCATAGTCTCCAGTGAAGAAGAAGCCCCATCACATAACTTTATTTAGAATTACCAAAGCTTGGAGGCAACTGGGATGTCTTTCAGGAGGT
The DNA here is from genome assembly GCF_007474595.2 of Lynx canadensis. Taxonomy (NCBI): domain Eukaryota; kingdom Metazoa; phylum Chordata; class Mammalia; order Carnivora; family Felidae; genus Lynx; species Lynx canadensis. The sequence continues at coordinate 3,189,073 of NC_044309.1, read as the reverse complement.
GGATGAATAAATAAGCTGTGGTCCATCCGCACAATGGAACATTATCCAGTGCTAAAAAGAAGTGAGCTATCGAGTCATGAAGAGATATGGAGGAAGCTTAAATGCATCTCAGCAAGTGGAAGGAGCTAATTTGGAAGGGCTCCATACTGTATGATTCTAACTCTATGACATTCTGGAAAAGGCACAGCTACAGAGACTCTAAAAACATCAAGTGTCACTGGGGCAGGGGGTGAAGAAGGGGTGTATAGGTGGACACAGGGGATTTTTAGGTCAGTGAAACTCTTAATTTTGCATGATATTGGAATGATGGATACATATCGGTCATTGTGCATTTGTCCAAACCCATAGAATGCACACCACAAAGAGTGACCCCTAATGTAACCTAGGGACATGGTGGTGAAGGCTCACCAGTGTAGGTTCATCAGTTGTAACAAATGTCCCACTCTGGTGGGGATGTTGATAGTGGGGGAGGCTGTGTATTGGGTGGGCAGAGGGTAAATGGGAAATCTCTGTACCTTCACTTCTAGATAGATAATTTTTTAAAACTTTTTAGTGTTTATTTATTTTTGAGAGAGAGAGAGACAGAGTGCCATCAGGGGAGGGGCAGAGAGAGAGGGAGGCACAGAATCTGAAGCAGGCTCCGGGCTCCGAGCTGTCAGCACAGGGCCCGACGTGGGGCTCAAACCCGTGAACCGTGAGATCATGACCTGAGCTGAAGTTGGCGCTTAGCCAACTGAGCCACCCAGGCGCCCCTAGATAGACAAAATTTTTAAAGACTTATCAGGGAAGGGAGGAGAGTGAATGTGGCTGACAGGAAGGCTCAGTTGTGTTGCAGGACACCACGTTTTCCAAAATGCAAAGGACTTATTTCTGTTATGTCTCCATGTCATGGGTTACCTCTCTTATACATAGAGCACACTGGGTTATTTGGAAATTTAGCAAACACTGTAATGTGATAGTACAAGGTGAAAATGCGCTTTGGGTTCTCCACCATCATAGCTCAGCAACTACAAGAGAAAAGACTTTTTTTTTAAAAGTAATTTGACTTTTTTTAATGTTTATTTATTTTTGAGAGAGAGAGAGAGAGAGACAGAGCACAAGTCAAGGAGGGTCAGAGAGAGAGAGGGAGACACAGAATCTGAAGCAGGCTCCAGGCTCCGAGCTGTCAGCACAGAGCCCGACATGGGGCTCGAACCTACGAACCGTGAAATCATGACCTGAGCCAAAGTCCGACGGGTAACCAACTGAGCCAACTGAGCCACCCAGGTGCCTTGAAAAAGCGTTCTTTTAGCACAGACACCAAAATCTCATAAGTTTCCTCAAGATTTAAGGATTTGGGCTTGTTGTCTTCTGTCTCCAGGTATAAGAAGTCAACCATCTGACCCCAGCTGTCCTCAAATTCTTTACGACCCTATTTCAGTTCTACGGGAGCAGCACCGGCCCCCGCCTTGCCACCAGTGGATCCGGCACTCCAGGTGACACACACAGTCTTTTACTCAGCTGTTTTGTCACTGCGTGCCCTGGGTTGCCATATTCATGTCTGTGATACTGTGACATAATGACAAATGTACATATTTTGGCCTTTGTCCCTGATCCCTGGGATCCACTGTGATGCCCTAAGCAACAAGGGCACCTTTTGTTATAAGATTGGGGTTTGTCCTCAGTTGCTGAAGTAGGTCCAGGATGATAAAGGGGGAAGCCGCGTCTTTTGTTATTTATGACAAGCCCTTCCGATCACACCTGATTTATGCCCAGGCGACTTTTGGAAAGCCTGTAAGGATGGGGGCTGGGCCCCAGGGCAACCAGCCGAGTGGTCAGAGAGCCTTCCAGCCTCCAGGTCCAGGGAGGGGAGGGGGGCTGGGGGCTGAGTCAGTCACTAATGGCCAACGATGTGTTTAATCATGCCTGCATAATAGAACCTCCATAAAATCGTAAGCAAAGGGATTCGGAGAACCTCCGGGTTGGTGAGCACACCCATGCACGGGGGGGGGGGGGGGGGGCAACTCCTTTGAGACAGATGCTCCCTGCCCTCGGGACCCGCCTGGACCTCACCCTGTGTACATCATCGTCTGGTCATCTGCACCCTTTATGTAAATATCTTTTATGATCAACCAGTGAACCTGTTTCCCCCAGTTCTGGGAGCCGTTAGAGCAAATTATGGAATCTGAGGGGGTTGGGGGCGCCCTTGACTTATGGCCCGTGGGTCAGAAGCCCAGGTGACAAGCTGGGACTTGCTATTGGTGTCTGCAGTGCGGGTGGCCTTATGGGACCCCATGGGGTCTGTGCCAAGTCTAGTGAGGACTGTGTCGGGGCCGAACCGTGGGGGCTGGTGTCTGGAGAGCGGGATAATGAGCTGGTGCGGGGAACATCTCACACAGAAGTGTTCTGTGAGGGGAGAAAGCTAGAGTCGCCTCCTTTAACGTCCCCTTAATACCTGTCATGTTCAGGTAAAGGGTCCCAAACTCCCCAGATTCCCCTAGAGCCTACTGGCTACACAACCACCCTTGGTTACAATTTCTGGTTCAGTCAGAGTTGTCAGGTGTCAGTCCCAGCCAGCAGTGACCTTGAGTGGTTTGAGAAGGCAATAAGTTTCCGAAGGACTATTGGGTGGTTAGAAAATGGGCAAGAGTGACCAGAGGCTGCGCACCGGGGCCAAACTCGTCCCACAACACTGGTCCGTGGGGTCTCTACTGACACCGTCCCACCCGCCAGGCACCTTCCAGTGGCTCAGCACCACCAACACTGGTGACCGGAAGCTGCTGGTGGTGCTGGTGGCCCTCCCGATTCCACTCCTAATGGCTGGCCTTCCTTCCCCACCTTCCAGCTTCTCTTTGTCAACTGGGTGTCAGTTAGCTGGGGCTGCCATAACATAGCACCACAGAAATTTACTGTCTACACCTGCAGCCCAGAAGTCTGCCCTCCAGGCGTTGTCAGGGCTGGTTCTTCTGAAGGGGGGTCTGCTCCAGACCTCTCTCTTTGATCTGAAGCCATCCCCTCCTTGCTTCTTCCTTCTGCCTCCAAATCTCCCCTTTCTATAAGGACACCGGTCATCCTGGAGGAGGGCCCATCCCAGTGACCTCATTTTAACTTGACTATCTCTGTAAAGACCCTATCTGCAAATGAGGTCACATTTCAAGATACTGGGAGTTAGGACTCCAGCACATGGAGTTCTAGGGGCCACGATGCAACCCCTAATGCTAGTTCCCTTTACGACCTGTCACACAGGGTTTATGGAATCCCCGGTCTGCTCCCCACTTTGGGGAAGATGCGGGGGAGAGAGGGTGATCTACACTTTGGATCCTCTTTGCTGGAAGTCTGACTTTGCCTGTCCTCAAAACTCACACAGTGAGGGATTCCCCGGCCACGGGCAGGGGTCAAGATCCCAGACGGCTGAAGTTTTTACGTGTGTGTGTGTGTGTGTGCATGCAATACAGCTATCATCGTAGCTTTCACATGCATGCTTACTGTCTAAGAGAAGGCTCTAAAGTAAAATTCTCAAATCTGTATTTTTTTATTTTGAGAGAGAGAGAGACAGAGAGAGAGAGATAGTGAGAGGGGAGGGGCAGAGAGAGAGGGAGACAGAGAATCCCAAGCTGGGCCCACGCTGTCAGCGCAGAGCCCAACACAGGGCTCGAACCACAAGACCATGACCTGAGCCAAAGTCGGACGCTTAACCGACAGCCCCCCAGGTGCCCCTACAGAAAAATTTCTGCTGGCGGGAAACAGCAGCTCTTCACTCTCAAAATCCAGGCGCCATGAAGTTGCTTTCCGCTGACAGTTGGCAAAATCAGTGAGATACACAGGAGTAAGATTTATGAAGCCACTGAACGTACAGCTATTAAAATAGAGAGAGGAAAGCAACATCGCCTAATAAAATATGTGCTTCACAGTGAAAAGTGTGAACTGACCTTAGGGATGCTTCATAAATGTCATATTATTGTTTGTCCGTAGCCCAAATTTACTGTGACCCTAATACTTTTAAAGAAAAGCATATTTAGGTCCTTTTTATGTGTCTGGTGTTCCTGGCGATCTCAGCCTGAGCTGGGTAGTCTAGAAGGAATCTAGTCCCCTAGAGAGTTTTTAAATTGCCATCATAGTTTTTTTTTTTTTCTCAAAATATCAGAACACGGTGCTTCCAGCGAAAGCATTGTTTTGCCAAAAAAAATAATGCAGTTCGTCGTTTCTTCAGGAAGCTGGTGTGTTGCGCTGAGCCCTTCAGTCCCTGCCTTGGGTTAAAGAGTGGAATTATCAGAGCAGGAGTGCAATGCTATGCCAGTGCCCTGTAACCGAGGCTTTCATCAAAAATGGACCTGATGCATGACAAAAATAAGCACGAGATCGCATGTACTGAAAGCCAGTCACGTGTCAAGGTCAGAATAAATAACAAAAATAACCAAGGAAGTGTAGGGTCGGTCCTGGAAGACTTGCCAGAAGTTTTGAGCTGGATATAAGAAAACATGACGGTCATTGATCACGAGAAAATTCACGGCTTTGCAAGGATATCTCCTCTTGTGACTGTTCCAAATCCCACCTGCTCTGAGTCTTAAAAAGGCACGTTCTCGGGCTCTTCCTGACCTAAGCGAAGCAAAATCCCAAAATACCTTTTGATATTTACAGATTTCGTAATCCGGCCAGTGCCCGGACAAATATTGACCACCCGTGGGGGAACTGTAAACTGTGCTGTGCAGAATTCTGCTCTTGTCCACAGCCTCCCAGAAACGCCTTCCTCGGGGCCCTCTGGAGAGTGGCACACAGGCCACCTTCTCTGTTGCCCGAAATCGGCAGGAACTGCTGGGGGTGGTAACCGAACCAGTTTTGAGAAATTCGACACGGCTCCGTCGTTTGAGGCTAGCCCCAAACCTTCCAGTAAACACCGACCCTCCCAACTCCAAGAGAGATACAGACACACATCCAGAAAAATATGTAAACATGTTTTTCCCTAAGATTGCTGTACTTCCTGTGTCCAGCCAAGCCAGAAATACAGCAAGCGCAACCTTTCTCAGGGTATTTTTCCACTTCCTGGCTGGGTCTCAGCCAGAATGCAGAGTTGCAGCAATGAGCTGTGAGAAAAATCTGGGCCTCCTCCAGGAAATTTGGCAAGGAATTCAGACTATTCTCACCAGCTTCATTAGCAGTGACGGTCACAGCGCCGGTCACGGATTTTCCTGCCCGTGTCGTGTGAGTGACGACGGCTGGGGGAAACGGTGGCAGGGAATGGAGGCCCTCCCCTGGCTCCTTGGGTCCCACGTAACTGCGATCTTGGGGTTCGTAGGTTTCTGAGTCTAAGCTGCCCGTTCTGGGTAAACTGAGGCCCAGGTCCTGAGAAGAGCCAGGGAAAGAGGCAGGGCTTCCGCGTGGCGTCCAGGCCACTCTCTGCTCCCGCAGACCCTTCAGTTGCCGCACAGGGGATGCCATGCCTGTGGCTGTCACCACACGGCGGCCTCGCCACCCTCCCCACGGCTCTCCCCCCCACCGATGCCAGACACAGGACGGGAGCTGCACGGGCTCCGTTTCCACTCTCCACGAGGGGCTCAGCCCACGGGAGGGGAAAAGCGTGAAGCAGACAACCGCGATGGCCTACCCTCCCCCGATCCCTTAGACATTCGGAGTTTGGGAGCAGGAACGAATGGTTGAGCACGTGTCTGTTTTTCTATTATGATCGTGCCATTCATTCCTCAGAGCTTACCATGAACCCCGGCAACAGATCTGTGACATCTGCGATCTGTGAGCAACGGAACCTGCTTCGTGCAGGTGAAGTGGCTTAGCTCACATCGCTGTTACTATTACATCGCTCGCCGCAGATCAGTGTTACAAGTCATTGGTAGTTTTCCACGGATAGCGTTTTCGGGGAGACTGTGTGGAACGAATCAAAGCTATCAGTTCAGGGAGCACAATTAGGAAATGAGCGGGAGGAACCCGCCATCCTGAGCTCACCCAAGGGGACCACAGTCACCAGGAGGAGTGGGTAATGTTCCCTTTGCCCTCGTCGGGCTTTGGGCACCTTCTGGAGAATCTGGAATGCTTGCAGTCCGTACGTGACTTCAACAGCAATCTCTCCTTCAGTATATACTTTTGGATTTCTGACATTTAAAAGAGAACAGTTATGAAAACCGGGGTGTAGAGAAACCACACACTTGAGTGCTGGAAAAAAGTACCACGTACTCTTTGCAATCTTAAGAGCAGGAAGGTGTAGATATTTAACAACTCAGGCAAAAGAAAATAAGAAACTGTGGAACTTACTAGCACTGTGTTCGAGGGTATCCCCTTGGCAAAAACTTTGAAATGCCAGCTTGGAGCGGAAGAAAAGCCACCGTCGGTGAGGTTCATCGACAGGCACCAAGCTGAAAAAGTCACGTTCTTTCTCCCATAAAGTTCTAAAACAGATGATTAATACACCCCAGAACTGAGTTAGATGAATTAATTTGGCTACTTCGAAATAACATGGCATTCTGACGGCACAATCTCGTCTCGCCTCGGTGGCGGGACACAGACGCGGAGAGATCCCGCCCCCGAGTGCTCCAGCCTTGTATCACTTTAACTTGGCCTTGGTGTAGTCAGCGATTCCAGGCACGGGAGGAAGGAGAGGAGTGCATTTCCTCAAGTTCATGGTCAATAACTGTGCCCGTGTGGACAGCACTCTTCCGTCCTCACCAGGGGCTGGAATGCTGCCATCTGATAATGGATGATAATGGATGGATGGATGGTCTCCATCCAGTGCGTCGTCCTCGGGGGACGCAGAGGGGACGCTGGCCCCAGAGATGGGAGCGCCACGCGGCACAGCCCCCCCTCCCCCCGCCACCTCCCGGAGCACTGCCGCCCGAACGCGGGCGGCCCGGCGAGGTTGTCTGTGGCCAGAAGGGACTTTTCCCACCGTCTCTGTCGTTGCTGGGGCACCAGGCCAGGCAGAGACCCTGCCGTGATCTGGGAACAGGAAACTGTGTCTCACCAGCCTCACCCGGTGACCAGAGGCGGGGTGAGGACGACCTCCAGGACTGGGGGCCGCGCTCCTTAGAGGAAGGTGTCGGCGGATGGCAGGAGTGTGGTGAGGACAGGGGACAGGCGGCCCGGGGTATCTCAGACACGGCCCCCATCCTGTCCTCCCTCTGTGCCCTCCGGGCGGCTCTCGGGGCTTCTCAGTCTGCTCCTTCTGCCCCGCCGTGAGTGGCAGGAAAGCGCTCGTTCCGAGGCAGGTGTAAAGCGTTGAGAACCGTTGATGTCGCAGATATACTGCGCAGCCCAGCCCTCCCGTTTTTACCAAGGACGCGGAGGCCCCGGGGTGAGTGAGCGCACAGAGGCGTGCTGTGGTTACCAGGAGCCGGGATGCCAGCACCACCTCCCAGGCAGGGCCGATTCCCCGCAGGTGTTTGCTTGGGGTGGGGGGGCTCCTGGGTGGGGTGGGGGAAGGACAGCGAGAGCAAGCAGAGAAGTGTCACAGTCGGGACCGGGACCGGGAAGGCGCAGGGCGGTGGGCTGCAGGTGCGGGCCTTGAGCGGTGCGGGAGCCGCTGGGCGGTGGAGGGGCGTGTGCCCCTGGAATCCCCGGCCCCCTCACTCTGAGCTCTTGGCCCGCAGTGAGCACCCCCCACCCTGCAGGAGGCCCTTCCTGCTGCCCGCAGCCTCCCCACCCCCACCCGCCTCCAAGAGGGTCCCCAAAGGCTTTCATTTGTGGGCTTAGCGCCCTGCCCTCGTCTACAAAAGGCTCTGGCCCTTCTGAAGAAGCTGGAAGGATACTGAGGACGCCGGCGTGTTTTTCCTGTTTGTCACTCTGTGTTCGTTGATCTTCTGGATGTCATCAATCGGCCTTTCCATCCCCTGGCATGGCCCAGGTGGCTCTTCCTACTTGGGGAAGCAATTGCCCTCCCTTCTCTCTGCCCGTCCCGCCCCGCCCTGCCCACACCTGGGGCCAGATGACCCTCTCCCCACGCCCCTGTCCTGCAAGCCACCTCCCCGTGGCCCCGATCAACGCCTCGCACGGGCTCCCCGGCACTTAGCAAAGTCAAGCCTCTTCCGCGGGCACTCAAGCCTGGGCCGTGTGACTGTCGGCCACTGTCCTGAGCAGTGACAGCCATCCCAGCCGGCGGGGCCCAACACTCGCTTCCCCCTCCCGTCCCCTGCCCTTGAAGATCGAGGTGAGTGGAGCACACACCTGGCCCGTCGGGAGGACTGTCACAGCAGAGGTGGCTCTCAGAAGCAGACTGTCCTCTTCCCACAGCTCACCTGTCCCCCTGGCCTCCCCTCTCTCTCTCTCTATCTCTCTCTGTTGTAGGTAGCCCAGTAGGTAGGGCTCCACCCCCGTCCCTCAGGAAAGAGCTGGCATCCCGGACCCTCTTCCGGGCCTCGCTGCTCCTTTGCGGTCTCCCAGCAGCAGCCTGACTTGGCACACCGAGCCGGTGGGGTCTGGGCCCCCAAAGGGTGCTGCACATGGAGCTTTCACCCAATCTCACCATCTTTTCCCTTTCCAGCGTCAGACACGGAGAGACTGAGGGTGGGAACGAATAGGTGATGGTGAGACGGGGAGCGGGCAGGGTCGGGCTCAAGGGAGCATTGGGTAAATGAAGCCAGAGGAGTGTCCAGAACTGCGTCCAAGGGGACTTATCACGCCCAGAGGCCACGCTGCTCGTCAGACGGGAGGGGGCAAGGAAGAAGTGGGGAAGACGGGAGCAGAGCAAGGAAGAGGTGGAAAGGTCCTCCACGAGGGCCGGGAACAGGGCAGAGCGCCCGGCACCTGCCCGCTACCTAATCCTCGTGTTGTGTCGGTCAGGGCTCCCCAGAGAAACAGAACCAGGAGGGCGTGTGTGTGTGTGTGTGTGTGTGTGTAGGGAAAGAGTTATTTTTAGTAACTGCCTCCTGGGATTATGAAGGCTCAGCAAGTCCAAAATCTGCACCGGTCTTTTTTTATTATTATTATTTGAAGGCCTTCAGCTGATTGGACGAGGCCCACCCACATTACAGACAGTAACCTGCTCTACTCAAAGCCTACTGATTTATTTTATTTTTTATTAAGTTTTTGATTTTAATTTCAGTACTGCGACCGTACAGTGTTATATTAGCTTCAGGTGTACAACACAGTGATTCAACACTTCCTGGGGCGCCTGGGTGGCTCAGTCGGTTAAGCGGCCGACTTCAGCTCAGGTCATGATCTTGCGGTCCATGAGGGCTGTGAGTTCGAGCCCCGCGTCGGGCTCTGTGCTGACGGCTCAGAGCCTGGAGCCTGTTTCAGATTCTGTGTCTCCCTCTCTCTGACCCTCCCCCATTCATGCTCTGTCTCTCTCTGTCTCAAAAATAAATAAATGTTAAAAAAAAAAATTAAAAAAAAAAACACTTCCATACTCAGTGCTCATCGAGGTGAATATACTTACTCTTAATCCCCTTTGCCCATTCACCCATCCTCCTACTCAACTCCAATCTGGTAACCATTGGTTTGTTCTCTAGAGTTAAGAGTCTATTTTTTTTTAATCTATTTTTTCCCTTGTTTCGTTTTTTTCTTAAATTCCACATATGAATGAAATCATGGTATATGTCTTTCTCTGAGTGACTTATTTTGCTTAGCATAATGCTCTCTACCTCCATCCACGCTATTGCAAATGGCAAGATTCCATTCATTTTGTGGCTGAGTAATAGTCCATTGTGTACACATAGATACCACATCTCCTTTATCCATTCATCAGTCAGGGGACCCTTGGGCTGTTTCCATATCTTGGCTATTGTAAATAGTGCCGCTATACACACAGGGGTGTGTGTATCCCTTTGAATTAGTGGTTTCATATTCTTTGGGCAAATACTCAGCAGTGGAATTGCTGGATCATAGGGTAATTCTATTTTTAATTTTTTGAAGAACCTCCATACTGTTCTCCAGAGTGGCTGCACCAGTTCACATTCCCCTCGACAACACACGAGGGCTCCCCTTTCTCTGCATCCTTGCCAACACCAGCTGTTTCCGATGTTGTTAACGTTAGCTGTTCTGACAGGTGTGAGGAGATAGCTCATTGTGGTTTTGATTTGCATTTCCCTGGTGATGAGTGATGATGAACATCTTTTCATGTGTCTGTTGGCCATCTGCATGTTATCTTTGGAAAAATGTTCATTTCTCCTGCCCATTTTTTAATTGGGCTATTTATTTTTAGAGTGTTGAGTTGTAGTTCTTTATGTACTTTGTATACTAACCCTTTATCTGATATGTGATCTGCAAATATCGTTCTCCCATTCCGTTGGTTGCCTTTTAGTTTTGTTGATTGTTTCCTTCGCTGTGCAGAAGCTGTTTAGCTTAATGAAGTCCCAGGGGTTTATTTTTGCTTTTGTTTCCCTTGTCTGCGGAGACGTATCTGGAAAGAAGTTGCTGTGGCTGATGTCAGAGAGGTTACTGCCTGTGTTCTCTTCTGGGATTTTTATGGTTTCAGGTCTCACACTTAGGTCTTTAACCCATTTTCAGTTTATTTTTGTGTGTGGTATAAGAAAGTGGTCCGGTTTCATTCTTTTGCATGTTGCTGTCTAGTTTTCCCAACACCATTTGTTGAAGAGACTGTCTTTTTCCCATTGGATATGCTTTCCTGCTTGGTCAAAGACCAATTGACCATATAATTGTGGGTTCGTCTCTGGGTTTTCTATTGTGTTCCATTGATCTTGCGTCTATTTTTGTACAAGTACCACATTGTCTTGAATGTTACAGCCTCGTAATGTAATGTGAAGTCTGGAATTGCGCTGCCTCCAGTCTTGTTTTGTTTTTCAACATTGCTTTGGCTATTCAGGGGCTTCTCTGGTTCCATACAAATTTTAGGATTGTTTGCTCTAGCTGTGTGAAAAATGGTGTTGCTATTTTGATAGGGATTGCATTGAATCTGAAGATGGCGAAGTCTATTGGTTTCAGTGTTAATCTCACCTAAAAAATACCTTCGTGGCAACATCCAGATGCATGTTTGGCCAAACCTGTGGGCACCTTGGCTTGGCCAAGTGAATGCACAAAATTAACCATCACAGGTGCTAATCTCCTGACACATGGGCGGGGCGGGGGGGGGGGGGGGGCTAGATTAAAGGACTGCGTCAGGACAGCACCTGTCGCTCCTGTCTGGGCCCTCCCCCTCCCCTTTCCATTTTCTCAAGCTGCTGCTCACACACTTCCTCTCAAAAGCCCTCCGTCCGTCTCTCCTCCGATCCTCTGAAGAACTTACAACCTGTGCCACTTCCAACGTTCTGGCCACTTACTGAGTGACTTCTCACCCTGTCTTGTCTCTGTGTGCACAGACACTTTGTCTCCTGTGGGAGGGGCTGTTCTGTACCTTTGGTGTGTGTATGAGCACTTAGCCCCTTGTTCTAGCTCTTGGATGTAGTGTTCCCCTTACCCATATTTGGGCTGAACTACTTGATTCTCAAACCACCCATAAAAGTAAGGGGGAGGAGCCTGTGTTGGCCTGCACCGATCACGGTGTTCATTTTCCAGAAGTATTAATGCACAGTGGACCCCAGGATCAACAGCTTAGAATTGCTGTAGGTAATTCAGATATGGTAAATTATAAACCTCAGGAGATACTAAAGTGCAAACTAAAAGGAGTGTGCCATGGGGAGCAAACAAGGACAACTGCCGTTCTTTCTTTTAGTTTATTTATTTATTATGAGAAAGAGAGAGAAAACACAAGCAGGAGAGGGGAGAAAGGGAGAGAGAGAGAGAGAGAGAGAGAGAGAGAGAATCCCAAACAGGCACCCAGCTGTCAGCACAGAGCCCAGCATGGGGCTCGATCCCACAAACTGTGAGATCATGACCTGAGCTGAAATCAAGAGTCAAATGCTCAACCGACTGAGCCCCCCAGGCGCCCCAGTATTTATTTCTCAGGAGAGTCCTTTTATCTATGGGCTACATGGATATCTATGGATCACATGGAATTTGAAGGTGTCTCGTTTGCTTATAAAGATCGAATTTAGAGAACCAGTAGCCACCGTCTGGGACAAGAGTGCAGCGCAGATGACATTTGCTGGGGTGCATCTGTGAGCCCCGCTCGTTCAGGGGCACTAGGACCCGTGAGCAGCAGGAGAAAGACAGAAAGGGAGTGCACTGTACAGCCTCATCTGCCGCGTTGGCCAGGGGGCGGGGGGACAAACCCGTCTGCAGAGAGGCGCGCCCCCAAAGCCCTTCCGAAGCCAGGACCTGCTTGCATCAATGCCTTATTTACACACTCCTTGTAGTGTTATCCACTTTCCTTTTCCCTCTTCCTCTAAAACTTAAAATAACATCTCAGCTAACATCGGTGCCTTTTCAGTAGAAAACATTCACACATCATCCTCTGGTGGATTTTCAAGGATCCTGTTAACGCAACGGCCAGACGAGAATGGTCCTGCGAACGCCAAGCCGGGCTTGGCAGTCCATTTACTTCCCATTTTAAAGGAGGGAAAACAAAGACCCCGATTCCTTTGGTCGAGGACTAAGGATTTCTTTTCATGTCTGTTCAGTGTGAGTAACACTTCCCTGTCATCTTGGTGTCACAAAGCGGAGTGAGAGGAGAGAGAGCAGTGGACCTGTTAAGGGTTCAGGGCAGACACAAGCCTGACCCCAGGACCCCCGCACATGCTTCTGGCTTTCCAGGTGTCTGGGCAGGGTGGGCTCCAGGCCTGGGGCTTCTGCTGTCCCGCCCTGCGTGCCGAGGGACCCTGATCACACCGAGGACAAGCCGATGGTCCCTCATCGTGGGGGTGAAGGGTCCCCAGCCTCATGGAGCCCCATGTCCGCTGGGCCCTGGGAGGCCTGTCCTCCTGTCCGCGATGCGTTCCCAGCACCACGCACTTTTGCTGGCCTCACAGGCATTTCCCAGCCTGGAGGAACCCTCCCTCTCAATCTTCCAGTGCTTTTCTCTCTGAAATCAGGAAGGGAAAGAAAAGGAAGCCTAATCAGGTGATTTCAGGAATTAGATCTTATTTTAATCTTCGCATGATCAATGAGATAGGAATAATTATTACGCTGATGTCTGCTGACAGTGAGGGAATTGAGGCCCAGAGAGGTTAAGGAATTGGTGGAAAGCTGCATAGCAATTAAGTGCCAGAGCTCGGCTTTGGGCCCAGGACTCAGTGACTCCAGCGTCCCTGGCGTCTTTCCCCGGGGGCCGTCCCCTGCGGGGCTGTGCGCAAACTGCAAGATCCCAGAAACGCTTGCGTCTCTTCTAAGACGTGACCCGATGACCTAGAGCAAAAAGGGACCAGGAGTGGCAACAGTACCGGAGACGGGCAGCGTCCCCCCGAGGGAAGACACGTGTGAACCACGCCCGGCCACGCGTGGTCGCCTCGCTTGAAGACTGTGCCGCGAGCTGCGGGAGGTGTGTGCCTCTCCGTGGGTCCCGGGAGGCTTTCCCCACGGCAGCACGGGGACCCCGCTCAGGACCCGAACCCGGAGGGCTTGGTTGCTCCGACCTCAGCGGAGTGCCAGTCTGTGCCATGCTCCGCCAAGGGGGCTCCCTCCGGAGAGCCCCAGCCAACCGCCACTGGACACGCAGTCAGATCCCAGCCCCTTTACCTGGGTGGGCGCTCCTGGGCTCCCCCGGGGGCAGTGGCACCTGCCTCTCCCTCTGTTACTTCCCTCGGCCCAGACGTGGCCTTTCCAGGTGCTCCGTCCAGGTGGCCTCCCCCACAGCCTCCCCCGTAAGCCCCTAACCTGGTCTCCGTCCTGGTCCGAGCCTGACCTAGAGCGGGTCCCGTCAAAGACACCTCATGTGGCTACCCCGAGCCCTCCTCTCCTCTTCCGCAGCCAGGAAACCGGAGCGAGCGCAGAAGAGGGTGTGGGGGCGATGGGGAGAGGGGAAGAGGGTGTGGGGGCGATGGGGAGAGGGGCTCATCTCCAGCGGGACAAGCCTACCTCACCCCCAGCGGGACTGAACAAATCAGGTCAACAGCTGGTCCTGAGTTAGAGCAATGGCAACACCACGGGCTTACTATACACACACGGCTCCAGGCTACGCTCGGCGGCTGTGTGGGCTTACCTAGATGGATACAGGAGTACGACTCGTTTCCTGTCCATCTAGACATCCGTCTGTCTCCTCGTATCTGTATCTGTACAAACGTGTACAGATATGTGGGCAACGTGTGCGTGTGTGTGATAGCTTGATTCATTACAAAAATATGACCGTACAAAGTACGGTCTCTCTCTCTCTCTCTCTCAAAAATAAAGAAACGTGAAATTTTTTTTCACATAAAATAGGAAATTTTAGGTTATACATTGTGCCACTGCCCCTAAGTGGTGGAGGCGCTGACCCACCTCCGGGTGGATCCGCCTCTGAGGCTTCCGGCTGCAAACGCCCCTCTGTGTCCGCCACACAGGACACGCTGTCCCAACTCTGCACTCGGACTCACTTCCGAGTCAAGGTAGCCGGCAACGAGTAACTCGGCAGGGCCAAGTAGGAAAGGAGCTGTCTTAGCAAGAGCAGCCCCATCCAGTTAGCACTGCATTGGGTTGGGGGGTGGGCGGTGCGAAGCCAGCCCCCTCCCCTTACTGAGGACGTCCCAGGTCATGGCTCCCTGTGGCCTCTGCTACCCAAAGCGCAGCCTGGGGACCAACAGCACCCCCTCGAGCTGGTTAGAAGTGCGGATCCCAACCCTCCCTCCGGGCCGACTCAACCAAGACCTACGTTTTAACAAGATGTGACTTTGGCCACAAATTGGAGTTATTGAAACACACACCTGAAAAACGCCAAGAATAGACCAAGCTAGATAAAATAATGATGGTGTCAGGTGTGTTTTTTTTTTTTTTTTTCAAATTTAGCATCGTCTTGAAGAACACTGTTTAAAAAGTGTAAGTAAGGCACAAAAAACAGATTATGAAGGTTTTCTTGATTTAAATGAAATCTCCATGTAACTTTTTATTTGTTTGTTAGCCGTTCTGACCTGCCGTAATTTTTGCTTGGCTTGGCTCTTGCAGCAGAAAATACTGCTGGCGGAAATTAGAAGCTTTTAAAATTCTGTGCAGCAAGAAAGGAAAGCTTAAGGATAGTAGATACTTGTTGCCATCATGCCCGAAACATTGGTCAAGTCTGATCACGCTGGGGATTTGCAGCCTCATGACCATGGGGACTTTGAGTCACGTTGGGTCCCAAGAGGGGACTATCCACGTGATGACTACTTAAGGCCGTCAGAGCCATCTTGATCCTGGAGGAGAGTCTTTGGCTAGCAATGTCTTTGCCCAACTATTCGAAACCTACATATACGAAGTTCAAAACCAAAATCCACGGTGTGTAAAATGGAAACTCATGGAGAGGAAAGAGAGAGACTTAGTTGCCCCTTCAGATTTTATTCTTCAAAACGTATCTACATTAACAGCCTCTTATGAGGGTGTCTGTTCTTATGACTTTCCATTCCTAATAGCCGGTAGGGCAGGGCTAGGGCCCTGAGACGAATGACGCCCTTGGGAGAAAATGACCCTAATATGACAATATTTACCCGTCCCTGCCACTGTCCGCTGGCTCAATCCACAGATACAGGAGTCACTCTTAATTTCTCTTACTCTCCCCTCTCACCCTCCACTCCACTTCAAAATCTCTCTCTAACCCTTCCACGTAGACTCCCGGTGCCCTGGGCTGCCATAGTCAGAGTTCCTGAAGAGTGGGGACCTGTCTCTCCCACCTATGTCCCCTACAAGTTATTCTTTATTCTTCATACAACTGTATTTTTACTTTTTTTTTTAATGTTTATGTATTTTTTGAGAGACAGAGACAGAGTGTGAGTGGGGAGGAGGAGAGAGAGAGGGAGACACAGAATCCGAAACAGGCTCCAGGCTCCGAGCCGTCAGCACAGAGCCCGATGCGGGGCTCGAACCCACGGACCGCGAGATCGTGACCTGAGCCGAAGTCGGACGCTCAACCGACTGAGCCACCCAGGTGCCTCCTATACAACTGTATTTTCAAAGTGTATGAGGAAAACCCGCTTAGCTACTCCTTCAAAACATAGTTTAAAAAGACAGACTAGAAGAGACAATAATTCTGTTAAGAAATAATTCGCTGACTGGCTAATCAATCCCTGCGAGGCATGGAGGGGAATTTTCCTAAGTTGTGCCTGTAAGACGTGTCTGTCCCTTTAGGAGGCTACAATCGTGTTGCTGGGGAAATATTACTCTAATTCAAAACAGATTCTAATTTAAAGTAAGTGCCATAGTTAAGAGGAGCTCAGGGGGCGCCTGGGTGGCTCGGTCGGTTAAGCGTCCGACTTCAACCAGGTCACGATCTCGCGGTCCGTGAGTTCAAGCCCCGTGTCAGGCTCTGGGCTGATGGCTCAGAGCCTGGAGCCTGTTTCGGATTCTGTGTCTCCCTCTCTCTCTGCTCCTCCCCTGTTCATGCTCTGTCTCTCTCTGTCTCAAAAATAAATAAACGTTAAAAAAAAAAATTAAAAAAAAAAAAAAGAGGAGCTCAGAAGGGAATTTCTCAACAGGTGTATGAGAAGTTCCTGCTAATGTAGTGGGGTCAGTGAGGGTCACGCTGGGGTCCCCTACCCCCGGTCTCAGCACCGAGGGGAGCGGGGTGCTGCCCCTGCCTGGCTGGAGCCTGGCCTCTGAGTCAGAGTCTGTGCGTCTGCACATCACGTCCTGAAGAGTCAGCCTTCCACCTGTCAGAGGTTTAGCTTGGAGACACGTGGTATGTTCAAGTCCCCGAGTCTGGGACAGAGGCCTGAGATGTCACATATCTGTGCTTCCTCGGGCAGGAGGCTAGTCTCAGCTGACTTCCTGTGCCGCCCTTTCCTCTACCCCACCCCGATCCCAGCAGCTGCCGCACCCCGAGCAGTTGGGGGGCACGGGAGGAGAGAGGGGCCGGGACGGGGCTACGGCAGGGTCAGATGCAAACCAGGTCCGATGGCCCGAGACGGTCACTTCAGCAGTGTGGAAGCCCTGCCATGTTATCACCCCCCACACTTGTGCGTCTAGCTGAGAGATCACCCCCTTCTGCCCCTGAGGCTAATGGTTTTCTGAACAAAGCAGCCCCTTCTCCAGGCTTATGACAGTCGGAAGGACCGGTGTGACCTCTTCCCTTTTCTACGGTCACTCAGCGAAATCGGGAAGTAGTTGTTGAAGGTCTGCCGTGTCCTTTGCGCCAATAACTGGCTAACCCAGCCCCAACTACACCAGTATAAGCTATTGAATCAGGAGACTGGGGAGACTGGCCCGGTATCAGTATTTGTCATGGGCCTGGACAGGAGGTCCGGGTGGCACAGGGTAAGGACACAAGTCCTCCGTGGCCCCCTCAGAGAGCGCCCCCCAAAGTCCCATGGCTGAGTCCTGCTCCCACGAGAGCTCAGAAGAACCTTCCAGAAGCAGAGCCCACGTTGGAGGATACATCTGGCTGTACAGCTGGCCTTCTGAAATGCAGGCTTTTCCCGAGTGTGGGAAGTCATTTCATAACAGCCACAGAAAGCCACACGTGGCATCAGGAGAGGCAGCCTTATCCTTCGGCTGCGTGAGAAAGGAGATGGCCTTTGTCCCCTGCCACCAAAGAGTGTGAGGACAGGAAAGGTAGTCGTGGCATGTTGCCAGTGCCCTGGGTGTGTCCCCGGGAGACGTGGCCCCCGTGGGGCTTCCCCGGGCCACCGAGGAGCTGCCTTCCACGTGCGAGATGGAGACACGACCGTGCTTGTTCCCAGCCAGTCCCTGCTGTCCTGAGTCTGTGTCCCAAGAAGGGAGAGGAGGAGGGTCTCGTCTGATGAAGGCCTAATGCCCGAGTGGAGTGTTCCCTTCATCGTGGTGGCTTCCAGATGTTGGTGATGAGTCCTTTTCCCAAACGAAAGGTCACATCAAACCCGACCAGGAAACACAGGCAAACACAGAGGAGCTCTTTTCAAGGTGAAGGGTCCATGTTGTGGGCTGAGTCGTGCCCCTGAACCGCAGTGCTTGAAGCCCTGACCCGCAAGGCCTCAGATTGCGACTGTGTTTGGAGATGGGGTCTTTATGGAGGTGACTAATGAGGTCACCGGGTGGACCTAATCCAATCTGAATGGTGTCCCCAGAAGAAGAGGAGATCGGGACACAGACACACGCAGAGGACACAGGGAGGGGACGGTCCCTGCAAACCCCGGAGAGAGACCTCGGGAGAAACCAGCCCTGTCCCCACCTGGACCTTGGACTCCCCGCCTCCAGCACGTGGGACAATGAGCTTCTGGTGTGTCAGCCCCTGCCCCGGCCGGTGGTGTTTGTTACGGCAGCCGGAACTGACTCCTGCAGGGGCGTGGTGAAGAGATTCGGAGCCCACACTCCTCCATCAGGAGACCCCTGATCTAAGCCCCTTCCTCCTTTAGGACGTCCAGACTCGGGCCCAAGGATCCAAGTGCATCTCGGGTGGCCCAGCCCGTGGCAGGGCCATCTGTGGTCCTGACGACAGAACCACGGATTCGTCTTCTTCCTGCCGCACCGTGATGGGGGGATGTCTCGGCCGCGTGTGCGGATTCTGAAGCTGTCCTTCCCGGCCGGTGGCGGGATGTCGTGGGGAGTCAGGAGGCGTAAGGAAGCCTGCTCCCTGCCTCTCCCACGTCAGAAGTGGGGCCTGGAAAGACGCGTGTCAGATTCGGATTCACGCTTTATAATGTGGTACCTTTGCACGCGTGATGCTCGTCATCTTCCTTTCCAGCCACAATGAAGCTCTAATGCTTATCTCGCTGATGACCCTGATGACGGACCCCGACGGTGGGTTTTCTTTGTGGGAAGAACACAGGGACAGAGACGCGCACAATCCTGACACGAGTGCCTGGATCTTAGAAGAGGCTCCCTCCTCCTTCTGTTTCTGGGGTCCGTGGCAAGAAGGAGCAGGAATCACGCAGAGTGGACGTTCGGCTTGGCCAGCTTGGCCGCGTGTTGAGCTTCCTTTCATGGAAACACCATCAAGAATTTATGAGCCACATAAAGGAACAGTTAGCTGCCTGCTGTCACACAGATAGTTTTGTGAGAAGCAGGTTCTAACAGCTACTTCGTGGAGCCTCCACGCTGTGAAGGAGAAGAGAGAGAAACAGAGACAGCGCCTGGCGTCTGCTTCCCTCAGGAGCTTGGAGCCCAGCCCGGACGCCAGGGCATTTGTCCCCTGGTCACTCTCTGCCCCCCAGTCTTTGCACCAAACCCAGGCGTGCTCTTCTGCTCCGGCTGTGGAACAAATACCACGGACCAGGCACCTTAGCAACACAGAGTGGCTGTGTCCCGTCCTGGAGGCCGGGAGTCCGAGATCCAGGCGTGGGCAGGGCTGGCTTCTCCGGAAGCCTCTCTCCTGGAGGTGCAGACGCCGTCTCTTCCCCGGGTCCTCATGTGGTCGTCTCTGTATGTGTCTGGGTCCTGACCTCCTCTTGGATTAGGGCCCCCCGGTGACCTCATTCTACATCTGCACCCCTGACGCACACACGTCTGACCGAGGCTGGTGCCGAAGGCTTGGAAAAGCTTCCCTCGATGCTGGCTTGCTTGGCTCCCACACGCAGAGCTGGAACACAGCTGTCCATTCCTGTCTTGCACACAAACGCCAGACGTGGGTTTTTGTTTTATAAAGATGCCACATCAAGCCACTGTGCTTGGAGCTCTCGTTGGTCGGGGCTCACAGGAGCCCCCCATGGGCTGCAGCTGTTCAGCGGGTGTCCACGGGGCGGCGGACCGGAAGATGGGCTGACGTACAGCCGACCCACCGTCCCTGCGTGCGTTAGGTGTTCCGGGTGGGGGGGTCTCTGTCCTGCCGCACCCGGGGTGCCGTGTCGCTTGCGGTTTCCATTGTGGCCGGTGGGCGGGGGGACCTCGCCTACTCTTTCCTTCCTCGTAACCAGCACAACGGCCACCGGAATAACCCCACAGGCCAGGTTCTTCCCGCCGCTGCGTATGCGCTTGGGAACCGGGCAAATGAGCACGGGCGGTCCGTGGACCCGTTGGCCCGGCTGTGACCTGAACTGGGGACCCGATTCTGTGATCCGGCCCCCAAACGACGCGGGTGTCGTGATGTTACTTGGGGTCTTCTCCTATCTCGGTTACTCCTTGGACAGCCTCGGTGTTGTCCTTCCCTAACAGACAGTCTGCACCTCCCTTTGGGAAGGGATTGGGGGTGTTGGCTGTACGTCCTGGGGGAGGAGACTTTCTCACACAACCTCCTCCCACCCCCATTTAACTGACCGGCTCTGGGGCTGAGGACTCACTTGGCTCTGAGCCGAGACTGGACGGCCGTGTTCCGTTGGGCAGCTGGCGTCGGCCTTGGGCTCACTGGCTCTCGATGGCCTCTGGTGACGAAGGCCAGGCAGCGTCCGCTCTTGCTGCTCCCACAGGAACGTCGCGGCGTGCTCGCCTGTCACTGCAGACCCTGTGGCCGAGGCCCTCTGGCCGTCACTCGTGCCTTGGCGAGCGCCGGGGTAACCTTGCCCCGCTTGCTTCTGATAGCTGGGTGATGCCTCTGGGCCGCGGCTCTTCTGGGATCCCGCCATCCCCACCGACACCATGGGACCCAGTTCCGTAGCGTCTGAGGCCCTCCGTGACACGGGTGCCCCCACACGCCGCACTCCGTCGTTTGCATAAAGGGCGTTTCCTCCGGATCCCCCTGTGCAGTACGGTCAGTTGATGGCATCTTGGATCTCGCGATCGGTTGGCTCCCGCGTGCCCATTTCTCTGTAGGCTGTCATGTTCCGCCAGCATGGAAGCCCATCTAGGCAGCACCTCGGGGCCGGGCTCGGGCTGACGAGTCCCAGCAGCCCATGCCACATTGCGTCTCTCCTCTCCCCCCCCCCCCCCCCCCGCTGGCCGGCCCCTTGGAGACCTGCCCCCTGCACACTGTCCTCACGCTGATAGACCCGGCAGGCTCGCCAGCCCTTCTGAGGGACTGCTCATGTCCTCGCACAGCAGGCACGGGACATTGCCACCTGTGCTGTGCTGAGATCTGGCTGTGGTTTACGGTCCACGTTCATCAGGCGAGGTGGGGGACAAGTGTCACCTCCCAGGACGTCTGCCTCAGCAGAGGTCCTTGACTAGCTGCTCGGCACTGGGAAGTTGTCCTCATTAGCAAAGACCACTTCTGGATGGCCAGAGGGTTTGGGGAATCCCCCCGCACATTCACCCAAACGCCCTCTTGGGCTCACGGTCCCACCCGGGCCGGCAGCGTCCTGACTTTCCGTCGGGCTTGCTGTCACTGAGTCTGGTCTCCTTTCCGGCTTTGCCATGGGCACCCTGCCACCTTGAGCCTGATTTTCAGGGGGCTGCCCCACTGCAGGGGCCAGGGTCTCTGCCCCCCCACCCTCACCAGGGGTGCGTGTCTGGCCTTGGGAGTCGGCTGACTTGAGCCTCTCATTCCCTTGTGAGGTTTTATGGCAAGTGACAAAAGGCTGCAGGTGCACCGTCCTCGTGCTGGGCAGTGGCCCCTGTCCCTCGCTTGCGAATGCGGTCGCCAAGGCCACAGTCCCCTTCCACCTTCCCTCACCCCCACCTGCCACGCATCAGGGCTTGGGCTTTGTGGGATCCCCGCAGCAAAGTGGGATCCCTGCTGTCATCCCGAATCCTGTCCTGAGGATCTCCTTTCCAGAGCCACGTCTAGTTAGCGTGACCGTGTCCCTAGTCTGCCCGGGACTTTTCCCGGGTCTGGTACTGAAAGTCCAGGTTCCTGGAAACCCCTGCCCCTGACCAACCAGGACAGCCCATCACCCTCCGTCTACCTTCTTGGTTTCTGTCTCCCCAGGACAGACGGATTCCAGGACAAGGATCTTGGGGCAGGTTGTTGTTTGGGGTGTGAGAGGTGGGAAGCACAGCGAAGGTGCTAAGGGCCATAAAAGGTGGGCCACAGTGTGGTTTCTGCCGGCCAGGCAGCGGCTGCGTGCTCTATACAGTTGTGCCGTGACCCGTCCCCGAGAGAGAGACGGTCCTTGCCGAGGTGCTGGTGAGTGGGTGTTTTGAGGCCGCTGGAGCTCCAATGAACGAGCTCCACAGTGGAGGGGGGCCCCGAGGTAAGTGGCGGGGGGGGGCCAGACCACTGGCTGTCCCTCTGGAGGTAGGGGACCAGGCAGGCACCCACAGTGTCTGATGTCAGAGCACAGACGTCAGGGGGAGAGAGAGCCGCTCAGAACTCGCAAGAACGTCTTCAGGTGCTTTGGGAGGGCTCCCGGGCCTTCCTCACCCGCTGCCCGCAGGAGCCCTCGGAGAGCCGTCACCTGCCAGGTTTCCTTGGTGACCTGGGATGTCGGCAGCAATTAGCAACCCCTGACCCTCAACCGCATTTGGGATGAGAACGTGTCATTGCTACGAAAAGGTTTGTCACATGAAATTAAGTGGGGGGTTAAGGAGGAAACTGCCAGCGGCTTCTCCAAGCATAGCAGGAGGCCCCTGGGGCAGACAGCCCCTCCCCCAGGCACCCCTGCTTCTCGGACGGGGCCCTCCCGCAGATGTCACTCAGGAAGCATTTATAGAGCGCTTGCTGTGTGCCGGGCCCCAGGCGAGGCAGTGGACGTACAGTGATGGTCCCGACCCCTGGCCACCACTCGTCCGCTGTCTGTCTCTGCGGATTTGTCTGTTCTGGACATTTCGTAGAAACGGGGTCATGCAACAGGCGGCCTTCTGTGTCTGGCTTCTTGTACTCAGATGATGCTGTCAGTTTCGTTCACGTTGTAGCAGGCGTCAGTATTTCATTCCTTGTTTTTAAGACTTTAATTTTATTTTACTTTAATTTTTTTTTAACATTTATTTACTTTTGAAAGACAGAGCCTGAGCAGGGGAGGAGCAGAGAGAGAGGGAGACGCAGAATCTGAAACAGGCTCCAGGCTCCGAGCCGTCAGCACAGAGCCCGACGCGGGGCTCGAACCCACAAACCGTGAGATCGTGACCTGAGCCGAAGTCAGACACTTAACTGTCTGAGCCGCCCAGGCGCCCCTATGCTCCATGATTTTGTTTATTGTTTTTTAATTTTTTTTAACATTTATTCATTTTTGAGAGACAGAGACAGAGAGTGAGCAGGGGAGGGGCAGAGAGAGAGGGAGACGCAGAATCCGAAGCAGGCTCCAGGCTCCGAGCCATCAGCACAGAGCCCGACGCGGGGCTCGAACCCACAAACCATGAGATCATGACCTGAGCCCAAGTCGGACGCTTAACTGTCTGAGCCGCCCAGGTGCCCCAAGACTTTATTTTTTTGGAGTAATTTTAGGTTCACAGCGAAATCGAGGGTGTGGAGATTTCCCGAATGCCCCCAGTCCCCGCAGGTGCACAGCCTCCCTATATTCTCAGTATCTCCCACCAGATGGTACAGGAGTTAAAACTCATGAACCTACATCATCATGATGCGGAGTTTACGGTTGCCGTTAGGCTCACTCTTGGTGTCCGCTCTGTGGGTTTGGACAAACGCGTGATGACAGGTTCATGGCAGCATCATGCTATAGCATCACACAGAGCGGTCTCACTGTCCCAAACCCCGCGGAGCCCCCCATCCATCCCTCTCCTGGCCCCGGTGCCTGACACACCACCTACCTTTTCCTGTCTCCACAGTTTTGTCTTCTCCGGAGCGTCTTACATTGGCCGTCACGCAGCGTGCATCCTTTCCAGATTGGCTTCTCTCACTTAGTCATATGCATCGGAGGTTCCTCTGTGTCTTTTCATGGTTCGTTTCCCTTTACTGCTGAGTAATTCACGTACTGCAGGGCATCCTGGTGGCTTCCAAGTTTTGGCGTTTATGGATACGTTTGCTGTAAATACCGGTGTGCGGGTTTCCGCGCGGACGTAAACTCGCAGCTCCTCCGGGCCAATGGCAAGCGGCACAATTTCTGGGTCCAATGACAAGAGCGCCTTTAGTTTTGTGACCGTACTTCTGAATTCGGTCGATTGTTGCAAAACTTGTCTACAAAATGGCCACTAGCTGTTCCCGAGTGAACCCTGACTCCCTTTGGAGAGACTTCAGACGTCTGGAGACCTCAGGTAGCCCCCAGGCCACACGCTGGAACTGTCACGGCAGCAGGGACTTTGTGAGGGGAAGGCGTCTCTCTCAAACATCGGGAGTGGTTCCTGCGCCCGCTTCCCCAAGGACGGTCTGTCTTGTCCACACTGAGCACGGTGAGCTCCGTCACCTACACTCTCCACTGGCCCTCCTTTCCAGACTCCGCCACCCTCCTGGCAGGCCTTGCTGGACACCTCCAGGGAGGGGACAGGTGGGGGGGCGTGGCATCCTGGTGTGGTGACCAGAGTGGACCACGGTGTCCCAAAGAAGGACAAGGAGGCAGCCCGGAGGCTGGCAGCAGCAGGAAGCAGCGACCCGTGGGGCAGGGGGAGCAGCACTTCCGGGGGTCTGGTGCCGGGGACCCCGAGGGATGCTGTGGCCACTGTGCAGAGACAGAGGGGGATGTCGTCTGCCTTCCCTGTGGCCCTGCCCCTGTGGTGTGAGCCCAGCAGAAGTTGGGGGCCACAAGCCTGGGACCCACAGCCCACGGGGGTCATTGGCAGGTTTGCAGCCCGGCAACACGACGATGGGGATCAATCAAGGCCACGTAGTACGTGGACAGACCCACTTGTCCCTGCAGGAAACGGCAGTATCCCACTGCGGCCGGCACTGCAGGGTGCCTATGCGTGTGTCTGTGGGTAGGTACGCGCATACACGCGGTGCGCGTGCCCGTGTGGGGGGCTCGGGCGAGTCGTGGAAGGCCCCCAGAGCATCCTGCGAACGGCAGAACCAGGCGCGACCTCGTCCCCCGCGTTTGCACAGAGATGGGGCAATGACCAAGATGCGGACCCTGTTTTCCCATTTGAGCAAGTCAGCAAGAGTCATTAAGAACACTGGTAAATGAGCGCGGCCTCATTTCTGGTGGTATCGCCAGTTCGTGTGATGTTAACATCCAGGAAGACCTTTGTTTTCCGTGATTGCCGTCCACTCTTTTGCTCTCCTTGGGGTTCAGTGGCTTTGCCTTATGTCATGCAGCGCCTCACGCCGGGAAAGGTGAAGCTGACACAAGTTAATGGCTCCACACGGCGCCAACCTCCTCTGGGGCACGCGTCTCACCTTTCCGTCACCCAAAGAAAGAGCACAGAGTCCGTGAAGAGCCCAGGTCACGAGATGCAGGTCTGGACTTCAGCCTTACCTCCCTCAGCCTGGGGTCAGAGATCACAGGGGTGGCCAGCTCCGGGAGACAGACAAGGCGGTCAGACAAGCGGGATGCCGGGTCCTGGGGCACCCGCAGGACCTGCCCAGGTCCTGCGCCCCTCCCCTGCGCCCCACCGAGGGATGGGAGGGGATGCCCTCCCCTGCGCCCCACCAAGTACACATGCTCGCTATGACCATCTACTCCCATATCCCCTGGGAGGTTCCCTAACACAACACTGTCGTAAAGATTCACACCCTGAACTCTGCGAGCAAATCTGCCTCCCTCTGCGGCCCGGGCTCTCCCCCTGTGTCTGGGAGGGGTCCTGCCCCTTGACTCCCCCAACGAGAGGAGCCTTGGAGAGCCCGACCTGCTGCAACAGAAGACCACAGGCTGGGGGGCTTACACAACGGACTGTGGTTTCTCAGTTCCAGAGGCTGGAGGTCCACGATCAAGGCACCTGCAGATTCGGGGTCTGTGAGACCTCGTTTCCCGGTTCACAGATGGCGTCTTCTCTCTGTGTCGTCACCTGGGAGAGGGAGTAGGGAGCTCTCTGGGGTCTCTCCTATAAGAGCACTAATCCCATCGTGCCCGCCCCCCATGACCTAATGACCTCCCACGGACCCCACCCTGGAGGTTAGGTTTCAACCCAGGAATTTTGGGGCAACACAAACAGCACTTGGGGACTAGTGGGCTGCAGGTGGAGGTGGAAGGGGGTCCACCGTCTTTCACACCTGGGGGCACACCTGGGGCACACCTGGAGCCACCTGCAGAAGGCAATAAGCGATGACCACGGACCTCTCAGTGTGCTGTTGTCCCTCTGGTGTGAGAAGGTGGTCATGCCCCTCAGGCTTGGCTCAGCCATTCCAGGTGCTCAAACTCCGTCTCTCACTCTACTGAGGGTAACCTGTGAGGACAGCACCGTGCTCCTTAGTGCACAGAATAAGCACACCCACAACCAGACCTGGGGCCCAGAAAGTGTGAGCAACCTGCTTAGAGTCACAGAGCTGTAACCCAGGCATCGTGCCAGACTGGTTCTGGTCATCGTCCGCCTTGGGTAAATTACATCGACCTTGGGTAAATTACTGATCCCTCGAAGCCTTGGTATCTTTATTGATAAAACAGTGGTCATTTCTACTTTGTAGGGTGCCATTGGAGATTAAATCTATGACTTGGTGCCTGAAAAACATTCAACGTAGTGCCCAACAAATGGTCACATACCATAAGACCCAAGCCACAAAGGAAATAGAAACTCAGCCATAATCTAACGGCGTAAAATGATGTATTCATCCACATGTGTGATCAAAGCCTGTTGTCTTGGGTCTCCAGCTGCAAGCTTCCCAAGCAGAAGAATGTAACTTAGGGCAGAAATGTTTCGTTGTCCTTGAATTACAGACCGGCTGGCCCAGTCCCCTTTCTAATAATTTGGTCTGCTTTAAACAAGAATCAAAGTTACATCCTGTTTGCATCTGTCCTAAGGGTCTTACTGTCTTCATCTTAATTATGGTATATTCCAAAACAACTTTAGCAAGAAGCAGGAGATGAGATGCATTTGTACACACGGGTGTCCATAGACACACAAGTACTCCTTGCTTTCAACCCGGAAGTGGCAATTCTATTCTACATTCTGCGTAGAATAGTGGTCACAATGCAAGTTAGCAATTTGCCATGAGTGAAAGCATCTTTCTCTTCATGCTGGTTTTCTGAAGTAGGAATCCCACCTGGAGGGTAAAGGACCCTCTGGGAGAGTGAAACAGTATGGATGGAATCGGCTGTGCCTCCAACTTGCTGACCGGTTCATGAAATCCCTCAAGCTTCCCGAATCTAAGCTGCTTCATCCGAAATGTGGGAAAAATAAAATTTCCTCTTTATTTTTTTTTAAGTTTATTTATTTATTTTGAGAGAGAGAGAGGGAGAGAGTATGACCGGGAGAGGGGCAGAGGGAGAGGGAGAGAGAGAGAGAGAGAGAGAGAGAGAGAGAATCCCAGGCAGGGTCCACACTGTCAGTGGGACTCGATCCTTCATGACCTGAAACCAAGAGTCAGATGCTTAACCGACTGAGCCACCCAGATGCCCCCAAAAAACTTCCCCTTTAATTCAGAATGGTGCTGTTAGGGTGAAATAAAACAATATGCGTGTCAAAGCACTTTGAAAATATTAAAACTGTACAGATAGAAGGTGCTTTTAGGTCTGTTGGTGTACTTGAGGTATAAATTACCAGGTAAATGATATTTTTAGGATCGTAGGAAATAAGCGAAGGCCAGAACTCTACTTTGGCTCTCTGTCTTTTATCACACATATTATAAATGGCATGAGTTCAATAACTAGTTTTCCTAATGAAAGCTCGTATCTGGCAATTACTTTAATAACTATTCCTCTAGGTGATCATAAACCTCTCCCCTTCAGAAATGCCCGGAATCAATGCACTTGGTCGCTGTGGGCTGGTAGAGGCTGATAAATGGAAGGCCTTCAATTTCAAAATCTCCCTCATTAAAATAATTCGCAGGCTCTTCGACAAGGTCTTTGCATCTTGCTTGCTCTAAGTGCTGCTAGAAATAAGAAAGGGGAGTCGGTTTATTAAATACCCACCCAGTGCTGGAAGCCACACAGTTCATCTTACACGTGGGACTGTGTCGATCTTTCCATGAGGACATCAGGACTCAGACAGCTGGTCACCTGCCCAGCCCCAGCCCACATGAGGGACACAGCCCCAAATCTAAGCCAGGTGCGCATCCTTGCAAAGCCCGCCCTGACCCCCAGACTAGAAACGAGTCGATCCTTAAAACAGCCAAGTGTTTTCACAGGGTCACAGTGTTTGTGCAATGGGCTGAATGTCTGTGTCCCCCCCCCCCGCCCCAAATTCATATGCTGAAACCAGACTCCCAGCGTGTGGTGTCAGGATGTAGGGGCTTTGGGAGGTGATGAGATCATGAGGGCGGGCCCTCCGTGATGGGCGTCCTGATAAGAGACCCCAGGGGGATCGTTAGCATGTGAGTCTGTGTGAGGACACAAGGAAAAATTGGTAGTCTGCACGTCTCGCCAGAGCTGGGCACGCATGGTCTGGGCGTCCCCCAGCCTCCGGAGCCGCGAGAAATACATTTCTGTTGTCGGGAAGCCGCTCGGTCTGCGGTGGTGCTTTTTGTAGGGTCCCTAGCAGGCAAAGCCCACTTGTGTCATTCAGTTTGCTCTTCAAAGAGATCTGCATCCCTCCTCACCGGGATTATGATACATATGGAGCCATACTTTTCCCCAAATAGTCCAAAATATAAGCACTCTTCCTATTGTCCAAGTAAATAAAAATAATCCAGAAAATCCGATTTTATAAAATGAAATCGTTTTTTCTCCGCCCGCACCACCCTCCCCCACCCCCCTGATCTGGTTTACTGGGAATAGGCAGGAGCGACCGTTCCACCAGCGAGGGCCGCCTACTGAAACGCTTCCCGGGTTAAAAGACGGGTTCTCCGCCGACAAACTGGGCCTCGGCTAAAGTGATTGCCACTGGCAACTTACTGTCTTTTGAACTGAAGTTAAAACCTTGATACCTATTTCTTGTTATGAAAAAGCCTCCCCGTAAAGCATAATTACTGTAATGACGACGCACTGTTTCTCTCTGGGGATCCACGGCAACTTATTTTGTTCAATTTGCTGAGGAATGTCGGAATGAATCCTTGGGGGGGATGGTAACCCCCCAAGAGAAACTAGCCAGGTAATTCTTAAGCAGAAGAGATGAAACAAAGTAGGAGGGCAGGCAATTCTCCGCGGCAGTTAAATACTGTAGATCTCCCGGATAGAAGCACAATGCTCTCGGTCAAGTGAACTTGGTATCCATCAAAGGGAGCATTTTCCTCTCGCTTCTATTGAGGCTTCTCCTAATAACATAATAATTTGCATTTCTATGGTGCCTTTCATCTCCTAGGACTTTATAGATGCTAAATTATTTAGCTCTATCATAACGGAGAGGTGAGTTTTTTCCACGCGTTGATAAGTTACATGACCTCCCCAAGGGCACCGCTCGGAACAGATCCAAAGAGCGGCTCAGTCTTGCCCCTGGGGACACTGCCTCTGCCTCCTTTTCTGTGGGGAAGCTCATTGGAGGACCGTGCTCCCCCGACACAGATGTTTCTTTTTAAACCCCAATCAGAATCACCCCCAGTATTATGTACATAAAGAATCATAGCCAAGTAAATCCCTTTGGAAAAGAGCTTACACTAATAACGTACGGGATTTCTTTTCCCGGTTTCTTTCCACTCTTAGTGGAGGAGCCCCTACCAGTCCCCTCTGGTGACGCGAGGGTGGGCAGCAGGGGGAGAATCCGGAGTCTCGGGATCTCGTTCCAGAGGGACGCCGTCCGGCATACCGCTCTCTTTGCAGAATTTTGTTTCACTTATGAGAATAGTCCAGGGTTTGTGCATTCAAGTTTTACAGTCTTTATATGGCTACGAGAATAACAGTGCCAGACACAATGTGGTATTCAATCTTCCTTGAACTCCATCAGCCCGGTGGGGGCTGAGGCAGGACCCGAGAGACAAGGAGGAAAAGGTTAGGATTCAGAAGGTGACGAAGGCTGAGGAAGAAGATGTAACTCTGTGGGCGTGAGGTCACAGAACTGGGGACAGAGGCCCCCACCGACCATCCACCTCCCATCCCCCTCAGAACCGTAAGCTCTGTCTGAACAGAAGGACAAGAAACGTTTGCTAGCCCAATCTTTTCCCCAGGAGATATCATAGGATCTCTTCCAAGAATGGTTTTCACTTAGATAATGTTTCTGAAGAAAACACTGAAAGGAGACGTCACAATACCATCGGCTGAGTTGTCTGCTAATGAAACTGAACCTAAGCCCCCGGCCCCTTCTTGTGAGAAGGCGTGAGCCGTGTTGGGACAAATGGCAGGCACGAAATCCAGGGATCAATAAATCTAGTGTCCCCGGGACACTGGGCCGCTGAGTCGGTACCTACCGTTGATAGGAATTCAGTTGTGCCCGGGGTGTAGTTGGGGACTGCGCGTGAGAAAACCTTCTTCCCCCCGTATCGCTGTATCATCACCAAACACTGAACACAGCAAACCAAAGATAAGGAGAGAGAGAAGCCCAAAGAAATCAAAGCAGCCCTGCCCCTCCCGCCTTCATCCCTACCCACCCCCCCTTTATTAGGATGGCCTGGGCCCCGGAAGTGAGCAGGGTCGTGGTGGGGAGGGGCACCTCCAGCTCTGAATGGAGGGAACAGGAAAGAGCTTCGTTTGGAACCCCAAATCGCTCCTGCTAACGCAGCCCCACGTGCCGGACTCAAGGGCTTCAGAAGTGACAGTGGATGCGTTTGCCCAGTCTTCACATCAGCGTGAACTTTTTTAAAAGAAAAGAATGATTTCCTTGCCAAGGGGTGTCCTCACTGCGCTGAGCACAACGGCAGAACCTCTCTGCCCTTTCTCATCCACCAGCAGCGAGTCGGGACCCGGCGTAGCCGTCCCTCTCCTGCCACGTCATCCTGAGCCCTGGGGCCCCCGCAGGCCGCCCGTCGTAGGGAACTCTGCTGTCCCCAAGTTCACCATGACGGGAGGATCACCTCACACTCCTTCTCCACCTTCCTCAGACGTTTCCCCCGGTTGTGGCATTTCTGAATTCGCTCTGTTATCTGTAAGTTTTGATGATTCCGTCGTGGAAACAGAAGAACCTGTTGAGCGTGTACCCGGCGTGGGTCTGGGGAGGGGTCTGCCCGACTCAGACTTTCATCGGGTGCCTTTGCGACTCTCAGAGCAACACAGCTTCCTACGGGTGGGTCTACTAGCCTCTGGTGGGGGAATTGCCCCAAACTGTGTGTCTTACACTCATTTCTTCATTTCTCTTTCTGAATATTGCTCTCCTGAGTGTTGCACCAATTTCTTTATCACAGTCGGTGTG
The DNA here is from genome assembly GCF_007474595.2 of Lynx canadensis. Taxonomy (NCBI): domain Eukaryota; kingdom Metazoa; phylum Chordata; class Mammalia; order Carnivora; family Felidae; genus Lynx; species Lynx canadensis. The sequence goes on along the minus strand of NC_044309.1, from coordinate 3,158,179 downwards.
CTCTGCAAGCCGGGATACAACTGAATTAGCAAGAGAGGGTTTTGTGTATCAGCACGGACGTCCGTTCTGCAGGGTGAGTGGCAGAGGTGAAGGCGCGTGGGGCAGTTTGGACCCCGCGTTGACTGTGCAGAAATCAGTCCCCAGAGCTTGTGGTTGAGACTGTGTCCATCCACCTCCCCGCCACCCGCCCCCAGCACACACACACTGGCGGCCCCTGAGCTCCGGGAGGGTCTGTGGTCCATTCACGTCAGGCACCAGGAGCCGGGCAATGGCACCAGCAGCTGGCATCCAGCACGCCAGCCTTCCCACCGGATCTTTCCACCACATCACCGCACTTGATGTGTCATGATGTTGCGGAGATCGGTCACTAGCTCCCGAGGCCCCGTCTCTGTGTGGCGGGCAAAGGTTATCGCCAGTGGGTGATTCTCCAAGTGCAGACATGCCTTTCTGTAGTCCCGACCCCAGCCCCACAGAATCGGGAGCTCGGGGGTGGGGCCGGCCATCTGCGCTTCAGCGAGGCGTCCAGATGACTCTAACGCGCACTCAAGTTGGAGAATGAAGGGATTAAAATTACTTTGCGCCGAAAACATCTGGACAATCAGCAGCCACAGAAAGAAACATGATCGAAACTTAAGCAGATGCTCCCCAAAATATAGCTGCCATTCACCCCTTCCGAGGGAGTTTCTTGTCTGGAAGAAGGCTGACACTCGGCGCGCGAAAGTCAGAAGGCGGCGGCCCATCAGCATGGAGGAGCCCAACGGAGGCGTCCATGCTTTCCCACCGAAGCCCTCGGCCGCCCTCTTTCTTTACGACGGTCAACCAGCCTTTCCGCCGTTTCTGAGCCCTCGCTGTGTGCACGTGTGACATCTGTCCATTGTCAGTTCACTCACAGGCCCCAGTGAGACGGTACAGGAGGGTTCCCCCCAACAGGACCTAGTGGTCTGGGCTCCTCTGAAATGGGTTGGCTCCCAGTGTCCGTAATTACAGGCCAACGGATGAAAACTCATGCGGAAGGTGGCACAAGAGCCACGTGTCTGACGCTGTGCCACGTTGGCAATCCCGCATGAAATGTTTCGTCCCCTCCTTACATCAACCTCGGGAGGTGGAAATTGCCCACGCTGTCTTATCGACAAGGGGACAGACTGAGAGAAGGCAAACAGCCAAGGAGATGAAGGCAATTCGTTGTGGCGGGGAGTGGGGGTGGGTATGTTTTCCCTCTCTGCCTCTAAGGTCTCGACTGGGACCCCTGCCCCAAAACACAGGTTAACAATAGAAAAGCAGAAAATTTGCTTTGTGCCAGTCTTAGGGGGCACGGGGCCTTCAGAAGCAAATGAAGGGCTGGAGAATCCGTTAAACCCGAGTGTTTCTGTGGTAGACATGATAGAGAGTGGACATTCGTGGAAAACGTGGTAGGCTCAGTCAGGGTAGTGAACCGGGCAGACCCGGCGAGGCCTGGTCACTGGGATTCCCCTCGGCCGCCCTGTCTTCGGAGATAAGGATGCTCTTGTCCTCGAGGGAGGTGGAGGGAGGGCACCTGTCACGGGAGAGTCCCACGACCTGCTTCGGGGGAGGTCAGAGAGTCCTTCCTGCACCTGCGGTTACTCAGATCCCCTCAGCTCGAAAGAGTCAGTGAGCCACGGCGCCACGTGGTGGGGTAGCTCACACTAAACCCCTGGGGGGCTCATTCCATTAAGTGTCCGACTCTTGATTTCGGCTCAGGTCATGATCTCACGGTTCATGAGTTGGATCCCCACTGCTGACGCAGAGCCTGCTTTGGATTCTGTCTTTCCTTCTCTCTGCCCCCGCCCCTGCCTGTGTGCTCTCTCTCTCAAAAATAAATAAACAAACAAACTTAAAAGATAAATATATACATGGAAGATTATAATTTCGAGCCAGGAAAGGGGGCGAGTGACGCAAGTGTCTTTGCACAAAGGGGATGGGACTGGGTTCCCATTCGCACTGTGGGGATACAGCCACCTGTTCCTCATCAGCTTGTAGGACTTACTTTCAGCCTTACATCTGATCTTGCAAGGTGGGACCAGGACGATCTCGGCACAGGTCCGGGACAAAGTAGACAGTTATCACAATATGCAGCACGTTCTCGAGCTCCATAGTCACAGCCCCCCCACTGACTCTAGAGCCAGTCCTTTCGGGGAACACAGGAGACCTTCAATGCTGTCCTGACTTGACACTCTGTGGTTGCGTAAGTTTAGGCAAATTATTCACCCGGTTTCTGCTGGGGGCTCCCCTAACTGTAAAAAGGAAACATTGATGCAGGAAGTACGGGTAGAAGCTTGTACATTTCCTGTTCCCTTAGGGGACTGGAGCGCTATTTGGGGTTCTGGGCTTAGGGAGGTGAAAGGCAATCGTCACAAATCACAAAAGAAAATGCTCGAGGGGCGTCTGGGTGGTCGGTTAAGTGTCCGGCCTCGGCTCGGGCTCAGGTCATGATCTCGCGGTTCATGAGTTTGAGCCCCTCATCGGGCTCTGTGTTGACAGCTCGGAGCCTGGAGCCTGCTTCGGATTCTGTGTCTCCCTCTCTCTGTCTCCGCCTGTCCCCGGCTTACGCTCTGTCTCTCTCTCTCTCTCTCTCTCTCTCAAAAATAAATAATCAGTAAAAAAATTTTTTTAATCTCAAAAGAAAATGCTTGATTACGAACTGTGGTGTCTTAGTCTGCGAGGCCGCCATAAAGAACACGACACCTTGGTCCAGAAGCTCGCCTACAAACAGCAGGCCCTGATTTCCCACAGCTCTGGAGCTGGGAGTCTGGGATCAAGGTGCCGGCAGATTCGGTGTCTGGCGAGGCCCCCCTTGGGTTGCAGACAGCACCTCATCACTGTGTCCGCACACAGTGACTTCTTTGTGCTCAGAGAAGGAGCAAGCTCTCGGGTGTCTCCACTTAATGAGGTCACTAAACCCATCATGGGCTCCGCCCACATGACCTCATTGAACCTGAATGATTTACTCGCTTCAGATAGTCACTCTGTGGCCAGGACTTCAACATATGAATTCAGGAGCGGGGGGTGGGGTGCAGATTGTGGGACTCAAACATTCCATCCATAACCGGCGATGCGAGGCCAGTTCCTTGTTCTTTGAGGGGGTCAGTCTAGTTTATCAGGGGTCAGTGCCTCCGACTACTCTGTGATATAAGGAAGACTATAAGGACTTCACCCATTTAGGCAAACCAGGCGATTTGCTTCCATCGCTCTCTCCGGTCACTTCAGGTGAGGTGACCGCTACAGACTCTGTGTCTGTGCCAACACCCTGTTCCTATGCCGACGCCTCACCCCCAGGGCGATGGTGGCAGGAAGCGTTGGGGGTGGAGCCCTCGCTGGGATTAGTGTCCTTGGAGTAGAGACCCTGGAGAGCCCCTCACGCCTCCCGCAGGTGAGGACACAGAAAGAGGAAGCCGTCTGTGAACCAGGAAGCGGGGACTCACCGGACACTGAACCTGCTGGTGACTTGGTTTTGGATGTCCAGCCTCCAGAACTTGGGAAATCAATGTCTGCCGTTGGATGGCCCCGTCTGTGGTGTTTCTTCCAAATTAAGAAGCCCCGATTGCTTCAGCATCAGTTAGGTCTCTTCTAAGCTGGGGTCACACGATGACAGCAGCAACAACCATAATGGGTGACGAGAAGGGTGCCCGATGATTCCAATGGAACAGCTATATGAATGCTCCCTTCCAGGAGGAAGGGATGTTCAAGTTTACAGAGGGAGCAACGCTGTATTTGCACGGAGCCAGCCAGGCGAGCGGCAGAAGCTGGGACTTCACCTGGACGCCCCCAACCTGCCTGGTGATTGGGAACGCTCCCGCTCACCACCTGGTCCGGCCATACGGGTTGAAACGTGCTGTGCATAATTGCCTTTCCTGGCATTTTCCTGACAACACACTTGGACACCGCCTGCTGCTGAGCCCGGGGAAGGAGGCTGGCCGGAGAGCGCAGCGGTCGGCTCTGGGGGCACATTGCTTCTCTCAGGAACCAAATGGACTGTTGCTCATGTTGTTTCTGTTCAGGAGGAGCGTGGAAATAGCTCAGCAAACGTAACAGGGCAGGAACCTGATAGCTTAGTGGACACGATCCCATTTGCCCCCTCTCGGCATAGGACGCCCCCTGCCGGGCAAGCCAGACAACGTTCCGTGTGGGATCTGCTGTGGAGAAGCCGTGCCCACACCCCCATCAGAAAGACGCTCCCTCCAGCACTTTACTGATGCCTCAGTGCCTGGACCCCGTCTGAGTGGAGTTGCACTTTTGACTTAAGTTATCTCCGTAAAGTGCAGGTTACAGGGAGGGCAGCACCCCCACCACCTAGGGATGGCTGGGTTTTCTGTCCAATAAAAAAAAGTAGATGTCATCAGGATGTAGGCTCCTTCTATGCCGAGCACATAATTGTCGCTCTCACGGTGTCTTTATGGTCCCAGGATAGCTGCTGGAGCACCAGCAGTTGTAATGGTCATTCCGGACAAAGGGAAGATGGAAGCACTACGAACAAAAGGGCGCTTATCACTTGAGACGATCCCCTTAAAAATCCCTTTCCCAGAATCCCCATCCAGCAATTTCTTTTAACAGCTCTTTGGCTGGAAACAAAGAAGAAGAAAATAAAGATGACGGTGATGATTCCAAAGGGGAGGACACAAGAAGGGTTCTGCTGAGTCATCCCATCTGGGCAGGCTGTGGCCACAGGATGGTTTCTTTCAGACCTCTCTGCTCATTGATCATCAATGGGGCGCCATTTTCTTCCTGTTCTGTATGCACTGTGGCATACAAACATTATGTTCCATTTAGGAGCAAGGCTTAGGTGAGCCACAATCACCTCCCGTAGCAGAGGGAAAGCTAGATTTGTTTGGGGGGGGGGGGGCGGGAAACAGGGGATGCTATACCAGAAGTGTGGAGGGCCCAAGGGGAATGGGTTTTAGCCTTTATTATGAAATAAAAATGTATCCAAAAGGCAGAGGTAAAGCGAACATCTAGGACCATCCAACAGAACCCACTCGTTTTTCCCTGGTGTGCTCCCAGAGATTCTGAAGCTTATGTAGACCCTCACACATAGGGCAACATTTCCTAAATGTCCTCACCTCCTTCTCCCAGAAACTATAAAAATGCTCCAAAGCTTCCAGTGGACAAGAGAGCACCTTAGCGTTGTAACTCTTTGAGTAAGAAGGGAAAACAGCCTCCTCCCTCTTAGCTTAGCCGCACTCTTTGCTTGGCTGTCAAAGCCTCTTCAAAAGTCTGCATTTTACATCCTGATGCTTTGTTTTAGTTAGTCTGGTGGCCATGGCTGGCAGGGCTTGATCAGACAAGCAGATCCATTAACTATGCACATATATGCTTAATGGGATGTATTGGACTGGAGCTAAGGTCATTGGACCAGCTGGTTAAATAACAGACGGGAGACTGTTGTTTCTGCCTCTGGTGCTGGAGCCAGAAATGCCCTGGGCGAGTACCTGGGACGGACGGGAAGAGGCACGTGAAATAGAGGAACCGAAACCCAGCAGGGCCTCCGCTGCTAAGTTGGAGCCTATGAGGACAGATCAGACCCCACCTTGGTCCTCATGGCATCCATGCCTTTGGAAGACAAGAGAGTCCCTGCAGGAGAAGCAGTGCCCTTCAACGTACAGCTAAACATACACCTAGACCCGAAGCTGAAGCAAACACTTCCATGAGAGCCGGCAGAATGGTGAGCCCCCCGTGCTGCCCGCCGCCTACCAGGTGAGCCAGCAGCTAACCAACAAGGTACGTGAGCGCAACAGCACTCCGTGCCCCGCCCTGGTCTCCAGAGTACGAGAACACTCTCCTTCTTCAAGGCCTGTTTTCTTATCTTGCGTGGAAACGGTCCTTCCCCAGGCAGGCCCGCCGATGAGACCCCAGTCCTGGCCCGTTTCTGACTGCAGCCCGGTCAGACACCTGCAGCCAGCCAGGCCACACAGACATTCCTGAGCCACCGAGACTGTGGGATAATAAATATACATTGTCTTAACTTGCCAAGCTTGGGGGTGATTTGTTACATAGCAGGAGCTGACTAATACACCAGCACTCGGGTCTGTTTGTTAGCCTTTGAACACACCACATCTATTCTGTTTCTCATGCTGTTTCCTTCACAAAGGTTGCCATCAGCCTCGCTCACTGTCTGTCCAATCCTGCCTGTTCTTCAACACTCAGGCCAGTTTCTGTGTTCTCTCTGAGCCCTTCTGATAATTTCAGCCCATGATGATTTTTCTCTTCCACAAGACACACATTGTATTATCTCGGCCAGGCCGGAGTCCCTTTGGACTTTCACCCCTGGCCTTGCATGACACAGGCCCAGACAGCATATGGGCTGGAATCAATACCATGTAGCTGGATCGTCAACACTAGTAGGATGTGTGTTTCTTTAAAAAAAAAATTTTTTTTTAATGTTTACTTATTTTTGAGAGAGAGAGAGCACGAGTGGGAGAGGAGCAGAGAGAGAGGGAGACACAGAATCGGAAGCAGGCTCCAGGCTCCGAGCTGTCAGCACTGAGCCCGACGCGGGGCTCGAACCCACGAACCGTGAGATCATGACCTGAGCCGAAGTTGGACGCCCAACCGACTGAGCCACCCAGGCGCCCTGGATGTGCGTTTCTTTAGAAGCAAAACTGGAGAAGATTTGATGTTGACATTAGTTGGCATTAGTTGGCATTAGTTGGCATTAGTTGCCCAAATAAGATAAGCATGGGCCTGGCAATAAAGAAGTGTGACCATCCACTGGCGATCAATTCCAGGAGAGGTTGATAAGGACAGAAGCAACCCTAAGTGAGGGAGGGAGACTGCTGGACACACACAGATCGCTTTGGTGGGAGTTGTTATTTTTAAGGACCTTCTTCACCTCCATGAGTAGACCTCCGTTGATCTCAAGGAGCAATGCCCTGGGGGCTTGGCACATGGTGTGTTCCTATTTTCTGTAAATTAGCCGTGGCTCCCCGAGGAGACGGCAAACACCAGGCTTTACATCCAGTCGACAGCTATTCTCGGAACCCGTGTATGAGAAATATAATGCTCGCTCATTCTTGTCCTTCTCTGCGGTCTGTAAAAACTGAAAGAATATTTACGTCCACGATGAGCCGTTCATTGACGGCCAATCTAGCTCCCAAAGATACAGAGCAAATTTAAAGTGTGCTCAATTTTTTAAAAAAATCAGTGTATTTCTGTAACTGTGTGGGCTCAGTTTATATGCAGTTTAATGGGCGAAAACAGTCACCATCGAGTAGCAGTGCAAGGTGTTAGTTTAAGACAGGCTCTGCTTTTCCTTTGGTTACTATTAAAATGAGATTTAGACGAACCATCGTAATTCATGCCTCACGACAAATACATCTATACATGGACCTTACGCTTCCCGTTCACGAGGACGCAGTCTCTTTCTGAAGAAGGCACTTTATTGCCTTACATAAGGCACAGTTCCACTTTTCCGGAGGCTGAGGAATACCAGGCTTAGTGAAGTTATAGCTACACAGACAGAGGATTTTAACTCAATTGAGTGTAACAGACTTGAGCCCTCCGAAAACCAACATTTGGGATTTTGTTTCTTGCTGTTGTGGTTTTTATCACGTCAAGCGACTGGTGAGACTGAAGTTCTCACGGCTTTGCTTTTGGTAACAGCCAGACGGCAGGGAGAAAATGTTTACTCCAGCCACCATCTATGCAGGCCAATGGTCCATCGTGTCCTTAATAGAATTTAGATCCAGATGATGTAGAGGAAAGAATACCATTTCTCCGGGCTATATGTCCACACGGGAAGGAGAGAGATTGTCAGTGCAATCAATCTGGAACATTCGCTGCCACTAAAGTACTTAGGACGTTAAATTATCTAATTTTATGACCAATTCCACAATATTTGACCATCTCCGGTGCCAACAGGCCCTATACTACTTGTTGTCAATTCTCCCTCGAATTCATTGATTTGGCCAAAAATCTTGGGGAAAAACTGAGCTTGAAGGTAACCTTGGGCTTTCACTTGATGAAAAGAAATAATGGAAATAATTCAGGACGGAAAAAAGTAAAGCAAACAAGCAAACACAAGCAAAGAAGTTGTTCTTGTACATCAGAAGTTGAGCTCCGAGTGTTTGGGGGACATTGCGGCGTGGAGGGGGGTGGTCTCGAGCCCCCGAACTCTTTGGGACGCTTTCTCCACTGTCCCCAGGCTCACTGAGCATCCAGTATCCAGCTTGATAGGACGCAGACGCCGGCTTGAACATCGTGACTACAACATGTTCTTTTTATTACAGATGCCTAATCCTTAGCTGAAACTATTTGTCACAATAATATCCTGTAGTGAAGACTTGTACAAGATAATTATGTGGTGAGTAAACAAGACAATGTTCCCTTTTATCTGTTTTAAATGGGACGCCTTCTCTTTTAATCAACTGCCTTTTGCTCGTATATTATTGGGCAAGGTAAATGAGCACCGCTGAGCAGCCTCTCTAAATCATCTGTTGTTGTGTATCCCACTATATCTCTAGATTAACGAGCAGTGTTTAGTGTTCACCATCTCCCCACTTTATAAACATCAGTTTCCATTGTTGCTCTGCAGAGTGGAGGAAATATGGAGCCCCGTCTTCTTCCCTTTGAACGCTTCTAAGATTACTTGCAACATGTTCTGATAACGGGCTGGAGAGAACCGTGTCTTCCGCGCGTTGTGTCTCACCAGGAGACGCTCTCCGCTAGCTGAGGGTGGCCCAGGGTGGAGGCCAGTCGTGGACTTGGCTTTGCATTTTTTTTTTTCCCTTTTTCCCTTCGTTCCCCTTCTCTCTGTCCGTCCTTCCCTCCTCCCTCCCTCCCTCCCTTCCCTTCTCCCTCAACACACATCTAGTAGATAATGAAGACGGATTGTAATCCAGGGCTGTCTGGCCCTACACGGAGCCTACCCTTTATGGCTTTCAGAAACCTCTTTAGGGTGCCTCTGTGGCAACATTCAAGGGAGGGGCAAAGTTTCACTGGAGGCCGTCTGGGCTGCACCCAGCTAAGGGGATCCCTCAGGTGACTACCACTCTCGCCCCTGAGCACCTCTGGCTCCCTTCTCCATCCACACGAAGCATCTCCACTTTTACAGCTGCCTCTCCACGAGTCCGAGGAGGGTTGATTCTGAAAGCTCATTTCAATTTGCCGTGCAAATTACAGTGTACCAGGGGCACCATTGTTTGTTTTTCCTTCTTGTCCTTTGCCACCATGGAAGTTGTCAACCTCTTCTGGGAAGGAAAGTCCACCCCTCGCCCCGTCCCCGTGTTCCACCATCCAGGGCTCTCAGCTCTATCGTCCCTTTTCTAGAATGTGGTGGTAGGGAGGAGCAGCTCTATCTGTCCTCTAGGGAAGGCAAAACCTTTCCTTCTCGTTGTCGGAAGATTGAAGCTCTGGTTTTTATGGGCCATTAAAGTTGAATTATTGAGGATTAGAAAGGAAGGGAGTAGGCTATTTCTTGAGTGGAGATATAACAAGGGAGAGCAGGGAGCACGGACCGGACCAGGAGAGGCGGAGCAGGTGAGACAGTGGCCAGGTGGGGTCCTGCAGGGCCTGGTGCTGCCGAGGAGCACGGCTGCGGGGCAGAGGTCACCCCTGGGAAATACAAAAGACGTGCAAAGAGAGGAGGGCTCACCTGGGGAGCTTTGCTCAAATACCCAGCAGCCTCCAGAATCCTGGACAGATCTCCAGCATAGTACCTCTTACCTTACCACCAGCACACCCATCCCTAGATGTAGAACTGTGTCCCATGTCCATGTGAGCTTGTCATTGGCTGTCCTTTGGCATGGCTACACTAGGTCTCATGCAGCCCCCCCATGTGGATGCCCCTTCCCACGCAGTGCCCCAGAACACCCAAAGCAGGATTCCAAGGCATCTAGAAAAGTGGGCATAGTGGTATTCTGGAAGCCAGCAAGCGTGAGACCCCAGCTCTGGGCCCTTGGGAGGCTACAGCCCACAGAGTAGCAGCTAGTATTTGTTAGTTTTGGGAGTGAGATCTCATCATGTCCAGCCTGCCTCCAAAAGCGTGGCGCGGGTATTTTCTCTTGTATCACAAGGCTGAAGTGAAGGGGCACCATGTTTTGTGATGGAGACATGTAGGTTCTTCAGTTGAAGAGTCCCTAAAGTCATCCCTTCCAACCTTCCTTAAAGACCAGCACTCCAGAGGGTAGGACACCTGTCACCCAGTGACTGTCATTCAGCCACGTGTCCACACACGTGTGTATCATGATGCGGGCGTGCTTTGGAAGAGCTCTGCAGGTGACTTGCCATTCTCACTCCCCTTGAGAACCTTTGCTTGTAGCAAACTGCAGTGTGAGAAGCTCAGATCGGAGGTTATCCAGACAAGGTCAGTCTGGTTCTTTAAACCATTGTCTCGTGACAAGCAAACGCAGGGACAGCACTAAGTATCACGGACACGTGAAGAGAAACACTGATCCCTGCCATCTTAGGGCGAGCCCTCTTTACTCTCAACATAGGCACTCGGTGTAAATGTCACCTAATTTCCCCGGTTGAAACGGTAATTGGCACACGGATATCCCACTGAGTGTGGTGTAAACCCTGCCCCTCATGTCCCCATGCCCACCCCAGAGTCCACTTCCGTAAACATTTCCCAGGAGGGGCGGAGGGCCAGCCTAGATCCACACCCTTCCTTCTTGTTTCTTGTTTACAAAACACTACTATTGCCAATATTTTTGCAGAAAACTTCATCTTCTACCTGAACTATTCCTTCATACATTCATTCAACAAATACCAAGTGCCTGCTGTGCTCTGGGCTCCAGTGTAGGGAGCTGGAGAAGCTCCCAGACGTTAGGAAACAGGACTCAGGTCCTCGGAGAGAGAGGGGTTTGAGCTGTCTCGTGGCAGGATTTTGCCCCGAGTCCCCACCCAGCTATGACAATGGCTCCCTCCACATCTCAAGCAAACAAGTGTCTACAATTACCAGACAGATGTAGTGTGATCTATTTGCCATTTTAACGTACATCCCGTTACAGAACACTCTGAATGTGCACATATTAGAGAAAATACAGTCAATTTCCGTGCACTCATAACCCATCTATGACAATTGTCAACCTTTTTCCTTCCTGGTTTCATCAATCTCTACCATTTTTAACTATAAAACTTTAAAACAAATCCCAGCACATCACATCATCCATAAATGTTTTATTATGCACCAAAAACATTTGTTATACTTAGCCACAATTCCATTATCACTCCCAATAAAATTGGCAATCATCCCTTAATAATCTCTAATGCCTGTTCTGTGCTTAGTCGTCGCTAATTGTCTCAAAATAAATGTCTTTTTACCATTGATTTGTTCATATCATGATCCAGAGAAGGACCACACTTTGCATTTGGTTGGTAGAGTCCCTTTACCTCTTTCAGTCTGCCCCACTCCATTTATTTGCTGGGTCATTTGCAGAAACCGGCTCATTTGTCCCATAGAATTTCCCGAACCCCAGGTTTGACTATCGCATCCCTGTGGTTCAGGAACTAACTGGGCCTACATGTGAGGCAAGTATCTGATCACAGACACAGGCTTCTCCGTGGTAAGACTTCTGCCAGGCATTCCTGTCTGTAACATCACGCATGACGCTCTGAACCTCTACTTTAGCATGGGGTGTGCTGCAATTACCCTGTGAACATCATCTCTGTTTCCTTCTGCACCAGCCCTTGGGCATTAGATGGATGAACATGATCCGTCTTCTAAGTTTTAACTTTAAAACTTATAAATAAAATCAATGTGTTTTTACTTTAAATTCTAGCTTCCACTTTAGGACTGGAGGGTGGGACAGGTTAAGGCTGGAGAGGCTTCGTAGAATTTCCCTGGAACGGAGTGTGAGCCTGCTTTCTCCTGGGTTGCCTTCCCCCTGGGACACCTATTTTTTTCCTCCATGTGGCAAATTTCTGTTTTCAGAATGGGATTCATTTCCCATCATGACTCACTGACCACCTTGCGGACCCCTCTATCGTGACTCAGCCCTGAAGTGGCCGCAACCAAAGTGAGGATGAATCTCCACAAACAAGTCTCAACCACAAATCCCCACTCTTATCGGCAGCTAAACACTTTCAGACAACGTGGTTTTTAAAAAATTTTTTTAATGTTTACTTATTTTTGAGAGAGAGAGAGAGAGAGCAGGGGAGGGGCAAGGAGATTGAGGGAGACACAGAATCCGAAGCAGGCTCCAGGCTCCTAGCTGTCAGCACAGAGCCCAATGTGGGGCTCGAACCCACGAAGCACGGGATCATGACCTGGGCGAAGTCGGACGCTCAACCGACGGAGCCACCCAGGTGTCCTCACACATTGTTTTCATTCTTTTCTTTTCACATGCAGCTCCTCAGCCTTGTTCTAACAGTCCCTCCTTTGTTCAGACCATAAATACGTGCACCATGAACCAGGCAAAGGCAGACATCAAGAGCAGGCGTGGGCACGCCGTCTTGTCTTTGCATGTATCTTGAGAGCAACTTGAGTGTATGGAAGCCTATGGAGGTGCAGGAAAACTTGAACGTCAGAGGCTGTTGATAAACAAGCCTATCAGAGCCTGATCATCCAAATGAGTGTCACCCCTTAAAATAATCTGTTACCTACTTGACTCTAGAGACTAAATGCCAAATGACTTTTAAGTACTTACAAAAACTAAACTCAATTTCCAAGACAAAAATCTTCTTATCGTTGAGAAGGATCAGAAGAATGTGCTCAGAGCCCTAAAGGCAGTTTCAAAACATAGCTCCAAAATATTTAGACCATTTCTTTAGAATTAGTGTACTGCTTCCCAAAAGGACGATTGTAATAGCTTATAGCCTTCCTTAGCATTTTGTGATTCAGTATTTGGTGCATTTACAGCTGCTTGAAAGTTAGTGTTTCTTCTAAGCTATAATATGTAATCTGTAATCTGAATGACATTATTGAGTACTGTTTTGTCCTAGAGATAGTGTTAACGGGAAACCACTGCTCTTCAAAGACAGTCTGACTCTGAGGCTGGCTTCTGAATCGGGATGATACGCCTCTGAGTGATTTCATTTCCACCATGTTTTTTAAGTGCACAATCAGGTACATTTTGGTAATTGCATATAGTTGTGTAACCACCAGGACAGTCAACACCTACAAGACGTCCAACAGCGTGTCCATGGCCCCAAATGTTTCCTGTTTCCCTTTGCAGCGGTCCCTTCCCCCAACCCCTGGCCCCAGACACCCCGGTCTGTTTCCTGTCACTATTGCTTTGCTCTTTGTAGAATTTCACATGAAGGACATTATCTTCCATCTAGACTTTCGTGTTTAGCTTCTTAACAACATTGCTCCTCTGTGTTGCCGAGTGATCTGTTGTACAGGTGGGTGTCAGAGTGTGTTTATCCATTCACCAGCCGGTGACGTTCGGGTCGATTCCAGTGCGTGGCTATTCAGAATAACACTGCTAGGAAAATCTGTGTGCATGTCTCTGGGTAGACATGTTTCTGTTCCTTTTGGGGAGACGCCTAGGAGTGAGCTTGTTGGGTCGTGGGTAGGTAAGTGCGTATTTAACCTTATGATACTCTGCTTTAGTATTTCCAAAGTGGCTGCGTCATGTTGCATTTCTGCCAACAACGAGTGGGGGTTCCATGGACTATACGTCTTCACCAACGCTTGGAATTGCCAGTCTTTCTATACATAGCCTTTCAGTGGGTGCACTGGTAGTTCATCATGGTTTCCATGCGCATTTCTCTGACGACTAGTGATGCAGAACATCGTTCATGTGCTTCTTAGCCATGCATGTATCTTCTGTTGTGAGATGTCTGCAGACCTTTTTGCCATTTTTATTGGGCTCTTTTTTTATTACTAAGAAGTTACTAATTACATGTATATACCATTTATTTATTCTATTCCTATATTTATATTTATTATGTTTATGTATTATATTTCTATATTACATCACTAGTGCATAATATTTATAAAGGTATAAGTGTTATATATATAAATACACAAATGTAATAAATAATGAATACAAATATGATATATTTATAACCAAATATATAATATATAAATACAAATGTATGTTAATATATTTATAACAAAATAATACATAATGTAGATATAACTATATATTTATAAATAATGAATAATATAAATATTATGTTATATAAATAAATATTATATAAATATAAATATATAAACAATAATTAAGTATAAATATGAGAAGGGAAGAAAATGTAAATACATAAAAATGTGTAAATATAGATATACTTCTTTATTTATTCTGGATGTAAGCCCTCTGTTGGGTATATATCCTGCAAATTTTTTCCCAGTTTGCAGATGACTTTTGGGTTTCCTTATCTGTGTCTTTCAAAGAGTAAGTGAGACTTACTAAGCCTTTCCTGAGGCATCTTAATTTGAGTGCACGGTTTCCTGTTGGAGGTCCCTCTGATAGGGGCCCACGGGAGCCTTTGATACAATATGGGACACTAGACCGTGGCTTTCCTCCTTTCTTCCAGCGTCATCTGGAAAGGGAAAATGGCAGAGTACTGGCTCTTCTCAGCTCCCTCCCACGCACCCTAGCCCTCCTCTCCCAGCGGTCCTTCTGTCTGGCAATCCTGCACAGAGATTTTCCACACAAACATTCCCCAGGAGGGATATCAAGTGCCAGATTCACCAAGACCACAATTACGGTCAAAGGGGTCAAATAAAGACCCAACTACGTATAGTCTCATTTCAAATCGTGTTGCATGGTCAGACTTAGCCAAGGTTAAAAGCACAAATAGCACAATCCACTATAGGATTTGCTTCGGTGGCTGCGTATGATTTCTTTTCTATTAATTAGGCACAGATTTACCATGAAGCCAATGAAACTTGAGCTTCAGAACCCTAACATCCATGGTCCTGGGAAGATCCCCATAATATGTTCATATGTTTCTTTATTCTACATAAATATAAATGTGCATACTTCATTTTTAATAGCAGTTATATATTCCTATTGTAAAGAACACCCTCCCAAATGATATACTTCAAGCTCTACAAAGAGAGGAGGGACAAGCTGAGTTGTTATTTGAGTGATCTGGGAGCAACTTCCTACAAATACAAGAGTGAGTGTGTGCATAGGGTGGGTGCATGTGTGTGAGGGTGTAAGGGCGTGTGTGATAGTGTGTAAACGGTGATTGCATGTGTGAGCATGTGTAAGAGCATGTGAAAGGTGGCTGCGTGTGTGTGTGTGTGTGTGTGTAAGAATGTGTGTGTAAGGGTGGTTGCATGTGTGTGAGAGCATGTAGAGGGTGGCTGCATGTGTGACTGTGTATATAAGGTGGTGTGTGTGCAAAGGTGGGTGCGTATGTGACTACGCTGGCGTGGAGAACGGGGTAGAAACGGCAAAATAACCACAGGTTGGTAAAATATCTCAAGAAACACCTTATAATTTATTCATCTCGGTTTTCACTGCTTCATTTAAAAGAGCATCAAACAAAAACTATTTTTTTTTCATAACCTAGACTTCTGGGAACAAAGAATCGATGCTGAAGTCTGAAACCAGAAAAGGGGAAGCCACATTTCCCAGATCAGCAAGCACAATCATAGATACGGTTCCTGCTCAGATATTACATCCAGAAGTGGGAGGCACCGCCTTCTCAGTGAAAGCTGGCGCTTGGCAGTCTTCTAGTGCAGACGGTGAGACTAGCAGGAGAGAGCCACCGCCAGCACCTGGCTGCAGCAGAAAGCTAGAGAAAAAAGGTGCAGCATCAGAAATAGATAAACGCAGCATTGGATGAGCTAAAAACACTGTGGCCAAGCAAAAGCAAAGGGAAAGCTTCGAAACAGCTGATTTCATTGTTTGTTATTTTTCTTTAACTCTTCCCATCAATGGCATCTTGCCAAAGAATTACTATGTGAGACGTTTGGAGAGAATCCTAACATATCCCAGGAGTAGGCGTGTTATTTCTCACCTCTGTCGATGCCTATTCCAAACCTTCTTTTGGCCCAACTCTATTTAAATAATTACCATTGCCCAAAATGGTGGCCGTTACCTACATGATGGTTATGGTATCGACACACAACATTCAACCGCTGAAATGTGGTTGAATCCAACAATTTATCCTTTACTTTAGAAAGGTCTCGACGTGCCCCACACCACCAAACACCCAGAAATTTCACTGAGGTAGAAGGCCCCTGGATTTTCAGGTTTGTTTTCTACCCTCTGACGTGCAAAAGTCTTACCAACAAGGCTAGATGAGTTGCCACTTCTCACTTACTGTGTCCAGTCAGCATAATGTGATCAAGGCGATGGAGAAGGGGAAAGATAATCAAGATAATTGAATTAAATTCTGACATAGGGCCGCTCCTGAACAGTGGTAGGACAGTGATGGTGTGTTATTGACCTTGCCAGCTAAAATCAAACTGATTCTTGGAGGCTTCATTGACAAGGATGGAGAGAAGGGCATTTCACAGATCAACAGCACACGCCAGGTATGAGGGCATATGTTAATTTGTCAAACAGTGAAACCACAGCTCACACAGAAGACGCAAGTGTTGTCACCACCTGGTTAAGCTGATGACAGGCCACAGTCATACATCTGTCCATCTTCTGCACAAGCCAATACAAGAGCTGAATGGGGAGGCGGAAGGAATCATCACCCCTGCAGTTTTCAGGTCCTTCCTGAAATCCATCCAGAGATGCGCCATTGCTTTTGGCGTTCTATTTTCCTAGGTAGAGGCATTCTAACAGCTTGGCCTTTCTTGACCAGCTTGGCCAATGGCCTCTCACCCCACAGGTAAGGGAGCCAACGTAGGGATTCTGTCATATCTGGAAATAACATTTAGTGTGATACATGAGCACCCCATGATACTGTCAAGTTGACACACAAAATTCGCCATCACGGTCAGCAAAGACTCTAAAATCTCGTGTAGATGACTTAGAGCTTTGGGAGCTGTTTCCACGAGCGGGAGCCAACGAGGCCACTTTTGGTCTCTGAGCTATAATGCTCCTTTCAAATAATTCTGTTACTATTTAAATGTATCTCAGATCAAAGTGTAAAGTGGTTGTTTCTTCAGCTTACTCTTTCAATCCCCTCATTGTCAACTTTTCTGCGTCACGCTTGTGGCATGATGTCGATGGACAGCATGGCAGTGGCCAGGAGGGTGCCCTCTGCTCCCTTAGGGGCGTGGTTCCAGACCCATCTCTATTCTAGAGACATCAGGCATCTCTGGTGGGTGGTTTCGGTGAAGGAGTCCCCACAACCTTGACAAACTTCCAAGAACTAGGGTCTAAGATGCTTCTGTCCCATCTCCGTCCTCTCCCCATCCCCGGGGTCAGAGCTGCCTCAAGTCAGTTCACCTGGTTTAGCCCAGCTCCTTCCTCACTCCCTCCACAGGCGTGGCCCCTAATACATCTCTTCCCTGGCTAACCATGCTTCACCATCTGCTCTTTGGAAGTCCCAAACTAAGCATGGATATAGCTGGATTTTTTAAATGTAACCTGAGAATTAATGCGTTACATTTATTATAACTACTGATATATTTGTATTCAGTTCTAGCATTAATTTGGGGTTCCCTATTTACCATGTACTATTATCTATTCATAGGGATTTTTCTTTGTTTCTTTTTCCTGCCTTCTGCCTTATTTCTGGAGTGATAGAGTAGTCTGCAATTTCTTTTTCCCTTTCTTCAGATACAATTCACATACCATTCCATGCACCCACTGAAAGTGCATCATGGTATACTCACAGGGTTTAGCAAACATCACCGGTCTAAATTTAGGATTTTTTTTTGTTCCTCCAAAAAGAAGCTCTGTCCCTAGGAGCAGTCACTCTCTGTGCCACCTCTTCTGGTTACAGGAAGCCACTGATACACCTTCTCTACTAATATTCGTCTCTACAGATTTGCCTCTTCTGGTCGTTTCACGTAAATGGGATTATATGGCACATGCTCTTTCGCATCTGGCTTCTTACAGATAGCCTGTTTTCAGGATGTGTCCATACTGTAGTGCGTACTGGTACATTCTTCCTTTCTACGGACACATTCGATTCTGTCATACCACCTCCCACTTGTCCATTCCATGATGGGCGTGTGGGTTGTTTCCACTTTGAGGCTATTACAATAATGCGCTAGAGCATTTGGGTACATGTTTTTCTGTGGACGTATGGTCTCGTTTCTCTTGTGTAGATGCCGGGGAACGTCGTAACTCTACGACGAACGTTTTGAGGAAGCACAGACTGCTTTCCGTGTGGTTTTCTTGGTTCCTCTGCCTTTTTCCATCTCTTCACCCCGGAGCTTATCTGGTTGTGAAAGCCGGCGTCCAGTCTTCCCACCCTGTGGGCTGGTTGACAGAGGGCTGCCCATCTACAGGAACTCTGTAGGTGTCTTCTCCACTCCGGTGGGGTCCCAGCAGGCCAGGTGCTCCCATGGTGAAGCCCTGAACCGAGAGAGTCAGCAAATAACAAACCCACTCTGGATCCCTGGAAGAATTTGCAACCTTGAGTCTCTTTGTCTGACTTCTCCCTGAGTCCCACGGTGTGAATGATTCTCCA
The DNA here is from genome assembly GCF_007474595.2 of Lynx canadensis. Taxonomy (NCBI): domain Eukaryota; kingdom Metazoa; phylum Chordata; class Mammalia; order Carnivora; family Felidae; genus Lynx; species Lynx canadensis. The sequence continues at coordinate 3,139,729 of NC_044309.1, read as the reverse complement.
TGAGGGGGTGAACCCGGGACGCTTCGGGTTTTTAGGGACTCTCCTTGCAAGATTCTGCATTTTCTCTGGCATTCCTCCCTCTGTAGAACTTCAGGTCTTTCCCCCTGGGAGAACGTAGAGTTATCGAGCTCACCAACAAGACGGCATAACTTTTGAAAAGAAAGACTCACTTACCATAATCTTTTCTAAGCTTAAAATTGGCCACCCTACTTAGTGCTTTATTTAGACAATGATATCAAGGCTCTGCGAATGAGGAGTTGCAGAATGGTGGTGCCTGGAATATTCTCTAAAAAACACTTTTTCATAGAAAATGATGGTTCTGTTTGGCACTCACAAACAGAACCCAATCTGTTAGGCAAACATAATTTAAAGGTTTGAGGGCTTTTTTTTTTTCTTTTTCTAAGAAAATTCAAACCTAAAAAGAACTATTTTAGAGCAAAGTGAATAAATCTGAAAAGCAGGGCCTCCCACCCAAAAAGCTGTGGTTTCTTAAATCTTAATAATTGTGACAAATTGTTGAAGGTCTTATTTCTTGATCTGTATCCTCAAATTTTTTTCTTTAAAGACATAGTCAACTCTATCCCCTTCCCCATGAAATGTTGCTATTGTAAAAAAAAAAAAAAAAGTATGCTTTATGGTCAGTTGAAAATATTCATATTCAGAGAAGGTTCTAGTATCTGCTTTGTTAGCAATGTGGGTTTGATGTCAGAGCGGAGATCCCGCCCCGGGGACGGTGTGAGAAGGATGCAGAATGGGGTCTCCCTGTCTTGCAGTGGATGTGGGGATTTTCTCCATCTGCAAACATGCCCAGGCAGGCCCCTGCCTCTATCCTTCTGGCCCTGCTGCAGACAGCTACCCGGATGCCGGTGTGGTCCTGTCTCCTGGCTCTCGCCTCACAGGCAGCTCCTTCTGGTGACCAGGTTTGGAACTGCTTGTCATCCGCCTTTGCCTCCCTCGGAGTCCCCAGCAGGTGCCATCAGGGGCCGGCGCCCAGTGCCAGCCAGTGCCTGGGGCATCGGGCCGTGGGCCGCACGCCCCCTGGGAGAAAGGGTGAGGCTAACCCTTCCTTTGCTGGACAGTGCCTCCCCGGGCTGCAGGATGGCCCTGGGTTAGCTTCCACCCGCAGTGTGGCCCCTTCCCCATCTTCCCCCGGAGGGTTTTCCTCACTCTGAGGAAGTGCAGGAGGAAAGGAAGTCTTCTCTTCCAGCCTCTGGAGGTTTCGGTGAGGATGTGATGCTCAAAGCTGCTACAGACGTGATGTGAGAGCTGTGTTGGTGCTGAGAGCAGACAGAGACGACCAGATCCTCGGTGCCTCCTCGGTCCCCCCTCGGTGCCCTGGGCCAGCCGGCGGGGGGTGGCCTCTCCGACTCACCTTCCCAGCAGCAGCGCGTTCTCCGCGCGAGTGAAACCACTTTGGGTCCAGCTGACTGTTCTAGAACCTGCAGAGCCTACCAGCATTTGTGCGTCGGTGGGGGTGGGGGGGGTGGGGTGGGGTCACTCGGTGTGGCCGGCCCTTCCCTCTGAAGGCAGATGTTCCGGGACAACCAGACAGGAAACATCCCCCCCCCCCAGGAGGCTTCCCGGTGCTTTCCCCGCCTGGGAGAGGGTCTGGGGCTCAGGCGGAAAGCTAGCCAGACCCCCTCCTGCTTCGTTTGTAAGGCAAAAAGACGATAGCTCATCTATTTAAAGACACAATTATCTTAATTAAAACACGAAGCCGAAAACAAAGGCCAGAGGGAATTTGCATCCGGTCCTCCCTCTAGGTGCCTTCGGGCAGCCAGACAGGGAAACTCGGACCTCCTGTGTTAGCAAGGCTGGCCTCCCTGATTTCACCCACACCCGCCCCCCGGTCTGTGAGCTCAGGGCACGTAGAATCACTTGATTTCGAGGGGCCTCTGGCTGGCTCGGTCGGTTAAGGGTCTGATTCTCCATTTCGGCTCAGGTCACGTTCTCACGGTTCTTGAGTTCCAGGCCTGCCTCGCGCTCTGTGCTGACACTGCGGGGTTCTGCTTGGGATTCTCCCTTCTCTCTCTGCCCCTCCCCTGCTTACACTCTCTCTTTGAAAATAAATACACTTAAAAAAAAAAAAATCGTTCGACAAAACACGCCCCAAAGGTACAAAATCGGTTTGTTTTACGGCCAATGAGTTTAAAGTCAAGCTCTGCCTCGCCACGAAGGTTGGTCCCTGAAATTGTTGCAGGGGCACGGGCTCTCCCTCGCCGCCTCCCCCACTCGGTGTGTCCCCCAGAGCGCAATAGTTGTTGACCAGGACAGGCCAGGCACAGTGAGCCCCGACTCAGGGAGGAGAGGCCAGAGTCCTCACCGCACATGTGGATCCTGGGCTGTGACCTGCCCCCTGGGCACTGAGACCAGACAGTCCAGCTCTGCCACTGACCCCAGGTTCTCCGGGCAGGTTCTCTGAAGCTGGGACGCTGGGGGAAGGGGTGGGGGTGCTATGCATCTGCCCATCTGTAAGGCAAAAAGAGGCGCTGATAGCTAATCTATTTAAAGAGACGATTATCTTAATTTTAAAAAAAAAGAAAAAAAAAGCCTCCCAGCCCCGGAGGGTGAGGACCCGCTGCCTCTTCCCCTAAGGCTCCAGTCACATGGGTGGGGGTGGGGCAGGTCTAGAGCCGAGGCTACAGGGCTCTACAGAGACAGCACGGGGCTGAATGAATGCCTGTCGGTCCTCTGCAGCCAGTGTCCCACACTGTCCAGCAGTCGTGCGACCCAGATCCGGACCCAAGAGTTCCTCCTGTGAGCCGTTCACGGCAGGGTACCTGCTGAGTGTGAAACCCCTTGGTTAGGCCCGGAGGGCAATTCCACAGACCCTGGAAAGAGAGGAAGAGGTGAGGAGCCACCCAGGGAGGACCTCATTGGGGAAATAATGTGCCTTCAAAGCCATTTGTTTGATACATCCTAAGGCTCCAAGCTGCTCCTGTCCAAAGGGCAGACTAAATAACCAGCTGAATGTGCGTGTCCAATCCCGTGGTTTTGGTTCCCACAATTCCCACTGTGTTAGAATTCCGGTTTGATCAGGTGGGAGACTTTGGAACCCGACCGCATCACAACACCTTCAGGCAAAATGGGTCATGCTCGTTTTTGTGAAATACCGTGTGCTGGCAGTGAATGCTGGTTTTCACAGTGTCTTTCCAATCTACTCAGGAACAGGACGTGATCAGCTAATTGAATGATTTTCTCTTTAACACAGAGTCATCTGTCTGCTCTCCCCGGGTAAACGACATTCCGTTTCTCTTGGCATAATGGCCTTCCTCTTCAGGTGACATGAGCCTTTTGTATTGATGAAAAATGTGCATAATGTTGGCTGCTGGCTGAGATAACAACTTTCCGGAGTCAGATATTTTTACAGTGCATGTAAAACAGAGGCTGGTAATTAATAGGATATCGATCGGTTCGGCCTTGTCTAATCATAGACGGCGTCATAAATCATAAGGTGTTTTGCAATTAGGAAAATCCATACGAAATAACAAAGTACCGTTATCTTAGTAACCTCGACAAGCGTGGGCTGATGCATCATGGGGTACCTGCTACGGTACAGGTGCGCCTGTACAGAAGGAGTCTCCAGTTACAACCACCGGTCTCAGTGGGCACAGCAGGGCTGGCTGGAGGTCACTGGTGAAATACTTCACTAATATCCCAGAAATGCTTGTGTCTCCCCTTCTCCGGGGATTCCTCACATCGTCCCTTTCAAACACCAGCACAGTGCCTCCCCCACCTACCTCGACAGCCGGGTGATGAAAGGCTCCAGGATTTCAGCGGTGCTGACCAGGATCTCGGCACCGATGGGGCTTTCTGTATTCCCACTACAAACCCAATAAACGATCAGCTGTTAGCAGCTGAAGGACAGCATGGGCATAAAAAGATTTCCGCCTGAGAGAGTGGATACGCTTTTTAGGAAGAGATTTTTTTCCCATTTACGTTTACAATATGTACATTGTTTTTGTTTCCATTTGCCATCTTTTCACAGAAAGAAAAATCAGAAGAGAATTGTGTTACTCTTTATTTGGGCTTGTAGTGCTTCATTAAAAAAAAAAAAAAGACATTGGGAGCAACTTGTATCTTGGACGACCAAGACGCGCTCTAATTTGTATTCATGAACACTTAAGAGGCAGTGAACTTAGTATCATTATTTGGTTGAATGGCGCGTTTAAAATGCTTATGTTACAGGCACCTTGGTGGCTGAGTCAGTTGATCTCGGCTCAAGTCTTGAGCTCAGGGTTGTGAGTTCGAGCCCTGCCTTGGGCTCTGTGCTAATCATGAAGCCTTCTTACAGAATAAATAAATAAATAAATTTTTTCTATTAGAATGTTATTAGCTAATAAGTTTAGCTCTAACTTATGTTAGAGCTGGAAGGGGTCTTCAGGTCATTTAGTCCAATGCTCCCTTGTGAGGTGCAGGAAGGGAAGAGGTGAGTAGGGAGTCCGGACAATGCCACTGCAGATGCGTGGCTGTGGCACGTGGTTATTTGAACAGCAGGCACTTGAAAGACAGCAGGTGCAGGGAGGGGCTTCCTCTGAGCTCCCCTCAGGTGCCTGAAGACACATCCTCCAGAAGGACCTCGGGGTCCTCCGTCCCCTCCCTGGGAGCCCCGCCAACCAGGAGGATGGACTCACGTCACAGGAGAGGAAATGAGAAGTGGGTCCCACACCCAGAAGACTGTCACCCTCCCGTCTGTCCCTCTGAGGACCCAGCCATGCCCCCTAACCCGTTCACTCCCCCTGAGATGCCTGCACCCCTTCCCTCCTGTACCCGGATGGTGTGTGAGCTCTCAGACCCCACTGCCCTTTGGGGTATTTGTTCTATGTCCTGGGATGCCCTGGGTGCTTAAAGTGCAAGATGAATCAATAATTTCATTCTTCATTTATAAAGACTAAGAATTAGCAGGTTTGATCTGTGAATAATGGTTAAGTAACGAATTATCTTAGACCATTCAGGCCGCCACAACATACCAGAGCCTGGGGGGCCTAGACACCAGAGATTTGTTCCTCAGAGTTCTGGAGGTCAGGAGTCCAAGATCAAGGTGCCAACAGATTTGGTGTCTGGTGAGACCCCCCCCCCCCCCATAAATGGCTCGCACCTTCCCACCCACTCAAACCTAGCACTGGTGCTTCTCCAGCACCTGCGAGGCTCCTTGGTTTCCCTTTAACACTCTTCCTTTGGAAGATGCTTTCCTCACACTCTCTCTCCATAATGCAAGTCTTCTGTGGCTGTTCACTGCCCCTTTCCCACCTCTCAAGTGTCCGCTCCCTCTCCCACCAGCCACTTTCCCCCATTTGGCAAGACTATTTAGCATAAATGGCGTTTATGGATTGAAGTGCGTTCCCCAATCCTAAAGGTAAGAACAGCTGAGTTAGGAGTTTATATTTCTTCAAGACAGCGGTTCTCAGTGCATGGTCCCCGGCCCAGCCTCACAGGAGAACTTGAAAATGCAAACTCTCGGGCTGCGCACGGCGCTCGGAGCTGTGCCCGCTCAGAGGTGCATTCACAAGACCTGCGGGTCGTTCCAACGCTCGCTCACGTTTGAGAGCCACCGAACTAAGAAAAACCAAAATCCGTTTGAGAGACTCGAGTTTTTACTGACTTCTCCTCTCGTGTTCCCTCCCCTCACTCCTCTGATGTACAAAGGAGAGGGAAAAAGGCTATGAGCTCCGAAGGTGGGGGAGAAGGAAGGCTTGGCCATCTCTCTAGTCTCAAACAGAGCATTGAGACTCGTACCAGGGTCACCTGGAAAACGTGAACAACAGAGGGAGATGGGCAGGATCTACTTTTAGGATGGGCTCCCGAGTGCTGCTGATGCTTCCAGTCTAAGAACCACATTTGGTGCAGCACCGATCTGAAAGAGCGCACTGGCTTTCCCCTCGGTTCATCCAGTTGGTCGCCACAAGGGAAAGAGTCCTAAATGACGTACGCGATGGAGGCCAGTTTGGCCATAAGTGTGGACCCAGAATGATGATCTCTGCGTGGATGATTAGACCGTGGTTAGCTCTGTTGTAGCCAGAGCTGGGGAGGCATCATGCCTGACAAATGCCTACTCTTTGAAGGCGTGCTGACCACAGCCACCGTCCTCAAAATGCTTCCACGCTTCCCCTCCATCTCTAGATTTCATGACTCTGTGGATAGGACCCAAACTCCACTCCCCTCTACCTGGTTCTAAATGATCCAGCCTGCAGCACCTTTCTGGAAGGCACCTCTCAGTTATGGAACGAGATGGAGAAATAAACCAATCATGTCAACTAGGCACTCTCCAGTCAATCAAGAATTACTGTTACCAAATGCCTTTATAATTAGGTTGTCACTTTCTGATTAATGAAAAGGAGCCAAAGGGATAGTATCTTGCACAATCCAATGTGGTTTCCATGACAAAGTGGGAGAATGTGCCACCTGCGATCTCCATACATGATTCCAGTAACTTACGGTGCACTGTTTCATGATGGCTTCCATTATCTTTGCACTAGAGATGATTCACTTTACTGCTCTTGGGTTGCCGTACCGATGTGGCAGGTTATTATTTACTGTATTAATATTTGCAAAGTTCGGTTTGTTTCTGGAAACAAATCTTACAGAAGGATTTGACTCGCATTTCCAACCTCTGGATGTGATTTGTTATGTCAGATGTATTTTCTATAATTCATGTGTAATTCAGAGACATGAAAATACTTCTTTATGCAAATAATGAAGATGTTACAAACACGAGGCGCCTGGGCGGCTCAGTCGGTTAAGCGTCCGACTTCGGCTCGGGTCATGATCTCTCAGTCCATGGGTTCAAGCCTTGCATTGGGCTCCGTGCTGACAGCTCAGAGTCTGGAGCCTGCTTCAGATTCTGTGTCTCCCTCTCTCTCTGCCCCTCTCCCACTTGCACTCTGTCTCTCTCTCAAAAATAAATAAACTTAGGGGTGCCTGGGTGGCCCTGTTGGATGAGAGTCCGACTTTGGCTCAGGTCATGATCTCACGGTTTGTGAGTTCGAGCCCCGCATCGGGCTCTGTGCTGACAGCTCAGAGCCTGGAGCCTGCTTCCAATTCTGTGTCTCCCTCTCTCTCTCTGCCTCTCTCCCACTCGTACTCTGTCTCTCTCTCTCTCAAAAATAAATAAGCACTGAAAAAAATTTTTTAAATAAATAAACTTAAAAAAATTAAAAAACAGATGTTACAAACACGTGCAGCCAACATTGAACTTTTGAAAACAGTTTTATACCTATTACCTTATTTCGTCCTCATGACACTCTCTGAGGTAGGTATTTTCAGCCCAAGACGACTAATCATGAACAACAATAAAGAGAACTGGAGATGACACCGATATCTGGTGTCCAAACTGGAACTAAGACCTGATTTTCTGGTTCATTGTTTCTTATTTATTAGCAACACAGTCACAGTTTCTTTGTCCTACTGAGACTGGAAGCCCACTGAAGGCAGCCATCTGGGGGCTCATATGTGGAAACCTCACATGGCCTCTAATTAAGAAATTCAGTAAATTTGGTGGTTGAAAACCTTGACTATCTTGAAGCTGCCACTCAGAAGTGAAATAATAAATATGCTAATAACATAAAAGAAAAGCAGCGTAATGTTTCATACCTCATTTCAGTAAACATGTGTTAAGAATCCGTTTCCTTCTGTGCCAAGCGCCGTGGAGGGCACAATGACCAAAACATGGTTTCTAATTGCTAGACATTTGCAATCTGGGTGGCCAGGATGGGTCCTGGGGAGAAAGTAGGCTTTGCTTCCCATCAAGTCATAAATCGCTTTTCCTACTAATAAAAGTCCTTATAAGCTACATTTTTCACTTACCTGAGTAAAAACAAGTTTTAGTCTTTTTTTTCCCCATAGGTTACAGAAATTAGAAGTTAAAGAATACTGTAGCAGGGGAAATACGATTGCTTTTTCTCTTGGTCCAGTGCTCAGTATCCATGGCCCCACTGAACACGAAGGGGAGTCACACGTGGGTATTGAAAATGAAATTTGCACAGGAACGTCCCCAAGGGAATAATACTTTCAGCAATTTAGTTGTTGCCCTATCAGAACCCAACAGGTTAGTCTGCGCAGTTACTAAGCAAGAACAACAGGCAGATTCAGATTTCAAGACTGTGGGTTTTCTGGCTGCAGATGTTCTCCTTAAAAAAATGGGCATTGCTTTAGCTCAAAACACAGGTGAATGTTCTTTTCACAGGACATGGCCTATTTGGATCTCATTTACAATCCTGTTTGCAAGTGACAGTCTATTTGCAGACTTAATACAGTCCTGGGAAATCACAGGAGTTGCAGGTGTATTATTGAGAGCACAGAGAGTTACATCATCTATTTGCACTGGAAATGTCCTTTGAAATGATTCGGGGACCCAAAACAATAGTCGTTTCAGGATATATTTATCTTTTATGACTCAAATGCCTGCCCCACTTTTCAGGAGACCTTGTGAGGGAGACATTATGTGTGGATGAAAGATAAATTGGTGTTAAAATGCCACGAGCAAGGGCTGACGAAATCACCAGTGATATCACGCGTTTATATATTTATCAGCGGCTATAAACCTAAATTTTAGTTTCCCTGAAAACATAACAATCATCGCAACCTACGCTGGCTGTGAAACTTTGAGGTGAAATGAGCACACAACGTAGCACAGGGTCTGACAGTTTGGAAATGATTCCAGCAGCTAACATTTCACTCGTTCTCAATCTTGCCTTTTAGTGGGAGTGTCTGTCACCAGTAGATGGGGTGGGTTAACCCTCTTGGCAAAGCAGAGCTCCTGAAACGGAAAGGACGCCACAAGTCCTTTGCTCCTAGACAATTGTAGCAGAGAGAGGGGTCGACAAGCATTAACTTCGACCGGGCAGAGGTCTGCGCCACCCCACGAGCTGTGGTCGAGCCGTGCTTGGGCTCACCCCACGGTGCCTCGTCACACCCCGTGCGTCAGGGTCAGAACCTCCCCAACACGGCAGAAATCCCCCTGTGTGTCCATATTCGCCTTTGAAATAATCAGCTGCATGATCTTGCTTCAAATGAACAAAATCCCAGTTCTCCTAAAACCACAACATCGTGCTGTCTAATTCCACGACCACGGGTGATTTTCTAATTCCACGGCCACGGATGCTTTGCCCTCTCCAGCTGCCAGTCGTGGCCACGTGGACTTGGCCTCTGGGCTAACAGGTGTGGGCGTGGCCTCCCGAGTCTCTAGAGAACTAGAAATGTGATCTGTTTCCCAAAGAGCCTTGTACCAGGGCTTCGTGTGTCCCTTGGCTCAGGGGCTCACGGGGGGGGGGGGGGGGGGGGGGTGGGAATCTGTGCCTGTACGCTGACTGGCCAGTGGCAATGTTAAAGACACTATAAATAATAAAACTTGTCAATTATGTTATAACACTTGATCAATTTACCGCTGCCACGTAATCCCTACGACTCTGAGATGTAGGACTGAGCACTGAAAGGTCTGTGCCCAGGGCCTTTCTTCGTGTGTCTCCTGCAGACGCGGGTGTGAAAGTGCCCGGAATGGGAGTGAGCCCAGGGATGAGCCTATCCAGGTGTTGAGTCCATGGCCCCATGACTTCCTTACAGAATCTGCACGGCCAGTCGGTCCGGGGCTTGGATGGGAGCAGCCTTTCTCCAGCATCAGTGTCGGGACCCCAGGGACCCCCAAGACAGGAGCCCGTCAGGTCAGAATTATTTTTATTATTAATCCAAGACTGTGTTGTCCTTCTCCAAGTAGGGTGGAGGGCTCACCGGCCGTGTGGGGCAAGGTCTCGCAGCTGAAGGCAGAAGCAGACCCGAAAATCCGGCTGCCTCATTTCAAGTCAGATGTGAAAGAGGTTTGTGAAAACATGAAGTGACACGTTCTGCTCACTAATGTTTTGTGGAAAACAGGTATCTTTCATGAAAACATTTACCCATATTAACATGGAACAGGTTCATTATTCTTTTCTAAAAAATGTTTAGTATTGAAATCTACTTGATAATTAAAACTATGCAAGTTTTAAGAGCCTAGAGGTGTCTTATGACTGAAAGGTTTAGGGGCGCCTGGGTGGCTCAGTCGGTTTAGCGTCTGACTTCGGCTCAGGTCATGATCTCACGGTCTGTGAGTTCGAGCCCCACGTCAGGCTCTGTGCTGACAGCTCAGAGCCCGGAGCCTTCTTCGGATTTTGTGTCTCCCTCTCTCCCTGACCCTCCCCCGTTCATGCTCTGTCTCTGTCTCAAAAACAAATAAACATTAAAAAAAAAAAGAAATCTACTTGATAATTAAAACTATGCAAGTTTTAAGAGCCTAGAGGCGTCTTAAGACTGAAAGGTTTAGGGCACCTGGGGGGCTCAGTCGGTTAAGTGTCTTTGGCTCAGGCCATGATCTCGCGGTTTGTGGGTTTGAGCCCCGCATCGGGCTTTGTGCTGACAGCTCAGAGCCTGGAGCCTGTTTTGGATTCTGTGTCTCCCTCTCTCTCTGCCCCTCCCTGCTCACAATCTCTGTCTGTCTCTCTCTGTCTCTCTTTCTCAAAAATAAATAAAAATAAAAAAGACTGAAACGTTCAAAAGCCACTGGATTTGAGCAGCCTTGTTCACACTTTAATGACCAAATGCAGGTGTATTACACCTTACACCTTGTTCACACTTTAATGACCAAATGCAGGGTTTTGTTAAAGTACAAGTTCTGGGTCAGCACAGCCAAGTGGGGCCTGAGAATCTGCATTTCTTTCTTTCTTTTTTTTTTTAATGTTTATTTTTGAGAGAGAGACACAAGAGTGCAATTGGGAGGGCAGAGAGAGAGGGAGACACAGAATCCGAAGCAGGCTCCAGGCTCCGAGCTGTCAGCACAGAGCCTGACGCGGGGCTTGAACCCATGAACCTTGAGATCATGACCTGAGCCGAAGTTAGACACAACCGACTGAGCCACCCAGGCGCCCCCTGAGAATCTGCATTTCTAACAATGTGCACACACGCCTTCTAGGGTGGTGTTGACGCTGCCGTTCCACGGTTTGACTGGAACAGCCGTCTGCCTTTGGTCCACCGATTTTCCTCGGAATTGGTGAGAACCAAGGTTCCTTTCTGGCCTTATCTGCCATAAATGTAGGTCTTTGCCTCCAGAGCTGGCTCCCAGAGCCACGTGGGGGTTAAATCCAAGCCGTGGCTTGTCTTCTGGGCCTCCGCGAGTCCCACAAACATTCCCGGGTCCCTGGGGTGTCCTTGTGCATCCCGTCACGCGGTGAGCACATCAGCAAGACGGACAACAGAAGGCTGTGGGTGAGCGGAAGGGGGTTCGGTTTCAGGACTGGGGAGCCCGCTGATCCCGGCAGTGGGAGAGAGAGATGGACAATATCTGGTTGGGGGTAGGGCCTTTCTGTTCTCACTGACCTCGTTGACTTCGCAATACTCTTATATTGTTCCTCCCAGGACGGTGTTCATTACAAAGCATGAGTCTCTCCCTGTTCATTTGGGTCTCCATCCACTCACAATTACCCCGAACCATTAATAACTACAGACCTGTTGCCTCTTGAAGACTCATGAACACTTTAGTAGAACTGGTCTCTGGGAAGGCAGGGCCCCAAGGTGTCTTCCACCGGGTGGCTGAGTGTTAAAGACGGGCGGGGAAGCCCAAACAGCGTTCACAACCTCTCAGGGGGTGCTGATGAGGTGGAGAGAACAGAAGTTTGTCACCCAGAGGAAGAAACGGTTGAGAATTGCAGCAGGGGTAGACACTGAGCTCACGTGACCGGCTGGTCATCCGATGGGATGTTGGCAGACTGCCCTGGGCTGGCTCCTAGTCCTGAGTCAGGATTCCTGGAGACGGGGGAGGGGGTGGGGTCAGCCTCTGCGCGGACACAGAGGAGACTGTGAGGAGAGCCTCTCCAAGCAAGTGCCGGTCAACAGTAAACGAGGGGGGAGGCTGTCTCCCGAGCACATTGACTTCCTTTGGTGGAATGAACCTCTCTACTGAGAGATTCAGTGCATTGCTCTGTATTATTGCCCACGGACTTTAATGCCTTATTTCCTATGCTCTGATTGCAAATGCTCCTTTTGTGTGCTTCTGAAAAGGCTTGTTTGAGGGGCACCTGGGTGGTTCAGTTGGTTGAGCGCTCGACTTCAGCTCAGATCATGATCTTGTGGTTCATGGGTTCTGGCCCCACACTGGGCCCTGTGTTGACAGCTCAGAGCCTGATCCTGCCTCGGATGCTGTGTCTCCCTCTCTCTCTGCCCCTTCCCTGCTCTCTCTCTCTCTCTCTCTCTCTCAGAAATAAACATGAAAAAAGGCTTGTTTTAAACAAGACCCATTTCGATGTCGCATTGCAGCACAGAGATTTCAACACTCAATTCAGTGCACACCCTTTACAACAGATCTGCGCTAGACAGAAACATATCCATGTGGCAGAAAAACTCATTACTTCTCAGCATTAAGCTTTCGAAAGTATTTCGGGAAGAGTAAAGGAAGAAACCTAATGTCGCTAAGCACCTTTGTAATAGTTTCTATACATCAAATTTCAAATAGAAAGAAGGACCATGAGCTTGGGCGGTGCCTACATATCAAACCTTTCACTCTCCAAAAAGGGAAGTGTCTGATTTAAGAAAAGACATGGTGTTTAAGTGGCTTCGGTAGAGCAACGGGCAAGAAGCGGAAAACACTAGGGGAACCTAGACGGGGCCACTGAGAGCCAAGGATTTAGGGGTTGGACTATCACTGAAGCCTTAAGTCTGGGAAAGCTATGCAAACAAGCACTCAGAGCAGCACTCTGAATTTCTGGGCACCCTCACCCCAAACAGCCAGCTCTTCCCCCTCCTCCCAGCCAGCTGCCCGGAGTCCAGCCCACTCCGTGCTTATACATCGGGGACGCCAACGTGAGGTTGAACTCATTAAAAAGTGTGTTTGTTAGCTCATATCCTTGACAGCCCGTAGTGCCCCCTGTTATTTAAAGGATAACCAGGAAATTTCTCAGTTAGATCATCAAAACCTTGGACAAATGAGGAGCCTAGATCACATCTCTAGCCCCTCTGACCTTTCTCTTCTCCACCCTTTCCCCTTCGGTTGAGCAATTAGTCACCGCGTGAGAAAAATGTGCCATGCTGAGTCGATCTCCAGCAATTTGCCACCATCTAGTCTGTTTCTTTTTGGAGGTCCTGGTGATTACCCCAAATGATGCCTTACCCAACCTCCCTCATCTCTGAAATAGGGCAGCATTTCAGTAACAACTGCATGTGATTTAGCACTTCACTATCTCCGCAATTTCATTGACATTAGTCTTGACTTCCTGACTTAGATACAAAATCCACAACACCTTGACCATTGCCGGTGTCTCTGCTGCATCCCCATAAAACCTGGAGCAGGACTGAACACAGAACATGTTGATTGGCTAGTTCATGTAGCCACATGACCAAGAGGACCTGGGGTCAAAACAGTAATGACATGACATCATAGGGAATCGAGCCAATAGTCTTGTAATCACTCTGTGCAGTAACACACGGCAACTTCGCTTCTCATGTTGAGCTTTTCATAATATAGATAATTGTTGAATCGCCATGTTGTACATCTGAAACTAATATTATATGTCTGTTATAGTTCCACTTAAATAAAAAAAAGCAGTGATGAAATGCGATCAACATTTCATGGAGAAGAACATGCCCAGCTTAGCACTAAGATTTAATTTAAAATTTTTGTTTTAAGTTTATTTATTTATTTTGAGATAGAGAAAGTATGAGCAGCGGGAGGGGCAGAGAGAGAAGGAGAGAGAGAATCCCAAGCAGGCTCCACGCTGCCAGCCTAGAGCCCGAGGCAGGTCTCAAATCTATGAACCGTGAGATCGTGACCTGGGCTGAAACCAAGAGTCGGTGTCTAACCAACTGAGCCATACAAGTGCCCCTAAGGTTTAATTTTTAAAAATTGAACTAACATTTTCCATCACTGACAAGAAAATGGGAGACCCAAATAGAACCTTGCATTCCAGATTGGCTGGAACCTGCCATTTATGCAGTAACTATAAGTAAGTCAATGATGAGCATTGTAACCATAGTCATGTGATTGGCATAAGATTCAGACAATGAAAGAGAAATTTCTAGAAAATCAAATAATTGGATCTGGAAGGTGGCTACCCATGAACTAGGTAAAGGGGTTCTACTCAGTGAATCAAGACTACATTTCCCAGGGGCACCTGGGTGGCTCAGTCAGTTAAGCATCTGACTTCGGCTCAGGTCATGATCTCACAGTTCGTGGGTTCAATCCCCACGTACTCTGTGCCGACAGCTCAGAGCCTGGAACCTGCTTCATATTCTGTCTCCCTCTCTGCCCCTCCTTCATTCATGCTCTTTCTCTCACAAAAATGAATAAACGTTTAAAAAACTAATAAAAATAAAATGTTTAAGTAGAAAATTTGAGTTATGGTGAGGCCGACAAAGCAAGAGATGCCTGTCAATGAAAAGACTGGTAGTCATGGTCCCAACAGGCAGGGGAGTACACACCATTCGGGGCCATGTGGGGAAGCACCAGGAGACCTTGGGAGTGAGGGGACATGGTAGGCAAGAGCCTTTATTGTTTCCACGGGAATGACGGGCAAGGCAGGGTGAGCAGACTTAGGTTTGGCTGGTTGGAGTAATTTCAGTGGCCTCTGTCTTGTTCTTGGGCCTGGGTGATTAGGGAAGGGGGATGGTGGCCTGGAGTGTGACAGTCCCATAGAGGAAGTGGTCGGGGAGTGCGTTCAGGATGGGTGAGCTTGTACTTGAAAATACAAGAGGGAGGAGTAGGACTGCTCTTGAGTGTGTGGTGATGAGGGGGCCAAGGCACAGGGACTCGGGAAGTTGTCTGGCTGTGCAGAACAAGGGCATCCAGGACAGACGTTAAAGCATCAAGTTTACAAAAGATGGATATGCGGTTAATACAATGACATTGATGAAACGGCAGTTAGACAACACAGAAAATGTAACAAGGAAAAATTAGTGTACGAATATAAGTATTTTGTCCTTAATGGGTTTAGGTATCAGGGCACCATTAAAATAGCAGAAAACTACCTCCTTTTGAAATATTGAAATATGGCAGAAAGCCTGCTGTCTGCACACTGGCCTGCTCTACCTTCTCCCTGGTTAAAAAAGCCAATTTGCAAAGTCACAGGAAACTAACAAGTGACCAAAATAGACCTTGATTGTAAGGGAGATTAAATGTAAGTGCAACATTGAGCCCATAGCCAAGGTAGTAAAATAAAATAAAGTGGAAGAAGCCACTCTGTAATAACGATTTAATATTCACCAGATTGTAAAGCAAATCTAGGAGGAATCATTGTACATGCAAGAAGAAAATTATCACCCAATTTAATCTGTGATGAGATATATTCATTGTCACCTAGAGAACTCCAAAATCTGAATGGTGATTTTCTTTAAAATGATGATTAGAGGCCGGTGGTACTTAATTCATTTCTCCAGGTCTCCCCGACCTGAGTGGTGCCCCACTCAGATGTGCCTCATGTCAAGGATTCCTGCTATGACCAACTCAGGAGGAGCTGGGCTTGGGGACCCCCCAGCGGGGGTGGTTGCATGTTGGAAAGACACTGGCTGAGAGTCAGAAGACCTAGTTTTCACAACAGCCCTGCCAGTAGGTAGCTGTTTGATCCTTAGTGCATAACTTAACCCTGTGTTCATCTGTTAAAACTGTGGGGATTTTCCATCTTCTTGAGGGGAAGGGTAGGATTAAATGACCTTTAAACCTTTTTCCCACTCAAGCGTTACATTTATGTATGGTACTCAGGATCGAGTGTAAGAGAATTCTGTCATCTCCTAGACCCTTACTCCTTCTTGGTTCATTGGTCAGGAATGCCCCAAATCCCTTCACTGTTCCTAAGAACTTTTTTAAAACATCCATAAGCATATGGGATAAATATATAAGAGCGTCCATTATCAGCAGGAAGATCTTATTGGGCCACGATGAGCACATACAACATTCCAGTCATGATGCAGAGTTGTTCTTCCTTTATTCCCAGTGATCATGTGTTGGTCCACTCACAATTCACTTCATGTGCACCTTCACCCGTGGCCTCTTGACGTTTATCCCCACATCTCCTATCTTCCCAGCTCCCTGTCTCCATGCTGGGGGAATAACACCAGGTATTATATCACCAGCCCTGTACATCCCTAAGGCTTCTGGTTCTTCTGAATTCCACCCTACTAAAGATCTCCACCCTGGAAGAGCCTGGGGGGAAGGAAAGAAAGAGGGAATGGAGGGAGAAGAAAGGAAGGGAGGAATGGAGGAAGGGTGTCGATGGGGGAGGAAAGCCCCATTCCCTGGTTGTCAAGGCAACTTTGTGAAGAAACTCTACTGCTGTTTGAATATGAGCTTGTCCTAAAATTTGGATATTTGTGACGCCGACCCAGAGTCTACAAAGCAGTGTGATCCAACTGTGCATAAATGAAGTCTGCTCCCTGGTCTGGTAGGTGAGACATTTGGCCACAATTCTAGCTTTTTTTTTTTTTTTTTTTTTTCATTACGAGCTGGACTCCTACTATTAGATTTTAGGAAGTCTGCAGATCCTTGCTCTTGATGGACATCTTTCCTGTCCAGTGTCTACATTAGCACGGTTCACTTAAGATGGTCATTCTTTGAAGATAGCCGATGAAAGGGCTATCAGCCCTTTGTCAGCATTAGAATTCCCTGTATCTCAAATGCTCCCTCGGCTACTCCTTCTGTGTCCTTGGCAAATGTTGGCACTCAGCCTTGCTCGCATCTAGAAACTTTGCCTTGTTGTCCACAGGTAGGGCCACTTCACCACCTACCCACTCTGACCCCTTCATCTACCCACATCTGGTCGCAGCCTGTCTTCCTATTTCCAGTTTTCCCCTTCAGTCTCCCTCTGACTACGGACACTGAAAGAGCCTTGACCCTCTGTCAAAAGTCAGATTTTCCACACATTTTGCCATTTCCCTCCCGGCAGACCCTGCTGTGGCCCTCATTGCCACATGTCTCCTTTGCGTATCTATGCTGTTAGATCTATAGTCAAGGAACATTTATATTCTCCAAAATACCTAGTGCTTAGCTATTTCTTCTGTTTTTAAAAATTTTTTTAATGTTTATTTCTGAGCGAGAGAGAGAGAGAGTGAGTGGGGGAGGAGTAGAGAGAGAGCGACACACAGAATCTGAAGCAGGATCCAGGCTCTGAGCTGTCAGCACAGAGCCCGATGCAGGGCTCAAACCCATGAACCACAGGACCATGACCTGAGCTGAAGTCGGACGCTTAACCGACTGAGCCACCCAGGCCCCCCTACTGCTTAGCTGTTTCTAAATACATATTTATTGAATTCCTACAAATGACAACTGGAGACCATTGTAGTATGGTCAACTGTGTAGATCCTGTTTTCAAAACTGTGGATGACATAGTCATCCCTCTTTCTACACCAGCTCTTAGCCTTCTGGGTGATGCTGGCGCTGAGGCAAGGCAGTGGCCAGGCTGGAAAGAGGGCTTTGGAGACCAAATTCCAGGGCTCCCTCTGTTGCTAAGAGTTATATCACCTTAGACTAGTGTGCACCCATCTACAAAAGTGGGGATTGACCCAGTTTCATGGTTTTGCAGCAGGGTAACCCACAGAGACCTGCAGCCCACCCTGGGCCCCAGGCAGCCAGCGGGCAGGGTGCAACCAGCCTCCACCCTTGCCCCACCGAACAGCCCCATTGCTGCAACACATACACAGCCCTGCTACAATCTCGTTTAGAAATAAGTTTGCACAGGACGCTCAATGGTTTGAAAACAGTGGTCTAGGTGACCCCCCAGGACCCCCAGCTTCTGGAGTGAATGTGACAGTTATGACAGCACTTGGCTGCCACAGCACCGCGGTCCTGACCAGACCCGCCCACCGCGGCCAGGACACGGCTCTTGGGCCAGGCACGCATGCCAGTGTCACACAACATCAGGTCACGGTCACACTGCCCAAGAAAAGGCCGGTTTTAAGCCAAACAAAATGCAGAGTGGAAAAGCCCACTGACACAAGCTGAGAATTACTAATCATCAGGGAAATGCAAACCAAACCCACAATGTGATGCCACCTTACAGGCATCAGGATAGCCTTTATCAAAAATACGGAACACAACCCGTGTTGGCGAGGATGCGGAGTAACTTAGAATCTTGGTGCGCTGTGGGTGAGAATGTGAAATGGTGTAGGTGCTATGGAAAACGGTACGGAAGTTCCTTCAAAAAAGAAATTCAAACCTAGAATTACCATATAATCCAGCAATCCCACTTCTGGGTAGATACCCAAAGGGAGAAAAACAGGGTCCCAAAGAGATATTAATACCCCCATTCCATAGCAGCATTGTTCACGATGCGCAAAGGGTGGAAATGGCCCAGGTGTCCATGGACAGAACAACGGATTAACAAGATGCAGTCTATACCCACAACGGAATATTGTTCGGCCTCAAAAAGAAGGAAACTCTGACATGTGCTACAACACAGCTGAACGTCCAGGACGTTAGGCTCAGTGAAATAAGCCAGACACAAAAGGAGAAACACTGGAAGATTCCACACGTAGGAGGTCCCTAGAGTTGTCAAGTTCACAGAGACAGAGAGCAGAATGGCGGTTGTCAGGGGCTGGGAGAAGGGAAGGGAAGGTAGCCTTTAATGAGTATGGGGTTTCAGTTGGCATGGTGGAAAGTTCTGGAGGACAGTGGTGATGGTTACACAACACTGTGATCGTCTGCCACTGAATTGTACACTTAAAAATGGCACATTTTATGTCATATATATTTTCTCACAATAAAAAGAGTCCTCTGAGTCTCCTTTTTTGGTAAGGATAAGCTGAGAGACAGTAAGACAGGAAATGCATCCTGGATGACAGCTGGACTTCTCTAGCTGGGGAGAGTGATCTAAGCGGATTGGTCAGTATCCCTCCTTTTGGTAGCAGAGACCCAGCACCACAAAGGCTAGAATGTGAAGAACAAAGATAGAACCTCCATTCTTAGCAAGGTTGGAAGCACTGGGACTTTCGTGCAATCAGCAATATTTTCTTCTGTGTCCTCTTAAGGAGAGTCAGTATTTGATAAAGAATATCTTTTTGTTGTTGTTTATTTATTTATCTTTGAGCGAGAGAGAGAGAGAAAGCAGGGGAGGGACAGAGAGAGGGAGAGAGAGAATCCCGAGCAGGACACGGGTCTCGATCCCACAAACCGTGAGATCATGACCTGAGCTGAAATCAAGAATCAGACACTTAACCAACTGAGCCACCCAGGCACCCCGATAAAGAATATCTCTTGACTTTGTATAAACCAACCGAGAGACGCGATATAAATGAAATAGACACGTTCAGATTTGGTTTCTTAAAATCAGGTTTGTACCATCCGGTTCCTACCACCTCTGGGGAGCCTCGAACCCATAGGCATCAAATTCTACTTTCCAAAATACATTCTAACCAGAAATGCTTTTGCCTGAGGAGCAAACTTGGCGAGTTTGTGCCCCATCATTACCTCCACGCACACAGTGCTGATGGGTTTGCTGAAGTTTGTGGGAGCCACACCTTTCCAACCAGATGGAAGGCTCAGCAGGGTAACCTGAATGCCCAACTATTCTTGTTTCTCAGGAGCAAGGCCATCAGATGACAGGATATTCTCTGAAGTTCTAGAATTATGCCCTACTTGTTACAGACTATGCATTTATCTGACGCTTGCATATTTACTCAGTAATCACATAACGCAGCTTCATATGCTCAGACAGAAGTTCTATGGAAGCAGGTCCTTGACCTTGCGTTTTCAGCCTGTGTTTCTGGCACAGAGTTTAAAAGAGGTGGTCAAGAAATCGGGCAGTGACTTTTGCCACCACTTTTTCCCTTGTGAGCCCCTTCCTTCATATGAGTATTAAAAAGTGCATTTTACCGCTGAGTTTGTATAAAGATGAATATCATCCACGATGAATTCTTATTTTATGAGACTTACTCTTTCCTTCTTTTTTACTTTTCTTTAATGTTTATTTTTGGGAGAGAGAGAAAGACAGAGTGTGAACAGGGGAGGGGCAGAAAGAGAGAGAGAGAGAGGGAGACACAGAATCCAAAGCGGGCTCCAGGCTCTGAGCTGACTGCACAGAGCCTGACGCAGGGCTCGAACTCCCAAAGCGTGAGATCATGACCTGAGCCAAAGTCGAACGCTTAACCGTCACAGCCACCCAGGTGCCCCCCTTCTTCTTTTAAAAGGAATTAGTATTAAAACATGTCCTTGAGCTCTTGAAAGTGCTGTCTGTGGCCCTGGGTAGGTGCCCAAGGAAGAAGTCAGTGCATTTGTCAGATGGGAACACACGCAGCACAGGAGATGATGGCCCCTGCCCTCCTATGACGCGTGCCCTCCTACAACGTGTGCCCTCCTACGACGTGTTGACATGCAGGTGGTGGTTTTGTGTCACAAAGGGAAGGCGTAGCTCATCAGCTAAAACCCCACTGTGGCACAGAAAGCCTTCCATCCACTGTTCTGTAGTGTTTATGGGTCAGAAACCTTAAACACAGAGGCGTTGAACTTCTCCAAGACCACACAACTAGTCAGTAGAAGAATTGAGGACTAGAACTTACAAGTCGGGGCCCACTATGGGCTGAGTGTCGGCGTCCCCCCGAAATGCCATTTGTTGAAACCTAATCCCAAGGGAATGAAGTTAGGTGGCAGGACATCCTCTGGAAGGTGATGAGGTTATGAGGCTGGAGCCCCCTTGATGGCATTCGTGTCCTTACAAGAGAGACCCCAGGGAGTCCTCAGCCCCTTCCACCTTGTAAGGACACAGTGAGAAGATGTCATCTGTGAACCAGGCAGCAGCTGTCACCAGACCCTGAATCTGCCGGCGCCTGGATCTTTGGACTTCCGGTGAGCATCTGAGATCTGCCTTCAGCCTGGTGTTTGAGACTCCCTTCCTCCTGTTCCAGATGCTCTACTAGCCAAATTCCCCACCTTTTCAGAACACAACCATGTGCACAGCACCAAGCCCTGCATACTGGGCCCTGGGAGGAGGACGAGGACATAAAACCACACAAGACATAGACTTGAGTTTCAAGGAACTCCCAGCCCTCCATGGCCTTCGCTCCCGTCAGGTACTTTTCCTCCCAGAATGCCCTTCTGGAATGCTCTTCAAGACTTCCTCCACCTTATAACTCCTCTCAGAACGGACTCCAACATTGTCTTCTGTATGAAGCCTTTCCTGAGGCAGTCATAATTAATCTTTCTCTCCCGTCAGCTCCCACATTATTTACAATATTGTGGCCATTCTGTTTGTATGAAAGAAAATTGCAAAGAGTTTATCTTCCTTTTCATATTGCAAATTCCTCGAGACAAAGACTACATTTAATTAATTAATCAGAGTACCTAGGCACTGGCCTTGCATTCATTCATTTACCCATCCAGTCCTTCCCCCCCCCCTTTCTAATCAAGTATTTATTAAGGGTCTACAATATCTTATATGCTCAAGAAACAAAAAAATCTAATTACTCTTTCAGCTTCAGTGTGTGACGTTTGCAGTTCGTGCAGCACAAGCCTAGAGGAGGGAAAGAGCTGGTCTCGCGTTTTCCTGCAGTCACCGATCCCCTGACGTGTCCACGTGCAATGTAGGCTGTGCATAAAATAAATACCAGTGGCACATAAGAGAGGAGAGGAGGTCTGGACTGGAGCTGTTGAAGACTTCAAGAAGGTGGAATGTCTGCTGGGGTGCAGACTGATTCCTGAATGCCAGGGGGATTTGGAAGGTATGCAAGGAGGGAACAGGGCGATCGGAAGCCCCAGGCTCTGAGACGGGCTGAGCGGAGGCAGAGGAAATCCAGGAAGACCAGAGGAGTGGGCTCCTGTCAGAAGGATGTGCAACATTCCCAGAGGTGGAATGAGAGCCGGATTCAGGACTTTGAGAGGCCGGCAGACACGTTCCATTTTAACAGGGATCAAACCCTAAGCTAAGGTGTCGAGTCTCTAACAGTGGAAATTCAGGCTCTCTTTACTATTTACTGGGAGTTTCAACCTGGCCCCAGAAAAAGCAGCTGCCCACCTGGATTCCTCACATTCCAAAGCCTCCTCGTGGCCACGAATGGGGTGGGTCAGTGGACACCCGCAGGCTGCCCAGGGGTGGAAGCAGAATGCGCACACCGCGTCAGAGCGAGATCCGGCCCACTCGTCCCATCCTCAGCACACAGAGTTTCAGGATTCATGGTGCAGGGCGGGGGATGTTTGAGGGACCAGAGAGGCTAGGAGAAGAGGTTTTCAGTTGTTCAGTGATGTTCTTTATTCCCTTCTTCCCAAGCTCACACAGACCCAAGAAAGAAGACCTGTCTTGCCTTCATATTTCCCCCTCCTTGGAGATCCACACAGCCCAGTAGATACCATATACTGTCTTGTTTCGCCTGTAAACACCTGGCCTTCTCAGAAAGCCTATGAGGAGGTCATGTTACCTTCAGCACATGGCTGAGAAACAGAGTAGACAAAGGAAGAGGTGGGCCCACTCACATAGCTGGTATGCACCTCAAGTCCCTAGGGGTGTGTGCCCCCCACTGGTGGGAGCCATTATACTGCCTCCCTTCCCCCCCCCCACCCCCACCCTGGGCACACGGTTTCCATCCACGGTTTCTTTTTTGGGTTCATTGAAGTGTTGGGATAGATGATCTCAGCTATGCATTTCTTTCTTCCTCTTCGTTGCCTTTCCAAAAAGAGTAATGAGGGGAGGGGTGCGGTATAAGGGTTGGGGACAAAAAAGAGAGGTATGGGCAATCGTGGTTGGGAGAAAGGAAGATTTTGTTTCTTCTCAAATCACTTGAGATGATAAAAGAAGGTAAGAATCTTGGGGCTCAGAGGGGCAGTGCTTGCTTTTTCCTTATGGTCAGTTCACTTACGACAGAAGTTCTGGGAGTCAGCCCTCAAGAGAAATGAAATCACAAGACATAAAGGTCAACATGGCCACATCTCATAGTATAGCACAGGTATTTAAAATAATTATGACATTTCCTTCTGATTAAAAAAAAAAAGATCTACCAGAATCCTTGTAAGTGGTGATACGAAACTATTACTGTTTGAATGATCCACTGCAGTTGTTTCCGTATTTAAATAATCATAATATTTCCATAAAACTGGCTCGAAAGTATTTTCATGAAGTATTAGTTTGATTCGTTTGCCATATCTATAAAGAATATATTTATCTATGTTTTTTTCATTTAGATGAATTTTTGGAAAAGTTTGCTACGATAATTTTATTGCCTGGCACTGTCTTGAGAAAGCAATCCTTGTCCAGTACTTGAGAACAAACTGTTAGGCACAGTGCATGATTATACTCACTTAGATTCTTTACCTAAACCCTATTTTACAATTTGCATACTAAAATTTGTGTACTGCTAGAATGATGAAAGGAAACAAGCAAACTACTTCATTTACAGAATGTATTTCTTTTTTTTTTAAATTTTTAATGCTTATTTATGTTTTTTTTAAATGTGTATTTATTTTTGAGACAGACAGAGCACAAGTGAGGGAGGGGCAGAAAGAGAGGGAGACACAGAATCCGAAGCAGGCTCCAGGCTCTGAGCTGTCACCGCAGAGCCCGATGTGGGGCTCGAACTCACGAACCTCGAGATCGTGACCTGAGCCGAAGTCAGTCGCTCAACCAACTGAGCCACCCAGGCTCCCCTACAGAACATATTTCCAGTTTAGGAGATGTTTCCAGCATTCTGGAATTTTAATGTGGATTAGGTATATATTTCACAGGGTTCAGCTACCAGGAGCAGAGTTTTCCAACCTGGGTTGCCCAACTTAAAAGTCACATGATCTCCTTTAGCCGTAGTATCGGCTGAGATGCTTTCCAACAGTGGTGTCAGAGGAGCAAAATTTAACTGCAACTATGATACCTGAGAAGGAAACCCCAAATGTGTAAGGGAAACGGGAAGGAAATGTTGATTTATTAAAGAAGAAGCCGCAGTTCTCTGCTGTGACTTCTTTTTATTTCACGGCTTTGTCCCATAACCGGGGTTACCTAATAATTTCAGGGTTTCCGCTCAGTGATGCTGAACACATACAACAGACCTACATTTTCTGTGTCTCCAGGAGTGTATTATGTCATAAAATAAACATCCAACCATATCAGAATAGATTGTGTGTCTTTGTTAATATGGCTTCAGAGGAGCCTAAGTACACTTCTGATACATAAAATGGACGCTCCTTTCCATTTGCTGGATCCGCATTTGAACTTCCCAACGGAAAGACTGGAAGACCGTCAACTTGGAAGCCCGTGATATTTATGACTTTTTAGGGAGTAGAAGAATCAAAACAGCCTGGGTGAAGGGGAGGTTTGTGGACACATCTGAGGACCACGAATGCACATTTACCTGTAGTCTCAGGCGGTTCTTAAGATTAATTAGTCTGTTAACATGAGGGACGCGGTTGGCCCCAGACTTAAAGAACTTCGCGTATGTCAACCCTACTGAAATCCATGGGATTAGCCAAATCTCTGCTGATTTAAAGCACCTGGGACCTCTCCCATCCATATGTTTTCATTTAAGGGCCAATTTACCCCAGAAGAGCTCAAAAGAAATTTCCAGGGTATATCGCCGCAACATTAAATTTAACCAATTGGCATCCGTTAAGCAGTATGTAGGCATTTCACATGATATGCGTAAATCCTTTATTAACAGTGTCAGCTGTTGACAAATGACGTGTAATTCTGACATAGCAGGAACCCTGTGCCCATATGCTGCGCTGCCCCCATCTCCGGTGGTGAAGGGAAGGGAGCGCACAGCCATTCAGGGGCTCATATCAATGAGCGCTGCCTGAAAAGGACCTTATTTAAATGACAATGGGCTTATGTGAATATCTGTTAGGCTCCCCAACTGCCCAGATCCGATTCCTAATCTGCAGAGAAATCTCCCTCCTGGGTTGAGGATGGCTCCTAGCCGCCCCCTGGTAACCCCATACTCTCTTGCCTCTTGAACACCCAGATGAGCCGGAGTGGGGGTGGGGGGGGCAGGGGGCTGTGCAGGGCTGCTGCTGGCATCCCACCAGCGGTCCACAGGCCTGGTCATCGGTCTAAAGAACTGTGCCAACAATAGCTCCATTATGGCAATCGTGCGCTCACTGTCTTCACACTTCAAATGCTAGATCCAAATAAGCATAACTAAACGGAGCCATCAAAGAAATCGGCTGAAAGTCCCGATTTGAAAACACCCACAATTGCACATTCCCCATCAAGTCTTTTCCCAGGGGAAAAACGGCCCCGGAGAGGCGGATGGGACACAGCCAAGAAGGCCCCAGAGTGCTCCCCGCTCAGGTTGCTTTCTTGGGGCTCTCATCTCCCCACACTGAGCGCATCCCCAGGGTCGTGGGGAGTCCTCAGCAGAGGGAGGGAGGCTGAGGGCGTCCGGGTTTCTCACACATCCCAGGGAGCGTGGGGACAGGGGGACATCCCTGGGCATTGTGTCCTAGGAGGGCCGTGCAGTCAAATGCCCGCGGTGCCGGGATGGAGAGCGGAGGGACCACGCAGCAGAGCGAACAATAAAGGGTGTGGGTCAGGATCAAAAGAAGCTCACATTCAAATGAGGACACAGTATGCAGTTTGGCCATAGGAGCCAGATTCCCACCCCATGCAAATGCAGGGAATCCACTGCTGAAGAAAGGAGTAGTAACCATGGTATTTGTAGGCACTTTAAAAATTTGGTCCGAGAAAACCAAGTCTGGAAAGTGTTCTCAAAAGCACAGCGGTCCGTTTATTCAGACCGGTTAGCGGAGCCCCTCGAGCGTCTAAGCAAGAGACGAGAATGCT
The DNA here is from genome assembly GCF_007474595.2 of Lynx canadensis. NCBI lineage: Eukaryota > Metazoa > Chordata > Mammalia > Carnivora > Felidae > Lynx > Lynx canadensis. Next base: position 3,114,035 of record NC_044309.1, on the reverse strand, counting down.
AAAATCCAGCTCTAACAAGAACCAAGCCGGCCAGAATGCATCAAGAGCAATCAGTCACTTACGGACGATGGAAAATTACATTAAAAGGCAGACATGATGCTCTCACGTTGTTGCAGCTTCTTCAAAATGACCCAAGAGTCTTGATGACAGATCGGACGGTTGACAAGCTGTAGGACTGCTTAGGCGGACACTGCTTCACGACACACGGACTCCAGTTAATGAAATGAAATGGATTTGGCAGTCTTCTGCCTGAGCCACAGGTAGCAGATGACGTCCATTTTCCTGGGTGGCGATTCGGAACCACACCACTTTGCTATGGGGCTTAATTTGCTGTTCCCCATATAGGAGTATGCATTTTTTTAAAAAAAAATGTGAAGTGGGGAAAGCCAACGCTTTGCTCTCCAGGATTTTCCCATACTTTTTACATTTTCCTTGCCAGTCTGTGTTACAAGGTGGCAAAGGAGAGGGGTCCCAAGGTGCTCTCTTAAACCTTCTGTCCCCGAGAAGAGAAAACCAGCCCCTGGGATCCTGGACCTAGCGTGGGACTCCAAGCTAAGCCTTGGTATTCTCTCTGTGAGCGTAAACACTTGCCCCAGACACCAACATCAGTCACGGCCCCTCTGACACCAGGACGGATCAAGACAAAAATAAGACCTCGGTGTAATTATTTCTGAACACAGACGACTTATGAACACTGTACAAGCCATAAAAATGACCAGACATCCCCTTATCCTGGTGAATAGAACAGACTGAAATGTCTTTACTAATTACAGCTTTTGTCTTGCTATAGTCTTGCTCTTCTTCTAGGTAAGATTTATGAAGACTCCACAGGATTCCCAAGCAGGCTACGGTGATCAGTTATCAAGGCTGGGGATTTTCACTAAGCCAACAAGCAGGATTCGTGCTGGAACTGGACTACGTGGCCCAAGGACAGAGCCCAAGTTGGGAGTCTGGTCGAGAACAGGAGTCAGAGGAACCTGACCCAGGTCTGGTCAAGGACAGTCTGTCTCCGTGTCTAACCTTACTTATTCTTTTTTTTTTTTTTTGTAATTTTATGAATATTTATTTCTCAGAGAGAGAGACAGAGTATGAGCAGTGGAGGAACAGAGAGGGAGACACAGAATCCGAAGCAGGCTCCAGGCTCGGAGCATCAGCACAGAGCCCGACGCGGGGCTCGAACCCACAAACCGCAAGATCGTGACCTGAGCTGAAGTCAGACCCCTAACTGACTAAAACACCCAGGCACCCCCCCCCCCCAAAACAGTCTTGCAAGGCAGGTACGATTATTTTCCTGTTTTTCAGATGAACAAAATGGGAGCCAGAAAGTTTAAGTGATTTGTCAAGGATACTCTATGTCCGTGTCTATCGCCTTGTTTATTCTTATTTATTTTTCAGAGAGAGAGACAGAGCACAAATAGGGAAGGTGCAGAGAGAGAGGGAGACACAGAATCCCAAGCAGGTTCAGCTGTCAGCACGGAGCCCGACGTGGGGCTTGAACTCACGAACCAAGAGATCACGACCTGAGCCGAAGGTGGGCGCTTAACCGACTGAGCCACCCAGGCACCCCACCCCCCTTATTCATTCTTAGTATCTCAGTTTCTTCATCATGTGTGAAATGCTTTCAGGGGTAGGTTCAGTCACGTTGAGCATTCTTAGCAATTCAATGATCTTTGTTTAATAGAAAAGTTAAAACCAAATGGCAGAAATGATAACGTAAGTGTTTTTGGTAGAATCAAGGAAAAAATGAGACGCCTAGAGTTCTGTATTGATTTTATGTAAAATGCACTCCTCCTCCTGTGACTTTGCTTATTCTCATTCTTGTTCGTCAGTTTACTATTTCAATATCTTACAAATGCTTTTGTGAATTGCCCTTGTCAACGTGATTCTACGCTTATCTATTCCTATGATGATCCTCCTTTCTAGACTATGAGGTTGGGTATATCAGACACAAGGCTGCATTTATACTTGACCCTTTCCCTGCCATAGTATCTGAGACAGTATAGGAGTCAATACCGTCTTTATGACAAGATGGACATATGAACAAGCACGTGAATGGAGAGATGGGCTGTCACTGAGAGAACGAGAAAACAAGACAAAGAGCGTCTTGCTACCCCACTATTTTAAAACATGAAAAGATTTTATTATATCGCAGGTATCTTTTAATTGTAGTTACTTACACATGACGTAAAACCATCTTAACCATTTCTAAGTGTATATTTCTGTGGCATTAAGCACACTCACGTGCTGTGTGCCCAGCTCCACCATCCACGTCGAGAAACTCTGGACTTCCCAAACTCAACCTCTGTCCATGTTAAACACTAACTCCCCATTCTCCTCACACTCCCAAGCCCCTGGCGACCACTGGACCCTTGGGTCGCTTCCACCTTTTAGCTATTGCAAATAATGTTGCCATGAAGATAAATGTACAAGTGTCTGTTCAAATCCCTGCTTGGATCATATGATAAATGTGTGCTCAGTTTCGTGAGGAATCTCCATACTGTTTTCCACAGTGGCTGCACCAATTTACATTCCCACCAGCAGTCCGCGGGGCTTCAGTTTCTCTACGTCCTCACCAACACTTTTATTTTCTGTTTATTTTTTCTGATAGTAGCCATCCTAGTGAGTGTAAGGCGGTAACTCACTGTGGTTTTCATTTAATTTCCCCAATGATTAGTTGATCGTTTAGATGAAACGATACCGAGCATTTTCTCCTTTGCTTCCTGGCCTTTTGTTATACTTCATCTTCTTGAAGATGTATTTATAGTAGTCAACCCCACAAGCAGGTATTTGAACTCCTTGGTCATACAATTCAGTTGTTCTATCACTGCTCTGAATGGTTTGGGACTAGCTTGGCTTTATCCTGTTGACCAGTCGTCCGGACTGGTGCCTGGAGGTTTGCATCGGTTATGTCCTCTGATTGTCACTGAAAAAGGCAGTGGTACGGGCTGGTGTCTCCCATTTTGTAGATGAGGTCACACAAGCTAAGTGACCTCTCCAGGGCAGCATATCTCGTTACTGGCCCATCTGGAAATCAAGCTCTGGGTATCTACCATCAAGATAGTTGATGTGCATGAACAAGTAGGGTTCACAGGCACTGACCATCACAAAAACACAGCCCTCCCCTCAAGATCACATGAATACTCTTTCCTGTTTAGACTCACCTTAAGTAGTCTGAAAATGAACCCCGAAGACAAAATGTGTGTCCCAGGGAAGCCCTTTCATTTCAGGGCCATCCTAACCCAGACTAGAACCCCTGGCGCTTGAGGCCTACACGCAGCCTAAAACAAGTGCTTTAAGCTTGAAAACAGAGGGTCCTTCAGATTGACTAATGCTATTAAGTAAAATGCCGTTATGCATAAAGAAAAAAATAAATACAAAGGCCTAGCTAAGCATTTTTTAAATTAGCCTTAGGGCAAGCTCATTAACCATGCCGAAAGTGTTTTGCGTAATTTATGTGCTACGTGCATATACGCAGAGTACCATATAAAATAGATCCTTTACTCAATTAATAATAGCGGCATCACCTCTCCTGCTGGGCTCAGGAATCTCTCGGAGTTTCTCTGATGAATCTAGTTTTCAGTAGTTCGCGCGTGGGAGCGACCTTCCGACAAGAAGCATATATTTGGGTTTGGAAAAGGTCGAAGAGCATCTTTCAGTGGAAGGTGACTGAAGCAGCAGCAGCAGCGGCTTTAAGTCATATTCTTCAGTATCCACACTCCTTCCACCTTGGGGGCTGTGTGCCCAGCTGTGAAATCCACTTCCTCAGCGGCTTCCTTTTCTGCTAGTTTCGCGGGTCCCTTGTGTTGCCTCTGGGTCAAAGAGCCGTTTTGAAGACACTTGAGATAATTTCCCAGGAGTTCTGCCACATGAGGTGTCTTCTAACAGCTCTTGGTTGACTGTCAGGTCTCTGGGTCTGTGAAATGGGTCTCTCCATGACTTTTTTTTTTTTTTTTAAGTTACACTGCATTCATTCTGTTTAGAAAGCAGCACGTTGCTTTCGGGGTGTCTTGCTATTGGTATACAAACCCCTGAGAAAATTGGCACGTATCTCCCGCCTTTCTCCACGCACGCTGGCTCGACTGTCAGGGGACAGAGCCCATCAACCTGACACCTGGACAGGAGTCAGCACCTGAAGGTCGTCCACACGAAACTCCTGTCCCACTCGGTCCCCAAGTGCCCCTATTCTACCACTCGTGTATCCCCGTAAGGGCTTCATCGCTGTTGCCGGGGAAAATAAAATAAAAGTCGTATGTGAACAGAGGTCTGGTCTTGCCAGCGCAGCTCAGGACCACCCCAAAGAGCACAGCAAAGAGCAAGGGAATTTGATGGAAGAAACATCGCCCCCTGGGGACCCTGAAATGACTGAGGGCTGCTCAAGATCACCAAGTTTCTTAGCAAAATTGTGGACGCTTAGGGAGCAGAGGGCACTCCAAGAAGATGTCAGGTAGACTAGAACGTAGTTTTACTGTCATGCGTTTGCCCAGCACGTGCTGACCTTCCTAAAATGAGCTCAGTGCACAGGAGGGTGTGGCGTCCGATCGCTTTCAGAATCAAAGCGGATGTTTGTGTCAGGAATGGCAGAATTTGCTGAAGCCCGACCTACGTGTGAAACGGTGGGCCTGAGCGTGTTACACGAATCTCCTCCATAGGGGATCGTGGGGTCCAGTAGGGTCTGGCCACTGCCGGCTGCAATTCACGTGAAATGCGGCCGTCCGAATCGAGATACGCATAAGCGCAAACATGGACACCGGGTTTCTCGGTCTAGACATGATGAAAGGAATGTAAAACATCTCATTAACGTTTTTATATTGATCACGTGTAGGTTATTGTCTGAATTATGTTATTAGTATTCCTTTCACCTGTTCCTTTTTTTACTTTTTCTAAAAAAAAAAACTGTGGGAGAATCCTAGATGGATTTGTGATTCCCATTGCATTTCTGTTGGACGGCATCGATACAGGACTTCTCAGAGCCTTTCATATGCTGCATGACCTTGCCTGTCCCTAACAGAAACTGGAGCGCCCAGCATTTCCAAAACGAACTCGACCTCTGAACTACTTTGTAGAATGTTCACACATCTTCCTCGAAATGCCAGTTTTCCATGGTAAACAGTTTCAGAAAGCTGTCATAATAACATTTTCATCTTTGGCTCAGTCTAATGCAAACTCAACTACCTGTCACACTGCGTCTTCTGACAAATCCACAACAATTGTATATTTGATATATTTGTCAGGACTAAGCTGCACCCAGGAAGGCAGGTCCTGCTGGCGATGCCCGCTGTAACGCTCCATTGATTCGTCTCATAACCTATTAAATAATTAATACTCTTTAAATATTAAACCATTAATGTTCCTCTAAATATTTGCATACCTTTACAGATATTTAAACAGTTAGAACAAATTTATGCCATTCAACTCCCTAAAACATCACTAAAACCATCTGCCTATTCTATAAAATTATTGCCAATGCATTCATCATCCTAAAACACAGGGAAAAAATATGCAAAATGCCAAATGGCTTGCGAGCTTTATTATTAGAAACCCATAATTCAGTTAGTCTCAGGAATACTATTATTTAAGTTAAACTTCATGTAAGAGGTGCATTTGCACAGTCATTGGGTGGCCTTGGAGAGCGCATGCATCAGGGAGGTGGACTGAGCAAAGGCCAGAGAAGCCAGAGCTGCGGCTAGGAAGCTCCGCCCACAGGGTCAGGGGGCGGGGCCACCACCCCGCTGGCTCCACTCACCAGGACGGGGGAGCCAAGGCTCACTCTGCAGGGCCATCCCCGGAAGCCCGTGTAGCCCCCAATCACATCTTCATTTCTTTAGGAAATTAAATTAAACCTTTTGCACCACAAAATAGGTAAGAATTCGTGCGTGTTGCAGGAGAAGAGCTCATCAACTGGTAAAATAACATTTTGGCCGGTCCAGTCTGAGTGGCGCTGGAATCACGGGGGTTCGTTCCTTTTCAAATGCACGTGGCTTTCAGCCTCCAAGTGACAAAGGCATTGGCGCTAAACGCACCCACGATGTTTGTTAAGTGCCTCGCGGAGTATTTGCCTCAACCTTCTGCTTCTTTCAATAATCCCTACCTCGGCCACGTCTGAGTGCACCATTTGGGGAATGACCCACCGTGTTTGGGGACTTGTATTCTTCCAAAACGCTGGCCCTATTCACAGAGCCAGCTGCCACAAAGCTGGAATGTGTCTCTAGCTGGATTCGTACGTGAGACCCCGGCAGAGGCCCGCAGGGACTGGGAGCTGGCGGGCGTGGGTCTGCTCCGGAGTCAGCTTCTGCGGCCATGGGCGTCTCTGCAGAGTCCGTCCTCAGCCCCTGAGATGAGAGAACCAGGCTTCGAGGCCAGACAGCTGGGTGCAGTTCTAGCACCTTCTCCCACCTGTCGTGAGATCTCCTCTGAGCTCCCCACCCGTCTGTGTCTCAGTTTCTTCGTCTGAGCGGCCATGATGATGATGCCCACCTTGCAAGTGTGCGAAGGGCTTGGAATGCGCCAGGAGACGCGCAACTCTTCCACTGGCGTCTGGCTCACTGCCCGCACTCCATTAAACGCCAGTTGTTGTGCTGGTCTTCCCGGCATAATAAAATGATAGGACGGCAGAGAGTAAGACCGCCGGGTAAAATACACAATGCCCAGCTGCATTTGAAATTTCAGATCAACGGTGAATATATATATATATATATATATATATATATATTTTTTTTTTTTTTGTATGAGCATATCCGTGACATATTTGCATTTTCATTTTGCTAACTCCGCAACCCTCACCCAGAGCCGGGCTTCTCAAACTCAGATTTCCAGGGGCCGGGGAGTGCAGCAGCCGCAGTCTCGCGCCCCAGGAAACACAGTCCGGCCTATGTAATTTGCAGGGCTCAGTGCAGACTGAAAATGGGGGTCGCTGTGTTCATAACGCACGAAGACTCTCCAGACGGATTCCAAGCTCGTCACCTGCCAAGGTTGCTCCCGGAAGCTGGCCCTGTGCCCTGCGTGGGGTGGTTTGTTGTGGAAAAGTCTAAGAAGCTTTGAGCTATTTTATCTCTAAGGTTCTTGTAAATAAAATACTCTTTGATCCTTTGGCACAGGGATCTCTCCACGTTGGCTCTGTCTCTTCGCCCGTGTTACTCGTTTGCACGACCAGGCTGTGGGGATTAGTGCGGTGACAGTATTTCTTACGTACTGAGCACTCCAAGCCACGGTTTGCAGTGAGGGACCAGCCTGAGTCCGGCCCCTGCTGTGTCCAACCTCTGCTCTTCATCACCGACTGTGCCTCCCAGAAAAGCTGATTAACAAACACCATTCTATCCTCAATTCCGTGTCCTACCACTTAAAAAAAAAAAAAAAAACAACAAAACAACAAAAAACAGAGGCACCTGGGTGGTTCAGCCAGCGAAGCGTCTGCCTTCGGCTCAGGTCACGGTCTCACGGTTCGTGGGTTCGAGCCCCACGTCGGGCTCTGCGCTGACAGCTCGGAGCCTGGAGCCTGCTTCCGATTCTGTGTCTCCCTCTCTAGACTCTGCCCCTTCCCGGATCGCTGTCTGTCTCTCTCAAAAATAAATACAATTTTAAAAAAGAATACAGAAACTGGCCTTGAAAACTGGCCCAGTAAAGACTGACCCCGTGGCCCTGAGTAGTGAGGGTGCAGGAGTGGCCAGCACCCCACGCGTGCAGGGAGAGGGCTGGGCACTTCCAGGAGCGTGGTCCATCTTGTACGATTCCAGAATCTTCATCCTCCCTCGAGCTGGAAGATCCCCTGTTCCTTCTTCCTCAGCTGGCCTTGTTCAAAGACGTGAAGCTTTATTGCATCTTTAATTCTTTTTATTTTCTAAGCTGGATTGATTCCAGATAAGCATTCCTTTTAATTATTCATTAACGTTTATTGCCTTTCCTTATCAAAAGGTGGTGGCGAACTGAAGAATTCCTTTTTTTTGTTCCTGCAACAAATCAGGGGGCTTGCTCTCCAGCCCTTGCTGTGTTTCAGCCCCTGGCGAGGAGGATTCCTGGGGTGCCAGGCGACGTCCTCCCCGACAGCCACACCGAGGTCAGTCCAGAACCCGGTGGGGCTTCCAAAGCTGCTCATCTACAAAGAGGTTTCACAGCCTTGTAAACAGCTCTGCCAGCAAGAATCTCCCCCTCGGAATGGCCAAATAAAGCAAGATAGGACTCATTTGATTTTCTTTAAAGTGGGCTTTTAGAAAAGAAAACAAAAAGCATTGACCATAATTAGGTTTATTTGTTTGCCTGTTTAAGCAGCTAATGTATTCATGGCCTATTGTTTGCGCAGAGCTGGCCTCTCCGGGTTCCACTTCATACCTGTGTGTGCAGGGGAGTGATCTCAGGACACTGGGACCGTTTCTGAGCAAGGTCTCAGTGCATCCTTTATCCAGAGAGCAATTCACCGTCCCCCTTCTTCCTGACGTCAGTAATCCACATAATAAGGTCTGGTTCTTAATCGCATTTCCACACACTCCGTCCTCACCAGAGACTGCGTTATCCGGGACGCAATGCACCAGACCCCAGATCTGACGTACAGACCTCATTTGGACTGGTAGGTACTGTGTGTGCTCCGTCCCCTGCAGACCACAGAAGGGGCTCATGCCTCTTAGTTTTACCTCCGACACTGTCAGCTAATGACGTAGCTGTGCCACGCTTAGGTACCTCCTGAAACTCTAACCACGTAGCTGAGTACCTAAAGCAGAGTCATCAAGGGACAGGTGTGATAAGCTAGATTTTTTCACTTCGGTTCAGACAACATCCTTTCTTCTGTCTGTTGAAATATCACCCCGGTACCCTGACAAGAATTCTATAAAGCCAGAACTTGGAGGAGAGAGGGAAGAAGAAAGGAACAGGACAGAAATGATGTTACCCGGGCCAACATTTTGCCTGAGTTCGCTCATGAGTGACATGGGAGTAAACCTCCAGATTTCAGAAAATGAACAGAGGCCAAAAATAAACCAGGCACAGGACCGGGAAGAGGAAAGGCGAACAGGGGTGCCGCTCTGGGACCGTCTGCCTCTGTGTAGGGGTGGATGAAACCATTGGATTCCTGCAGATCTGAGGAAAGGGCCACGTGTGAGGTATGCCCTGAGAGACGGAGACAGAACTCAGACAGACCTGGGCCTGATCTTGACTTACTAGCTGCTTACACCGTTGGGACTAAGGTTCCCCACTCAAGGGGGATAACAATAGCACCTTCCTTACAGTGCAGTGGTAAACATCAAATAGGATAGTTCCTGGAAAGCATTTGTGTAGCTCCCAACACAGAGTAGGTGCTACCTAAAGGTCTGTCATTCCTACCTACCCCTCTCTATCTCCCGCCCCTCTTTCCCTTCACCTTGAACAATACGGAGAGTCAGTGCTGAGTTTTTTTGTGTTCAGGGAGAAACTATTTTCAATCAAATGAAAAGTGAGTATCTCTTTTGGACTTAGGTTTCATACTGAGAATTGAGGAAATGTCTTTGCCTTCCATTCTGTAGGGATTTACAAACTCAAGCTCTGAAACAAGACTAATAATAATAATATTGAATAATATTGAATAAGAATGAATCAATTGGTTTTATTATATGTTACTAAATATTGAGGAACACAAAGTATGTGAGATACTATATAGAAGAATCCATAAAACCAAAGCCACATGAAAAGAGAAAATGTTGAGCAAAGTAGTTTACTGTGCATTGCTAGGTTTAGAGGAATAGAGTCTGTGAAGTATCACATACAACAGGAAACTGATGTCTCAAGGAAGAGGAAATTTGTGCGGGTTGGAGCCACCTAGGTAGGATTTCCTGTCATCCACTTGGTATTGTTCACTCACCTGTTTGCTGTCGGGCTGTGTTACCACTGCAGGGGTGTGGTTATGGGCGAGGGGAGCTGGGATCAGTGGATAACGCCATGGGATGGAGGCCTTCAGGCAACTGTTGGCCCCAAAAGGAGCCTGTACTCAGGGAAACCAGAGAGATAATGATAAGGGTCAGATCAGGGAGATCTGCTCTTCCAGCTCTGAGTCAGAGACCTACTCACTTACTGTTGACTTCCACCATTCACCCTCGTATTGGTCACGTAGTCTTCTGACTTAGCACTTTTCCCCAGGGAAGACCGAGTAAGAGAGAATTTCAGTACCTCATGCAAAACTCTCCAATCTTAGGGAAAACTCAAAACACATACACCATGGGAAGAGTGATGCCATATCCCATACAGTCATTAAAAGAAACAAGATTCAATAGAAAAAAAAAGATTATATCACTTATCAGATAGATGTATATATATATTTATGCATATATACTTAGTGCATATACAGCAGCCCAGTGTTCATTATCTGGAAGAGAGCCACCAGAACTCTCCTCAGGTTTTAGGCCACCCCCAGCACCTGTGGGTGGGCTTCTGTTCTGTGTTCTGGAACTTCTGACCTGGGAGCACTCTGGCCCCTTCCTGGCAGCTGTGTAACACATCATGTCATGATTCCCCCTTCTGGCCCTGCAGGTATTTCTGCAGCCAGGTTGCTCGGTTTCCCATGCCGGTGCTCTGCAATTGTAGATGTCAACACACTCCATCCACATGGGGGACATCACGTTTCCATAGCAACTAATGTATTTCAACAGGGGGAAATGGAGGGCCCTCAACTATAAATAGAGTAAAGATTGAAGAAAATGAGTAGGAACACAGCGCGTGATAGGCCGTCTTGAGGCAGAGAGAGGTTGGGTGTTGGGCGGATGTGTGGTGAATTCCAGGCCGGCTTCGTCTCCATCATCAGTTCATGGCCGGGTCCATATCCACCAGGTACTTCACTGTGTCCTGGGAAAACTGTTCTCTCCAGACCCTTTTTTTGCTAGATGAAGACAAGAATTACAAAAGACTCTAAAATTTTAGTATCGTTGGCCATAAATTACCGAGGAGAATCCAACAGAGGATGGAAATAACTGTCTTTCTCCATGATCCATTGTTTCTCAAGAGAAATGGGAAGAGAAGAACAAGAAAAGCGCTGTTGATTGGTTAAAGGCAGGTCGGTAGGGGTGCACTGATGACACAATCTGAAATGAAGTTCCTGAGCCACATACACTGACTCACAACAGATGCAAGCAGGCAAATCCCAACATCTCAATGACCCACTGGAGCGTGTGTAGCAAATATTCCTCCATAACTGCCTTTATGGATACCGTCTACCCTGAAGGGGAAAAATAATTACAATTTAGAGCATCAATTATTCAACTAATCACAGAATCACACGTTTGGAGGGACCTTGAAAGGCTGTCCGGTTTTCTCTCCGGCCCCCAGGCTGCATTGTATTAGACACGTCCAAGACAGACTGGTTCCCTCCTGATCTATCATGATAAATTATCCGTCATGATAAACACTTCCCAACAACGATTCTGCAGCTCCCCCTAGTTGCATGCAAGCCCTTCATTCCACCGTTCACTTTTCAGATTTTTAATCCAGATGCTTCTTGTGTCTTAAACAGAATCATAGCCTCAGAGAATTCTTTGCCAAAACCTTGTGATAGCCTTTCCTACTACATTTTAATTCAACATCGTCTTCTTTTAGTGCCAGACCCGGGGAGAGAATGTGTTCCTCGTTTCTTGTTCACACTCCACATATTTGCAGCGACTACTACATCTCTCGGCATCCACATATAACATCATTTTATATGAATGATATCTGCAGAATGTGGCTAAGTGAAAAAACAAGGTCATATTTCTGGGAGGGGGGGAAACTAGCAATAACGGGAAAAACAGAGCAGTGGAATAATCCTAACCTGGCACAGAACCGGAAGACCAGGAGCATGATGGATGCAAATGGTATCTCTGGATCCTTGAAGTAAGAGCTCAGGGTAATCTGTTAGTCTTTCCCAATATTTTGAAAGCTCCACACATATTTTGGAATTACAGCATTACTGTTGCAATAATAATAAAAAAATAATGAAAGGAATGAAAAGATTTATTAAAGTCAAAAACCAAAGGAACATCAGAGCCTGAGTGCAAACGCGGGGGGTGGTGGGCTGATTCCGAATCATTAGGTCTGTGCTCTGTGAGCCAGGTTCTCACAGGCTTGCCGTGGGAGCAGAGGAAGTGTGACAGCTTACCTTCTCCCCCTGAATGAGCAAATCTCTCCACTTCCAAACCCCTGTCGGGATCAAAATTACTACCTAAATGACCAAATAGCTCAATGTGTGTTAATATCCCAAGATCTAATTTTAGCCGACAGGATTGCATTTGGCAATCAATAGGGCTATGATTAAGGTTTCATCTGATGAGGGACAGGATGAGTAATTGTGGCTACGTCTTTACTAGGACCCATTTGGCCCTTGTGTAATTACCAATCTTTCTAATAAATTGCCACTTCCGAAGTGAATACACGTTTAAGTTAAGTCTTTGGCCATCTGAATTCGAGAATTCCTAGCATAATATGGCTACGTGCTAGAGAGACCTTTTGGTTCAAATTAATCTAGTGTCTGAATCTCAGATGATTTTCCACCAAAGGAATACTCCTAAATTTAGTCTCTCACCCTCCTTTAGCAACGCCTCCAAAAAGAAGGGGAGGGAGAAAGGGAAGAAAGGAAAAGAACACTTGTCCACTGTTTATTTGTCCATTGTCCGTGGCCAACCTCAAGCTACCATGGCGACATCACTGACCTCAGAATTGGGAAGGAATGTGCACAATTCACCCTTATGAGTTTGGTGAGCTGGTTCCAGCTTACTACCGTACACAATTCCAAGGCCATTACAGAGGATTTCCTGAATTGCAACCTGTCTATGAAAACAGAAGAGCTCTGTGTAATTAAAAATCGTATTACAAACCAAAGACGATCTAAGTAAGTGAAAAACCATGCTGTGTTCAGCGATTGGAAGAATCAACCTAGGAAAGATACCATGCCACCCCAAAATGATCTCTGCAATTCCTGATCCCAACACAACACTGTGCAGATACAGACAAGTTTATTCTTTTATCGTGTTTTTTTTCAAGGTTTTATTTAAATTCCAGTTAGTTAACATACTGTGTGATATTAGTTTCAGGTGTAGAATTTAGCTACTCATCACTTACATACAACACCCAGTGCTCATCACAAGTACCCATCACCCATCAAGCCCATCCCCTACCCACCTTCCTCCAGCAACCCTCAGTTTGTTCCCTGTTGTTGACAGTCTGTTTGATGGTGTGCCTTTCTGTTTTTCCTGCCAATGTTCATCTATTTTGTTTCTTCAGTTCCACATAGGAGTGAAATCATATGGTATTTGTCTTTCTCTGACTGGCTTATTTCACTTAGCATAATACCCTCCAGTTCCATCCACGTTGGTGCAAATGGCAAGATTTCATTCTTTTTATGGCTGAGTAATAGTCCCTAGTGTGTGTGTGTGTGTGTGTGTGTGTGTATCACAACATATATATATCACACATTCTTTATATATATATATATATATATATATATATATATCACACATTCTTTATCCATTCATCAGTTGATGGGCACTTGGGCTGTTTCCATTATTTGGCTATTGTCGATAGCGCTGCTATAAACATGGGGATGCATGTGCCCCTTCGGATCTGTACTTTTATATCCTTTGGGTAAATACCTTATAGTGCAATTGCTGGATTGTATGGTAGTTCTATTTTTAGTTTCTTTTTTTTTAATTTTTTAATGTTTACTTTTGACAGAGAGAGGGAGACAGAGCACGGGGGGGGTGGGGCAGAGAGAGGGAGACACTGAATCTGAAGCAGGCTCCAGGCTCTAAGCTGTCAGCACAGAGCCCGACGCGGGGTTCGAACTCACAGACTGCAAGATCGTGACCTGAGCTGAAGTCAGACGCATAACCAACTGAGCCACCCAGGCACCCCAACTATTTTTAGTTTCTTGAAGGACTTCCATCCTATTTTCCAGAGCGGCTGCACCAGTCTGCATTCCCTCCAAGAGTGTAACACCCAGTGCTCATCCCAACATGAGCAAAAACATAAGAGACTCTTAAATATAGAGAACAAACAAAGGGTTGCTGGAGGGGGTGTGGGTGGGGGATGAGCTAAATGGGGGAGGAGCATCTAGGAGGACACTTGTTGGGATGAGCACTGGGTATTATACATAGGGGATGAAACAGTGGATTCTACTCCTGAAATCATTATTGGCACTATATGCTAACTAATTTGGATGTAAATTTAAAAATAAATAAATAAATAAATAAATAAATAAATAAATAAATTTAAAAATAAAAAATAAAATAAAATAAAGTGATAAGTAAGAAATTGAAAACAAAACAGTGCTGTAACTATTACGTATACATGGGGGAAGAACTTGGCTTCAAGTTCACATTGTATAAGACATTTTTTTCAATGGATTTAAATGTAAACATAAAACTGTAAGACCTTAAGAAATAAAAATAGAACATAGTCTTCAGGATCCAGGGCTGGGAACAGAGATTTTAGACCTGACTACGACAGCGTGACCCTCCCCACCCCAAAAAGCAACCAATGAAGTGGATTTCATCAAAGTTAAAAACTTTCACACTGTGAAAATCCCCATGAAGAGGATGAGATGATAAACCTCGGGCTGGGGGTTACAATTTGCAAACCACATACCCGTACCCAAGAGAGAACTTGTATCCAGAGCGTGGGAAGTAAAGTCTCATACTTAAGTCTCAGCAGTAAAAATACAAATAACCCCGTTAGGAATCAGTCAAGGACATAAACAGGAGATACTGCTGGTAAACAGGTACGTGAAATGGTGCTCAACACCATCCTCTAGGGATGTGCAAACGGAGAGCACGGTGAGATGTCCCTCGCTGTGACCGAGGAGGACACCCAAAATAAGAGGTGTTGGTAGCACCCAGCTCTGGCAAGGATGTGGAGACGCCGATCCCTCACTCACTGCTGCTGGAAAGACCATGGTGTAGCTACTCCGGGAGGCACTTTGGCAGTTTCTTGTAACATGAGACCTGAGCCCTATGACCCAGCAATTCTGCTCTTGGGCATTTGCCCAGAGAAACCAAAACTTACGCGCACAAAAGAACTATACACGGATGCTGATAGCAGGTTTCTCCATAATAGGAAAAAAAAAAAAAAAAAACTAGAAACAACCTCAGTTTTTCTCAGTGGGTGAAAGGTTATCCAACCGTGGTCCATCTTAGATTGGAATGCTGTTTAGCAATAAAAAGGAACACGGTGACACGTGCAGCAGCCTGGACGGACCCTAAGGCGTTATGCTCAGTGGAACACGTTAGCCTCAAAAGGTGCCATGCCGAATGGTCCTGTTTCTGAAACATTCTCACCACGGCGCTGGAGGTGGTGAACAGGTTAGTGGCTGCCAGGGGACAGGCTGGGCTCTGGGACAAAGGGGCAGCTGGAGAGAGCTCTTCTGTGCAGAGCATGAAAAGACTCTGAAGCTTGATCGGGGCGGTGGTTACAGAAATCTGTTCACGGGATAAAGCTGCATGGCACTCCCGCCACACACGAGCATGTGAACAACGGAGGGTAGCGCGTATGGTTCGCCTGGTCTGGCCGCCAGCGATCTGCCCTGTCAGTGACCTGGTTTTGAACTTGAACCGCACTCTTGTAAGATTATGTCATGGGGGGTTTGGGGGGGAGGTGGGTCCAGGGTACCTGAGACTCTCCAAAACTATTTTTACAACTTCCTCTCACGCTGTAATTATTTCTGAATACAGAGTGTAAAAATTAATCCCCTTACAAGCAGCACATGGGACCGGCCAAGGGAACGGCCGCAACAGTGTCTGTAAAAGTTCATCGGATCAAAGACGATCATTCCTCTGCCCCAACCCTGTCATGTCACAATCTCAAGTTTTACTAAAGGTTAAAAACAAGGAAATCCTGTCATTTGTGAATGGAGCCGGAGGACATTCTGCTGAGTGAGGTAAGCCAGCTCGGAAGCACTAATGCTCTGCACGATCTTGCTTCCACGCGGTTCCAGAACGGTCAAAGGCACAGAAGCAGAGTCCGGGGCTGGGGGCGGGGAAATGGGGGCAGACTTCCAGTTGTCAGGTAGTAAGTTCTGGACGTAATGTCCTGCCTGGTGACTCTGGTTAACAGCACTGTGTACTTGAAGACCTTAAATGGATTCTTCTCATAACGCACACGTGCACACACGCACGCACACACACACACACACACACACACACACATGGTCACTATGTGAAGTGATGGGTGTGTTATCTCCATTGTGGTGATCATGTCATAGTATATGCAATTATCAAATGTCATGTTTTATACCTTAAATACATACAGTTTTATAGGTCAGTGATATCTCAATAAGGCTGTTAAACAGAATTTTTAAAAAGAATATTAAGAGAGAAAATAATTCAATGTATTTAAAGAACACGTATAGGGCGCGCCTGGGTGGCTCAGTCGGTTGAGCAGCTGACTTCGGCTCAGGTCATGATCTCACAGTCCGTGAGTTTGAGCCCCACGTCGCGCTCTGTGCTGACAGCTCAGAGCCTGGAGCCTGCTTCGGATTCTGTGTCTCCCTCTCTCTCTGCCCCTCCCCTGCTCATGCTCTGTCTCTCTCTGTCTCAAAGAAATAAATGAAAACATTAAAAAAAATTTTTTTAAAGAACACGTATAGGTAACTTTTATATTTTTAGGAGCAGTGGGGGCCGGTGCTGCGAGACCAGCCTGCGGTCCCAGGAGATGGTGTCACAGTGGGTTCTTCGCATGGGGTCGTACTTACTCATCTGTCTTAAGTGGTCCTTCTGGGGAGGTATTTGGGTCATTTATTCCATTTTTGCTGCACTGAAAGTCCGTAACTAGGGCTAAACTATGAACCAGACCCTGCCGCCTGTCAGGGAGTGGCCTTTTCTACCTGGGCCGTGGATCTGAGGCGGGAGGACAGAGGATAATTGTGGGGACCCCCCGCCATCTCACCACACTGAGCTGAGACCCACGAGCAGGAAGACAGGCCGTTCCTTCCCAGCCTCTCTGCTCGGCTCCTTGAAGGGGGCAGCACTCACGGCCCTGGGGCCCCCGCCCCGCATCCCGCATCCACACCTGTCGCTCTGAGCACCGTCTCCCGTGTCCCTCTGCCCCCGCACACGACCCCCCCCCCCAGCAGCATCCCACCATCGTGCTAAATCGGATGAATAAATAGCCTTCTGATTCAGAAATGCAACACACTTGGCAAGGGGCAAACGGCACGTTTCCCACGGAGTGTGAAAATATTGTCAGGGCTACCGAGAGTCTGTGGAGTGGAGACGAGCTGCAGGAATGGCACGCGGATCACGCCCAGAGAGCCTCCCGTGACAGGTGTTCCCCAAACCAGCGCCTCCTTCCCATTCGGTGTACGTGTGGCTCGTAGAAATCTATCAGTATCTGTGTGGCCCCCAGACTCCTCTGGGAAGGTAACCTGGCAAGCATCTCTCCTCGCTCCCTGTGTGACCAGAGACCACGAGATGGAAAAAGCAACGGAAACACCTGCTCAGAGTTGGGGGGAGGGTGGTATTCCCTTTAACTCTAGAGGAAATGGGGCTCCAGGGGAGACGTCTTAGATCCCAATTGTTATCTTCCAAGCTGTGGCTTTCAGGAGGGAAGTGTCCACAGTCCCTCAACAGGTCATAACAAAGCAGACACACTCTGATCCACGGGCAACTACAGGGCCAGCGGCCTCAGGTTCCCCGGGTGGCAAGTCTCTGCACAGTGTGCAAGGGCATAATTACCTTCTGTGCAAGTCAGTCCTTGGAAATTCAGTTGACGCGGAGCACAGAGCACCACCAGACAGCCATATGGGGCTCCCTCTCCCACGGTGATATTTTTATTCAGAAATTGCTGCACAGGCCCTGAATTTTTGGCTGCTGGATTCCCAAATCTGCCACGTGAGGCCCCCTTGCCCGTGGTTACATCTTAGGAGATGCCTGTGGATACGGGGGAAAAATGACTCATAATTGAACCAAAGAGATTCTCTTAATGAACCTGCCCCAGGGAATATCAAGCTCTTTTTATGAGCAAATTTAATGAATCATAATGAATTTCATCATACGAAGCTATGTGGATACACCATAAAGGAGCCAGGAAGTAAACCAGTCTAGACTCAACGGAAGAAGCCTAGGGAACTGTTTGTTCAGAATAACACACGGGCACAGAGTGGTGAGAGGTGAGTGTCCCGCACGGATCTGAAATATTACAAAGTGGGGGGAGGGGTGTGTATAAAAGTAATTTTCTGCAACAACAGGAATGATTCTATGTACAAATTATTTTTGGTACTTTTCTATAGGAGCTCTTAAAGCTCGTTTTCAAACTCGGGTTTTTACATAAAAGAATCCCTTCCCTTCTATTCAAGTAACCACTTTATGGTGTAGCCTTTTCCAGCTTCAGATATGCGGGCCCCAGGCCCTGCAGGGGCGGTCTGATGGCCCCACACTAGATCAGGAACCTCTGAAGCCAGGGGCTCACAAGTCACAGCCCTCCCCTCGAGGAACTTACCGTGTGCAGGGAGAAGGCCGACAAGTGAGCGACGGCATAGCCCGTTTTTGTAAGTTGCGGTGACGGAAAGGACACGGAGAGGGTGTTCGCCGTCTCGTGGAACAGAACAGGCGTCACGGAGATTATACTTGATCTGAAACGTGATGGGTGGCGTTGCCCTTCAGATAGACTCCGCGTCCCTCTCCATCCTGGTTGTGCTCAGCCATGGGGGGCCCCCCCCAGGGGACACGGGCAGGAGAGGTGGGGTGGGCGGAGGAGGGGGCGGGTACTCATGCCCGAGGTCCCCCGCGGCATTGACACCATGCTTCCCCACCCCTTGCTGGTCCCCTCGCCCTCTGCCCGTGTCACTAGGCGGCCCCGCCACCAAACATCCCTTCGTTACGCAGCGTTAGTGGGTAAGACGTGCTCAGGACCCATCAGGATGCGTCGGGGGCTCGGGTGTGGGGGCTGCGGCAGGAGCTCAGGGGACAGCACGTGGGTATTGTTGAGGCTTCAGGCAGAACACACTGGGGAAGGCACAGAGCTGGCGCGGTGTGTAAGAGGGTGCCGCGTTCCCTGCTCAGGAGTCAGGGGTTACCCCCAAGGCTGCAGGCAGATCACAGTGGGGCCAGTGGGGCAGCTGCTCCTGGAGACAGTCTTCGGGATGAGCTGGAGACAGGCTGCCCGGTCACTCCAGTTTCCTCCACTTCACGCCGTGCGAAGCTGGCGAGACGTGTGGACCCTGGAAGGAAAGTCCCGAGAAACGATGAAGGGAACTCGGGGGAACATTTGAAGAAGTGGATGGGCAAGACCAATTTTCCTGGTAGGAAGACGGTTGTGGCTCCCCAAGGAGGCTGGCTTGGGTTGGGCTGGGATGGAAAAGGTCATGGGACTGGGGGTAGTTTGGTGGGGGGCGGGGGGGTTGCTGCTGGCCGTGCCCTGATGGTGACCAAACGCAGGCAGACCCGGCTGCAACCAGGAGTGTGAGGGCAACCAAGGCAGTCGTGGCCGGCCATGGGAGGGAAGGACTCTCAAAGCCCCAGGTGACCCCAGGTCCTGATGTGCCAGCCCCCGAGGACAGGCAGGGGGAGTGCCCTAGCTCCCAGACACCAAACATTCAGCAGTTTGAAAGCTCACATATGTGGGAGAAACAGGAAGATGGAACATTTTTATTTAGATAGCCCAACTACGGACACCTTGATGTCTTGGGTGTGTTATTTCTTTGCGGACAGGTAGGAAATGCATGGCTATTTTCATGTTGTATGTGCATTCCCATCATTTATATGCCCCCAAACACTGAAAGGTGCTGGCGATTCCAGATTTCACATCTTCCTTGCAAAAGGAGAAACCCTGGGGCGCCTGGGCGGCTCAGTCGGTTAAGCGTTGACTTCAGCTCAGGTCATGATCTCATGGTTTGTGGGTTCGAGCCCCGCATCAGGCTCTGTGCTGACCTCTTGCTCAGAGCCTGGAGCCTGCTTCAGATTCTGTGTCTCCCTCTCTCTCTGCCCCTCCCCTGCTCGCACTCTGTCTGTCTCTCTCTCTCAAAAATGAATAAACATTAAACAAATTTAAAAAAAAAGAAAAAGACAAAGGAGGAAACCCATTAGAGAGTCCAGGCCTCCTTGGGTGATGGGATCAAAGATGGAAAGGTGCAGTGGCCACAGCAAAAGGACCACAGAGCCACGAGGAAAAGCAGGACGCGTCAGGAAGAGGCGTCAGCACGGTGGGGCTGCAGGTGTCTGTTGACAAGAAGGCGAAGTCAGCGTCGTTGATGAGCAAGGCAGTTCCCCCAAACCCCAAACGCAACATGCAGCTGCAGAAGTGAACACAAAGAGTGTTTTGCTGGTCTTATTATTCTGGAATATAAGGGACTCAACAGGAACCCAAGGCAGACTACGTGTGCTTCTTCCTACCGAGAACGCAGGACAATTTGTCTCCAAGATTTGTATTCATACGTCTTACACGGGATAGAGGTCTGGAGGGGAAGAACAAGGGAACTTTAGAACTTTTAAGCTGGGAAAGAGATGCTCCTTTTTTTGGTTTGTTTTGATTTCTGTGTGGTAAAAAACATGCAACATAAATTCACTGTCTTAACGCCCCTTAAGTGGACCCTCCGGTAGGGTTGCCTAAAGGTACGTCATGGTACGAGACATCGGTAGAAATTTTTCCTCTTGTAAAACTGAAGCTCTGAACCCATTAAACAACACCCTCCCTCTTCCTTCTCTGCCATCCCCTGGTGTCCAATATGTTACTTTCTTTTACTACAAATTTCTAGACATTAGCAATTATAGAATTAAAAATTCATTCTAAACTCTGGATTTTCCTCAGCTATCAAAGTTGCTTCATTTTTTCTTTATACTTAAATTCAATACCTTAGATACCCTCATACCAAAAAAGAGTCCTGCTTAATTGGTTTACCCCACTTTTGAAATACAGAGATAACAGTTGACTTTCACTTTATCACTAAAAATTAAGTTTAAGGTTAAGTACATTAATTATTTGAGTCTTTGTTTCCTAATCTATAAAACAGAGTCCGCAGAAACCATCCCACAGACTTACTATAAGGATTAAAATTCACCAAAATCTACATACATCATACTTAAATTTATATATTCTATAACATATATATTCAACAATATTTAAATCTCTGCCACTCATAGCCTTAGAATAAAATTTTGTAATGTTATAATTGGATTTATGTTTTTATCTTTTCTTTATGCAACAGATATTTTTATGTCATTGTACATTTAACAAAGTTGTCTTATTAAATACACTTATAGATGCATTCATTTGTCTGTTTATTCATTTAACAAAGATTTATTGGGTACCGACACTGTTCCAGGCATTATTCAAGACACGTGAGACACACTACTGAGCAAAAGAAAGAAAATCTTTTCTTATATTTTAAATTTATTAAAGATTGTCTTAAAATTTATTTATTGTAGACAGAGTGAGAGAGAGAGAGAGAGAGAGAGAGAGAGAGAGTGTGTGTGTGTGTGTGTGTGTGGTAGGGGGTACAGAGAGAGAGGGAGACACAGAATCCGAAGCAGGCTCCAGGCTCTGAGCTGTCAGCTCAGAGCCCGACGTGGGGCTCGAACTCACGAGTCATGAGATCATGACCTGAAGTCAAGACGCTTAACTGACGATCACCCCCCAGGTGCCCCAAGAAAGAATATCCTTTATGTCACAGAGCTTACATGCTAATGGAGGAGTCAATGGGTAATAAATATGTTAAGTAGATCATGTCATATGGTAGAAAGCTCTAGGTACTGCAGAAAAGAAAACTGGAGGGGTTCCAGCCTGCTCATGATCCTCCATCATGACTGCACTACGGACTCAGACCCCCGAATCAGAGGCTAAGACTACCTCACCGGCCCCCACCACTGGCCAGCCCCTAACCTGGAACGAATCTCTACTGGCTCCATTCTTCTGGCTAAATCTCACCAAGGCAAGTATGAGGCTCTGGAGATTCTAAGGGTTTTATGACTTGGTTCTTGCCATGGACTCAATGTTTGTATCCCCCAAATTCACATGCTGACCCCTAAACCTCATGGTGATGGGTTAGCGGGTGGGGTCTTTGGGAGGTGATGACGTCATAAGGGTGGAGCCCCATGAATGCAGTGGTGTCCTTATAAGGGAGACCCCAGAGAGCCCCCTCGCCTGTCTGGCCATGTGAAGACAGAGAGGAGATGGCACCTACAAGCCAGGAAAGAGGTTCTCACCAGACACTGAATTTGCTGACACCTTGACCTTGGACTTACAGCCTCGAGAGCTGTGGACAAGAAAGTTAATAAGCGCCCCCTCCCCAACCAGTCTAAACTGCCTAAGACTCATTAGCAGCCTAAACAGACTAAGATGTCCAAAGATGACTAAAATCTGCCTATTTTATCACTAAGATTGACCCAAAGATAATTAAAATCGAAATGGGTGAAGCTTGCAATCGCT
Organism: Lynx canadensis; assembly: GCF_007474595.2. Classification (NCBI taxonomy): domain Eukaryota; kingdom Metazoa; phylum Chordata; class Mammalia; order Carnivora; family Felidae; genus Lynx; species Lynx canadensis. Next base: position 3,091,700 of record NC_044309.1, on the reverse strand, counting down.
CACGTGTGATTTGTTTCCTCAGATACGAGACATGCTCCCTGCAGACAAGCACTAAGCCTTCTATATGGATTGGAGTCTCTCATTCATGCTGCTCAAGGGGCCATGTGATCAAGGGAATTCACAAGTACTTGTGAGCTCGTGTGCAATTTCCTCCCAGGAAAAGACTAGCAATCGAGCAGCCGCCCCGTGGAAGGGAGGCCTCATTCAAAGGTCTGACCAGTGTGGAGAACCACCAGCTCATGGCAGGTGGGGAGGGATGCCGTCTTCCGATGGCTCTCCGCTAATGATGGTTGGTTTCACGTCTGTCTGGGGCTTATCCTGCGCCACTGGGGGAACCTCCCCCCCGCCCAGCTAAGCTGCTTTAAGTTTCCCCTGAAACCCGCGTGAAGTGTGTTCCAGGAGGAAAGCCCTCCTAGAAGGAACAGAGCGGCTGTTTGCAAAGCCTCGGTGCCTTTCCTCTGCTCGTTCGGCAGACAGGGAGCACAGCCTCCGCGAGTGTGTCTCAGAGGAAGCCGCTCGCAGACCTCCAGCTCCTCGCTCATGGTGCAAAAATAGCTCAGCATCATATGGCTCTGGGATTCATTTCCAGAGTCTGCCCGTTCCTTTCTGGAGGCATAAATCGGGTTCTTTTCAGTCACGTGAAGAGGTACCTAATTGCATAATTCATTCCACACAGACTTTTCTACCTTTAACAATTCTGGCCTTATTGAAAGCAAAAGCCATTTCACCGTGATTGAGCTAATACGGTGTTTTGTGCAAACATGACCCCTTTATCAGAGAAGATCAAAGCCATTATTTCTAACACACTTTCCCAACAACCGGCGAAGTAGGTGGGTGGTGAGCGTTATTATCCATAGCAGATGGCTGTGGCAAGGTGGGGTGCAGATGAAAATAGCACCAGTTACTCTGACTTCTGGATCATTCTCGTTCACCTTTCCCTCCAAAGCCTTCGCTTCCCTCCTTCTCCTTGCCTCGCTATATGCACAGCAGGAAACCTGCAGTGAGCGGACAGGTGCTTCCGTAGGCAACAACGGTGGGTGGGACGTGCCCACCAGAAATGTACTTAAGGATCCCGGTTCCCTCCTCCTTCACCGGCGTCCTCATTAAAACTCTGCAAGTGATGGCCTTGGGGAAGCTACTGATTATTTGTTCATTGTCTTAGTCCTCAGGTCACTATAACAAAATACCGTAGACTGGGGGGCTTGAACTGCAGACATTTCTTTTCCATGGTTCTGGAGATGGGCAGCCCAAGATCCAGCACCCACGGGGATGGCTTCTGGCCAGGACTCCCTTGTTGGCCTGTAGATGACCGTCTTCTCCTTGTGTCTTTTCTTATAAGGTCACTGGTCCCATCCCAGGGCCCCCCATGACCTCACGTAATCCCAGTGAGCTCCCACGGGACTCATGTCCAAATACTATCCCATGGGGAGTTAAGGCTTCAACATTTGACTTTTGGGAGGAGCACGATTCGGTGCATGGCACCCATCTTCCTACTGTGGAAGGAAAATGTGGGGTTGGGTTCCTCTTAGTTCACAGCACCCGGCCTGGACTCCTCTGCCCTCATGGGGACACCTGCTCTGCCAGCACGTGGCTCACAGCTCTGTCTGCTTCTTCAGCTCCACGGCGGGGGGCTGTCCAGGCCCTCCTCCCCCGCATCCTCCTCCACGTCACCTACTCCAGTGCAGCCGTGACCTTACATAACGCGGGTCCCCACGTAGGTAACTCGTCTAGAACTTCATGTCCGTTCTTCGTGTCTTTGCGCATTCAGCTGTCCTCGCCCATGACATCGTTCCTCCCACAGGCACCCCCCAGACCAAAATACAGTTGTGCTGAAGGGCCATGCTCTGGGCGCGACCCCTGTCCTCCCAGCTCTGTGGCGACCACACGGCTGTTCTCATTCTTCTTGGCAACACCAGTGTATGTCCCCTCCACCTCCTTCCTCAGTTCTGGCTTCTCCCCACTTTCCTTCCCATCTGAGCAGGGTAGCAGCCTTGCAATGAAAGCACAGTCCTGGCAAAGTTCCAGTGCCCTTGGCCCATCGCATTGCGTCCATTGGAGATACCTCACTTTGGGATGGGCTTAACGATCCCTTTTTCATCTCTACACACTCAGGCTGCATGGAACGGCTGGGGAAATTAGCCAAAGCAGACAGACTGACAGCGCTGGCGGTCAGCATGCGGAGCTCCGCCCCCCCCCCCGCCCCGCCCCGTTTATCTTCATCACATGCTCTGCTTCACCCGGCGAATGTGAGCCACCTTGTGGATGTTGCCTTCACCTTGTCCATCCCTCCATACGGCCAGGTTTTCTACCCACGGCCATCTACTCCATTCTCCTACTCACTATGGACGCCATTAGAAAACTTCTACATCTACAGTCTCTCTGCCCCAACTCTCTGACCTTCACCAGACTTCCCATTATGTAGGGAGAATAGAAATCACTGTATAAAAAGTCCCCAACCTCCCAACATCTCATCCTATGTGCCACCACACGTACCTAATCCCTTCTTTCTTATCTCTTTCCCTTCTCCTACATTTTTAACTTCCCCTGTTGCCTTCACCTCTCCCCATCAGCACTCAAATATGCTTTCCCTCTCCCACTTTGCAATAAATAAATTAAAATCTCTCCCGGCCCCGTGCTCTCTGAAACCTATCTCACTTCTCCTGCCCACATCTGAATATATTCAAACTACCTTGCACACTTGCTTCTCCCCCTTCTCATGGTCCACTCACGTGTCTGCACCTTGCAGTCACAGATCGCCCCTAGCCACAGTTTGTGACAGCTCCAGCCAAAGCCAATGCCAGAGGCCTCCAGGTCCATAAACCACCACGTGGTCTCCTGGGTCAAACATTGTGCCCAGGGCTTTGTAAGTGTTCGAGTTTTGCTGAGTGAACGCATGCCCCCCTCTGAAGAGGTTCAAGAATTAAGAACATCATGTCTTTCATCTTCTAGCTATTTTCCCGTAGAAAAGTTAGGTCGATGTATTCATTCACGCACGCGTTCATTTATTCACACACTCAACAGACACTGACTGGTTCTCTTGTGTGTTAGTCTCTGGTTAGATGCTGGAAAAATAAACAATTTTCACAAGGATGTTCACAAGGATGTGTGCCAATGTTCACAAGGATGTTTCTAACGGCGTGCTGGAGCATTACGTAAAATAGTGTGCTTAAATATGTAACAGACTCACTCCTAATGTATTGCCATCCTTCATGATGCCAGTGGATGAATACAGAAGATACAGTGGCAGGAGGGACTTCTAAAATGAGGAATTTTTAAGAAAGTAGATTTTGGGGAGAGTTACCCTTCACCTCTTATAAAGGGATAGAGGCCTCGAGGCTCCCTTGCCATATTTCAAATTCCTCCTGCAAGTAAAGAAGTACTTCTCCTAGACCCAACTCTATCCAGCCTCGTGTGTCCCCGAGCTATTCAAATACAACCCAACAATTTTTTAAATCTATTCTTGAAGTCGAACACGATGAACAGGAAGTTTCCACATTTGCTACTGAAAATCGTTACCTATGCCACAGAGCACAGGTACCTGCTACCATATGCTCCAAGCTCTCCGCGTGGCCGTTCCTTTCTGCCGATCACCCATAATGAAGCTGTACCATATTCTACAGTGATTTTTAAACATAAAAAAGTAGTGTCAAAATAAGAAAAATTCCTCATCGAGGATGCCAACATTTATCATGATCGGGTTTGGCAACCAGTATAAAGCTTAGAATACATGGATTTAGCAATTCAATGATGTCAAAATAAGCCAAAAAAGATCGCAAGTTCTTTTCTGACCCCTCAGACTTCCTTTTTTTTTTTTTTTTTTTTTTTTTTTTTTTGTCATTCACACTTGGAATGGAGCTTCAGTCTTTGTCCCTAGTTGTGCAATGGGTCATGGTATCCAAAATTTCGCAAGGGGCACAAAAATTATAAGCATCTCCACAGAAATTATCTTAATTAAAAAAATAAAGGGGCACCTGGGTGACTCAGCTGGTTAAGCATCCGATTTCAGCTCAGGCCATGATCTCGCAACTTGTGGGTTGGAACCCCGCGTTGGGCTCTGTGCTGACAGCTCATAGCCTGGAGCCTGCTTTGGATTCTGTGTCCCTGTCTCGCTCTGCCACTCCCCCTCTCATGCACTCTCTCTCTCTCTCTGTCTCTCAAGAATAAATAAAACATTTTTAAAAAAATTGAAAAAAAAAAACAGAAGAGAGATGCAACTCTCATCAAGGCAAAGGTGCCATGGAATGAACGAGAGCTAGGGCATCATCACTGTAGATGACTGGGCAGCACTGACCTAAGAACAATGTTTTGACATTCAGGTCAGCAACTCTGGGCTGTTCTAGAATAAGGAACCACCACCCATGAACATTCCTTATTCCAAAGCAAGATGTATGTTGGATAGCAGGTTGCTGACCTTCTTCTATCTTGCAGTTACCCCGAGAGTGGGTAATATGCATGACGTTAGTTGAAGTTGTGCCCATCCCTAGAATTCAGACATGTCTGGGGAGCAGCCCAACCCTAAGCCCAATGACATGAAGGGCTGTGGGGACTTGCAGGAAAGAACTCATCCCATCGCAAAGGGACGGACAGCGAGCAGCCGTGTGAGGGACCAAACCTCCAGTTGTTAGTAAGGCAGGGCGGTACATCAGCTGGGTGTACATTTTGTCAAGTGTCCCCACGTGAAGGCAGAGGCTATTAGCAGAAACTTCAAAAGATGTTTCAATAAAAACTCTGAACCTTCAAGTCTATCCAGACCTCCTTAGCCTTTGGATACTCACATGGGTGACACAACGTAACAACTCAAGCTTTATTGGCCTCACCTAAGCTTCCAGCTTGCTTCAAGTTACTTCTAGAAGTCTGTGGGGTGCTCACCCAAACTCACTGACTTTCCTGTCATTTTTCCCCACCACACCTCGCTCTGATCGCCCATGCTCCTGGTCCTGGGGGGTCAGTGTTGCCATTGTCATCTTCCTGGATGCCCCTGACAGTGGCAACCCTTCAGGTGCTGTATTTTGTAGGCTATACAACGTCCTTTTCAGAAAAGGAAGTCATCCCCTTCACCCTCATTCTTTTTCCATGGGCTTCCATACCGGTAATCCAACCCCTGCTGAGGCCTTTCTCTCCACAGAGTTGGAGCCAGAGTCTATAAGGCATTGCATCATGCAAATACCCTCAGTCTAATGGTTCCCTGGGTGCCCATTAGTTCTGGGCAAGTGCCTCACTCCTAGCAAATTAACTTGCAGTATAGACATTTGAGAGCTTCCCCCTCTTATCCACTCACCAGCCAAGCTCAGACATGTCTGTAATCTAGTGTAAATATAAAAAAAGGCATTTTCCTTTACTCTGTAAGAGGTTAGGGGTGAAATTTCTCTGGTATGCCTGCAAAGAGCACTGGATTTGGAGTAAGGCAGCTCTACACTTACTTTCTGTGTCACCTTGGCTGAGCTAAATAATCTCCCTGAGCCTCAATTTCTTAATCTGCAAATTAACAACCTCAGCAAGAGTTTCTACCTCATGGGACTTTATTTAAATGAGGATTAAATGTGATGATACATATGAATATGCATATATTAAACCCCATAAATGTTAGCTGTCTTGCTGCCTTGATATCCAGTAATGGAGTATAACCCGCAAAAACATAGAGGTAGGATTCCTCTTCTTTGTCATGGAATCTTGGGAATCCTTGGTCTTCTGATGGCTGGGGAGATGTGCCTGCCATAGGGCGTGCCCACTTAGCCATTGGCCTCTCAGCGAATGCATGCCCAGAGTGGGGCAAATATGCTGGTGGGCAGGGCGGTGCAAATGACAAAAAGGGTCAGACGAAAGGAGTAAAGAAACAGCAGATGCCACAAAGCAGCTGACCTGACAGCTGGCCAGAACTGTTGATGGACACATGTCAGACAATCTAGAAATGCTTGGGATGAGCTTTGTGGGGTGTCAAGTTTCCATGAGGGTCCAGGAGCCAGAAATTCGGGTACAGAGATGGTGACCCCTTGGAAGACATGGGAATGCCACCATTTCTGCACCTTTCAAAGTAGCCAGCTCACCACTGGAAGAGTCAGAAAGATGTATATCGGATTTTCCTACTACAAAACCGTAAGAGACCACATCTGAAAGTGCAGGGCCATAGACATCAGCAAGATTGCAAAGCCTCGTGTCAACACTGGTGGAGGGTCTACTTACCAAAGTCCACAGAGATGTCCACGCACGTTACATAAGTGTCCATGAGGCACACATCAAGGAGTGGGTGTTTGGAACTCATTCCACTGAAGGATGACAGTTCCATCTGACAGTTTTAACTTGACTTTGACTTTTCCCCCCATTCTCTTTCTTACCAGCCTCCCTCCACCTCTTTTCGCCATCTGTCCCTTTCCCTTTCCTTCTCCTTCTTTCTTGGTACTTCTGTCTCATAAAATTGTTCAATATTTTCTCCTGGAACATGTAAGAAATTAATATAAGCTCTCTGTCTTTCATTTATTTAGTCTCAGCCTTTTATTGGTCATTGGATGAGGTCGACAAATACAAAACGGACAACAGTAAAAATGGCAAAATTGTGCATAGTGAAACTTTTTTTTAGCTAAAAACAAACAGAGGGATCAAATTTTCAAAAAACTCTGAAAGCTTGATAAGTGACTTAAAGGAAAATGGGACTGCCTTCTCAAAAATCATGCTTGCACAGAACATTGATAACGTGGAAGCTAAAATCAGTAAAATTTGATATGGGCAAAAGGTCGATCAATGCATAACCTTTAACAAAGGCTTAAATGGAAAATATATAATAGCAAATGGAATAATCTCATGAAAAAATAGTGTTTTATTTAAATGCTACACAAAGTTTAGAAATGAACTAGATTGCTTTAATGGGATTCATTTTCTCTATGCAAATTTGTCAAACTCGCCAAAAATTTAATTAAAATACATTTTTACAAAGATGCAATGTGTATGAATACAGAAAATCTGAGAGATTACATACACATATACACAGAGACTGCAATAATTATCTCTTCTAACACTGTTTTTGGCGTTTACACCACACACACACACACACACATACACACACAAGTTGTTTCATTAAAATAGAATTAAATCAATTACGGTGATAAAATTAATAGTTCCTTTGCATTTTGAATAAGACTATTAGCAGACTAATATGACTATGTAACATGTACCCATCTCTCTCTCATCCAGAACCACTAAAGAAAGGAACAAAACATATCTAATGGGTTTGAAATCATTGCAGAGATAACAAGGCAATGAAAATGAGATCCAGAAGAATATAAAACCCATCCTGATGAACCGGATATTTGGAGACAGTCTCCCCCAAGGGCTTCTGCTGATTTTCTAAACAGGGGACTGAGAAGTGTGGAAGGTGAGCAGAGATTTTGGGGATCAGGGGGCAGAATAACTGAGTCACTAAACCCAGGTAGTGATGGTGACCAGCACTCATCCAAAGCTCAGCTTAAAATCCTATTGGTCTCACAATTGGGTCAGATTATTCCAGGGTTTCTACTGCCTGCAGCCACTTGTCAAAAGCAATGTGCATTCTTTTTTTTTTTTTTTTTTTTTTTTTGAGAAAGGCAACATCATCTTGCATTAAAGTAGATTTATTTTTTTCATGTACAATGTCTAACACTCAATCACAAATAATAGGCCACATAACAGAAAAAATTGTGCTACAATGGGCAATAGAAGCAGACGGGATTCAGACGCCCGTGCTATCAGGTCTGGTTACTATGTTTAAAGAGTTCGAGAAACGTTAAAGAAAAAAGAACTTATCAAGAAAGGGCCAACGAACACAAGGGCACAGTAACCAAAATTAACAACGCAGTGAGTGAGTCTCACAGCAGCTGAGAAGAGGTGAGGAGAGAATAAGTAACCTGGAAGATAAGCCAGGAAAACATATTACAAGTACTGCACAAAGAGACAGGGTGTAAATCGACTTCCCGTGGGAAAGAAGAGAGAAAAGCAGAGATAATTTTCTGAAAAATTTCCCAAACTGACAAAGAGCGTTAAGCTGCAGTGTGAGAGCCAGATAAAAGCCAACCGGGTGAAATCAAAAGAAAACCACAGCCAAGGGCAGACGGGCCTCCAGGCCTCAGCGGTTATGCACTGTTGCCTGAAGTGAGTCCCTCTGACTTCCGGTCTGCACAAGTGTGGACCAACGAGCTTCCACGAAGCAGGAGAAGATGCCGAAGCAAAAGGAGAGGCGGGCAGAGTGCCCGACACCTGCTGTCGAGCTCGTGTGAGCCATGCACCAGAGCTGAGTCGACACTATGCATGCACCGAGGAGATGTGATACGGGACCAGAGGGGTTTCCTCCGTGCCTCGTCAAAAATCGTTATTAAAAACACAAAAAACAGGGGCGCCTGGGTGGCGCAGTCGGTTAAGCGTCGGACTTCAGCCAGGTCACGATCTCGCGGTCCGTGAGTTCGAGCCCCGCGTCAGGCTCTGGGCTGATGGCTCAGAGCCTGGAGCCTGTTTCCGATTCTGTGTCTCCCTCTCTCTCTGCCCCTCCCCCGTTCATGCTCTCTCTCTCTCTCTGTCCCAAAAATAAATAAATGTTGAAAAAAAAAAATTTAAAAAAAAAAAACCACAAAAAACAAAAAACAGGCACCTGGCTGGCTTGGTTGATTACGCATCCAACTCTTGATTTGAGCTCAGGTCGTGATCTCACGGTTCGTGGGAGCAAGCCCCACATCGGGCTCTGTGCTGACAGCGTGGAACCTGCTTGGGATTCTCTCCCTCCCTCTCTCTCTCTCTCTCTCTCTGCCCCTCCTCTGCTGATGCTCTCTTTGTCTCTCAAAAATAAATAAACATTAAAAAAAAAACCTTGCTAGTATAATTTTAGACCTCTGTGTACAGTTAACTTCTTCACAAAGTCATGCTCTCTATTTGCATTGGAGATGAGGTCTTGAATAATCAGTAATAACACACATTGCCCACTGTAACGAGAATGCTGTATTGGACAGATATCAAAACATTCCAGATACGAGCAAGGAACATCAAGAAAGTTAGCTGGACGGAGTCTCTTTATCATAAGCAATGCTGTCACTGCACGAGTTAAAGGTACCCTTGGAGTCGTGCAAATCAGCATCAAAGGACGTTTCCTGAGCACCATGGCACGTTTTGGAGAACAGCTGAAGGCTCTGTGCTTACCCACTGGGAGCGTACGATCGGTGGCTTAAATTATTCCCATTTGTTTGGCTACTGACTGTTTCTCTGACTTTTGCCAAACTCATCTAAACGTGAAGCGAATTGAAAAAGTGGCGTGGCGAGCAATTTTTGGACAGCTAGGGAAAAATCCCAAGTAGGAACCGTGGATCAGGCATCATCCACTGAACCTGCCATAGCGACCTGCTGTGGAGGGCGACGTACTCAAGCCAAGAATTCAGTCCATCAAAAGTCTGGCAGGGGCTCAGAGCCACCTGTGTTTCTTTCTTTCTTGTAACATAACCAGCCAGATTAATTCTAAATTGGTAATAAAATCCAAAGGTTTACAACCTGGCACCCCTCCCCCCCCACTGAGGAGAGCTCTCTAAGTCCACTATCATTTTGCATTTCTCCCCGGCCCCTACGACTTACTCTGAAATGCTAGCTCATATGTACATGACATTGATAAAGAGAATAATTCAGGAAAGTGAGTTATTTTGACAGTAAGTTTTGCTCAAGAGAGAGGTTGTCATCTGTTTGTATCAAAGACAGGACCCATGCTAAGTCCTTGTTCCCTCTTTGCTCTTTATGGAAGGATGGTCTTTCTATATGGTGTGTTTTGTTTTTTTTTGCTTGTTTTTGACTCCCTATCCTTTCCTTGTAGGTATTAGTATGATTGTACTGAATGTCCTAAACCTTAGCTCACAGGAAGCTCTTTCCTACACGATGAACTATCTCAAGCATCACAGAAAACGTACAGAACAAAATACCAAACACTCATAACCATTACAAACAATATTTTGCATCATTACTCCAGGGCTTACTATTTTAAAGAATTGAATCATATAGTTGCAGTCCAAATCTGCCACATAGATTTCTCCAATTCTTTCTGTATTATGCTCTCTGAGTGAAAACCCTTACGATGTTAATATTTAATTAGCCCCAGTAATGCTTTAGCGTTTTCACTGAATGCGAGGGTATGTATTCGTAAATAGTATATTAAAATTTATACAGATGGTGGGAGGCTGTAAATGTCATTCTACATCTTGTACGTTTCATTCAATTTTTTCGGCCATCTATCCATTTTGATACATGAAGCTCTAAGTCACTCGTTTTAACCACAAAAAGAATTCCACCGTACGAATGTACCAAAATGCGAGCATTCACTGTCCTGTGCATGGGCCCGTAATGGTATTTGCGGTCTCTCCGGGACCAGCGGAGCCACAGTGAATGCCCTTTGTGGGTCTCGCCCTGCACACGTGCCTAACGAGAAGCACACTTTCTGGTCCACGAGGTGTGCACTTGCCATTGTACGAAATGTCTCCAAATCGCTTCCCAGAAGAGTGGTATGACCTCCCAGCGAGCTCTCAATGCATAATTTGTCAGCCTGGCAGGACGGAGCCAGGACGAGCAGGCATCTCCAGTCCTGGCCTGGCCAGATGGGAACAGGACAGGTGGCACTCACAACTTCATCAGTGATCTCTACGGCGGAGTGCCCTGACCTCTGCCCGCAGAAGACCCTGACACGGAGCTGGAATATGTTGAGGATTTTGTGTGACGAAATGTTTAATCCCAGTTTACACGATGTGGCGGACAAGTGATTAACCGGCAGATGTGCATCCAAAACTCATCTATCGGAAAGTCGACCCACTTCGTTACAAAATTGAACTGCTTTCTGTAAGTTTAATTAGATTGTCACTGGCCAGGCCCTAGAGTTTTATTAATTTAATGGCAGCGAAATTAAATCCCACTCTTGTTGGAGAAGCACGCCTCGTTGTCTTTGAACGGGAGCACTCGTGCGGGAGCCCGGGAGACCCGTGTTCACTGCCGCAGAGCTCCCAGAGGTGGGTAGTCACCTTGCAAGCAGGAGCCCCCTCGGGAAAGGTGGGAGACGCTCAGAGGGAGCAAGAGAGGAAGGCAGGCTGAACCCCCGACGCCTGCCTTCGTCATCCCAGGGCTCACAGCTCCCTGGCAGACCAGCACCGGCGACTCCGGCCGCACACAGGACCCCCAAGTGCTACCTGCAGCCACGGCCGTAACCTCTTCGTGTGTAACACGGGGGTTATAATAATTCTGACTGTGAGGGTGTGTTGTGAGAGCTCACAGAGGGAGGTGCTCACGGCGGCACCTGGCGCATCATCTATGCCGCACAGCCGGCTGCTCTGGGCATCCCTTTACATCACGGGGAGGCCGCGGGTCGCGCCCAAGCAACCCGGTCCTGCCTCCGGCCCGCCTGGGGGCAGCGTTTTCCCCGTTTGCTGCTGAGGCAAGGATCGTCTTGCCTGAGTCACTCTGTCTTCCTGAGTCCTGGTCGCCTCGTCTGGAATGCAGGCTGGTGGCATGTAACCCGCAGTCCCGTGTCTGATGGCGTTGGACAGCGGACGAGCATTTTACGCTCCTCGCCCCGGGAGGAAGAGACCCCGGGCTTGTCTGTGCTGCATCCCACCCGTGGCTCGTGAGCCGGCACCAGGAAGCACAAATCCCCCCAAAAACCAGAGCCGCAGGACTGGAAGTGAGCCAGCAGAGCGACCCTGCCCTCTTTCCCACTCAACTGGAGGAAAGACAGAGAACCTCACGGTCTTCCTGCCAGTCAGGTAGAAACATTGGCCCACTTGGCAAACTCCCCCCGGAATTTCGTGCTTCGCCAAGGCTCGTGTGTATCACCCGTCACGTCCCCTCATGCCCGCCGTCCCATCCTTTGCTGCCGGCTGGATGAGACGCTACACTTGTTCAGAGCCCTGGGAACATGAAAATGCTTTTTATACTTGATGTCTGGTCTTTTTCATCTGCTGTGTTACAGCATTAGGATCCTCCTCAAACCTTCTTGAGAGGGAGGCTGAATATAAATGGATAAACAATTTATCGCATTTCTAAACAGTCTTATTTTCTGCCCTCATCCGGAGGAAAGGCGTTGGCATGGGGGATGGGGTGTTGAATGTATTTTCGGTTTTCCACGTGTTGTGATGTTTTGACATCTTAAAAACCTTCCTGGCTGGAAGACGCTGCCCTCCCGGGGGCTGGCCAATTCTTAGAGACAGAAAAGGGCCCGGCCTGTCACACACCTGTGGCCTGCAAACTGCCCAGTCCTGAGCCAGACCCCCGTACGTGTCCTGAGCGCCCCAGGAGGCGATGTCCTTCTGCTTTCGTCATCCCAGGGCCAGGAGCTGGGCGTTCAGGGACAGCCCTACAGCCGGGAGCCTGCTGAATTGTTCACACCAGCCTGTCCTAACCTGTCACCCAGCCTTCCCTGGTACCTCCCCAATACAGGCCTGGCCCAGCGGGACTGTCACTCGCATGTCCTGCCTCCTGAGCTTCGCCATGTGGCCCCCGGGTGGTGGCCATGCCTCCCGCCTCCAAGACCAGGGCGGGTAATAACCTTTGCTCTTTCCCTCGTCTGTCTTGCATCCCTCCCTGTGGCCACACTGCACTGACCAGAGAGAGCCAGGGAGGAGCAGAGGAAGAGCACCCACGCAGCCCTCTGTCGCGGTCTGGGCGAAAGAGAAGAACAGGAAATTTCTCAAGAAATGGGAGGAGACCCCCCATGACAGCCTCCTTCCGATCACTCCCTCCTCCGGACGTGTTGTTTCCTCCTCCTTCCCCGTGAGCGCCCCCGCTCCGATGCACCAGGGCCAGCTCCTCGCGCCTGGTGGGCCCGAGGCTTGCCGGGGTGCACCTGCCGCATGAGCTCTCCCTGTACCCAGCCACTCCGCGAGGGCGGGGCACCCTCCACCCGTGCACTTGCTGTTTCTCGTGGGGCCGTAGGCATGTGACTCAGCCTGGTAACTTTTCATTGTTGCTACCGTGCCGTTAGCATGTTGTGGAGTCCATTTCTGCCACAAGATGCTCATCTTATCTGCTTGCTTTCCCAAGGTGAAATCTCTTCCCGATTCTCTCCCACTCACGAGTCGGAAACAAGGACAGGAGGCATTTCTTGGAACGTTGTCTTGGGATGTCATCGGTCCCAGTAATCCTTGTTGTGATTGGATGAGGAGGAGGGCGGTGGTGGCGTCATCCTCTAACGGTGCAAAGCCTTCTGGAGGTGCCACACAGAGGGCGTGACGTGGACAGCAGCCCTGCCTCCTGGGGAGTTGCACGGTGTGAAACCCGCTCCTGAGCACCTGTCCGGCCCAGCATGCAGTCCACCGCCACAAGGCAGAGATGGAATGTGACCCTTCTGAATAGCGAATCCCAAGTACTGACCTCAGATGCACGACCGGGAGCAACAGCTGGAATGGCCCAGTAAGCCAGTTCTCACCTCAGGTTCTGCCCGGCTTTTGAAACAGGATGGTTCTACACGTCCCAGAGTGCAGGTGCATTTGAATTGGGGCGCCCCGGAGAAAAACGCACAAGAAGTTCACTGCTTGGGGCGATTTCCACTGAGGTGGGCCAGCCAGTGAGAACGCCCGGCCCGCCCCGCTGGGGGCCTTCCAGGCTCGGCTCAGGCCCGGGGCAGGCCCGTCTTGTGCTGCTTCTAACCTGCAGGCAACCTGCTAACTCCACGCGCGAGCGCGAGGGCGGAGGGCGTTCGTGAAGGGCCTGCTGTGCAGGTGGCGCCCACATGTGTTTCCCCACGTTTACCATCTATCGCCTCCTGTCTCTCCAAGCCCGATGCCCGACACCAAGGTTAACGGCACACCTGGCCGCTTCCTCTCCTTGGCCACGCAACAAAATGCCCCGACCCCCATACCGTCTTCTCTCCTCCCTCCTCTCCCCACCACTCCTTCCTTCCATAAGTAAGAAATTAATTTAAGAGGAAATATTATAGAAAGGCTTAAAATAAACAACCACCTCAGCGCTACCCTCCTCCCTCTGACGGTCCGCCCCAGAGCCTATGGCTTCTCCATCCTCGTGGCTTCTCTGCTGGCTGGACCTTTGCGCCTCTTCACCCCAGGCCTTACTCACCATGTCCGGTTGTGCTCCTATCTGGCTGGATGAGGATACCTCTCAAATTGCCACCCTCTGTCATTTAGGGATGCCGTGCGAGTGCCCGCGTAGGACAGGCTCGTAACGGACATGCGCTATTCTGACTACGTAACTACTCTTCTCCAGTCCAAGTCGCGTCCTGGGACCACAGTCCCATTCTTGTGCTTTGTCTTGTTTTTCCCGAGGCTAAGAGCAGCCTCCTTTTTCCCCCACTTATGTTATTGTTTATGAGCCCATCCTAACTCTCTCCCCATCTTTTGTGTTAACCTTTCACCCCCCTTGTCGGGGTCCTGCTCCCCCTGGCCACTGCCCTGTCGGCCATCTGCTCCCCTGCTAATCTGGAGCCTTCCCCTGCAGCTCCGATGGGTTCGCTCACTCTTTACTCCTTGGGGCTCCGTGCATGCATAACCTGGGAACTGGTGAGAAATGTAGACTCGCAGGCCTGACTCCAGCCTGATCAGGCCCAGAATCTGTTAGCGAGACCCTGGGGGATGCTCGTCTGTGTTAACGTCTGAGAAGCCCCAACCAGGAGCACCTGCCAGACAGAACCTGACAGAACCGCTGCTCGAAGAGCCCAGTGAGGAGCTCACCTCCATCTGCACACGGCATGGCGTGTGCCCTAATGTCCATAACAGAGGTCCTGGGACTTCTCAGTCCGTCAGTCTCAGAGCTGGCCTCTGTGTGCTAGAGAAGGGGTGGGGGGACCGAAGAATGTTGGTATCTGACTTTTTTCAGCTTATTGACGTATAATTGACAGATAGGAATTAAATGTATTTAAGGTGGCCCAACGTGATGTTTTGATGTGAATGGACACGGAAATGATCACCACTATCAAGGTAATTAGCACATCCACCAGTTCACGTGGTTTACCTCTGTTGTGTGTGTGGTGACAACAGTTGGCCTGCACCTTCTTTGCAGATTTCAGGTGTGCGATACGATGGTGTTACCCACGGTCCCCTGCTGGGCATTAGTCCCCTGAACACATTCGGCCTGGAACGTGCCTCTTTCGGCCAGGACGTGGAAATGGCCCTCACGTACTACTTACGGGAACGTAAAATAGTGCAGCTACTTTGGAAAACAGTCTGGCAGTTCCTTCAATGACCAAACAGAAGAGTAAGCATACGGCCCAGGAACTCTCCCCCTTGATTTGTACCCCAGGAGAAATGAAACGTGTGTCCACATGGAACGTGCACGTGAATCCTCATGGCGGCATTATTCCTAATAGACAAAAGGTGGGCACAAACGGGACGAGTGACCTATCTGCACAATGGGACATGACACCACCGTGAAAAGGAGCAAAGCACTGGCCCATGCTACCATGTGGGCACACCTGAAGACATGACGCCCAGTGAAAGAAACCAGGCCCAGAACACCACGTAGTGTAGGACTCCATTCATCCAAGCGTCTGGAATAGAGAAATCGACAGAGTCAGAGACGTCTATAGTGGCTGTTCAGGGCTGGCGTCTGGAGGGGTTTGGGAAGAGAGGTGGGGACAGTTGAAGGACACTGGGTTTCTTTCTGACATGACAAAATGTTCTAAAACTGATCATGGTGATGATTGCACATGACTGTGACTAACCAACAGCCACTGAATTATACACTTTAAATAAGTGCAGTGCCTGGTACTTGACTTCTATTCCAGAAAGCTGGTTTTTAAAAAGGAACAAGATGTTGGGGCCCCCATGGCTCTGTGCTTGGAGACTACGGTGGCTGGGTCTGGGCCAGGGAGGGCGAGGAGGGGAGGGGAAACTCCCCATAGAGCTGGTCAGTTTAGGGACGACCTTCCTCCACGCTGCAGACTTCTTGGGGGCAGCCATGGATCATAAGGACGTGATCCTTGGACCCCTAGAGTCCATACCCCAAATCCCATCTGTTCCTTAGATGGTCCTGTCTTCTTCAGCCAGCTTGTCAAATACTGTCTTAAATGGCGCTTGGATCTCAGGTGCGCCTCAACCCCTGGCTTCTCTTTCTGATTTTTAACGTTAACATGAGGACTTGGGGAAATTTACTTCCTTCTTGCTTCCTATTTTCTCAACTGGACACAATATTGGGTGCCCCTACTGGGGAGCTGTCACATTCAGGCCCACGAAGTGCCTTAGGTTGAGAAAGGAATTTCTTGCGTGCACATCTTATGGCGGGTTCTTTCAGACTCTTTCGGGAGGGACTCAAAGGAAAGGCATAAATATTCATGAGGCTTCTGACATCACACAAATACTGCTCTATATCCTGTTCACGGTAGCAGCGCCTCTGATTCAGACCCTGCTCCCCTGATTAACTGCATCCCGATGGCCAGCTCCAGTGTCAGTTAAGGTACACTTATCTTTCAAATTAGCACATCGTAAGTGGAACAGAAGGCTCACGCGGCTCTCCTGTTCCAAGTAGGCATGTGAAGCGAATCCTGCATTCTAGAACAGACGCCAGCACGGGAAGAGCAAGCCCTACGTGGTAAAACTATCAGGGTACAGTTTCGATAGTGCTGAGTATCTCATGGTGAGTGTCTCACTCCTACTTCATGGTGAGGCAGCGCTCCTCAAAGCTGCCTCGGGAAGCATCTCAACCCCCAGTCTCTGTTCGTGCAGGCTCTGCCAAGACCAACTGCCCCGGGTTCTGTGAGCAGGTCACCGTCCCCAGTGGGCACATCAGGAATCAGGTGAGCTTGCTGCCACTTGTCACTCTGATACTTGGAACTGAACAAACAAAACACAAAGAGCTCAAAAATCTTTCTGGTTTCCTCACGGACTTTGGAAAACCCTGTTGAAAGTGTACCGTTCCCTTAATGTTTCTGGGGCAAACATGAGACTACGTGTTCATTTCCTGACTGCCCGGAAGGTGATTTCGTTGGCCTTGGCTGTCTTTTTTTTAATGTTTATTTATTTATGTTTTGAGAGAGAGAGAGAGAGCGGGGAAGGGGCAGAGAGAGAAGGAGAGAGAGAATCCCAAGCAGGCTCCGCACTGTCAGCGCAGAGCCCGACGCAGGGCTCGATCCCACAGATCACGAGCTCATGACCTGAGCCAAAATCAAGAGTTGGATGGTCAACCAACCGAGTCACCCAGGCACCCCTGCCTTGGTTGTCTTTAAAAAGCATGGATCCATCCTTTTACAGTGAAGAGAGCAGAAGGACACTGGCCATTGAATCCAATCCCCTTGACGTCACATTTAACTCTATAGAGTTGATGATGAGTCTGCCCCAATGACTTGAGAACCATGTTTCCCTGCAGACCATTCTTTTATCTGACACGCCCCCCCCCCATTCATGTGTTCTTCTGTATTAGAATGAATATGTCCTCTTTGTTGGACCATAAAAAATGTCAGCCCACAGGACACCCTGTTTTTACAACAAAACATCCTACCTATAGAGCTATTGTATTATAGAGCCATTGTATTAACTGATGTATTGTTATGACAGTTACCGCTACCTATAGAGGTATGTATTAACTGATGTCTGCGGACCCTGCAGGAAACGGGGGGTTTGCGTTTCAGAGACCTGTAGTGTCATTGCTTTAACTCCGGATGCTTGAGGGTTGTGGCCACTCTTTTCTTTGCTGGGAAACATCTTTGGCAATTTTTAAAGGTAAAGAACTTGACTTTGTCATTAGCAACTGCTCTAGACCGAATGCGTGTGTTCCCCCAAACCCATATGTTGACACCTACTCCCCCAGGGTGATGGTGGAGACCTCAGGATGGAATTAGATATAAAAGAGACCCAGAGAGCCCCTTGACCCTCCCCCATGTGAGGATACATGAACCAGGAACAGGCCCTCACCAAACACAGAATCCGCCGGCTCCCGGGTCTTGAACTTGCAGCCTCCGGGGCTGTGAGCGATCAGTATGGTTCGTTTGAGGCAGGCAGTGTCTGGGATCTGTTATAGCAGCCTGGACAGGGTAAGACAACAGCTCTGAACCGGCAAAGAATTCAGAAGGACCATCTGGTAAGGATTTCAAAGGACAGCGTATAAAAATATGTGACTTGTAAGGCATGGTTTCTCTAGGTGCCTCTTTAGCGCAGCTTTTGGCTCTTCAGCTGTGCATCTAACTCTCTTGTCTGCTCTGATCCAAAGCAGCAAGAAAGATGTTTGCCTTGAAAAGACCTATTTTTCTGATTTTTTTTGGCGTAGGTAAGAGAATGAATGGCCTCTTGCTCATCCTTATTTGCATTAGCCCTACGGAAAATGAAACACAGCAAGATGGCATCCAAATGCTTTCTCCCTGTTTGGTGTCGTTCACCTTTGCTCTGGGAAAGTCGCTGTAGCTGGAAAGTCACTTCCGTATCTCTCTGTCCTCCGGTTGCTTGTGTATCTCCAAGAGCACGCCAATGAGTGTGCTGAAGTGCCTGCCTTGGAGAGGCCAAGTCACCCGTATTGTGGCTTTCTCTCATATGCCTGGTGTCTCCAGTGACAGAGACACTGGTGGGGTCAGCAGGATGCACCGGGAGCCTGGGAGCCCAGCGTGGCCCCAGTAGAGCACAACATCCCCCTGCCTGGAGGCACTCCTTTCTACCGGTTACTATATATTAGCCCTCACCTCGCTGGGGAGAATATTTATGAGAAATCTAATGGACCATCAACGCCAGAAGATGGCCTGAGCCTCATCCAGCCTCTGGGAGCCCAATACTCTGGTGCTCTGAGAAATTAGCCTCAGATTCTATCTCCTATTTGCAACAAGTACTCAGAACAAACCAGAACTTAAGTATATTTCTTTTCGCTCTCTTGCAAAGTATAAGCACCTTGCAGAATGCGTTTGGTAGATCAAGACTGTAAGCGACTTTTATCTGCAATATCTTCCTGTATAAAAAAAAAGAAAAAAAGTACGGCACAAATATCATCAATGAAGAAAGCTTTTGAAGAGGCAGCGGGCTATTACTTCTTAAACACTCTTCTCCCCAGCGTGCAGAATAGAAGATTGCTGAGGCAGCTGTTTATGGGAAGTAATTATTATCCTTTGCCGGCACCGAGGAGTAAAGGGAGATAATTTTTAAGAAGTAGAAGGCACCCAATTCCAGAAGATGTTGCTGATTAATTTTCTCACTGCTTTCATTCAGGCTGCTTGCTTGATCCGGAAATGGGTTTCTGACTAGAAAAACAGCGCAAAGCGGGACAAAGAGAGCACGTTCTCAGGCAGCATTTGCAACAGACGCTCGTTCTGTTCTCTGCCCCTCAACTCCTTAAATGGGAAGAGACTTGGGGCTTCACTCTGCTCCCCGCTCTGGAATGGTAAATAGGGGGTGATGTGTGCCGGGAGAGCACATGGAGAAATGTCTCCCCCCGCCCCCGATCGCAGACTATAAAAGCGGTAACTGTTATGTATCCTGCTGTTGGCACACAGCTTACAGTTAACTGCATGGAAACAGGCCATCGTTTACCACGGAGGCTTGTAAAAATCATTCATCTACAGCAATGTTACTTAAAAATAATCTGGAGTGCCAGGGTGGCTCAGTTAGTTAAGCATCCAACTTTGGCTCAGGTCACGTTCTCCTGGTTGGTGGGTTCGAGCCCTGTGTCGGGCTCTGTGCTGACAGCTCAGAGGCTGGAACCTGCTTTGGATTCTGTGTCTCCCTCTCTCTGTCGCTCCCCCACTCGTTCTCTCTCTCTCTCTCAAAAATAAACATTAAAAAAATAAAAAATAATCTACCCTCCCCAACACACACACGCACACACACACATATGCACATCCTAATCCCAAAGGTAACACAGAGGACCCTGAAATGGACAGAAATAGCAGTCTGACGTAGGGTTTGTAACTTGAGATACTCAAGCTTTCTCGGGGCTGTTCACATTCCAAGCATTGCATTCGTGGAAGGAAGGACACCGGCCTGGGGAATATTCTGCGCATCTCTGTGCAGAACATCCGAATCTCAGTTTCCTCACCTGTAAACTGGGCCCTCCTAAGACCTGCACCACTGACCTTACAAAGTTCTCTTGGAGATCGAATGAGATAATGGCTCTCAGGTTGCGTTGATAACTTATAAATTAGATTCAAACATCGTAAGGTTTATTGTGACTTTGCTTCAAATGAAGCAGGAGTGTCTTGGGTATGTGACACTCCATGCACTGGGGCATTAAAACAATTTATTAATAGAGTCGACCTGGTTGTTTTTACTTCCTATATGAATAGTGGTTGTTTGTTTACCAGGTAATGTGAGATGAAAATGTACACCCTATTTCTCTTTTCTTAGCAATAATAATCACAGCTTATACTTTGTTATCATAGTTATAAGAAGTAATAATATACTTTTATGGGTAGGTAAAACCAGCAGAACTTATACCCATGCGGGCTTTCTGCTGGCTAGACGCTTCTATGAGCATTACACAGATTAACTCACTTGATCCTAACCAACAACCCTATGCATACCGTTCTGCCCATTTTCTAGCTGGGGAAACTGAGGCATGGGAAATTTAGTGAGCTCGTTGATGGTTGCAGCTCACTAGTGACAAAGCCAGGACAAAACCACGGGCAGTCAAATTCTAGAATCTGCATTCTTACCCAGATGCTGTCCGTGCTAGCTTTTTTTTCTATACCATCAGAGAAAGAACAGGTTTGTATTGTTGGGTATAGAAATTTCCAAGTTGCCTTGTAATAACCTGAGTTAATGCCTTCCTTATGACATTCCTTCAAAGGAAAAACAGTTTTATCTTGTTTTAGAAAAGGGGAAAAGCTATTTTAAAAATGAAGTCCTCTGTCTACAGTCACCTGCTCACAGCCCTGAGATTAAAAGCTATGGTCTGTGATTCTGTGGCTTGTTCACTGTTCCAATGGCCCAATGAAATGATCAATTATGTGCCGTAATTCTAAGGCCTGGACAGAGAACCCTGGCACCTGGGTGGACGCCAGCCACCAGTGCTCTGCTCAGACGGGAATCACAGCAGAATGCAGGGGAGAGTGACATCACCGAAGAGACGGCTCGAACCTACTTTCGTTCCTGTTTTAAGTTGCCAACCAGCAACCTTGAGTATTTTCATTAGGAACCGTTGACGCGGCCTCCGCGGCTGGCCGCGGATGACCGTGGGTTGGCCTGCGGGTCGAGGACAGCTGTTGAGTGGCACACAGATGTGCGGTAGCAGGCGTGTCTCCGGGGGCGCTTCCTGCCTGCGGAGCGGAGGTGTAAGGGCTCCCTTCCCCCACCCCAAGCCGACCTGGGGCTCCCTCGCGGGCACTGCGCACACTGAACAACTCTGGTTTTGTCCCCGCCGCGGAACTGACTGCAGGCAATGAGGAAGGAGCGGTGTACCGGGACGACCGCGTGATACGCGGCCAGGGCCACAGGCGGCACAGGCACCAATAGAAGCTGAATCTCAGGGGCGCCTGGGGGCTCAGACAGTTGAGCGTCCGACTTCGGCTCAGGTCATGATCTCACAGTCTGTGAGTTCGAGCCCCGCATGGGGCTCTGTGCCGACAGCTCAGAGCCTGGAGCCTGCTTCGGATTCTGTGTCTCCCTCTCTCTCTGCCCCTTCCCCGCTTGCTCTCTGTCTCTCTCTCTCAAAAATAAATAAGCATTAAAAAAATGTTTTTAGAAAGCTGAATTTCAAAAACAGCTGAATGCAGGTGGACAGCTAAAACAACAGATGAATGAATGAATGAAGCAGGTAGAGAAGCACGCACACATCACACCCACAGATTCAGCGCACACACAGGCACGCATCTGTGTCTGTGTTTCCAGTTCCACTTGTGACTTTTCTAGTAAGCGGCTGCCCAGCAGAACCACACTAGACCCCTTATAAATATGTATGGTGACACTTGTCCCCCAAATCAACCCCCTTTGCCTCCTGACGGAACACTCAGGGAGCTCAGAGGCGGGTCCCTGGCTGCCTTTTCACCCTGACATGGCAGGAGGCCCGGCACCTGTGGGCGGAGAGGCTGACGTGGCCGTGCCCGCGCGCCCCGCCTTGGCAGTGAGGGTGCAAACCCTGCGCGAGGCGCTGACGAAGCCGGCTCCCGGGTGTTCTTGGGGGCCCCGCCCCGCAGAAGTGCAAGTGCCAGGAGCCTCTCCAATTCCTTCTCGTGCATCACACGAAGTCACGCCTGGAAAACGTAAGCCCGAACGACACGCGGGAGGAGGACGACCCGTGGGAACTTTGTGCTTTTCTGCTCAATTTTTCTGTGAACTATAAGCCGCTCTCCAAAATAAAATCTTTTAAGTAAAAAGCCAGCCTGCGTGAGGAAACGATTGCACGCGCAAATAGCAGTGTTAAAAACACCTGCCAACCCGCCTCCAAGAAAGCCTCATTATACTTTTGGTTTATCAACCTGCTGTTCGCTGGGGGGGATCCCGGCTTCCCTCGATTCCCAACGGTGACCCGAGACCAGCCCGCGGAACCTCCGTGGCCGGAGCCTCGCTGAGTGACACCCAGGGGACCCTTGCCGTGGTGCTTCTGCTCTGGGCATTTGGAGAACATCGGAAGGCATCCTCAGCCCTGACATAAAAATTGGAGGAACAAACAAACTGAACCCGTGAGCCCCTTCCAAGTATTCAACAGATACTTACTGAGAGCCCGTGAGCGCTTCGTCCTCCGCTACCACTGGGTGGTTGAGGCCAGAAACGCTGCTCTCGTCTCTGTCCGGAGGCACAAAACACATCCCGGAGTGCTTTCCGAAAGAGAAGGAGAGGTCATGGGAGGAAAGCAACTTTCACCGACATCATGGCTTGGGTTGCTCAGGTAGCCGCGGAATTCTTATACCCTGAGAGAGTATTGGGGCCTCATAGGGGAGGGTAACGAAGTCCCTCACTCTCTCTACACCTGGGGGTTGGGAAACCCCACCGCCCCAGCCATGTGCGGGTCCTGTCTCCAGCCTCCTGCCCAGTGCTGGGTCTGCCTTCCTCCTGCCCTCCTCCCGGCTCACCGCATACCCCGTCCACACACACTCACCTCACCCACTCACCCCCACACCCCAGCCACACACCCAAGTTTTTCATGTATTGAAGCGTCAGTTTTCTCACCTGAAAACACACAAAAAACAGTAGTGAAGCCTCCCTTTGGAAGACTGCTGTGAAGTGTACCTGGGGTGGTACATTCAGGTAGATGTGTGGGTACATACAGAGGTGGCCACCAGCGCTCCCCTTCACTGTGTGTGAACAGTCCCCCTCCACCCTGGGGAGGTCTATTTTTCTCCCCTCGAATCTGGCTTCTGTGACCTGGTTGACCAATGAGGCTCAGTAGAAGTGACCCTGTGACGTTTTCAGCAAACTCGCCAGATATCCAGATTCTCCGTCATGGATGGAGGCCGTCTGGTCTACCACAAGCAGTGGACGCGTGGAGGACCCTGGTGGAGCCAGCTGGGACCCCAGCATGGGAAGGAGGCCTTCCCAGCCACCATCTGAACACAGTCTTGTGAGTGACACTCCAAGGCCAGCAGGAACACCGTGTGCACCCACACGCTAGTGGGAATGGACGAACTCGCGCTCAAAGCCCTTACGTTTGTGTGTGTGATTACACGTCTTTAATGTCTGCTTGGGGGCTGAGCGGGGGTCCGGTGAACACAGGTGTCGTTCACGTCCCATGCCCTCCCACCCTCAGGATGCACGACACCGCACTCACCAGGAAGGAGGGAGATGTGTCTGGCGTTGTTTCTCCCATTCTGTCCCCACCCTCAACACTGCACACGGCATCGTAAGATGTTTCGAGAAAAGCAACTCAGCCTTAAAATATGTTTAAACCTTCAGACCAGCCTTCAGTCTACCAAACACGGATGGTTACGGCGTCACAGCGGACTTGTGTGAACAACTCCAAGTATTTGTGGTCCACAGGTTACGTTGTAAACGCAGTATAGGAGTTTATGTGTTGCTCACACAAATGTGTTTATTTGGACTGATTGAAAGCTATTCTAAAGCAAAACCCTGGACCAGTCTCTACCTCTGTGGTGTCACACAGACTTTTCTACATTCTTTTGTCCACCATGTACTATCTTGCATTCACTCTTGCATTACTTAGAAGCTTTTATATTTCCCCCCTAAATTCTCCCATGCTTATGGAGGATTAACTCCTTGAGAACAAAGGCATGCATCAGAATTTCTTGACACGCATCAATCACGGTACTTAGCAGAGTCCTTGGCATAAAGAAGGAGCTCAGTAAATGTGCTAAGAGCCAGAGAATTCTTAAGAAATATTTACGGATGATCCCAAGTTAGCACAGATGATTTCAAAACAAAGATATGGAAGATTTGCTCTAGGCTGGCGAAAGAAAAATATTTTTGAAAAGAAAAGGAGCAGATTAGCTAATTTTATTTAAAAATAGAATTTAAAAAATTCTTTGTTAAATTTAGGTTCCGTTTTCTAAATAAAAAATAGAAGCCGTGCGTGTGTGTGTGTGTATGTGTGTGCATGCGCGTGAACATGTGTATTTGCCTCTCTGGTGGTATCACTTATGCACATTTATGGTCTTATGCTGGAGTTGGATAGTTTCGTATTGCTTTCGGGAAAGGACAGCAACAACACTGAAATTTTTGGTGTCAGAACGTTCCCCCTTTATTTACTGCAGGCTGAGCCAACAAACCTTATTATTCCCCATAAACAACAGCAACAACAAAAAAGCACCCCATAAAAATTAAATTGTGAAACCTGAATTATTTATGTGATTTCATTTGTTGGATGCATTTTGTGCCACTGAGCCTAGCTTCTTTCTAATGTCATAAGACCATTAGGAACTGTAATAATCTTCAGGGGATTTATCAACCCTTGCAGAATGGGGTGAGAGCCAAGGAAGGAGATTAAGGATACTGGTGAAATTAATCAAGCTTTTCTCCGCGTACGGGCCAAGAGCACGCGGTCGGTTATGATTCAAGCATTTTACACAGTAGGAACGCAATTTGACCACTTCCATATGTTGAGTGTAGAATGATGTTAGTCTTTCCCAAAAACAATCCCATAAAAATGTCGATACTTGAGTGGACTACTAGCTTTATTCACCAAAAGGGGAGTTTACATACAGAAAGGGAATGAGTGTTGATACTCACTAGCTCACTGGGAGACATTACATTTTAATCCCGCTACCGAAGCCAGGCTGGCTGATGTACACCAAGAAGACATGGGGAGATGTGGATACAGAGACGCTCATACATCACTGTTTTCTTGACCATAAAAGGAGCTGGCATATGTTCCCTTGTGAAATCCGAACGGGCTGCAGTCAGTGGCCTCGAAATATGAGCTTTTCCTTCTCACTTGAGGCAATGTTGAAGCTTTCTGGAATAGATAGAGGCCATCACTCCAGTCCTAACACAAAATGAAAGCATCATTGTGGGAGCAATTTTGAAAATGTATGAACTTCATAAAATGTTCCATTTTCCGCATTGTGAGTTTGGCTGCACAATCAGATCATCAGAGATCAGGAAAACTACCTTATGAAGGCCCCAACCCTGTTTTTCCTATTTGTATGATGCTAATAGAGAATAAGGCATTTGCCATATAGCATATTTATCAATAATGAGACAGGAAATAAATGCATCGCCTTATATTCCATGCAAAACATGGCATTTTATATGCCAGGCAAGACCCAAGAATGAGGTAGCCAACAATTTCAGAGATATTTTCAATGAAGTCATTACGTATTTATCACCAAAACCATGTCTCCAATTTCTACATAACGAGGCTTAAAAAGACTCTTCATTAGGTCCACAGTAAAGGTGTCTGCCTCATCAGATGAATAAAAAGAAAACTTGGAATATAAATTTGCTCGTTACTATTTCTTGTTTTGTTTTGTTTTGTTTTCAAAATGAACCACCAGCTCCAATATCACTCCAAAAAAAAAAAAAAAAGAAAGAAAGAAAGAAACCATAAGTGTCAGAAACAAACTGACCGGTGGATGCGACACTTTCCAGCCTTTCCTTCAGATGCCTCAGTGAAACAAACGTGGGTGGCTTTCAAGAAAAAGCAGATTTATTTTTGAAAGGCTCTGACTTCGGGTCGTCAAGAACACGGAGAACCTTCTATTTTCTCCCCAAAAGAGTTGAGAGACCCCTGATGGTTCCCAATGGAGGACATAGCACATACCCGTGTCTTGATTGGTCAGGCCATTGGCTCACACGTGGTACTGAAAGAAACCCGGTAAACGACGCGCAAGTGAAAAGCCATGAAAAGTTCTCCAACTTGGCGAAAGAGTTTGGAGTTGTTCTCCAGTTGACTGCCACAATTTCCTCAAGGGAACTGCTAATTTTCTGATGGGAGAGCTATCTTTTGTTCTGCAGAGACACCCACACACCCCAACTCAAGTCGACACTCAAATAACATAGATATGGGGTGTTTTGTTTGTACGGGGTGTGTGCGTGAGAGAGTGTATCTCACACACAGTAGTGGTTCTACAACCTAATTCAACCTGGGGGTAGAAGAGGAGGAGGAAGACAGAAATAAGATGTTTTTGTTTATTTTTTTTATTAATAACTATTTTTAGAGCAGTTTTAGTTCACAGCAAAATTGAAGGTAATGTACAGATTTTCCACATACCCACTCTCCCCCCCTTATTCCCACCCATTGTCAACACACACACTGGTCCTATTCATTACAGTGATGAGACCACACTGACACGTCATCATCACACAGAGTCTGTAGATGACCTTAGGGGTCACCCTCGGTGTTGTCCGTTCTGTGGGTTTGGACAAATGTATAAGGACGTGTATCTACCAATAATATAATCATACAGGGTATTTTCTCTTTTTCAAGTTTATTTATTTATTCTGAGAGAGAGAGAGAGAGAGAGCAGTGGGAGTGCAGAGAGAGAATCTCGAGCGGGCTCTGCAATGTCAGTGCAGAGCCCGACACGGGGCTCGATCTCAAACCATGACCTGAGCTGAAACCGAAAGTCAGACGCTTCACTGACTGAGCCGCCCAGGCGCCCCTCACACAGTGTATTCTCAATGCCCAAAAAATCCCCTCTGCTCCTGTTCATTCTTACACACACACACACGTACACACACCCCTGACAACCACTCATCTTTTAGTGTCTCTAGCCTTTTCCAGAATAGTCATAGAGTTGGGATCACACTGCTGTAACCTTCTTAGATTATTCACTTAACAATAATATTATTCACTTAACATTATTATTCACTTATCAATATTACTATTCACTTGATATTATTATTCACTTAACAACATTATTATTCGCTTAACAATATTATTATTCACTTAACAATATTATTCACTTATTATTATTCACTTAACAATATTATTATTCACTTAACAATATTATTATTCACTTAACAAGGTGCACTTAAGTTTCCTCCATGTCTTTTCATGACGTGATTGCTCATTTCTTTTTAGCTCTAAATAACAAGTCTATTGTCTGAAAGGACCACAGCTTATTTATCCATCCACCTGCTGAAGGATATCTTGGTTGCCTCCAAGGTTTTGGCAGTTATGAATAAAGCTCTATAGACATTCATGTGCAGGTTCTGGTGTGGAATTGTTACTTTTCTAAACTTCTTATTTGAAAATAGTCGCAGATTCACAGGAAGTCACAAAGATAACACAGAGAGCTCCTGTGTACCTTTCGCCTGGTTCCCCCCCAACGGTTGCCTCTCACACACTCGCAGTGCAATGTCAAAAGCAGGAAATAACCTGGGTACAACATACGTGCCTAGTTTTACGCCACTTTGTGCAGAATTGTGTAACCACCACGGGTTCTACCAGACACGGGATATTTTATCACCGCAAACGCCTCCCTGGTACTACCCTGGTGAATTGGATCCTGGTGAACGTATCCAAAGATACGTTCAATTCTTCACCCCCGTACCCGGGGATGTAACCTCGTTTGGAAATAGGGCCAAGGACCACCAAGGATTGCCAGCGGCCACCAGAGACTGGGAGAGGTAAGGAAGGATCCGAATCCTCCCTCGCAGGCTTTGGAGGGACCGTGGCTCTGCGAACACCATGGTTTTGGACTTCTGCCCTCCAGAATGGTGAAGGAGTAAATTCCTGTTGTTTTTAGGCACCTGCTTTGTAGTCGTTTTTTACGGAAGCCCTGGAAATCGAGTGCATATCTCTTCTTAGCCACGCCTACCGCCTCTGCTCCCCACCCCTCTCCTTAGCCCCTGGCAACCACTACTCCATTTCCCTTCTCTCTAATTCTCTGGTTTCCAGAATGTTATGTAAATAGAATTATACCGTAAGTGACCTTTTGAGATGGGTGCTTTTTTACTCAGCGTAATGCCCTTGAGATCCGCTCAAGTTGCTGTATCCACAGTCTGTTACGGTTTGTGGCCCAGTGACACTCCCCGGTAGGGATGTGCCGGCACCTGATTAACCATCGATCTACTCGGGGACACTTGGGTTATTTCCAGTTTGGGGCTATGACAATTCAAGCTGCTTTAAACAACTACCTACCTTCATTAGTGCTTCATT
This sequence comes from Lynx canadensis, assembly GCF_007474595.2. NCBI lineage: Eukaryota > Metazoa > Chordata > Mammalia > Carnivora > Felidae > Lynx > Lynx canadensis. The sequence goes on along the minus strand of NC_044309.1, from coordinate 3,063,308 downwards.
AGGCAAAAGTTTTCATTTTTCTGGAATAAATGCGGGATTATACAGTAAATGTATAGTTAGTTTCTCAAGAAACCGCCACACTGTTTTCCAGAGTGGACCATACCGTTTTATATTCCCACCAGCAATGTATGAGGGATGTAGGTTCTCCGTGTAGATGCCAGCAGTTGGCGTTGACAGGATTTTTTATTTTAGCCGATATAGCAGGTATGTAATAATAATTCATGTGGCTTTTAAACCTGAATTTGCCCAAGAGCTCGTGATGTTGAACACCATTCCATGTGCTTTTCTGCCATTAAAAATCCTTTTCGGGACAACATCTCTTCATGTTGTTGGGCCATTTTCTAATTGAATTGTTTGTTTTAATGTTAAGTTTAAGAGTTCTTTATATATTCTCCATACTAGTCCTTTGTCAGATATGTGGTTTACAAGTACTTTCTCCATCTGTAGCTCATCTACCCGGGGTCTTTCTCTCAACAGTCTTAAAGCTCTTATCAGAGTCCTTTACAGGGCAAATGTTTTTAACTTGATGAAGTCCACTTTATGGTTTATAATTTTTTTTTTCTTTTCTGGATTATGTTGCTGATGTCATATCTAAGGACTCTTCACCAAATCCTAAGTTCTGAAGACTTGTTCCTATGTTACTTTCTAAGAATTTGATAGTTTAACATTTTATGTGTAAATCTATGACCCATTTTTAATCCTTTTTTGTGTAAGGTATGAGGTTGAGATTCCTTTTTTTTTTTCATTTTACCTACAGATAATTTCTCCATGATTTCATTTATTTATATCCTTTTTACTCTAAAATTAAAATAAATCAGGGGCACCTGGATGGCTGAGTCGGCTGAGCATCCGACTTCAGCTCAGGTCATGATCCCATAGTTTGTGAGTTCGAGCCCCACATCAGGCTCTGTGCAGACAGGTCAGAGCCCGGAGCCTGCTTCAGATTCTATGTCTCCTCTCTGTCTGCCTTCCCCACTCTCACTCTGTCCCTCTCTCTCTCTCTCTCAAACATAAAATAAAACATCAAAAAAATTAATTAAAATAAATCAGCTTTCCTCATTTTTGAGAGTTGTATAATAACTCCTATAACAATAAATGTAAGGACTAGTGAAAACTGAATGTCTAAGAAATAAATACTTGTGTGGAGCTTTTGATTGTTTTTAACTTTTATTTAATGATTTTGGCTGCTACAGCTTTAGAAATACATACCAACATAGCGAGTTGCTAACAAGGTTTTCATCACCCAGGAGTTGATCTGAATCAACCTTAGCAACCTAGATGCTCAGTGCAGGTGCATATAAACCTAGAATCATGAGTTTTCATATCAGGAAACTACTTCTGGAACAAAGCAAGATATAAGAAGATGTTCTTTGAAAGCATAGGAAATTAGCATGTCATCTGGGAAGGAGTTAAGAATAATCAAAAAACCAAGGACGAGAGGTCTGTATGGGCACAGTGGCTTTCTTCCTCAGGGAGCAAAGCTGAGACACATTGCCAGCACTGTCCCCTCTGAAAGCTAAGTCATTTATCTCCCCTGGATCCCAAGCATCATCTCAATATCTACCAGAGCCTCCTTTTGGAATTGCCCTCAGTCACGTAAGAAACTACCAGTAATTATTTCTTTAAAGTCATGCACATGCAACACACACACACATACACAACTATCAAAAATGTCGACACACTAGTTGGACATTCCTTATTTACCATAATTGATGGAATCTGACTTCTGACTGCAATATATCAGCTCCACTTTCATATGACACATTGCTAGGGTTAAAAATGTTTTTTTAATGTTTATTTATTTGAGAGAGAGAGAGAGAGAGAGACAACATGTGAGTAGAGGAAGGGCAGAGAGAGAGAGGGAGACACAGAATCCGAAGCAGACTCCAGGCTCTGAGCTGTCAGCACAGAGCCCGACGTGGGGCTTGAACCCATGAACCATGAGATCATGATCTGAGCTGATGTTGGACACTTAACTGACTGAGCCACCCAGGTGCCCCTTTGGTTAAAATTTTTTTAAAGATTGGGCTTTGCTTAGAAGAAAGAGAAAGAAGGAAGGAAGGAAGGAAAGAAGGAAGGAAGGGAGGAAGGAAGGAAGGAAAGAAAGAAAGAAGGAAGGGTGAGAAAGAGAAAGAAAGAAAGAGAGAGAGAGAAAGAAAGAAAAAGAAAGAAGGGAAAAAAAAGCAGAAAGGAAATACAAACGTGTATAGGTTGTCTCACTTTGGAAGTATGCACCCTTCCAAAGGGATTATCTTAAAGACAACCACTTTTTAGTGTATAAGTTTGAGTATGTCCTTTTAAAATCCATAAACACTGCTTTTTTTTTTGAAAAATGGTAGTATTTAATTAAACATACTTGGGAAAATTTACCTGATTAATTTTTCTTTTAAAAAATGCGTTCTTGGGGCGCCTGGGTGGCTCAGTCAGTTGAGGGTCCGACTTCAGCCCAGGTCATGATCTTGTAGTTTGTAATTTCGAGCCCTGCGTCCAGCTCTGTGCTGACAGCCGGGAGCCTGGAGCCCGCTTCGGATTCGGTGTCTCCCTCTCTCTCTGCCCCTCCCCTGCTCCTGCTCTGTCCCTCACTCTCTCTCAAAAATAAATAAACATTAAAAAAAATTTTTTTAATGTGTTCTTTCCAGGTTTCGGTCCAGCTAGAGACACCCCCTTCCCAGTATTATTTTTGGAGCTTTATATATTTTCCTTGGCCAGGAGAAGAACATTGTGGTTCAGTGAAATTACATGGGCCAGACTTTTATATAAAACGAGTGGATAACACACACATTTATTTTGGCCCTTTCGTGAACTCCCACTGCAAAATATGGAAAAAGATGTTTTGAAAGATATAAACTCGCAATCATTTTTTTTTTAAATAGCGTAGGAAAGAAAAGCAGCTTCGTTTTTGGAAGCTATGCAGAGGGAGTCCCGTTTCCAGAAATAAGGCACACCGGGTGATTCAGATTATCTTCCCCTTTGAAAGTAATAAAAGGATGATTGAACTTCTAATGCAGTTCATTTTAAAGTTACTGGCCAGGCGACAGGGTAATAAGTGATTTTCAGGGTGGACAACACGTTGGGGACCCAGAGAGGTTAGCCAAGCACAGAACAACTTTTGTCCTGTGGGCACCGGCCAGACCAAGCGGAAAGGAACCGAAATTTCATGAGTTCTTAAGGTCTGGCTACGTACAAAAGCAGGGGCTTCACCAGGAAGTCCTGCCCCGGGAGAGCTGGGGTCGGAAAGCCCAGGTTCTCGGTCGAATCTCCAGCGAGACAGATGTAAACCCCATCCTGAAACACACCGTCCACTCGTGCCCTCGGAGCAAAAGGGAAGATGCCCTACACCCCATAAAGGGCAGGTGGAAAACACAACGAAACAAAGGCGAAACCACAAACCCACCACAAAAGCAAGCTTATCGCGAAACGTCGCAGTCTGGCCCCTCCAGACCAGGGACAGGTCGGAGTGAGGCTCTCTGTCCGCAGCAGCATTGGGCGAAGGTACCAGGGGCAGCGTCAGGGTGACAGACGGACGCACGGATGGGGAGGGAAAGAACAAAGGGTGTGCCTTTCCGACGGCAGGACTGTGCACGTGGACAAAATGCAACACTCAAGTTAGTAAGAGAATCGGGCTGTTGTGTCTCCAACAGCAGAGGCAGAATGGGCCGTGGAGGGTGAGGGCAGGGGATGCGGCCGGGGCCTCGGGGAGGGTGTTTGCATGGAGTTCTCAGCTTGAAGGAAATGAGTGGATCTTGTGGAGGGGGGTAGCTTTGTGTGACTCACATCTTTAAAAAATGAACCCACTTTCTTCGCCCCAGGAAGGCGAGGAGGAAGCCAGAAGGAAGCGAGGGGCTGGGGGCAGAGGTCAAGGGCACCCGTGGGTTCGGCTACGGGATCCGCAGGAACCATAAGGCCTGATTAGATGTTGGGTCTCAGGTCATCAAGGATGACTTTTAAGCCATGTCTTTAATAAAAGGTAGGTAATAATACTATTGACAGAAACGAGGAGGATGGGACTTGTGAGGTAGCGACAGCACAATGAGCGTGTGAGACACTCGTCACAAGCGGGAGGGTTCCTGAGCGAGCGGATGTGTGAGTGGGTCCCTACACCAGGGATGTACCTCTGGGATTTCCCAGTGTGGAGCTGGTGGTTAAAGTCACGGCTTTAGATGAGCCCTGCTCTGGGACGGCGCGTGGAAAAGAAGCGGGGATGGAAGGAAGGGAGTCCTGCAAGGGCCAATAGCTCGGGGAGGACAGGGGCGGCCGGCGGGGCAGGAGAAAACCGTGGCAAGATACGCTCGGTGACCCGGTCTCGGTGCCGCCGCCATGGCGGGCCAGCAGGTGACCGGGAGCCCCGTGGCCTGGACAGGTGGTTTCTGGGAAGCTCCGGGAGCGGCCAAGCGCTTACAGTGAGCTGGGGGGAAGGGGGAAGAGGGGAACCAGAGACCGTGAGTCATAGAGATCACATTTTGTGAGAATGGAGGCAAGGCGCGGTGTTGGAGGGAGGGCCCCTGCGTCCTGGAGGAAGCAGGGGACACGGGGTGACGCGGGGCTCAGGCTTGCAGAAAGCAGGGAGGACGAGGGTCGGTGTCGGGCAGTGGAGGGCAGACGTGGAGGACAGGAGCCAGCACGGACGTGGCCGGGCGGGATCCTGTCCTGCTGCAGGGGTGAGGAGGCAGGGTAGTGAGTGGGGCCCAGTGAGGACTGTGGGTCCCACCCCGCTTGGCGCCTCTGGCCTCAGACTTACACGGTCCCTCCAGAGTGGCTGTCCGTGCGGCCCACTACCAAGGTCCAAGGTCGTCAGCCCCTCTGCCACGTCAGCTTCCAGAAGCAGGCAGACAGCAGATTCTCTCTTCCTCCACCTTTCTGTTCAACTCGGGCCCTCGGTGGATGGGATGACGCCCCCACACTTTCACACGCTGCCGGTCCCCACGCCGGGCTCTCCCGGGAACACCCTCTGTGACACACCCGAAATCATGCCGGACCAGCCGTCTGGGCATCCTGTGGCCCCAACAAGTTGACCATAAACTTAACCAGCACAACGCGCTGCCTAGCCACACGAGTGCGTCTGGCAGGTGCAGAGTAGCTGGAGGTGACCCTACGACTTCCGGGCCCGGCCCATCAGACACCACCAGCAGCAGCTGCCTGCTGGCCAGGTGGTGAGGACCGGGGCGTCTGGGCAGGTCCACCTCCGAATGGGGGCGCTCAGTAAGGTCAAGGCCCTCCCAGGGTCAGGGGGAGCCTCTCGCATCCCTCCGGGGCCTGAACAGACGGAAAAGGCTGAGAAAGGAGAACCCGCCTTCTTTTTTCTGCATCACTGCCGGGGTCACTGCTGGGAGGGGACAGCTCCTCTCATCTTCCCGGAGCCTGGACGGGGACTCACACCCTCGGCTTCCCGGTTCTCAGGCCTTCGGACTCAGACTGGGTTCTGCACCGCTTTCCTGGGTCTCCGGCTCGCGGACGGCCGACGGTGGGAGCTCTCACCCTCCCTAGTCACATGATAAATCTCTCTCACAGATACGATCTACATATGCGCACGTGTCCACGTCTATATAGCGTATTATCCAGATACACCCTGCATGGATACATATCTTCCTGGTCCCCTTTCTCTGCAGAGCCATCGGCTCCCTCTCTGCCCGCCTCCCAGGAAGGGGAGAGAGGACAGTGACGTGACAGCGGCTTCCCACACCAGTCCCACTGTGGGCTCACGCGGTGGCCGGGGGGCGCTTCTCTTTGGATTTCAGCCCCTTCGTCTGCATTAGGACTACGATGGCCTACACTACGTTCGCTGCTTGTCGTACAACCAGACACACGGAGAGCGCTGGAGAGACGATGGACACCACGCACAGAGGGGGCGGTGCACACACTGGGTTTACGCCGGGTGGTGTTGTGTTCAGAGAGTCACAGAGCAAGCGAAGCCACGTCGCAGATTTTAGCCGTCGGGGCGTCACCTGTACAATGTATTCACTGCGTGCAGCTCGGTCCTTTGTAGTCATCGGAAACGAGACCCCTGCCGGAAAGCCAAATGTTTTCGCTGAACAGTTCATGTGGACTCGTTCTCCTACGTTTATTGAATAAAAGGCTGATTCCAGAGAGAGAACTGAGCTGACAAATTCTTCAAAACAAGCGCATGGAGGGCACTCCAGCATATGCCTTCCTTTGTGTACTCCTCTGTGAGAGACTCACATCTTCTCTATTTAAAAACAGATTTCCTCGGGCGCCCGCGGAAGGAGGGTGATAACACGCGTGTGCATTGCAAACACCCCCAGGTAAGAGTGGGGGGAGCTCGCAGGGGCCCCACAAGACCGGCAAAACTTTGTGTGGGCTGAAGGGCCCTCACGGAGGAGATTTAAATCAGGGAAGCGTCAAAGAACCTCACACACGGTGATTGCCCCCCAAGGCCAAGTTGAAGCAAAAGACCTTATAGGAGCTTTGTATCAAAGAAAAGCTTTTATCAGCCTTCTGCGGCTTCTATTTAACTTGCCATCGTGATTGTATTCTTCTCTGACACCAGGATTTTTCATGCGGGCGTGAGAGGGAGAAGACAGGACGGATGGCCAAAATGTCAATAGAGAGGGGGCTTAAGGAATCGTTTTATTTTATAACAGTTTAAAAAAATTGTATTACTTAGGTGAGTTGCATTTCTCATGCCTAAGTTTTAGCAATAATATTTTTCTTTTTTTAATTATTTTTTTTAATGTTTATTTATTATTGAGAGACAGAGCACAAGCAGGGGAGGGGCAGAGAGAGAGGGAGGCTCAGAATCGGAAGCAGCCTCAGGCTCCGAGCTGTCAGCACAGAGCCCGACGCGGGGCTCGAACTCACAAACCACGAGATCATGGCCTGAGCCAAAGTCGGATGCTTAACCGACTGAGCCACCCAGGCACCCCTAGAGATAGTACTTTTCGATGGGAATTTATTACAAGCAAATCTTGTGCTTGTAAGTCCTTCTCAGATTTCACATGCTCATTAAGTTAGGAGGATCTGTTAATAATTCAAAAGACTTTGCTTTCATCCTGCCTCGTCCTGTGGTCTGACACTTAGGATGCCAATGTGAGGAGAATAGAAATCACACCAAGCAGGCAGCACTCACTGTTCCGACCAGCCTTCCGCGAGGATCCCGACATCCACTCAGGGAACGAGAGCAGGGTCCGTCCCGTCAGGATAATCCCTCTGAGGGACTCTGGCCCCTTAATCAGTTGTTCACTCTTGCACAAATGGTCCTTTCCAGCATGTGCATTGCTTCCTGCCTCCCTTCTTCAGCCTCCCCCCCTTCCTCAGCCTCCCTCCAGCCTTCATGCCCATCAACACTTGTGCCTACGCGTTGGCCACAAAAACTTTCTCAAAGATATTGTAAATGGCAGGGTGATTGGTGTTGCCTCTGCCCACAAGGACCGCCGATTTCTAATTGCTAAGTTGTTTGGTCATTAGCGAAATCCGTGTGAGATGTGACAACAAATGAGTGAAACAAGAAATGATCTGACTCACACTATAATCCACGGGCCAGGATGGCTCAGTTGTTGGACACCTCCCTCTATTTTTCCAATCATTGGTGGTGCAGAGTGTCACAAACACCTGAAGGAATGGCCAGAGGAGAGAAATTCACTCCATTGGACCCATTCAAACATCCTGAGACTTCGGTAGATGCTTCTCATTCCTTCCTTCTCCAAGTAGATTATAGAATCTCTCAAAGCAGAATTGGGATCATTTCATGGCCAGATGGAAATCTGATGGGTTTCCAAGTCAGTTTCCTCTTTAGTCACCAAAACCTACATCCTTATTCACTGTGGTCATAGGGCTTTGAATACATAAATCCATCCAGATGGGCATGTGACCCCAGAGCCCAGGCTTGGGACCCCAGGGATGGACACGGGACCCCAGAGATGAGCATGGGACCCCAGAGATGGGCATGGGGACCCTAGAGACTGGGGCATGGGACCCTAGAGACTGGGCACGGGACCCTAGAGACTGGGCGCGGGACCCCAGAGATGGACACAGGACCCCAGAGACTGGGCATGGGGCCCAAGAGATGGGCATGGGACCCCAGAGATGGACACGGGACCCCAGAGACTAGGCACAGGACCTCAGATACTAGGCACGGGACCCCAGAGATGGACATGGGACTCGAGAGATGGACACAGGACCCCAGAGTTGGGCATGGAACCTCAGAGACTGGGCACGGGACCCCAGAGATGGGCACAGGACCCCAGAGACTGGGCACGGGACCCCAGAGATGGGCATGGGACCCAAGAGATGGACACAGGACCCCAGAGACTGGGCATGGGACCCCAGACACTGGGCACGGGACCCCAGAGATGGACACGGGACCCCAGAGACTAGGCACAGGACCTCAGATACTAGGCACGGGACCCCAGAGATGGGCACAGGATCCCAGAGATGGACACGGGACCTCAGAGATGGACACAGGACCCCAGAGATGGGCACGGGACCCTAGAGATGGGCATGGGACCCCAGGGCCTGGGCATGGGACCCCAGAGACTGGTCATGGCACCCCAGAGATGGACATGGGACCCAAGAGATGGACACAGGACCCCACAGACTAGGCATGGACCCCAGAGATGGGCACGGGGACCCCAGAGACTGGGCACGGGACCCCAGATATGGGAATGGGACCCTAGAGATGGGCACGGGACCTCAGAGACTGGGCACGGGACCCTAGAGATGGGCATGGGGACCCCAGAGACTGGGCACAGGACCCCAGATATGGGAATGAGACCCTAGAGATGGGCACGGAGACCCTAGAGATGGGCACGGGGACCCCAGAGTTGGGCACGGGACCTCAGAGACTGGGCATGGGACCCCAGAGGCTGGCAGCATTACGCAGTGTGGCCAACCCTGTGCACCTATGTGGACGAGAGACCCTTCCTTCGTTCCCTGATACCAACTTAATGAGTCACATTTCTCCCAACGCTAGCTTGCTGGCTCCACGCTAAGGAAGACTGGCCACGTTCTTTCTTTCCTACATTGTGCTGAGCAATTAAAAGTGAGGAAGAGAAAGGGAAGTGTCTGAAGCAACCACATGAGAAGCAGGATTACGGAGAGCCGGTCCCCTCCTCACCACCCCCCCTACCCCGGCCAGCAGGGATGTCACTGTTCCTCTAATCACAGAGCCTGGGTAGTTAAGAAGACGTGTGGATTTTGCTTTAACCTAATGAAGCTTTGCCGTTTTTAAAGGACATCACACTGTGATCGCCACGGTTGCATTAAAAGATAATGGTAGCCGGTGCTCTGCGCGTTATTTTTAGCATGAAGCATAACGTAAATTCTCAAGTTCGGCAGCATGACCCTCATGCCTCCCGAGGGTCTCATTAAGATGAGATGTTTCCCTCTAGAGGTTAACTCGGTAAGCAGTGTTTAAACTTTTTAATCAGGCTACCCTGAGTTGCCATACAAGAAACGGTTTTGAAAACAAATCCTCTGTCAGACTGCGACTGGCACCGTGACAGTAAAATCCCAGTGACTTAAAATGTAGGGAGGAGATGATCTTTGAATGAAGGGTGTTTAGAATTTTCAGCGCTCTAATTAAGAAACAAGAAGGAATGTATGCAGCTAGAAGGTAACCATCGCATCAAATTCTACGCTTTTGAAGAAGCCAGGATCCGCGTGATGGCATTTTACCGCGTAACGAAGTTGTGAATATTAATCCTGATTTTGAATCCAGGTTGGGTATTAACTGCTTCACATAGAAAGGGCTGGGATCCTGAGAATGAGACCACTTTTACGAAATTCGTCAAAATTGTTTTTATAACTGGCAGACCAGCAAACCTGAAATAAAACAGTGCCCCTTCCCCCGTGCTATTGACATTTCAATATCCTACACGGGTGTCCAATATCCTACACGGGTGTTCGTTCAATATCCTACAGCATCCTCGGAGTGTCCCCGTGAATAAGTCCCTAAAATGCCAAATAAATAAAAGTCATTCTAGGATGGATACGATATTGCATTTCCTGAGGTCGAAATGAAACTTACTTCATCCAACTGTGGAGGAGTGAGGCTACTGGTCTACCCACCCGTCTCCAGCTCCAAAGCTTTTCCATTCTGGGGGCGACCCTGGGAGCCCCACGCCTCTGCAGATGAATAAGACAAGCCCAGAGCCAGCCCAGGATGCTGACCTTGACCCCGCAACTGTGAGGGTGTTTGTGTTCGTAGATGGCAGCTCAACAGAGACCAGGCTGCCGGGACCCGTTCTCGGGTTTTTCTGTACATCCTAATGCTCTCTGCCAACGAGGTGGTCTGCTTTGCTAACACACGGCCCTTCCTTCTGACGATGATGCCCATTTCGAACCTCTGACTTTCCCAGATGGTTCAGTTGTGCCACTGACCAGCCAGTGCCACCATGGGTCAGAGTATCAATGGAGAGACCAAAATCCATAAGACGTTGTGAAATTCTTTATGAGCCAGGTCTGCCCCAGATCCTGACCTGAGTCTGTTGGTCTGGCTTTGCAAATTAAGGAGTGATTTGACCCCACGAGGCCAATATCTTGAGCCAGAGTCACTTACGAGCTCTCCAAATGGATTGGTAGTGACACCATATTGTTGTCATAGGATGAAGTCAGAACTGTGGTCTCCTCTAGAATAAATGGTCTTAGAGCAAAAGCGACGTGCTCAAGGATTCTCAAACTTCAGAGTCCCGGGGTACACTCCTTGAATCAGGCAGACCGGAGTCTGGACTCCCCTTGGTGACATGGTCAGGTCCAGCTGACAAGAGGTTCACCAATGACAGGCTACCCCTGGGCGTAGGATCACATCACATCCAGGGTCATTTTTCACGGTGCCTCAGTTTTAGTAAGGAAACAATGTATGTCCACACTCTAACATCCAAATGTGTGCATGTTTATTTCAAATGCTTTGAGTAGACAGACCACATTAACTCATTCCTTCAACGACAACAAGAAGTATGTTTGCTGCCTTCTATGATGCAGGCACCGGAACGAGATGTAAGATAGGAACTTGGACACACGCCATATCCAGACATCTCTCAAGGCCCAAGGGCTCCGAACATTAGGTAAGTGTAGACTGAATTGACTTGCTCATGATGTACCTCCATTTATGGGAACTATACCATCCACTGTCACTCCTGAGTATGGAAGGGAAAAAGGATTAATAAGGGGAGGCATGTCTGCACCTTGAGTGAAGTTCATCTGAAAGCCTCATGCTGTGGTCAAGACCAGACCACATCTAATCCAGCCAGCAGGGGGAGAAAACAGACATGCGTCCACCTGTCATGCGGGAAAATCTAATTGCCCTGAGAAGTAACACGCGGCTCAGTAAGTTAGACCAGAAATATATTTCTCCGCCTTACCAGATCATCACCCTTGATGTTAATACTGTCAGAACACAAAGTCTAGGCCGTCTCTCCAGGCAAGACTAGGAAAGTCTTGGGGTCGTACTCAAGGTCAGACAGGTAACATGCAGGTACCAAGGGTCCTTGAGATAAAAAGGATTTAGCAGTAACAAGAGAAACACGGCACGAATGGAATGTTGAGCACGCCACACAAGCCCGGAAAATCCCACTTGGAATTCTTAGGGTTTCGTTAACTCTCATCCTTATTCTGTGCCCATCGCCACGCCCTCATGTGTCAGTCCAGATGGACTAAACCTGTATTTGACACACAGTGTGGTCAGTCCTTCGGTATCTACCGGGCTCGTTTTCCAGTTCTAACGTTTTGTATTATTTATATTTCCCAACCTCCTTCCACCGTCCCCGGCCTGCCACCTGGGTATCGGCTGCGTGTTTCAGGTCCTAGTGATGTGGCCTCTTCGTCTGCTCCTGCTGCTCTGATAGAACAGCGCTGACGGGGGGCTTAGACGCCAGGCGTGTATGCCCCACGGCTCTGGAGGCTGGACGTCCAGGATGAAGGCGCTGGTGGTGAGACATTGCTTCTTGGTTCACAGACGGCAGCTTCTTGCTGTGTTGTCCTGTGGGGAAGGGGCGACGGAGCTCTCCGGGGTGTCTTCTGCAGGGACACGAATCCCATCATGCGGGCCCCACCTCCTGACCCCATCAACGCTGGGGTTCAGGTGTCAGCACCTGCATTTGCAGGGACAGGGACAAGGCATGTGCTCCTTGCCGCACCTCTCGCGGCCCCGGAGCATCTCGTGCACCATCCAGTCCAGGGTGCACACGTTTGCCACGGATGTTCTTGGCCACGGGTTCCGTAGAAGCAGTCAGCAGCTCTGGCCCCTTAAGTGACTCACAGGGCCTCCAGCCTCAGTGCTCTGTCCACCACTGGTCGGTTGAGGCTGGGGGCAGAGCACAGAAGGTGGCCCCCACGGCCGTCTCCGCAGCACTGGGGTCCATTTGCATGTGAGAAACAGGGGCACACAGAGGTGACACTGAGGGGGGCAAGCGCAGGCCACTTCAGGTCCCTTAGGATCTTGCACAAACGCCTCTCACACATGACATTTTTACAAGTTGGGTTGCTTGCTGGTCTGGTCACCCTGCAGCCCTGTGCCAAAGCTCGCCAGGAGCACTGACCAAGAAATCACCAAAGTTGGGGTGCTCAGTGAGGTGAAGTGGAAACATAGAGAGCAGTGTTAATGCACCGCAGGGAAGGTGGTATCTGAACCGCTCAGCACCCGTGTCCTCTGATGTCTTTCCACCTTCCCATTCTCATCTCGGGGCTGCTGTCAGCATAGGGAGGAAGAAAAGACCTCGTAGGGGAAATACAGACTTTCGTTCAAAGTTGGTTTTTCAGAATGTCTTAGGCGGGGCTGTTCTCACACACGCTTGTGCGTTCGTGTCCTCGCTTCCCAAAGCACCACCGAAAGTAAGCGTTCTTCAGCACTAGGGGACTCCCACCCGGCCCCACCCCTGTCCTTGGAATGCTCTCCTACACCCCCCAAGTTCAAGTTTACGAAAACCAAGGAGAACACACACCCACAAGCTGCAGATGCTTCCTACTCTGGTCCCTGCTCCAGATGAAAAGTCACAGATTTCTGGTAAACACCCTGAATGTGTTTCTCTAACTCCACCGCCCCCCCCCCATGTATTTGTTAGCTCACTGGTTTATCTCCCATGGCCACGCCACCACCCTCCCCGGATGCAAACGCCCCCAGGACAGAGTCTTATTTGTATACTGTACCTCCCCAAACCACCACATGTCTTTGCACATAGTAGGAATGCAATAACTACTGTGGAATGAATATTTACGGGGATTACACGGGGGGGGGGGGGCAAAAGAAAACACTAAGAAACTGAGAAGATGAAATTTACTATTTTTCACCGAATGCTCTGAAGTTTGATTTGTAACAAATCTATAGCAAATAACATATTACTGAAAATGACGAGCCCTGGAAGTAAATGACCCCTCACGCAAGAGATAAACCTGTACGGAAAGGGTCCGTGGGGTCGTCTCAGGCTCGAGGAGGAGACGGGGCCGCTTGAGGAGCTGTCGGCCGTGCCCCAACCCCCGCCCCCCAGAGATGTGGCCACTCGAGGTCCAAAACCGATCGTAACACTTTCCGTCCCCCCAGTGCAGGACAGGATTGGGACTTGTGCTTCCTGCTACGTCCCCGTGGGTCACTTGCCCTGAGTGCGCTGAGCCTAGGTTGGCTGAGGCCACAGATGGCCACAGATGGATGACACCACGAAGACATGGCTGCCAGCCACGTGCCACTCCCGAGCAGTGGCCGTCAGGTAGAGGAGCCTCCCTGTACGTGGTGACAAATAGCTGCCCATATAAGTGTGGCTTAAATGAATCGTGCTGAGTCATTCACGTGGGTCAGCCCTCGTGGACGCTCTGTCTGGGAAACTGGGCTTTGCCCTCTTGTGGAGAACCAGGGTTGTATAGGTTGGTTCTGCCGGGAAAAGCTTTTTCTAGGGGAAGAATGGAAATATCAAACAAAGAAAAGGTTCTGAGAAAGGTCAACACTCCGTGTCCTGCTATTGTTCTGTGACACCCCCCCCCAAAAAAAAAAGCCAATGCTTGGTGAAGGGGCCCCGAGGGAGCCCGGAATGTGTGTTCACAAAGCCGCAAGCAGCCAGAGGAAGCCGCGAAGCGAGCGGGTCAGAAGCAGGTGGTACCCGTGAGTCATTTCTGGGCTCCATGTAGCAGCCACAACTTGCAAAATAGGAAGAGGGATGGAAAAGAGAGAGAGAGATAGACAGGCAAAGGGGGGCAAGGGAGGGGAAGCAACAGCCACACTCAATTTCTGAAAACGCGACAAAATTAATGGCCACCGAGACCTGAGAGTCTCCATGTTTTGTAGGAATCGATCTAGAGAACAAACAAAGAGAAAAAAACTTTGGCAGGTAGGGAGTTAGGGGATTCAGTTAACGGCGTGATATTTAGCAGAAGGGAGGCCACAGCACACGTGATGGCCCGATTTTGCGGGAGCCGACACACGACGACCGAGGATGTCATTCTCTGGCAAACCGGAAGCCTCTTGGTATTCGCTTCTTACGACGGAGGACTCAAAGGTGCTCCCGCCCCACCGGCCACTGGCCCCTCTCCCACGTCCTGGGCTTGTAACGCTGAGTGGCTTACTGCCCACCCACCGGCCAGAACTCACAGACACATCTGTCTGCCCACCGAGAGCCAGGGATGTCCCCAGGCCTGCTGATGTGGACCCGTGGTGTTTAGGGAGGCTCTTCTCTTGTCCAGAGTAGACCACAGAGGCATCCAGAACAGTAGGAGGACACGGGCAATAAACACGTACAGCGTGCCATCAGTTACAGACCACTAACGAGGGGACATGCGTGCTGCGTAACGACCACAGATCACTGCACACCAGGATCAGTTCTGCAGACTACGATCAACACCACAGACCAGGGTCAACACCCACACCAGGGTCAACACCGCACACTGTGTCCGAGCCCTGCCCACATAAGACAGTCGCAAGCGTCCTGTCTCAGCCCTGGGCGCCTCATATCCAAGACCCCTCACTCACCCCATGTTTTTTGTATGTCCTCTTCTTCCCTTTCTTTATTCCCTTCCTTCTCCTGCTTTTTAAGTCTCTGGAGGGGGGAGTTCAGCACATGCTGTGGCCTCTCTGTAGTTCAAATCCGTGTTCTGTACCTTCCTGGCTTGGGCAGGTTTCTAACAAAAATATCCCCGGGGATCTCCAAAGCTGTGCATTGTCTTGCCAGCTCTGGTTTCTTTCAAGCTTAATAGAGTGGGGTAGTCTACATACTAAGAAAGTCTTGGTTAAATAAGTATCACCGAATTATTTCCTTCTACTTCAGAAGTTCTTTATCAAACGTGAGTTTGTTTCTCTATTTTGTCTCAAAATAAATTTTTAGAATAGAAGTCAGTGACCCTAATCATCCCTTTAAGAACTACAGACCATTGATATCTTGGGTCATCATTCCTAAAGTAAATCTCATCAACCTTTAAATTAAACCTAGAGCAGGAGTTTAATCTAGGGAGAAGTAGCCTGGGGATATACTTTCGAGATCGGTTTATAACACGATCTATTTTTCCTGCGATTTTGCTCCTGCTTCTAATTATAGAAGGTACCAAAGGAGCAAATATGTGTGCTAATGGGTCATTCTGATCGGTTGACTCTGGTTTGTTTGAACAGGTGTCCACCTCTTGTCAGCCCTTAAAATATGTAAGTTAGCCACTTGCTGAAAATCAGACACTCTGAGCAGGGCAATTTTTCCCGTGGCTCCGTATTGTGCCCATGCATAAGGAAGGGGGAGGGGGGCAAGAGAGATGGCTTTTCTCTTTAGATAATTATGAACAATCTCCAAATAACCCCTCGGCGGCAGAGAGCTTTGATCGACACATTTCTGTTTACAAACTTGTGTTTGAACAGTCAGAATCATTCCCTAGGCAGGTCTCAAGGTCTGTGCCCACAGCTGTGTGCATCTGATAGGGAATCCGCTTGAGTTCCCACTGGGGGCGCATAAGTCAGCATCCAAGAAATGACATTTGGAGCAAAGATGAACGATCCCCTGAGCGGACGATCGTGATGGTTACGATAAGGCCCCGGAACCTTCCTTCCCTCACTGAGGGCAGGCACATTTGTGTAAAACCAGATTAAATAAAAGGTCTCTCTCTGGTGCCTCAACCAAATCATCTTTCATTTAGTGTGGTTAAACAAATATTGGCCTGGCTATGTACGATTTAACCTTTTTATTTATTTATTTTTATTTTTTTATTTAAAAAAAATTTTTTTTTAATGTTTATTTATTTTTGAGACAGAGAGAGACAGAGGGTGAGCGGGGGAGGAGCAGAGAGAGAGGGAGACAGAATCCGAAGCGGGCTCCAGGCTCCGAGCCGTCAGCACAGAGCCCGACGCGGGCTCGAACTCGCGAACCTCGAGATCATGACCCGAGCCGAAGTCGGCCGCTTAACCGACTGAGCCACCCAGGTGCCCTGGATTTAACCTTTTTAAATGAGCTCTGTGAGTTTGTCCCCGCCCCCTTTTTCTTAAAAGCATTTTTGAATCCACAGCTTTGCTTCTTGAGGAGTTTCTTTCCTGCCAGTCTTCACAAGAAACGCCTGCAC
Organism: Lynx canadensis; assembly: GCF_007474595.2. Lineage (NCBI taxonomy): Eukaryota > Metazoa > Chordata > Mammalia > Carnivora > Felidae > Lynx > Lynx canadensis. Next base: position 3,046,838 of record NC_044309.1, on the reverse strand, counting down.
TGTACTTTTGATTTGGATGCAACAGTAGGCCCCTCTCCCAGCCACCACATTGTCCGAGAAGCATGCCACAGTAGCGACCACCTCACACAAAGAGAGAAACCACCAGAATCGCTCTAAGTTGGGATTGAATCAAAACTTGCCAAAGGGACCTCATCCAAGGTGTTGGCCAGGGACGGAAATTCTCCAGGCATATAACATACTTGAGGTGGTGTTAGGAACAATGATTAGATTTTACCTGTTTCTTTAAAAAAAAAAAAAAAAAAACAAAAACAGGGGCTCCTGGGTGGCTCAGTCGGTTAAGCGGCCGATTTTGGCTCAGGTCATGATCTCACGGTTTGTGAGTTCAGGCCCCGCGTCGGGCTCTGTGCTGACAGCTCAGAGCCTGGAGCCTGTTTCAGATTCTGTGTCTCCCTCTCTCTGACCCTCCCCCGTTCATGCTCTGTCTCTCTCTGTCTCAAAAATAAATAAACATTAAAAAAAATTAAAAAAAAAAACAAAACAAAACTTTTAATGTCTATTTATTTTTGAGGGAGAGAGAGAGAGACAGAGAGACAGAATGCGAGCAGGGGAGGGGCAGAGCGAGAGGGAGACACAGAATCCGAAGCAGGCTCCAGGCCCGGAGCTGTCAGCACAGAGCCCAATGCAGGGCTCGAACTCATGAACTGCAAGATCATGACCTGAGCTGAAGTCAGACGCTTAACCTACTGAGCCACCCAGGAGCCCCTTTACCTGTTTCTTTTAGAGTGAACTGAGTTCCAGATGTTACACTAAGTTCATTTCAATATCAGAACTAGAGCTGGGGTTTTCTTTGTGTGAACCATCCTACATTTGGGAGGTGAAAGGAACCCAAATATGATATCCCAAAATATGCCACTTGGGTTACACAGATCATGTTGACCAGAAGGCAATTAAAAATCAATGGATGCATGCAGAAGACTTTTTAGAGCTTCCCTTATTTGACTACAAGCAGAAACTTCAGAAAAATGACGACGACCATAAATCTCCTCTCTAATGGAGTTTTATAGGTCTGAAGGTGGTAAGAAGGCAGCTCTGAGATGAGTCCACACAAACAAGCCTGACTAAAATAATCTTTATCTTCCACTAGTTTCCCCACATATTTACCTTCCCACAATTTACCGCCCCTAGGAGTCCAATCCCCCTTCCTTTGCTCACTTCTCGATGATTTAGTGCCTTTTCTTAAAATGGTGTATAAGCTTCTGAGCCTAACCACATCTTTGGGTTTTCATTGTTTTTCCTATGAAACCCTGGGGCATGAAATAAAACATATTAACATCAATAAAAATGTGTATGCTTTTTCTCCTTCTAATTTGTCTCTTGTCAGTTTAATTAGCATGCCCCAGTGACAAAACCTAAGAGGGTAGAGGAAAACTTCTCCTTCCTCCGTAGGTAGAAATGAGAGGCTTTGGGAGGAGCACAGTGAGGCGTTACGTGAGGTGCTCTGGGACTTAGTCCCCACTTCCCACAACCGTGGCCTCTCAGTACTTGTGAGTTACCTCTGCGCCTTGACCACATCTCCAAATTCACCTCCTGCCATGGCATCCTGTTGAGCCAGAGTGTCACAGAGACAAGGCGTCATCAAGCAATCAATGCTACTTCCTGGGACCGAAAGACCCCGCGACTGCAGGTTGCCCCTTCCCTCTGGGTATCTGTTTACACAGCATTGCCACTCTATTTCTCTGACCCAGTTCAGGTCAGAACCCTTATTAGACACCCATGTAGTGCTCTGTGCTTTTTTCTTCAACACAAGTATGACCGTAGACTTGAGCGCTTTCGTTCATCAAAAAAAAAAAAGCATGGGGCGCCTGGGTGGCGCAGTCGGTTAAGCGTCCGACTTCAGCCAGGTCACGATCTCGCGGTCCGTGAGTTCGAGCCCCGCGTCAGGCTCTGGGCTGATGGCTCGGAGCCTGGAGCCTGTTTCCGATTCTGTGTCTCCCTCTCTCTCTGCCCCTCCCCCGTTCATGCTCTGTCTCTCTCTGTCCCAAAAATAAATAAACGTTGAAAAAAAAAAAAAAAATTAAAAAAAAAAAAAAAAAAAAAAAAAAAAAAAGCATCTTATTGACGAATGGCACCGAATTCCACTCTTGTGAGTCTCCCTGGAGGAGACAGACTCACCGAGACAGAAAATGGATGGTGGGGGAGGGGGGTGGGAGTTAGCGTTTGCTGGGGAGTCTGGTGGGACACCCCTGGTCTGGCCCGGCACAGAGCACACAGAAGTGGCTCAAATGTATTTGTTATGTGAATTAATAATGCGAGTTTAATTGTTTACACAATTTACCACCTTCTCAATTTAATTATCTGACACTGTCTCAGTCCTGGGGCTCCTTTTCCTACCAAGAGAAGAAAGAGAAATGCATCTTTTCTCAGTCTGGGTCTGGTACTTTCAGATCCAAATCTCTCAGCAGGGATTAGCTCAGGAAAAGCACCCAAGGCCCACGGGGCATGGGGAGCCAGGGCGTGTCCGCTGAAGCAAATCACCAAAACGCCACTCCGCCACTGCCCAGACCTTTCTGGAAGTGTGTGAAATGGGTGTGGTCAGCTCCTTCCATCTCCAAAAGCTTCAGAGGCTGTGGAAACCCGGTATCGGTGCTCCTAGGCTGGGGCTCTGGCTTTCTAGCTGTCTGCAACAGGACCGGTTTGGGGCCCCTGTGAGTGATAATTTCCTCAAAGAGTGGGGCTGGTGACATCTCTCGGCTACGACTTGCGAACAATCTCATGACTTAATATTGGTGGCATTTAGTACACACCACCCCAAAACACGGTGCCTCAGCAGATTGGCCGTTTCAAGGTGAAGGAGTTTGAGGAATGGTGGGTTCACGAAAGACTCTCTGACCTCCCCTGAAGCAGGTCATGGGACCCTCCTGTGACAGGTACCCTCCCTCCACTCCCCTCGAGGACAGGAGCATCCTTATCTCCAAAGACAGGGATGCCGAGCGGAATCCCAACAAGCAGGCCTTGCTGGGTGTGCCCAGTTCACTACTGCAAGCTCATACCTTTCGTCCTACAACGTTTTCCACGAATGTCCACCTTTTATCATGCCCAGCATAGAAACTGGTTCTCCAGGCTTTCATTTCCTTGTGAGGGCCACGTGCCACGTAAAACTTATAATAAATGAACCTGCGTGCTTTTCTCTCGTTAATGTCTTTGGTTCATCCCGTTTACAGAGTCCCAGGCGGAGAACCTAGGATGTTAGGAGGAGAGTTTTTTCCTCCCCTACAGCATCGAATGAAAAACAGACCACGGCGCTACGCACACAGTCCTGTGTCACGTTGAAGACGCATGCACACCCACTGTGATTACCGTCTGGAAGAGATAAACACCAGCCTGGTGGAAACGTGGCTGCTGGTGTGTCGTGGGGAAGAGTTTGGCTTCCGCTTTCGTGTGTTTACTAGATGTTCACAAGGACCACGAGCAAGAGAACCAGAGGTGGGGGGGCTGGCTCAGCCCAGCCCAGAGGCAGCCTCCCTGTACAGGTGACCTTTGTGACTCAGCCTCTCCGGGCAGTGGTCCACCGCTCCCTTGGAGGGAAGCGGGCGGAGTTAATAAAGTGACGTACGAGAGCCCTGAGCCCACGCGAGGACCTCAGCTCTGATCCGAAAGGAAGGCGAGGAGGCAAGCATCGTGCTGCTGGGAGACAGGCGGGTGCTTACCGCAAGCGGCCCTGCCCTGCAGGTGCCGTGCTGAGAGTCACTACTTTATTCTGAGAAACGCGAAGGAGATGATAAAGGGCTCCCTCCCCGGAAAAGTTGTGCCTTGGCGCTAATCTTCATTAATTTCCAGTAAGAAACGGCTGCCTGACCAGGTCAGTCTTGCCTGACCTGCCTTGTGGGCATAAAGCTTCATCTGCTGTTTCAAACCGTGGTGCCACCTTTGCAGTGTGGTTGGAACTGGTGAATGGGAACACACGTGAAGCACCAAGCCTTTGGAATCCGTCTTTTCCGCGTCCCCTTGGCCTGGGATGATACGGAGCAGAGAAGCAAAGACCCGATGCCTCCAAGAGCGTGGGTTTGGAGAGGGGAGGGAAGCCCGTGGCTGGTGCAAAACCCCCCGTGATCTTCTACATCTGGCCGTGAAGGGTATGTGTTGGTGCGGGCAGCTTGGTACGTCACTCGATACCCGTAACAAGGATGTCGCACGACTCGGGATAGAGTCCGTGTTCCGTCTCGGCTCGGGACACAGCCAGTTAGCTAGAACTCAGTGAACGAGGGCCCAGGTCTCCATTAAGATCCCACAGCGGGGCCCTCACACCGGGATGGGGGTGAACTCCGCACCACGGTCCACGTTCTGGCCAGACCCCTAGGTTCTCAGCTCTGTCCTTCCGCCGGGGTGTGCCAGACAGAGATTTAACGAGAGGACCGTCTGGGCAGGCTGAAGCCCCCCCCCCCACCCCGCTTCTCTCGAACAGCTGGCACACGCAGAAAACCTTCCCACAGCAAACCAGGATGAGACTGTTCAAAACACAGTCTCTGGAGGCAAACCCGGCCAAGACGTTCAGGGCGAATCTCCATGGAGTCGAGAAATGAGGAATGAAAATAGAACTCGAGAAGTCCACGCAGGGAAAGGAAAGAAGGCGTTCGTGTGACTGAGGTTCTCACGTCTGGACTTCCTCAACACGGTGTGTGCGTGGATGCCACAACCAGCAATGCCTGTCCCTTCCAGGATCCTTCCCCAGAGCCGCCGCAAGCAGACGAAAAGGGCGTCGTCTCTCGGTCGTGCCCGTCCCAGCAGCCCTGAGCCCTCTGCACGCGCTAGTCCTTCGAACTGAGTGACAGAGGACGTGGGGATGAGCTAACTTCACAGCCAGGGGGGCTAAGGCTAGAGCACGGGGGGCATCTTTTTAGTGCAGATCCGTGGTCCAGTCCAGGCACATAACCTGGGACAGAACCAGCTGCGTCTGCGGGGCTGGCTTCCTTCTGAAACCTCTGTTCCTGTCACCAAGGACTTTCCTTGGCGTTTGCGGCAGGAAGGAGGCCGTGGGTTGGGGGGCGAGCTCTGACCCAGATCCGGCCCTCTCCGTTCACGCTCCCAGTTGCAGGGGTCCCCGGCCTCTCTGCACTTGGCTTATTCCCTCCAAAGCCACCCCTTCAAACCCTACGAGGAGGGATTTTACTCCCTGTCTTTGGAACGGGAATCAAACTGAGGCCCAAACTGAGTGTGTGGGCGGGACGAGGACGTTGGGACAGAAGGGGCTGAACCCTTCCCACCTCGGGAAGTGGCTGGCTGTGCCTCTGCCTTACTCTCGCCGGCCGGGTTCTGGGCTCCGTCCTTCCCTCGGGGTTCGCTGGGCAGGGATTTAACGAGAAGAACCCCGACTTCCCTTGAGCCACCGCACGCAAGGAAGGAATTCACACAGCAAACCAGGAGGAGAGTCCCACAGAGCAGCTCTCCCCCGACCGTCCAGCCTGGGCTGGGGTAGGGGGCGCTCTCCTGTCCAAAACACCCCGCTCCTTTACGAACCGACGAAACCACGACGTGGTACACGTCAGTGTATAACTTGGTTCACGTCGGTCTCTTCCCAAGCACATTTATTTTTAACACCATTCTCGCAAACGAGGCTCTGCTGTGTCTCTCCCATCCCTGCCGCCCTGCCCTCCAGGAGCTGTGCCTTGTGGTGTTCAGACCCCTCTGAAGATGTGTTCACTCTCTGCGTGGATTCCAACCCGGTCCCATGACGGTGTGGCCGAGCCCCTGACAATGAAGGGAGCCTACCCAAGCTTCATTAACATGGGGAGAAAGTGAAGTAGAAATTAGGATTTTCTCTGCATCGCCCTACACCACCAGACAAGGAGTAACCATAGTAACAGATGCTCTGAAAACCCAGAGGTGAGGAAACCCGGGAAGGAGAACCCCCCACCCCGGCCCCGGGGACCCCGGTGGTCATAGGGAAGGCCAGACACCTCTCCTTTCTCACCTGGGCAGAGATTTAACGGTGGGAGATATTTTCCTCTTTCAGCCAAAATGACCAGGAAGAGAGAGAGAAATAGAAACTGCCTTATGAGTAGACGGGGTATTGAAGAGAGAAGAAAATGAAGGCGGGGCGGGGGGGAGATAAGGCATTCATCAGGGCACACACACCAGATCGAAGGAATAACCTCAGGTTTGAAAACAGAAATAAAGTTTGCTAAAAATAGTCGTGGCTGCAAGTGCTCCCAGTGAGATCAGAAATAACACTCCGACCGCTGGGGTCACTTCAGAACAAAAGATCTCTCACCGCGGTGCTGATGGGAGTTCAGCCAAGACTGGCCACGGACATGGACCCTGCCGGTTGCCCTGGCCCTGGGCCCCTCGGCCTGGCCGTCCTGCCTCTCCTGGGCCTGGAAGAAAGCTCTTCCTGGGAAGGGAGCTCAAGCAGCCCACTCTTCCCAAGGGCCTCTATCATAAACTGTGTTTTTTAAAAAAACTAGAAAATGTTGGCAAATCGCCATCTACTGACTGTATTCCATCAAGGAGGAAAGATGTCGTGGGTTGCAGGGAACGGACTTGCTCCTGGGAAAGGACATCATCAGAGAGGCCCCAGGGCTGAGGATGGTTTCTGGGGTGCCGGAGCGGGGCAGGCAGCTGGACGCCTGTGGGCCGTGGACCAGGCCTCTCCCTGCAAGGCCCAGCCCAGGCTCATCGAGCTTCAGAAGGCGGAGGCTCAGTGTTTACCAGAAGCCAATGTGTTGAGTGCTATTCTTCCGACTGGTTCAGCAAAGCCTCTACGTCCAAGGGCATTTCTGCCGTGAGGGCCGGAGCCAGGCTGCGCTGTCCGTGTTGCGTGGATGGAGGAAACAGAGACAATGCACACCCGTGCTCTGCATTCTGAGGCCACAGGAAGCAGCCCTGAGCTGGGTGCCTCCTCACCGTTCTCTCTGTGAGGTCAGGTCTGCTTTGTAAACGCCTGGTACACTTCCACTAAGCACATTTAATCCAGTCTCGTCGTGTGGGAGGTACGTGTGTTTGTGGACCCCTGCGGCCAACCCATAGGCAACATGAAATACTGAAAAATTATTTAAAACCAAAGGTCAGTGAGAATAAAATATAATGAAAACTTTCCCCAAAGAAGAAAATTGCCAAATAACTTTGGACCCCTTTAAAAAATAATAGAAGTAGATCAAGGTAATAAAAATGGGGAAAGATTGTGCTATGTAACCAGCGATGAGTAGGCAGGCTATTCAATGATAAAAATGCATAGTTTGGACAACTTGGGGGTGCTGTTCCTTTAGCATTTTTAAAATATATTCTCTGGGTAGGACTGGCTAAAAGTTGATCATTAAGTCTCCATTCCAAATCACAGTCTTTTAAGGGTGAAAGAGGGTTTATGAACTCCATTATCTACTTATAATTTACTGAAAATCAAAATTTTATTTATTCCAGAAAAGCAGAGGTACTCAAATTCTTTCATTGGACCTGCTGAAAGTGACATAATTTTGCTCAGAGGCCTTGATTCTAATTCCAGCTGTCTCTCCTTGAGCAGAAATGAGATCCACAAAAAGTGGAAGAACCGAGCACATGGGTACATTGATAAACAGGAAAATAATGTATTCCCAACAGATAGACAGACAGACACGGTCAATGAGCTCTAACATCTGTTCCTGCTCCGCGGTGTGACCCTGGGTATTCCTAAGGAAAGATGTCAGCAAACCCTCAAATAAGAAGTTTTAAGTCTTCGAGATCAGAAACACTCCAAATATTAAGGCTGTCCTCCGTAATTATAAGCTTATAGAAAAAAGAATACAGGAAAGTACTTCTCTTTCCAATAATTTCTTTAAAAAGACAACACACAGATACTTTTAACCAGGTTGTCACCGATGTTTGAACTTCTTTTTTTTTTTTTTTTTGCCAAAGAGGTCACCATGCATGTGAAAGCATGGCCACTGCACCTTCTTAAGTGTGACCGTTTTTTTAAATAATGTTTATTTATTCTTGAGAGAGAGAGAGAGAGAGAGAGAGCAGGGGAGGGGCAGAGCACAAGAGGGACACAGAATCCGAAGCAGGCTCCGGGCTCTGAGCTGTCAGCACAGAGCCTGACGTGGGGCTTGAACTCATGAATCGTGAGATCACGACCTGAGCCGAAGCTGGATGTTCGACCAACTGAGCCACCCAGGTGCCCAAGTGTGACTGTTTTCAATGAAGCGTTGATAAACATGCTTGTAGGGAAGGGACTGTGTCCTCAGCCACGTGTGCTTTCCGGTGACGTCTGTCCCCATGTCGCCAAGTGGGGAGCGGCTGTGTTCAGTTGCAGAAGGCAGAGCACACTTTCGGTAGAAATGTAACATAACGCTATCAGTGAGCGACACTTTCAAGACTGAATCCGGACACTCATCTTTGAGTATCTGAAGGGCTGGAGTTTGTTTAGCATAAATGGAATGAAGTGAGCCCGGAAAGGGGGAAGGAAGGAGCACATTTTACAGCAGGATACTTTTCTGACTTTGCAACGGACCATATTATGAAAATGAATCCCCCAAAACCAAAGTAGAAGGAGCCACACCGGCGGCAGAAACCGAGATTTCCAGAGCACCAGAGAGCGAGCCAGGTGGGGTGCGGATATATTACTGTCTTATATTTCCTTCACTCCCAGTGGGGGTTCTAGATTTTCTTTCGTATGTCTTTTCTTTGGAATATACAGCACACAGGAATATACAAAGGCAAAACCATGGACTGACAAATAGTTTTCCATTATTTCATTACAAGATTTAAATTCTGGCAGTGAGTTAAGATCAATTTAGTTTGTACACTCAGGAGATCTCGTATTTGGGGATTTGATCTGATTCATTTTGTAAGCTTTCATAAATATCTATGAAAAATGAAATTTCAGAGCTTATGAAAATTCAAGGCTGAACAAAGCGGAATCAAACAGTTACTATTAAGGATGTCATCAAGTCCTCAATGACACTGGGAAAAGTAAGTCAGCAAAGTAGGGAGTGTTGGCATGACGTTTCTCCATTGATTGTGTATCAGGCAGAAACAGACCGAGATCCATCGCCCCTGGGTCTGAAATGAATTACTCTGGAACCTTCTGAATGCGGCTGTGTCACCGTTCATGTTGAAGAGTCTCCAAAGCCCTTGTGGCTTGAGGATGAGGGTCCAGAGCAAAGGAAGCCATGGGGAGGGCGTGGGAGACCACAGCCACGCCCAGAGATGGTCTTCAGAGACGAGAAGGAGATCCGGGGACAGCACGGTGGTGATGGAATCTTTGGAAGCTTTGAAGAGTCGGGTGCAGTGAGTTTGGGGGGAAACAGCGGTATGCTTCCTTGTTTTCTTTGCCTGCTCCCTCTGGTTACAGACACAGTCCCGGACACCAGAACAAGGAGAGACCCTGGAAACAGGCCTGGCGTTGCAGGCTGGCCTCAGGTCGCTTGGCTGTGCTGGGGGGACAAGCTGCCTGACCGTGATGGCTCATCCGTGCAGAGATGCTGGGCGGCCCCTGGCTGTGGGTCCTGCACCAGCCCGGACTCACCGTGGAAGAAGCCAAGACCACACCTCAGGTCCACCCCTCTGCTTTTGGCAAAGTCACCAAACCTGAAAGTGTCGGGTTCTGCACCTGTAAGGCGAGGGTGGGCATCACCCCCCACTCAGGGGGCTTCGGGGAGGATCCGAGGAGGCAAAAACACGCGGTGACTGCTGTCCCTCCGTGTCAAGCACTAGCTTCCTGCAAAGCTTTACAGGGGTTCCCTCCTGGGTAGAGGAGGTCTCACAAGCTCTGGCTGAGACGGTCCTCACTGCGTCTGCTGTCCCCGCACCCGACAGTGATGAGGCTCCCCCTCACCCAGCGCCGTGCGGAACATGAGGGAAAACCTGAAGCCTTGTCAACAAGGTCAACAAGTGTATCACCCCAGAGGCCACCCGGCTCAGGCCAGGGTGGGAACGCGACAGTGAACCTTCCCCAACACAGAGCAGGATTTCCCCTTCTCCTTTAATGCCAGGACCTAGAATTCCGTCTTAAGTAGGGCATACGCCGCACGTAACAGCACACAGAGCATAAATACTTGACATTGAGGTGGTTACTTGACCCAGAAGCTTCCTAGCCTCCAATCGATTAAACTGTGAACTGTAACATTTGCAGCTAGGAATGTCTTTAGATTTGCAACGCTAAAATAGCAGCTTTAGTGATTTCAAAACCCCAGCCCATCCTTCGATCGCTGTTGACCACCGTGCGAGCCCTAAACAGTTCTATCTGCCTCAGACCGGCTCCCGGATGAAGTTCTCAGCGGAAGGTAGCAACGAAAACATAGAACTTCACTGCGCTTTTAGACTAAATTTCTCCACGAGACATTTGTCTGCTAATGAAGCATCACGGTGTCGTTTTAGAAAATTAAATCTAGTCGGTAAACGCAAGTCATTTTAACCCTGAGGTCGCTTACACCTCAAGAAACCGCTTCGGTTTTTGTCATTTATTTATACCGTTTGGGTTCAATCCCAAGTTACTCGGGTCTTGTACGTCACGAGACAGTCTATTGTTTATATGAATACAAGTGATGAAAGAGAAGTCGGCTAGGCTGGACCTCACCTTACAAAATATTTGTGTTTCTGAGAAGTTTCAAGCCAAACACACCCACTGGACACGCCTGAGCCACGGTTACAATTTCGGGGAACTTGAGGGGAATCACTCAATCGAATAAACGACACTCATCACCATCATGTCCTTTTTGTCCGCTATGAAGCCGGGTCCTTTACGAATCGTGTAGCTACGACTGCAAGCCTGATTTTGCCCTTTTTTGGGAAAGCCTTTTGCCCCGGGCTCTGATATAAAACACGAGAGCCCAAATCGAATTAAAGACTCACATAAGAAAACATTTACTCCTCCAGCTGGATCTTAATGTTCAAACTAAACACTGAAGCTGTTTCTCATGCAAGGGACTGTCATCCTCAGCCACAGCGGCTTTGGGGCATCTCGGGGCCCGGACGCCGCCCCCAACCCTGTCATTTCTCCCAGGACTCTCCCTGGTTTCTGTGAAAACAACCAGAGCTCCCAGCCCATTACGGAACACAGATGAGTGTTGAGTTTCCTTGAACGCTTCTCCAGATTACTGCTTTGCTCACAGGGGCGGGGGGAAGAAAACTCAAGGAGAACAAATCTTTACAAACTGCTCTAATCACAGGCTTGTCTCAAGTGACTACTGTGGGTTCTTTGTTAAAGAACGGATCGACAGCCCATCGCTGGGATGAACACACTGAGAACACGCGATTTAAGTGAGGAAGGGGACAACGGAGTGTGGAGGAAAACGGCCGTCCATTCAGCACTCCCGATGCAGCAGCTCGGACGCACAGAGCGTCACGGAGGAAACGCCATCCAGCATTCGCTCGTGGGCGCCTGACTCGCTTGCGGGTCCGCTGTTTGCCCCCATCATCCTTCGGCGAGTCAAGTCTGCATGCGCCTGCGTGGGTCCTCAGCGGCAGAAGGCTGGATGGATGGGCACACCTGTGAGCTGAGTATCTGCATTGAAAGCCACCGCCCTACTGGACGGTAGACTGAAGCCTCGACCAGAAGAAGGCGGCACATACACTATTTCTGCGGTGGCGGGGGGGTGGCATAGTGCCATCCAGAATGCGCGTGCATCCTCCGACTGCACAAGGCTCTCGGCAGCGAGTAGAGTCTCGAGTGGGCCAGGAGTATTCCGTTCGTGGGGGAGGGAGACGGACAGGAAGCAGGGAAGACGGGCGCACACATCTGTGAGACTCTAAGTGGCTCAGGAGAGCGCTGCAATGGCTCGCGACACGCACACACCCTTGCAAACGCAGCCTGGAAAGCGGGCCTTTGGAATTCAGGCAAGACAAGCCCCAGCCGGACGGTGTCTCACCTCCTCCCTCTGTCCGCCCCCCCCCCCCCGTCTGCCTTAGGCAACATCAGCGGCTCCACGCTTTCCGTAAACCTCTGCCTCATTCGCAGAAGCTAGTGATGTGCTTTACTCCGGAAAAGCCACATCATAGCATGGAGGCGTCTATTTCTGCACTGAGACCGCTAAGTGCCTTCCCAGCCTGCGAGGAAGCGCTTCTCCATCTGTGATAGAAAGCCGGTATCAAGACCCCCGAGACCCTGAGGAATGAGTCTGGCCCCGGGGGTCTCACCCTTTAGGACCGGAAATCTTTTTCAGTAAGGAAACGGACTGCCCGGCTCGTACGTTCCTGCTTGCCCAAACACAGGTGCACACGTGAACACCCAGCCACAGGGCTTTCTGTGCAACAGAAGCGTGAGTGTGAGATGCTTTTCTAAAGCCGTCGTGCCTGCGCGGATGAACCTGCAGGGCAGTGCGCTAAATGAAATAAGCCAGGCACCGAAAGACAAATACGGCGTGGTTGCAGCTCTAGGTGGAATCTTAAAAGAGCCAAGCTCGTAAAAGCAGACAGTACAACAGTAGTTACCAGGGGGTGGGGGTGGGGAAATGGGGGGCGTGCTGGTCAAAGGGGACAATCTTTCAGCTGGAGGACAAGTAAGTTCAAGGACTGACATGTGGTCACCTCAGCCGGTAGTGCCCTACTGTGCGCTTGAAAGTCCCTATCAGCTGATCTTCTGTGTCCCTGCCACACACACCAAACAGGTAGCTGTGGGAGGTGACAGGTGTGTTAATTGGCTCAGTTGTGATCATTTCAGAGCACACACACACACACACACACACACCAAATTATCACGCTGTATACTTTAAAAACACACACTTTTGTGAGTGATACCTCAATAAAGGTGGGAAGAAGATTTCTTTGCGTCCCTACTTTAGATTGAGCGCTCAGCAGGAAAACGATTTGGTATGTTTTGCATTTTGCAAACATTCAGGGCAAACTGCACGGAGGTGACACTTTGAAAGTCACCTTTGGGGGACAGAGAGGAGACTGTGGCCTTCTGTGTCTCCCCCAAGCCACAGTCATCAGACTCCCGAAGCTGATCTATTGGGTCTCCCGGACATCCAGATGAACAGAATAAAACCCCCTCTTACATCAGAAAGGTCCAATCAAGATTGGGCCCGTTACGGAACCATGTGGGGAACCCCCAAAACCGCCCGCCGAGTGCCCGCGTGGGCTTGCTTTTTCCTCCTTGTGAACTGAGACGTGGCTTATAAAGCACGAGCCCTTTGTATGTGTGTTAAATAATGAAGCTATTGAAAATAACATGGGGCTCCTGGGTGTCTCAGTCGGTTAAGTGTCTGACTTGATTTTAGCTCAGGTCATGATCTCATGGTTTGTGAGTTCAAGCCCCGAGTCGGGCTCTGCACCAACAGTGCAGCTGCTTGGGATTCTCCCTCCCTCCCTCCCTCCCTCCCTCCCTCCCTCCCTCCCTCCCTCTCTATCTCTTTCTCTCTCCCTCTCTCTCTGCTCCACCTCTGTTTCTCTCTCCCTCTCTCTCCCTCTCTCTCTCTCTCTCTCTCAAAAACTAAACTAAAAAAATTTTTTTAGGAATGCAACCTGTATCTATCTATATCATACTTTCGTTGTACTTCATCGTATTAGATTCTCTGTCCTGATTCCTCTTGCATTAGGATTTCAACAGCTTGTGGGGGTTGATTTTATGTGTCAGCTGGGCTGGGCTGAGGGATGCCCAGAGGGCTGGTAAATGGTGGATCCTGAGTGTCTGTGGGGGTCTCTCTGGAAGAGGTTAGCCTTTGAGCCAACACTGAATAGAGAAGATCCCCCCCCTCCCCAGTGCGCGGATGACGTCCGAGCCTCGGAAGCCTGAACACAACGAAATGCAAAGGAAGGTTGACCCGCTCTCTCCGAGTGGAGACACCCATCATCTCCCGCCCGAAGACGCCAACGCCCCGGGCTCTCAGGCCTTCAGGCTCAGGTGGGCGCTTACACCACCAGCCACTGGTTCTCAGGCTTTGAACTTGGGCCGACCTCTCCCACCGGTTCTGCTGGGCCTCCAGCCGCAGGTGCCAGATTGTGGGACTTCTCAGCCTCCTTACCCAACCGAGCCAAGTCCAGAAATAAATCCCCATGGTAGATGCCTATATGTCCGCAGGTATCTGTGGGTATATAGATCTATATTCTCAACTCTTCCACAAAATCTTTTAATTTCCTTCTTGGACATCAAGCAAACGTCTATAACGTAATTAAAATGGACATTCCGGGGAATGATTACTCTTGGGGAAACGGCTTTCATTAATGAACAAACATCAAAAATCAAAACCCCAGCGCAGATCGCGGCTTCTGTGAACTCCACACAAGGATCGCAGTCGGCGGAGGTTAAAATACCGACCGGCATTAACCGGAACACAGCTCAGCAGTGACGGCCCCCCGAGGCCCACCAACCCGGCAGCGGAGCGCGCGGGCCGTGCGCCCATTTGGGAAGGAGCCGCCCGAGCTGGGCCGCGGACAGCTGTGGACACAGGTCCTCTCCTCCCCCATTAGTGCTGTGTCGTAGCTCCCTTTCGGGAGTCACGACTCCGCTACCAGGTTCCTGGCATGTCCTGTGCCGTCTGTTCGAGTCACTGGTGCGCATCAGATTTATGCTGTCTGTGGTAGCAAGACCAGCGCTCGAGAATTACGGCCCGGACACCCACTCCCCACCCCGGCCTCCCCACCCCTGCCTCCGTGGGGTTCGGTGATGCTTGAAAGCCCCTCCGAGGCTCTTCAGGGTGGCAGCCACACCTGGGTCTCCCCCCCTCCCCATCCAGTCTCGGGGCAGGGGGGCTCGGGGGAGGGCATAATTCCTTCCCCCCGTAGACTATAATAGAGTAAGTGCTTTGTGCCCTAGACAGTCCTTCCTAAAGACTTAATGTTTGGGTTCAAAGGAGCGAATTACCAAGTGGGAAGGTCTGGCAAACGCTTGCAAACAGACACTCAGCGCCTATCCAAATTGCCACCGCGTGGCCCCTCTCAGGCTCGCTCTACAGAGTCCGATACTTACGCATTTAAGATCCCTCTTGTTCAAAGGGTGTGAGAATGAGGTCAGCTAATGTAAAAGCTTTGCAAAACTGAGTGGTTGAGAATGACCTACTTCTAGATTTCACAACACACCGGATTCAAAGGTGAAAAAAAAAAAGAAAAACCAGTGTGGCCTCTGCAAGTCCTTAGAGACCAACACTTCATCAAGATCCCTTCGGTAAAAGATTTCATTTATCATGAAAGTCGAGGAACACATGATCGACCTGACGGCAGATTAAGGGGCTATTGAGAAAATTTGCTACAATAAACATCAAACTGCTGCCCCGCAGGAACAGCGAAACCACCAGGCCCCACGAAGTAAAACGACCGGAGAACAGGGGCCAGCGGTGATTACGCAGAGTACCCCGCAGGTCGTGAGCGAGCCCCAACGAGGAAAGGACACGGCTTTAATTGGTAGACGTGAAAGGAAGTGGTAACAAGAGTGTGTGAATGTAAAACCTACCGAAACGAAGAGAGGTGGGTGACCCAGGACTTGTACCCATGTGTGTCACTGGAAGAGTGACCCAAAGGTCTACCCAAAGTGTATCACTTTGTTAAACCCGTGGGCAGCTGGACGGGCTCCCTGAGAACCCCACCCCCAGGATCACGCAGGATGCACACCTCCTCGTACGCCAGCTGGGAGGGCCCGAGGACCGCCTTCCAGGCACCTTCTGCCGTGAGCGTCTCGTACCCACGAGAAAAGATATCGACACTTACAGGGACCACAGCTTCCTCTTAACCCGACTCCAAGAATAGCATCACAGAAAGAAAGGTGAGAAGTCACATGGCCAACAACAGCGGCTGGTGTGCTAATCCACACCAGGTGAGGCGTGTGCCAAGGGCAGGATCGAGGCACGGGGCACGCAGCCCCTGACCCGGAACGGGTCTGGGAGCGCGTTTTGGGACACGCTCGGCAGCCGACTCCCACGCAGCCCGACTTCTTGGCTAAGATTTTAGGATACTGAGCATTGAGACGCTTGACGCTGTGTAGACAAAATATCAGTGTGTGGATGTGCATTTTTCGGTTTTCATTCGCGAGGTTATCGGTAGACACAGCTGCGCCTTATCATCCTAGCAAATTTATTTCTTCAATTTTCGCCTTCCCGTATTTCCCTCTTAGTCCATTACCTGTGTAAGACGTCAAGTGTCTCCACGGTTAACCTGTAAGCAATTCCGATACTTTATCAGCTTCCTAGCACTTTGGAGCCCCCGGGATAAAACCGTTTGCCCTTCCAATGACTCATTTAATGGCATCCGTCTGTGAAGTCACTAAACTTCTCAGCCTGTGTTACTAGCACGACTGTATTAAAACATAATAAATATGCCCTTTCTCTTAAACTGCGGGAGAATGTCGCCCGCTGCTAGTTTGCGAGTTCAAAGCACGCCGTGTCCCAACTATTTTTCACCTGTGTTTCAAGTCAGTGATGAGGGAAACACCCACTTTGCTGGCTTCTTGAGGTGAAGACACTTGCCGGGGGTCCCCAGGGGACGGCTGGCTGTCAGCCTGGTGACCCCCGGGCGGGGGCGGGGCAGAGCCGGCGGCGAGGGCGCCCAGGGTGTGTTTTCTCAGAAAGTCCCTAACTGAAGGCTCCTGGTCTAGACCAGCCTGATCCCAACCCAGTCAGGACTCAGTCCCCTTCTCCTCCTGCTCCTCTGGGTCTCCTCCCTCCCCGCCCACCACCACACACACACAGCACACATACAGTCAGGCTCACTGCAAACTAGGCAATTATTTTCAAGGAGTGCTGGGATGCTGGGCTGTTTGGGGAACGGATGGGGAGGTGAACGGAGCAGGGCATCCCGTGTGCGAACGATTGCGTGGCTCTCTCCCTCTGGGCTCCGCCCGCCCTGCTGTGGGAGTCTCCCCTTCACCTGTCTTCCAAGAGGGTGCAGAGTTATTCCACAACGTTCTCCTTATGTGATGGGACGGCGTACCGCGGGGCTGTTCCTTGTACATCTGACTCCTGCCCTCGTGAATCCGTAAGTGTGTGTGCAGGTGCGTGCCCATGCATGTGCAGGTGTGTAGGTGTGCCTGTGTGCAGGTGTATGCTTGTGTGTACGTGTGTGCATGCAGATGTGTGCAGGTGTGCGTGTATACAGATGTATGCATGTGTGCAGGTGTGCACATGTACAGGTGTGTGTGCGGATGTGTGTAGATATGCGCGCGTGTGCAGGCGTATGCCTATGTGAGTGTGTGTGCACACACGCAGGTGTGTGGAGATATGCGTGCGTGTGCCGGCGTATGCCTATGTGAGTGTGTGTGCAAACACGCAGATGTGTGTAGACATGCGCGCGTGTGCAGGCGTATGCCTATGTGAGTGTGTGCAGGTGTGCGTACAAGAGTCTCACCGGCAGACCCCGAGGTTAGTGCTGAGTATGTGGAACTCGCAAGAACCCCGAATATGAAGAGAGAAACTTGCACGATACGGGTGTGTTTGTCACGGGAGTTCACTACTTGTCTACTCAACGCTCAGGCTTCACGAACATGTGGTGAGCTGACGCGCCTCATGGGGTCGGGGCGCCCTCCTCACACGCACCGGTTGGAGCCCCAACCGGCCCGATTTCACTCAGAGCACAGAGGCCCGGGCACCAGCGTCTCCAGGTCAGTGAGGGGTCCACGGAGATCCTGTCGCTCTCAGAAACCCCGACAACCTAACAGGACATGCTACCGTCGCCATGGAAACGTGGGCACACGCACTGGGACCACAATCACGTAGCCCCCGTTCGGTGCTGTGCTGAACACAAAGTCGCACCTGCTTCGGGGGCGCTGGCCCCGCTCCGAGACTCCTGGGGCCCCGGGGGCGAGCACCGGACCGCACGGCAGGGCTGCGGGACAACGCCCGTTGATCGCGGTTTCTGCCACGCAGTGGGCCCACGGTGACCTGTCCTCGCGCCTACAGCAGATCCCCTCTGCTGGTGACAACTCCCCGAAGCCGGGGCCGGTGGGCGTCTGGGGCTGGGGCGGGCTCCCTGGGGAGCAGAGCTGGGGCCGGTGACGGGGCGCTCCTTGTGGCAGCCTGCACCTGGGGGACAGGAGGGAAAGGTCGAGTCTGTCCCGCAGGGGACCCGGCAGGCTTTTCGGGGCACAGCGCGGACACAGCAGCGACGGGGGCCAGCACGCGCCTGAGTTTACCGCCCCCCATCGTTCTGGTTGAGGGGGAGCCCTCCGCCCACTCCTGCTGCCGGTGGCTTGTCTCCCTTGCCACTCTCGCCCCGTCCTGACGGGTCCAGAAAACAGGCTTCCCAGTGGAGCCTCGGGGGATTCCCGCTGCGATCGGCGGGAGGCCTCCTCCCCATCAGTGGTGCTGATGTGCGGACAGGGCATCTTCAGGGCCCCCGCCCCTGCGCTGGGGGGTCCTAGGAATTACCCTTCCAGCTCAGGCTCCCGGCTCCTGCCCCCCCTCCGGCCCAGCTGGCCCGCCGGAAGAATGGGCTGAGTCCGAGTACGGGGTGAAGAGCCAAACAGACCCAAGGTTTGAAAGCCATGTTGATGGGGAACTTGGCCTTGAGCAAGACCCAGAAGTGCCCTGAAACTCTGCTTTCTCGTTAGTAAAATAGAGACAGATTGTTCGAGAAGTCCGTGAGCGTCATGAAAAGCGTGCACCCCCTTGGCCCTCCCAGAGCCCACCCTGCAGGGTTTTGTTCCATTCTGTAGGCGTCCAGAGACTCGTGAGGGCACAGGGGTGCAGGCTGCCCAGGAGGGCTAAGCCCGCTCCCCTGACCGCATGTGTGGCCGGAGACCCAGGGGGCCCTGAGGCACAGTTGTCAGGTGTGTCCACAGAGCAAAGCAGGGAGAGAGGACTGGAAAGTGCTACGGTCTTCCTGAACGTGCTTTCAAGGGGGAATTTTTCTGTAGTTTAGAATCAGGATTTCACTAACCGGTATAATAATTTTATGCCATTTCCCCTACTAACTGCCATCTCGTTATTATTAGAAAGGATGGCTTCCTTGAAACACGGCACATTTCTCCTGGCTGTGGCCACCGTGCCGCAGGGGCGGAGATGGTGTTCATTCCGAGGACGAGGGCGACACCTTGTGGGCCTTCCGAGACATTTCCCACCTGTGTACAGCCTGGGGTGTGCTCCCAGTGGGATGTGACCTGATCGCGACAGGTCAATATCGTGCCCAGGGGACAACACACCTTGGTCTTGGCAACTTTGGCTCTTCCTCGGGAATCTGAGAGCCTGGCTGAATCGCGGACGAATCCTGATGGGACGGCGTTGAGACGCTTGGGTCCCCAGGTCCCCCAGGAACCGGAGGTCACGCCCCCTCCTGGCCCCTAGCCCCCTCCCCATTTTCAGAGGCACCCATCCCAGTGCAGTGGGAATGAGGCTAGGGCACATTTTAATGTGATTTCCTCCTCCCCACTCCCTGGTTTTCGATACCAGCCGGCTACGGAAGCGGGCAGCTACCAGGCTACCCCTCGGCTCCCTGCGGACCCTCTCCCCTGCCCGACGCCCTTTCTTCCCTCCCCCCCACTCCCCGCCACGTGCTGGGAGCCAGTGTCACAGCTCCTCACGGCTCCTACTCGTCCTCCGAAAAGCGTACAAAGATCGTCTTTTTTCTGCTCTGCGACCCTCACTGTACAGGAAAGGAGGGATCGTGACCGTCTTTTCAACGTTTCCCTGAACAGGAAATGTTGATAGGGTGAATCCTTTCCTCCTCCATCCAAGAAAAAAGACAGTAAATTGGTAACTTGAGAGCGAAAGGCCAGGACGGGTGTGGGCTGGGGGGGGCGAGCAGGGCGCACCCCTGGAGTTGGTGGCCAGGGGCCCTGGCGGGGGATGCTGTGCGTGTGTGACCGAGAGCAGAGGACACGCGGTCCTGGCAGAGAAGGCGCGGGCTCCGTCCCTGTCCCCGGGCAGGTTTGCCGTCCAGCAGTGGACGTCGCCGTGGGGAGAGCTCCTCACCGATGACCGGCCCCCCACAACTCGCCCCAGCCCCGCCTGCAGCCCACGTGGCCCGTCTCAGCCACCTGCTCTCCAGACACTCGCCAGGACCACTGCGCCCTGGGCACCCGGGCCGTGCGCCCTCAGGGGGCGTGTCCTGGTGCCTCTCATGGAACCCTGCCCGGGCGGGGCCTTCCGCGTGTGAGGGAAGCCGCAGCTGCGGTCAGAAGACCCGTCCTCGGCCCCGGGACCAGGATGACGGCCAGGAGCACTGGGTCACACGGCGGGCGCCTGTGCTCCGGCTGTCCCCAGAAGGGCGGGTGCTGCTGCCCGGAGCGGGGAGGGGGCCGGGTGCGGAAGGAACGTTTACAGACGCAATTTCTTCTGTAAACTTCTTACTCCAAGACCGTATCCCCCCTGCAGGCCCACACGGGGGTTTCTGTGCGATGGTCACTGCCCGACAGGTCACGACGTAAACGCTGAGCCCAGGCCAGCCGCCCGGCCGATCTCAGATCCAGTTGCCTGCTGTGTGCAGACCAGCCCGCGACGGAGCGAGCAGGTCCGCCAGCCTGTCCCCAAGCCCGCCCCTGCGTGTCCTGTGGAAGGAGACGCCAGCCGGCGTCCAGCCCAGGGCAAGGCCGGGGCGCCCTTCTCATTCCCTCCCTGTCTCCTTCATCCTCCGTGGAAATCATCACCACACAACCGGCACCTTCCTTGTCTGGAGCCAGCGGTCACCGTCCCGCCTGAGGGGAGGCCCTCTGCTGGGAAACAGAGGCGCCCCCTCCCCACTGCTGCTAAAACTTAAAAAGAAAACACAACACATCACGCCCATCCTCTGCCTAGAATCCACATTGCCTCCCCCCCACCCCAGTGTCCCCTCTACCTCCCACGACGACTGCGCGGGACACGGCCGCCCTGGACTAGATCTCAGCTCTGCCCCCGCGTGACCTCAGCCCCGACTCGCCCTGGGCTGCGCACCTGCCGTGCTCTCACTCTGCCTCAGTAGCGGCCCACACAGGGGAGTGCCTGCCCCCCGGCTGTGATCTGATCGTGATTTTGCGAGTGGGCAGAGGTGGCCCCGGACCCTGGGAGGGGTCTGCACCGGGCTGAGCCTGACCGGACCTGACATGTTGTTCACCATGAACACGCCCCCCACGGAGGGCAGCGGTTGGGAAACGGGGACACAGTAAAGGGGGTGCCCGAGGAGCAAGGGGGGCCTCAGCCAGGACCGGGTGTCACGGGCAGTCACTCCGTAGTGTTGGGGTGAAAGCACCCGGTTTCCCCGGCTGCTTTCAAGAGACGTCGCGCCTTTCCGTCCGCGGCCACGCCTGGAGCCCCTGTTGAGAACCCGCTCCATCGTGAAGAAACGTAGCAAAAGCACAGGTTGTGCGTGTCTCGCACACATTCTGTGTCCGCCGGATCTCCATCAGGAGCAGACACCGGCCTTAAGTGTAACTCAGCCGGCAGCCTGGGGGGTGTCATTCTGTGAAAGGGATCACAGGCTGTGAACCACCGTCCCCACAAGCTAGAAGCGGGGTGCCTCCTGACAGGCCACCAGCTGTGCTCGCTCTGCCCTTGGAATCACGGGACATGTGTCCCTGCTCTCAAGAGGGACAGGCCTCCTCTCTTCCCCTTTTAAATCCTGGGCTTGGAAGAAGCCCGGCTCGTTCTGGAGGCTTCCACCCTGAACTCCACGTCACCGTGTCTCCCTCCTGAGAGGGAGGACGGCCCAGCCTGGACTCTCCCGGGAATGCAGGAGCACTCACCAGCAAGGGGAGGACGCGACCCAGCACCTCCCCCCAGCCCACCCTGGCTGCGGCCGCTGTCCCTTCCTCCCTGATCATGGTAACCCCTGGCCAGGCCAGCGTGGGAGGAGAGCCAGCGTTTGCAAACCCTGCTTCTGCCCTCTGAGGCCAGTAAGGGGAGGGAGGACCCCTACCTTGTCACCGGGCCGCAGTTATGTCTCTGTGGAGGGAGGTGACAGGGGCTGGGCCGTTCCTTTGCTGTGGCCACAGGACAGCGTTGTCGGACCTGAACACAGACGTGCTGCCTGCTGTTGGGTCCCGGCCTGTGTCAGTCAGAGCTGCGGAATGCAGGAATGAACGAATGAACAAATGAGTGCGTGCGTGGCTATTTCTGGGCTGCCCTATGGCCCCCGTGCCCCGGCCCCGTCCTCACTCGGAGGTGCTCCCCAGAGCTGCTGCTGGCTGCTGGTAAGAAATGGAGGCGAAGGGTTTTCAGGGAAGATGGGTATCCTCCAAAGATCCCAGGCCGGGCCCCTTTCCTGCAGGAAAAGGCCAGGGAGGCACAGAATTTCAGTCATTGAGGTAAACGGCATGTTAACGCACTGTTAGAAAAGCAGAATTAATGCAGAAACCCACGACCAAAAAAATCAGCATTTTAAACAAAGACAGGATCGTTAATCCTGACCTTTTTTTTTTTTTTTTTTTTTTTTTTTTTTTTTTTTGCCTCGGGCTCCAGTATGGCTCATCACGGCACCGTCTTTATGTCAAATTTTGATATTTCATTCATCGTGATTTTCTTGCATGAATTTTGATGTTTTCCTGTGTTGTGTTAAAGTCGTATTTCTCCTGACTCTTGAGGGATTTGTGTCTGTTTGTGTGGTGCCTCCTTGAGATGCTGTGCCAGGGAGGGTCACTCGGGTCCCAGCTGGCTGAGCCCGTGAGCCTGTGCCCTGGGACTTGGGGGGGTGCAAGGCAGGCACCGCCCCCCCCGCCCCGCCGCTGTTTCATGTTCTGCCCCCATGTCCCCACGTCCCTACGTAGAGCAGAAAGACTACGAAGGCCGCTGGGCGCCCTCCAGCCTCACCGTCCCACTCGCCCCTGAGTCCCCCCAGGCCACTGGTCATGCCCGGGCTTCCTCACTTCTCCAGACGGGACCCCTCTCCCCTCGATGGTGGCTTCCCATGCAACGTCTGTCTGCACTGCCGGTGACAGGCTCCTGGTGGACGCCCGGCAGAGACCCTGGCTCTCAACGGCCATTGGCTGGGCCATCTATCTGTTGATCGATCGATTGATCCATACCTCTGGGCTTGATCCATTCAGACAACTCATGCCCTACTCTTTCTCTCTTGCACTTGACTCTGGAAATAGTAGTGCAGTGCCACAACCTTCTCCTGGGTCTCACACTGCCTCTCCCACCTCTTCACACACACACACACACACACACACACACACACACACGTGTGCACGCCCACACGCATGCACACCCACCCCCCCTAAACCAGCTGCTCAGGCCGAGAAGAACACGGCAGCAGACGTCACCTCGGCGTCGGGTGGGCTCGGATGGCCTGAGCCCGGTAAGCCATGGCCCCACACTGCTCTCAAGTTTTGTGTTTGCTCATAATTTGTTGCTTATGTAAAACGGTCGTCGGTGGGGGTTGCCGGATGACACATAATGCTTCCACTTGTACTTGAATTTCCGATAAATAACGAACAATGTTTTAGTATAAGTATGTCCCAAATATTCCATGGGACATACTTATACTAAAAGAATGCGTTTGTCTGAAATTTATATTTCACTGGGTGTCCTTCATTGTCATTTGTGAAATCTGGCCCCCCCCCCGCCATCGATGTGCCACATTAGGGACACAGCACCGTCTCTCTGGCCACATCGCAGGGACTCCAGCCCCAAGCTGTGCCGACAAGTCTCCTGTGAACCCATATCTCTTTTAACAACTAGGACCAAGTATATGTATGATACCTCCCAGCAAAGTCCATATCTGCTCAATAGCAACAAAAATTTGAGGACGGAGGAAAGTTTCTAAGGGGATAAGCTATGCTTCTTAGCTCAGTTACCTTCTGCCCCAAGAAAGGCTTCATTATACACATATATACACACACATTATATACACATATTATGTATATATACACACATTACATATACACACACAAACATTATATATACACACACACATTTTCTATATAATACACACATTATATACACACATCATGTATCTATAATATACACACATTATATACACACAATATACATCCACACATTGTATGTATGCATACACACATTATATATATATATACGTATTATATATATACACACACACTATATGTATACACATTATATATATACACACAAACATTATATATATACACACATATATATAATACACACATTATATATACACACACACATTTTCTATATAATACACACATTATATACACACATCATGTATCTATAATATACACACATTATATACACACAATATACATCCACACATTATATGTATGCATACACACATTATATATATATATATACGTATTATATATATACACACAGTATATATATACACACACACTATATGTATACACATTATATATATACACACAAACATTATATATATACACACATATATATAATACACACATTATATATACACACACACATTTTCTATATAATACACACATTATGTACACACATCATAAATCTATAATATACACACATTATATACACAAAATACACATCCACACATTATATATATGCATACACACATTATATATATATATATATATACAGAGTATATATATACACACAGTATGTATATACACACACACTATATGTATACACATTCTATATATACACACAAACATTATATATATACACACATATATATAATACACACATTATATATACACACACACATTTTCTATATAATACACACATTATATACACACATCATAAATCTATAATATACACACATTATATACACAAAATACACATCCACACATTATATATATGCATACACACATTATATATATATATACACAGAGTATATATATACACACAGTATGTATATACACACACACTATATGTATACACATTCTATATATATATACACACAAACATTATATATATACACACATATATGTAATGCACACATTCTATATATGCACACACTGTATATATACACACACTATGTACTCACATACATTCTATGTACACACATCATACAGACACACATTATATACACATTCCCATGTTATACACACACATATCTATATCTGTAGTATATATTTATGCATGACGTATAAATATATACAGAAAGACACACACATTTCCAGGAAGGTTGGCGTTTCCTACGGAACCCTGAGCCTCCGCGTCTCTAGGTGATTCATGTTTCCCTGCCATCACAGCCATCAACTCCCTGCCCTGACCCATGAGCCCTGTTTTCTACGAGGCCCTGGATGTGCTCGCCACGGTTCTTGGAGGGTGAACCGACACAGACTGAAAAGAAAAACAATGGCCTGATATCGTTCCTTGTCGCCAATGGGAGTCTCTTACCAGGTCACACAGGGTCATAAAGCAGTGTCCCCATCGACAGAAGTCTCGGAATAACAAAGCAATTTCTAAAAGATACAATTCTCGTGTAGGATGGTAAATATAGAGGGATCTTAACTTGAGTGCCAGTCCGTTAGCCCCAGCTTCTCATCCCACCCAATTCCCTCTGTCCCCTGCCCCCCTTCCGAAGCCACCCCATCTGTCCCAGGACACACAGACAGAGCCAATGGATCTGTGAGCAATGAAGGGGCACGTTGGCAGGTTCTCAGATGCCCTGTGATGGGCCACCAACTTGGGCAGGGGACTTGGGAGGACAGCTGGGGCACCGTGCAGTGTGGTCAGCCCGGACCTGGAGGGACAGCAGAGAGACAGTGCCAGGTGACTCTCTGGGAGGACTCGTGTGTCCTCCCCACACACGGCACCTGGTGACTGAACACAGCAGCCCTGCTCCCCAGGGCTCGCTGAACCCACTGAAGTCAAGGTGGCACTCTATTGCCCAAAAATTATTATTATTTGACGGAATAAAAGAGTCCCTTCTCCGGCATCTGTCTGTTGATTGCAGAGGCTTACAAGCTGTCTTCGGGAGGATATTCACTCCTGCTGCACAGAAAAGACTGCTTTATCATCATGATTATTAAGGTCCTTTCTGGCAAAATGCAGAAAATTACAATACAGAAAGTAAGAGCCCTTTCTGCCTCTCCGAAGGAAAATTGTTATTGCTACAGGATATATGAATCGCAAAATGCCGTAGCATAAAGATTTGCGAGGCGTTTCTGTCATACGGGGGAAGAGTGGAAGTTAACTTGAATTTATGTAAATGCTGCTGGCAGGAACCGCCTGCCTTCGTGCCTAGCCACGGATTAAGATTCCCATATATAAGCAAAAAGGACGCAAAAGAGACACATGTCGACGGAGCCTTTAGAAAAGCAAGGGAATCCTGTAACCTGGAGCATGTTCATGGACAAGAGGCAGAAGCCGTCTGCACTGGAGAAATCTCCAGCACCTCATATCGCCTCCCTTGCAGGAGCCGGGACACAGGAGTGTCACTAATGTCACCAGAACAGGAGCCAAGAGCATGGCCCAGGTGCCAGAGCCACCAGCCCCACGGTGCCCAACCTCACCGGCCTCAGTCCCCTCTCTGGGGGATTCTGCTGGAGCAGGGACATCTTTGCTACTTCAAGCTCCCCCATCACTGTGCCATCACCAGTTAGCCAACACCTGCACCCAGTAAAACACAGAGCAGGGGTACGTGTGGCTATACCCACCCATGCCCACCTGCTAGTCTCCCAGGGAGCAATGCGAAAACGTGCCGACAGGGAGTGTATTAAAGGGTTTATTTCTAAAGGTCTATCTCTGCCACCTCTGTGAATATCGAAAGAAAGGTCTCTCATTATGTGGAGTCCTGCCGGGTGGGGGAGGGGCTGTCTACGTGGGACGAGGTCTTCTCTTGAAGTTGCCCATCAGACCACCGGCCGTGTTGGAGTTTGGGAGGGGAGAGGTGGCCGGGCATCCTGGAATTGGGGAAAGAGAAGCAGGATTCCAGGAGATGCGCAATCCTCGATACCAAAACAAATACACGGGGGTGAGTGCATCAGGGTCCCAGGCCCCGGACAAGATAGTGCCTGCCTTAGTCCGTCCAGGCTGCTGTGACAGGAAACCACAGACCAGGGGCTTATGAACAACGGATGCTGATTTCTCAGTTCTGGAGGCTGGGGTCGGAGATCAGGGCCCCGATGCCCCAGATTCGGCGTCTGGTGAGAACCGCTTCCTGGTTCCAGATGGCTGTGTTCTTACCTGCGGGAAGGGTGGGGGGGGCTCTCCGGGGCCTCTTTCATAAGGGCACTAATCACATGGGCCGCCCGCGCACCCCGTGACAGGATCAAGGCTGTGGAATTCCCAGGTGTGGCGTATGGATGGACGTGGGTGTCCCCGGCAGCACGGGCCTGGGGTCAGCCACCATCTGCCGTTGGGGCACAGGATTGTCTCCCCGCTCACCCGGATGAAGGTGCATGGCCACAGGACAGAGGGATGACCAAGGACCTGGAAGGTTCCACATGTGCTGAGCAGGTGCCTGGCTGAGAGCAGAGAACCCACAGGGGACGAAACGGACTGACCCTCGGGATCGTGTTCTGCAGATGAGGGCACAGCACCAGGTCAGCATGGCCTACGGTCCTGCGGGACAGAGGCCCCAGTTACCCACGGTGGGTCCCTTCTCCAGCTGCCTCCCCTGGGGGGCGCCAGTTCACGGCCACAGCCCCGGAGGTGGGCAGCCGCCCATTTTCAGCGCTGACCTGCCATGGGGCCACTTCCGTCCAACATTTACAGAGCTCCTGGTGGCCTCAGGGTGTAGAGTGAGTCAGGCAGGGGTGGTGCTGGGTTCTAGATCTATTCACGACACATCAGACAAGGTGCACAGGCAAGCAGACTGTTCCGGGAGAACCACGCAGAGGAGCTCCTGGGAGACGTGCACAAGGGGCTCCCGCAGGGCGTGCGCTGCGTCTCCAGCCGTGTGACAGCACAAAACCAGGGTGTTCACCGAATAGAACAGGCCAATTCAGAAGGAATAAAGAAGGAGGCAAAGACCCGTCCAGTTTTGTCAACCAGACAAAATTATTGTCGGTATTTTCTTAAAATTGTTTTAATGCTTATTTATTTTTGAGAGAGGGAGAGAGCATGAGCAGGGGAGGGGCAGAGAGAGAGAGGGAGACACAGAATCGGAAGCAGGCTCCAGGCTCCGAGCTGTCGGCACAGAGCCCGACGCGGGGCTCGAACCCACGAACCGTGAGATCATGACCTGAGCCGAAGTCGGACGCTCAACCGACTGAGCCACCCAGGCGCCCCTCATTAGTATTTTCAACGCGTTACTTTCTGATTTTCTTTGCGTACGTAGCCTGGGTCATATTGTGTCGTGTTTTTCTTTAATGATATCATAAGCCTTTACTCATACTTTTCAAAAACATTCAATAAGCATGTGCTGTGCATTTTACTCCTCCCGATGGGTCTACCGTGCCAGCGCCTGGCCCTGCCCGCTGTCACCGTGTGAGACCACAAGGTGCCCTGTGTGCAGGCCTTCTCATTACCCCGCTTCCGGAGGAGGGAGCTAAACGCCAGAGGTGTCAAGAGCTTGGCTGTGGTCACGGCTGGGTGGTCACGCTACCCCACCACGTGGCGCCGTGGCTCACTGACTCTTTCAAGCTGAAGGGATCTGAGTAACCGCAGGTGCAGGAAGGACTCTCTGACCTCCCCCGAAGCAGGTCGTGGGACCCTCCCGTGACAGGTGCCCTCCCTCCACCTCCCTCGAGGACAAGAGCATCCTTATCTCCGAAGACAGGGCCGCCGAGGGGAATCCCAGTGACCAGGCCTCGCCGGGTCGGCCCGGTTCACTACCCTGACTGAGCTCCTGTCCTGCGTCTACCACAGACGTTCACCCTCCATCACGCCCACCGGAGAACATACTGGACCCCAGCCGAGAGTCGCCCTGTGTGCGGTCAGTCAGTCTCCTCCAGGCCACATTCTCGAGGAAGTCAGGAGAGCCTGATTCATCTGTGGATCTCCCACAAAACCCAGCCCACGCCAAGGACGCTGTGCCTAGTTCGTGACTTTTCCGCAGCCGTCCGTCTGAGACCCTGAGCTCACGCGGCGTGCCGGGACACGACACTGTGACAGACCAGGGGGGGCCTCCCACCCTTTTTCTGGCTCCCCGCTGTTCGCACAGGCCCGGGTCTTGTCTTAACCCATCAGGAAATGGGTGACACAGGAGCAGCCCAGAGAGACCCTCGAGGCGCATCCCCAGCCCTCGAGTTTCAAGAGCGGAGGTCGGGGCATGAAACGAGACTTGGAAGGGTATTTTTAGCCGCGAGAGCCAGCTTCCAGACTGGACGCGTTTTCCTAAATGGGAGGAAATGGAGACAGAGAATCAGTTAGGGTCAAAGAAAAGGAAAAAAAGAAACAAACGCCAGCGGACGCTGAGAAGGGACGCGGCCCCGCCTGCACGCTTAGGGACCCCGAAGGCGGGGACCGCTGCATTCTCAGGCCGCGTGGGGTCCTGGACCACAGGGAAGCCAGGGTTCCTGTCTCGCGTGGGTCCCAGGGAGACACAAAGCGCCCTCGGTGGCCACACGCTTGGCACAGTGCAGAAATGTCCACAGGCCACCGGTAGCCCCCCACCCCCGTTCGTGCGAGCCCCGGGCGGACCAGAGCACAGAGCAGCAGACAGGTCCTCCGCCCCAAGAGCTGCGGTCGGCGTGGGAAGGTGATCGTGGAAACGCCTTCTGGACACGACGAGGGGCTGGTAGCATCCGTCCACGGCCTGACCAGGGAGGACCCGACACGCACGGGACAGAGTCCAGGTGACAAGTGACAACAGAGGCTTGGGCGCAGCCTTCGCAAAGCTGGGGCGCCCCCAGGAAACACGCACAGTTCCGGAAAGGACGGGGGAGCCAGGGTTACCAGGAATAAAGACAGGATGCCCGTGCCGCCCACGGGCTGACGAGCCCGCGGCCACCTGCTCTGCTCCCGGTGACATTCCCCCCCACCCCGCACGCCCCTCCCTCCCGACGCGGCTCATGGCCTCCATGCGCTCGGTCCCCTGCCAGACTCCTTCCTCTCTGTGCGCTGGCTCACACCTGCAGGGAGGAGGGGACCGGCGGCCGTGTACCCGCTTCTCTTGCCCGTTGTGGGTCTTCTCAAAACCTTAAATGTTACAGCTCCAGACGCTGAGCCCCGCTGCTCGCACCTGCAGGGCACATGTCTCCGGCTGGAAGTGCCAGGCAGCTCAAGGTCATTGTGCCCAAGCAGAACTCATCCCCTGCCTCTTCCCGGACACTGCTCGTCCCGCGTCAGTGACCAGCCCAGGGATGAATCTGCACACGCCCGAGGTCCCGACAGCTTCCCCTCGAACAGTCCCCACCACGGGGCCAGGGTGCCTGCGAGGGCCCCTCCCCCTCACGGCCCGGACCCCGCACCCCTCCCCGCCAGGAGGTCAGCCCCTGGATGCACAGCAGGTGCTCAGTAAGCATCTGTCGACTGACTGCATGACGCGAAGGTGGCCCCGGGGCCGATACCCAGAGACTCGCACAGACTCGCACCCAGCCAGGGAGCTCTGTGCGGAAAACGTCGTGAACGTCGCTCCCTCTAGAAAACAGGCACGCTTTCCCCGAAGCTCCGGGCCGAATCCACAAAGTCTCACAACACGCATTTTTTCTACTTTCTGGAAACAGTGTGCTATTCTGGAAAAACAAGCCCGCACTATAAATCTCAGGATTCTTGGGGGCCTCTGTGGAAGAAGATGAGTCACTGTGACCACGACGGCCACTGTGGTCCTAGGGCCACCGGGCCACCGTTCTCTGGGGACTGGAGCGACACAGACATGTTAACGGGCGATTCGCTTCCTGCCTTGCTGGCAACAGGGCACATCTCTGGGATTTGCTTTTAAGTAATCCCCACGGACAGAGGGAGGGAAGAACAGGTTTCGCACAGATGAAACGAAGCCAGCCAAGTGTCGATCGTGGGGAGAGCTGGCGGCTAAGAAGCACTCGGGGCCTTCTCGTTCTGTCTACTTTTGCATTTGTCTGAACTTTCCCCACACGCCAAGTTTCCTGTGCTCTTTCAAAATTCACATGGGCCTCTGGAGTGGCGCCAGCAGCTTCCGCCCCTACGGTACGGAGCACGTCTCCTCCGTCCCTCGACTTGCCAGAGCACGTCTTCTGTCTGCTGAGTTCCATTGAAATCCCAGAGAGAGTCGGTGCCCTGCAACCTTCAAGCGTTGTACCTGAGATAATTAGAAGAACAAAGCTGTGTTCACGCGTCCACGATCAGTGGAGAATTGGGGAAGTAAGCCACAGCAGGGGGACAAAAAAAACCTTTCCTCGTCCTAAAACTGGCTATAAGTAGCTTATCCCAAATGCTTGTGTTTTTGCATGTGAACTTTCTGAAGCTCGTGATACTTACATCCAGCCCAGGGAAGAGAAGCGAGGGGTCAGGACGGCTGGGAGAGAGTGGGGTGGGTCAGGTGGGTGTTTCCCGTAGAATGGCTCCTGAGCCACCGCCCAGCCTGACCTCAGGGGGCCGGCACACAAGGGCTGACGCCTACAAAAGCACAGCGTCCCAAGGTCTCTCCAGAAAGACCTGGCCAAACGGACTCAGCTCCTGCCGGATCCTTCCCGCTCGTGGCATCACTTGAATCCGCTGAGCGGATCCCTGAACTCACACACGGAAATCGGGGACGCGGAATCTTCGCCACTGCCTTTGTGGGAACAAGAGGCAGAAGGCACGCAGACGTGCGTCTCTGGCGGTGAGGCTTCCGGGCTGCGAACGGCATCTCCAGGAAAAAAGGAGAGGGGCGGCACACGGTGCTTCAGCCTTGCCCCGTCTCTGTCTTTGTTCCCGCACGGAATTCGGGGTGCGTGCAGACACTATTCACTCTGTCTTTCGAACGAAGAGTTTAAAGAAGCTTATTTTGAAACAAGAAGTGAACGGTGAAACCGGAGCAGGGAAAAGGAGCAGCATCAGCAATGTGGCCAGCACACAAGGGACCCTGTCCGTGTCCTGGGGGGGGACGCTGTCCGTGCCCCGGGGGGGGCCCTATCCTTGCCCTGGAGGGGACCCTGTCCGTGCCCTGAGGGGGACCCTGTCCTTGCCCTGGGGAGGGACCCTGTCTTTGCCTGGGGGGGACCCTGTCCTTGCCCTGGAGGGGACCCTGTCCGTGTCCTGGGGGGACCCTGTCTTTGCCCTGGGGGGGACCCTGTCCGTGTCCTGGGGGGACCCTGTCCTTGCCCTGGGGGGGACCCTGTCCGTGTCCTGGGGGGACCCTGTCTTTGCCCTGGGGGGGACCCTGTCCTTGCCCTGGGGGAGACCCTGTCCGTGTCCTGGGGGGGGACCCTGTCCATGCCCTGGGGGGGAACCCTGTCCTTGCCCTGGAGGGGACTGTGTCCATGCCCTGGGGGGGTACCCTGTCTGCGCCCTGGGGGAGACCCTGTCCTTGCCCTGGAGGGGACCCTGTCTGTGCCCTGGGGGGGACCCTGTCCTTGCCCTGGAGGGGACCCTGTCTGTGCCCTGGGGGAAACCCTGTCTGTACCCTTGGGGGGGACCCTGTTCTTGCCCTGGGGGGGAACCCTGTCCATTCCCTGGAGGGGACTGTGTCCATGCCCTGGGGGGGTACCCTGTCTGCGCCCTGGGGGAGACCCTGTCCTTGCCCTGGAGGGGACCCTGTCTGTGCCCTGGGGGGGACCCTGTCCTTGCCCTGGAGGGGACCCTGTCTGTGCCCTGGGGGAAACCCTGTCTTTGCCTGGGGGGGACCCTGTCCTTGCCCTGGAGGGGACCCTGTCCGTGTCCTGGGGGGACCCTGTCTTTGCCCTGGGGGGGACCCTGTCCGTGTCCTGGGGGGACCCTGTCCTTGCCCTGGGGGGGACCCTGTCCGTGTCCTGGGGGGACCCTGTCTTTGCCCTGGGGGGGACCCTGTCCTTGCCCTGGGGGAGACCCTGTCCGTGTCCTGGGGGGGGACCCTGTCCATGCCCTGGGGGGGAACCCTGTCCTTGCCCTGGAGGGGACTGTGTCCATGCCCTGGGGGGGTACCCTGTCTGCGCCCTGGGGGAGACCCTGTCCTTGCCCTGGAGGGGACCCTGTCTGTGCCCTGGGGGGGACCCTGTCCTTGCCCTGGAGGGGACCCTGTCTGTGCCCTGGGGGAAACCCTGTCTGTACCCTTGGGGGGGACCCTGTTCTTGCCCTGGGGGGGGGACCCTGTCCTTCCCTGGGGGGGACCCTGTCCATGCCCTGGGGGGGAACCCTGTCCATTCCCTGGAGGTGGGCTGTGGGGTGGGCTCTGAGCTGTGCACAGCAGCGGCCATGGATAGCACAGGAGGCAAATCTCAAGTCGCCTCTCGGGAGACGCAGGAGAATTCCCAAGTAAGACAGGAAGGACATCCTCTCGGGAGTCTGTTGTGAGAACGCGTAAGAGGCTCTCTCGTCTTCCAAGGAACACGCTCTCCGGTGGGAGGAGAGGACAGCGGAAAGGCAGCGTTGAAGAGGGACGCACGAAACACAAAGCAGTTTTCAGCGATCATAGCTGTTTTTGGAGAGTGGTGTTTGCAGACGGTTTATGCAGCGAAACACCGCATCTACCTTCCTCAGCAAACCCAATCAGGGTCCTTCTGGATCACATGCCCGTGAGGGAGCACCTGCGGGAGCATCTATGGGAGCACCTGTGGGAGCATCTGCGGGAGCACCTGCCGGAGCATCTGCGGGAGCACCTGCCGGAGCATCTATGGGAGCACCTACCGGAGCATCTGCGAGAGAACCTGAGGGAGCACCTACGGTAGCATCTGCGGGAGCACCTGCCGGAGCATCTATGGGAGCACCTACCGGACCATCTGCGAGAGAACCTGAGGGAGCACCTACGGTAGCATCTGCGGGAGCACCTGCCGGAGCATCTGCGAGAGAACCTGAGGGAGCACCTACGGGAGCATCTGCGGGAGCACCTGCCGGAGCATCTGCGGGAGAACCTGAGGGAGCACCTACGGGAGCATCTGCGGGAGCACCTGCCGGAGCATCTATGGGAGCACCTGCCGGAGCATCTGCGAGAGAACCTGAGGGAGCACCTATGGGAGCATCTGCGGGAGCACCTGTGGGAGCATCTGCGGGAGCACCTGCCGGAGCATCTATGGGAGCACCTGCCGGAGCATCTGCGAGAGAACCTGCCGGAGCATCTGCGGGAGCACCTGCTGGAGCATCTGCGAGAGAACCTGAGGGAGCACCAACGGCAGCATCTGCGGGAGCACCTGCCGGAGCATCTATGGGAACACCTGCCGGAGCATCTGCGAGAGAACCTGAGGGAGCACCTATGGGAGCATCTGCGGGAGCACCTGTGGGAGCATCTGCGGGAGCACCTGCCGGAGCATCTATGGGAGCACCTGCCGGAGCATCTGCGAGAGAACCTGCCGGAGCATCTGCGGGAGCACCTGCTGGAGCATCTGCGAGAGAACCTGAGGGAGCACCAACGGCAGCATCTGCGGGAGCATCTGCCGGAGCATCTATGGGAGCACCTGCCGGAGCATCTACGGGAGCACCTGCAGGAGCATCTGCGAGAGAACCTGCCGGAGCATCTGCGGGAGCACCTGCTGGAGCATCTGCGAGAGAACCTGAGGGAGCACCAACGGCAGCATCTGCGGGAGCACCTGCCGGAGCATCTATGGGAACACCTGCCGGAGCATCTATGGGAGCACCTACCGGAGCATCTGCGAGAGAACCTGAGGGAGCACCAACGGCAGCATCTGCGGGAGCATCTGCCGGAGCATCTATGGGAGCACCTGCCGGAGCATCTACGGGAGCACCTGCGGGAGCACCTGCCAGAGCATCTATGGGAGCACCTACCAGAGCATCTGCGAGAGAACCTGAGGGAGCACCTATGGGAGCATCTGCGGGAGCACCTGCTGGAGCATCTGTGAGAGAACCTGAGGGAGCACCTACGGGAGCATCTGCGGGAGCACCTGTGGGAGCACCTACCGGAGCATCTGCGAGAGAACCTGCCGGAGCATCTGCGGGAGCATCTGCTGGAGCATCTGCGAGAGAACCTGAGGGAGCACCAACGGCAGCATCTGCGGGAGCACCTGCCGGAGCATCTATGGGAACACCTGCCGGAGCATCTATGGGAGCACCTACCGGAGCATCTGCGAGAGAACCTGAGGGAGCACCTATGGGAGCATCTGCGGGAGCACCTGCTGGAGCATCTGTGAGAGAACCTGAGGGAGCACCTATGGGAGCATCTGCGGGAGCACCTGCCGGAGCATCTATGGGAGCACCTACCGGAGCATCTGCGAGAGAACCTGAGGGAGCACCTATGGGAGCATCTGAGGGAGCACCTGCCGGAGCATCTGCAGGAGCACCTGCCGGAGCATCTATGGGAGCACCTGCCGGAGCATCTGCGAGAGAACCTGAGGGAGCACCTACGGGAGCATCTGCGGGAGCACCTACCGGAGCATCTGCGGGAGCACCTGCCAGAGCATCT
The DNA here is from genome assembly GCF_007474595.2 of Lynx canadensis. NCBI lineage: Eukaryota > Metazoa > Chordata > Mammalia > Carnivora > Felidae > Lynx > Lynx canadensis. The sequence continues at coordinate 3,011,783 of NC_044309.1, read as the reverse complement.
ATGGGAGCACCTACCGGAGCATCTGCGAGAGAACCTGAGGGAGCACCTATGGGAGCATCTGCGGGAGCACCTGCCGGAGCATCTGCAGGAGCACCTGCCGGAGCATCTATGGGAGCACCTGCCGGAGCATCTGCGAGAGAACCTGAGGGAGCACCTATGGGAGCATCTGCGGGAGCACCTGTGGGAGCATCTGCGGGAGCACCTGCCGGAGCATCTATGGGAGCACCTGCCGGAGCATCTGCGAGAGAACCTGCCGGAGCATCTGCGGGAGCACCTGCTGGAGCATCTGCGAGAGAACCTGAGGGAGCACCAACGGCAGCATCTGCGGGAGCATCTGCCGGAGCATCTATGGGAGCACCTGCCGGAGCATCTACGGGAGCACCTACCGGAGCATCTGCGAGAGAACCTGAGGGAGCACCTACGGTAGCATCTGCGGGAGCACCTACCGGAGCATCTGCGAGAGAACCTGAGGGAGCACCTACGGGAGCATCTGCGGGAGCACCTGCCGGAGCACCTGCCGGAGCACCTGCGGGAGCACCTGCCGGAACATCTATGGGAGCACCTACCGGAGCATCTGCGGGAGCACCTGAGGGAGAACTGAGGAAGCATCTGCGGGAGCACTAAAGGAGCACCTGTGGGAGCACCTGCAGGAGGCAGAGCCAGGATTGCGCTCGGAGTCACTTCCAGTGGGGCCCAGAACTAGAGCTGGTGCGGCCCTCAGCGCCCCCTCCTCAGCCACCTGCCAAGGACGCGAATCCCAGGGACGCGGGGGACGGGGCGGATGAAAGCGTGTGTGCAGATAACAGGTAAGAACGGCTCGAGATAGGCTGTTTCGCAGCAGCAAACCCGAATGGGACACTAGACCCCCGCGGGGCCGGGTGGGAGCGAAGCGAGGCCCCACACAAGCAACACACACCCGGGAGAACGCGCAGCCGCGTGTGGCTCGAAGCCCTCCGGGCGCTGCTGGGCCGCCGGCCTGGCCGCGGAGGAAGAAGACGGAGAGACCCCGTGGCGGGGAAGAACGAGCCCGGGTTCCCCGGGGGGATGGCAGGGGGCACAGCCTCAACACGCGCCTCAACGCCTTCCGGAGGAGGGTCCCCAGAGGGGAAGGACAAGGCAAACCGGAAGGAGAAAGGAAAAGGAAACGTTTGAGGGGCCTGCACGCCTGCGGAGCCCACGGTACCCGGCGATGTGCTCCGGCAGCTTCGTGAGCAACTGCCGAGCCAGAACGCCCGGACGGGGGGCACCGTGCACATCCCGGGCGGCCGCGTGGGGCGCGGGAGGGGCAGCCGGCAGCACAGGAACCGCCGGCGGTCTGGTTCCCGCAGAGCAGCCGCGAACAGAGCAGGGCTCGGAGCCAAGGCGGTCACAGCAGTGGGTGACGACGGGCGTGGGATAATCGCACGTCTCTGACTCGGCTGAAACACGCCTTCGGCGAGAGGGCTGGCACACGAACCCACCCCGCGAGTCGTGGGGGAGGGGGAGCCGGGGGAGCGGGAAATCGTCTCCAGGGAGCCAGCGACCTCGCTCGGCCGAGCACGGGGACACCCGGGCGACCGTCCGTGGCCGTCCGTCTACTCCGTTTTGATCCGCGTGCCGTTGGAAAGTGCGTGCCGCGTGGCAGGCCTCACCCCCGCGATGACCGGAGTGCCTTTCTCAAGCCCGTCTCCAGAGCAGGGTTCACTGCAGTTGTTAGCGGTGTGCGACTTTGTTTGAAGGGAAAACGTCACATGCGGTTATCGGACGGCGGCAGAACTGACCTGTTTGAAAGCCGATTTAAGCGTCATCTGCTTCTCCCCCCCCCCCCCCACCAAACTATCGGTATCTCAGCAAGGAATTTAGAAATAATACACAATTCCGAGGCTATGTTAGGAAGCCAAAACAGAAACCGTAATTTTGGCCCAAATCGCTAGCCTGGGGTTTCCCTCACCGATGACAACATCCGTGGGCTGAGACCAAGGGCAGGAAGGCATATGAGGAACAGCCGAAGCTCACGGAGAAAGTTACTGAGGGGAAGAGGTCTCTCCGGACGGCCGGACCATGCGTGCCGACCCCCACGGTTTCAGATCATTTCGTGAGAGCCCAAGTGTGGGTGACGGCAAGGACTCTCGGAGGGAAAGTCCTCGTTTACCAAAGCAGAGTGTGGTTCAAGGGCGTGATGTCTTGCCAGGGTGGGCCTGGGGAAGGAGGTCTTTCGCTCAGCTCAGGATGCTGGGGGCTCGGGGCGGCGTGGAGGGAGCGGGGAGCCTGGCGTCCGAACCCCCAGCCCCCGGGGCTCCCCGCCAGCCCAGCGGGACGCTGTCTGCCCAGCCGTAGTCAGGGGACCCCGCGAGCAGCCGACTCCCCTTCCCTCCGCCTCCGCACCAGCTCTCCTGTCTCCGGGGCCGAGCCCAGTACCAGAGGCTGAAACCACGGGGAGCTCCCCACCTCCACGCCCACCTCGCTCTGCCCTCAGCAACCCACCCCAGCTGCCGAGGGATCCAACACGGAAGCAGCATGGCCAGTCGAATGCCCCCAAGGGCCCCCGAGAACGTTGCACGAGGGCTGGCTGAAGTGATAGATGTCCCCACGTGTTTGTGCCCCCTCCCCTGCCCCAGCCTCCGCAGGGGGGCACCCCCATGAGTCAGCCCTTGGCCCGCGCCCACCCAGCCCACGGAGCAGACTTCTCAGGCGTTTCTATCGCTCTCCCTGGGGTCTGGGGTTTACACGCCGTAACCTCCCAAGAACACAGACGTGACCTTCTCTTCCCTTGACTCCCAGAGCCGGTGTCCTCGGTCAGTTCGGGCTGCCGAACAGGAATCCTCCAGACGAGGGTGGCTGGTGAACCCCAGACCTGCATTCCCTCCGGCAGATCCTGCGTCTGGTGAGAGCCACTGGGTCACAGACGGCGTCTTCTGGCTGTGTCCTCACTGGTGGGAGGGGCCAGGGGGCACCCTAGGGTCTCCTTCATAAGGGCACTGGTCCCGTCGCGGGGGCCCCGCCCTCACGCCCCCATCCCCTCCTGGGACCCCGCCTGCTGACACGGTCACTGGGGGGGTTAGTTTCAACATAGGAATTTAGCGGAATGCAGACATTCCGCCCATAACAGATGTTCGTTTCGGCCTCGATACCTCAAGTTTGTGCGTCTCCCTCCATAGGTGTCCCAACAAAATGGACAATTCAGCACTACTATCTGTAATGCGCCCACCGGTAAAATGACATCCCAAGGGAATCGCATCAGCCACGACCCCTCTGAGGGGCCAAAGTAGCACACGTCTGCGGGACATCATCCTGCCCTACCGGGAGCGCTGTCCGGGCTCCTGAGAGGTGCCTAGCGGACCCCGTGCGTGCATCCCACACCGGCAAGGCCCCCATGGGAAGAGTGGTCCCAGAGACCAACCGCAGTCGTGTCGCACACGCTCTGCCCACTGTCCGGCCAGCCGTCCACGTGCTCGACCTCAGCCATCGCCAGAATGACGTGCTGACTAAATGGGAAGAAAAGTGACGGTGTCACCTCCCACCTACGGGCAAAAGTTTTAGGAGCCGCGTGCCGTTCGCCCATTCTTTCATGGGAACGTGGTAGAGAGAGGTCAACGGATGGGTGGATGGGTGACCGCAGAGGTCAGCACCCCACGGGGGCACCCCCCATGCTCGCTGTGGATCCCACGGAGCCCGGCCCGTGCCGTCACACGGCTCTTCGGTGAGTGCTCCACGCTGAGAACACACGAAGCCGTGGACCTCACTCCCAGCACAATCAGTGGTGTCATCTGAGTGTCATTGACAGGCTTGGGGCGAGTTCAGGATCGCAGTGAAACAGTCGGTCAAGGGAAGGGGGAAATTTGGTTATTTGCATAAAGGGAAAACAGACTGGTCAAACGAACCTGGCTACGTTTTAATTCACCAAATGGACACCTGAGCTACCCCCATGGGACATTCTTCCCGAGGTCGGGGAGGCCGTCATGGGCCGTGTCGTGTAAATCAGACATCCCAGTGCGGCATTTCCTTCCTTTTGCCCACCTTCTCTGCAAAAAGCCACGTAGAGTCCCACGGGTGGCCCTGTCCCGTCCCCACCTGCCTCTCTAGGTGGGAGCATCTCTGGGTCAGCAGCCCACATGCATGGAGCTTTGCCTCAGACATCGCCGGGCCCACCTCCCCCTCTCACACACAGGAGACCCAAGGCCTGGGAAGGCACCCCTTCCCAACGTCGCTGTGCGCCTTCTGTCCACGCCGCTCTGTCTGCAGCCTCTTAGAGGAGAGATCTCCTCGCCAGGGGCAAGCAAGGAGGCAGCTTGGAGCAGGAGGAACCCATAGCCCGACTCCTTTCTTGATCCTATCTTGTTAGCTTGTGACTCCAATTATTGTCACCGCCTGGACAGTGAGCTCCCTGTCCCCAGAAGGGGTTTCCGTGGCTCAGCTCACAGAGCAGGGCACCCCAAGGGCTTACCACCGAGGTGACAAGCATCTAGTCCCCACAGAGCACTGCTGGCTTCCTCTGAAGTCACAGTCTAATGGGCATGGGGTGCAGGAGAGATGGTCTTCCCTCCCCGAACTGCTCACCCACCCCTTTCCCGCCACCACCCCGTCTCCCTCTCTTGCACGTGTACCCCCACGCACGTCCGCATCACGTTCCACTTCTGCCCAGTGACCCAGACCGCAGCCACTGTCGTTCGTGCTGAGCAGCCCCTAGATCCGTCTGCAAGAGCGCCCGACACCCCGTGTCATTGCTTCCCACAGCGTCTAATTCTAAATATCCAGATCCTTTGTCAACTGGATGTATGAGTTGGGATGCATCATTCAACTCCTGGAAGCCACTTTGCAGAGAAAGTTGGCTCATTCGTGACTGATTTCCCTTCTGATCATTTGCCTTTCATTTGACGCGCCATTATTAATGCAGGACTGATTGAACATTAATGTGATTGGAATCTGAATTAATGTATTTTAATAATTTATTGTTTTCATAAATCCGAGACAATAAGATCAAAAGGATGGACCTCGTGTTCTCAAACCAATGGAATTTAAAATTAAAAGCCCACTTTACCCTCACATCCATTTAAATCCCTCAGGGAACATTTGCTCGTCCGACGACAACAATTTTCCTTGGTGGTGACAAGGACGTAAATTTTCCAGCTCCAGTCCAGGAAGTCCTTCTGTTTTTGTACATCTGGAGAGCCGTCCCTCAGCATTACGAGTGACGGGCGTGAGATTCAGGGGGCTGGGAAGGCTGTAATTCAGTCTGGAGACTGAATGCAAAGGTGTGAACTTTCATCTGGCTCCCAACAGCAGCAAAACCCTCAACTGAGTTATGCTTTCAATCTGTGCCCGCAGCTGCCTCACGCGCTTCTCCTATGGAAACGGCGCCGGGAGAAGGACGCTCGGGTTCACTACCGGGGGCCTCTCCCCTTCGATAACAACATCTGCTTTGTTTTGCGTAGTAAACGCATGGAAACCACACAAAAGGGAGAGTGAGTAATAATCCCGGGTGGCTTGAATCAAGTTCAATTACCATTCCCGTAACACACTGAGTGCTGAAAAATCTACATAAGTACGTTGAGTCCCACAGACCGAAGTTTGTACGTGGACAGACGGGTTTTTAAAATGTATTTGGCCAAATGCACGTCGAGTCTTACAGGATCTTATTGGAGCATTCTTACATGTGTGCACCTAATGTAATTCAACGAAAAAGAAACGCATGAAGTTTGGGTCAAGGCACGCATGAGACGTTTCTCGGGGCATGGTAAAGAATGGAGAACTAAATCGCCAAAACCACCAACACCTTCTCCATGTGAAGGCAGGTGTCACTTCCCAAAAGTTCATACTTGAGACTTTGTTCGTAATGTGCACGCGTGTTCAAATACCTGCGACCGTTTGGGGCGCCTGGGGGGCTCAGTCGGTTGAGCGTCCGACTTCGGCTCAGGTCATGATCTCGTGTTCGTGGGTTCGAGGTCCGTGACGTGCTCTGTGCCAACGGCTCAGAGCCTGGAGCTGCTACGGATTCTGCGACTCCCTCTCTCTCGACTTCTTCCCCACTCACTCCCTGTCTCTCTCTCTTTCAAAATTAATAAATACGTTTAAAAAGTTTTAAGAAAATACCTGCAACAGTCAGGCTTAGCCACCGAGCCAGCATTCAGTCATCACGCAGCACGTGAGCGTGACAGTGTGATGCCAAATTGCAAATTAGCCTTCGGTCGAGTGACCTAAATAGACGGGTTGTCTTCCTGAGGCAGACACAAAGACCGTAGCTGATCTGTCCACGAGATACTCTCAGTCACAGGAGTGTGCTGCACGCCCACACGTGGGAGAAGGGCACAGAGACTCAAAAACAATGCGGGTCCTTTCAAACAGACCATAGCAGAGGCTCGAAGGAGCCGGGCACTAGACCATTTCCCACCGACCGATGAGACGCTGTCATGAAGCCACAGCTATCGATCAGAGCTATGGTGAAACTCGTTGGTAAAAATTCAGATGCCTCGTGACTTTTTTATTATCCACACCGCCGAAGAAACCTAAGGGATTATGGGGGAGCATACGATTAGGTGGGGCATGATTTTTAGGGCGTTGAAACTACTCTGTGTGGTACGATCACGGCGGATACAGGTCACTACGCATTTGTCCAAATCCACAGAATGTACATCAAGAGGGGGCCCTGATTCAAACCACAGACTGCGGGTGACATTGGGGTGTCAATCAGGTTCAACGACTATACCAAAGACACCATCTAGTGGGGGCCGTTGACTGGGCATACGTGGGGATCTCTGTACTTTCTTCTCAATTTTGCTGTGACGCTAAAATTGTTCTAAGAATATTTTTAACGTGTTTTTTTTTTTTAATCAAAACCACTACGATATGGAACTAAATCCCAGAATACCTCACTTTCGGGGATGGCCTGGTTGGATGACACAGAGGGGGAAAGTGACAGTGTTCTATAACTCTACCTGGTCTAAAGACACCTATCAAATTATAAATTTGGGTGCTTCTTTCTATGGGCAAAAATAGAGTAGAACTCTGGTTGGAAAGAATTACTCCAGCCAATTATCTTCAAAGCCAATCTGAGCCTCTTATCAATGTCCACCTTCCGACATAACACCTTTCTTTTCTCCACGTGATTTACGCTTTTGCAGGATGAGTCGTTCTGTCACCCTCGCTGGCCATCGTCAGCTGTGTACGTCAGAGGTCATGCCCCTGCCTAGCGACGGGCAATCCAACAGCAGGCTATCCGTAATAATGAAGGCCCGTGCTGCGTGGGTCATCCCATAAAAATGCTTAAATCCGTGTTATCCTAGGACCCATGGAATGCAAGGGCGCTGTTTTTACTCCCAAAATATGGTTGATTTGGACAAAATTTATTTATTTTTTTGTTCTGCTGATAATGAGTAAAAATTGTTGGATGAGCAGGTACTTGATGGTGAATACAAACTAATTAATCAGCTCACGTTAATTATGCCACTTACTGTCCTTTCATAGGCATTTAGTATTTGCTTTTGGATATGTTTGCATACTGTTTTTAATTTTTTTAACATTTATTTGCTTTTGAGAGACACAGAGAAACAGAGCGCGAGCAGGGGAGGGGCAGAGAGAGAGAGGGAGACACAGAATCGGAAGCAGGCTCCAGGCTCCGAGCTGTCAGCACAGAGCCCGACGCGGGGCTCGAACTCACGAACCGAGAGATCATGACCTGAGCCAAAGTCAGACACTTAACTGACTGAGCAGGGCCGCCCCCCCACCCCCGCCGGGTGGCCCTATATTCGAATACTTTGAATATACATATGGTAGGAGATCTGAATACAATAAATCCTATGCTGGGGAGAATGCATCTTCAGTCTCTGAGATATCCCTCCAGATGACCCAGTTACTCATTTTTCTATTTGACTCAGAACTATTGCACTGTTCTGGGTCTTGCCTCTATCATATGCTAGGCTTCTGTGTTTTTTACATTTTTAAACATTTTTAAACATTTTTAACGGTGCTAAAATACAACGTAAAATTTACTACCTTGGGGCACCTGGGCGGCTCAATCAGTTGAGCATCTGACTCTTGATTTCGGCTCAGGTCACGATCTCACAGTTTGTGAGTTCAAGCCGCCCATCCATCGGTCTCTGCACTGATGGCACGGGGCCTGCTTGGGATTCTCTGTCTCCCTCTGTCCCTCCTCTGCTTGCTCGCTCGCTCTCTCAAGATAAGTAAACATAGACTTAAAAAAAAAATGTTAAACTCCACCACCTTGACCATCTTTAAGCATACAGCTGAGCGGCATTAGGTAAAACTCTGTCCCCAGTAAACACTGACCCCCTTTCCCTCTCTTCTGCCCCCGGCAACAGCCATGCTACCTTCCGTCTTCATGATTTGGGGCTCCCCCAGGGACCTCCTAGAAGTGGAATCATGCAATGTTTGTACTTTGATGTCGTGTCCAAGGTTCATCACGTTGCAGCCCACGCCACAATATCCTCCCTTTGCAAGGCCGGTAATACTCCCTGTGACTCCTCCGTCCACCGCTGAGGGACACGGGGCTTGCTTCCGCTCTTGTTTTTACCGTGAGCAGTGCTGCTGCGTGTGCACGTGCGTGTGCAAGAATCTCGTTGAGAGCCTGCCTTTCCTTCTTCTGAGTAAACCCCCGGAATGGAATCAGTGGGTCAGGTAGTAATTCTATCTTTAGTCTTGCCTTCTGTTTCTCATGCTCCTTCTTTTCCTTTTTTTTTTTTTTTCCTTAAAATTTTCGCTCTGTGGTCTGTGAGTGTGATCTTTATTTCGCTTGGGCTTCTCTGTCCTTTCTTTTATGCTAATTTGAAAGCGTTTCCACATAAGAGACTCTTAAAAACTGAGAACAAACTGAGGGTTGATGGGGGGTGGGAGGGAGGGAAGGGTGGGTGATGGGCATTGAGGAGGGCACCTGTTGGGATGAGCACTGGGTGTTGTATGGAAACCAATTGGAAAATAGATTTCATGTGTAAAAAAAAATAAAATAAAAATAAAAATATAAAAAGTAAAAAAAAAAAAAATGAAAGCGTTTCCATCTTGTTCTCAGTTCTTTCGCTGGACGTTTCAAACACTAACTGCTCATAATGCACTTAATTCTCGGGCTCCAGACTTCCTATTCAGTATGAAATCAGTGTATTTCTGACTTCTCTGGCCTCCCTTTTCCTGCCTTAATTTAGTTTGTTGTTTTATCACTCTTGGTGTTTCTAATGCGTTTTTCTTTCCAACATGCGCCGCCCATCAGTCATGCACAGTCCCTTTCTCTCCAGTCGGAACAGGAGGACGGATGGGGGGGGGGGGCGCCCCTCCTGCGTCCCGCTCCAGCTCTGGTGCCTGCTGACATCGCGCGGCCCATGGGCGGGGGGGGGGGGGGGGGGGGGGGGGGGCGGCTGGTGCTCCCGGGTCAGCACCGTCATCCCGCGGGCCCTGTGGTCATGCCCACATGCCAGTGGCCCCGGGCTCAGGGCCTCCTGTTGGATCCCGGTATCTCCGCGTGGCACACTGGCATCTTGCTGTAACTGCTCCCGAGGAGCTCGCCCGCCCGGGTCGCGGAGCCCTGCTCTCCGCTGCTCCCACCCGAACCACCGCGTGCCGTCTCCCCTTCTAGAATCAGGCTCTGCCGCCGAGCGTGAGGGCCGCGTTTCCCTTATACATATCGTGTGCGCTCTTCTGTCCGGTTGGCAGGACACCCGGTGCGTTTGTCTTTGAACGCGTCTCCGTTACTCGTCCTTCGTCCGATGTCTTCGTGTCGGGCGCGTCCTTGTATCAGATAATCGCCACTTATGTCATTTCTATATACATTTGATTTAAATCTTTGTCGTCTCCGCCTCGGTTGGTGTGCATAGCATTCTCCCTGCCCTCCGGGGCTCATCCTGCGCTTTCCCCGTCGGTCTCCGGACGGACGGCTGCACCCGGGGGTGGCCGCCCATCTGCCACCGTGTCATTGTCCTCTGTGCTCCGGGGCGGCCCAGCGTTTCCCTCCTTCCCTCACTGAGGCTCCTTGTCTCCACTGCGGCTTCCCTGAGGAAGGTGCTCTGACGCGGGGCTATTTCCACGCGCTCCGCGGCCGGCGGTGTGGGCTCTGTCTCCCGCCTCTCTTTTTCTTTTCCTCCTTTACTCTTCCATTATCTTTAATAGATCCGTGCTCTTTTCTTTCTCATCAAATCCATCTTCTAATAAAGGGAATCTTTCTGCACCAACTATCTACCCAAGGCACACATGGGGCCAGGTCAGTTTACCCGCGTCCGGAATGAAGCCACTTCCTTGTGACCTGGGCTGTGTGCTTGCACGCGAACGTGCGTGTGCGTCATTATAGTAGTGATTTCTCCCCAGCTCGCAGAAAGTGAGCTTCTCACCTCACCTCACCCACAGATCACCCCCTGCAGAGGTCACTCGTTAAAGGACCAGCTAAAGGGCACAGTGTCCTGCCCGACACACGGGGAATGCTCACAAAGAGCAGGGTTTTCCCTCGGGCAATCTCTCCTGCTCCTCTGTGGGGCCCAGGGAGAGCCCCACGGCCACCCCGCGTCAGACCCCACGCCTCCAGACGGGGCCGTCCATGGTGTCCCGACCCCACGCCTCCAGACGGGGGCCATCCGCAGTGTCCCCAGAGAATCCTCGGAGCCTATGGCTGAGTCTGGGGCACCCTCTCCCTGGGACCTTTCAGCACCCGGTCCACATTCCGTGAGCCCGATGCCTTCACGTCCACCCTGGCTCAGCGCCACACTGCAGACCCAGTTGGCTTTCCGGATTTCTTCTTCCTCCCGGGGAATAACTTTAGAAGAACAGACCAGAGATGTCTTTACTCTGTCGTCTCCAAATGCAGACAGGACATTGTTTTGTTTTTGGGCTTGAGAGATGAAAAGATCGGCTCTTACCGCACGTTTATCCATTCCTATATCTATCTCATACAACAAAAGTTGATTTCCTGTTTATGCTGGTAACTTTGGTCGGTGTCACAGATACCAAAACAGACCAGACCCAAAAGAATAGAAAGTGGGGACTTGAACAAGCGTCTGTGCGGCCACGTTCATGGCAGAGTCATTCACAACAGCTAAACGGCACGAGGAACCCACGTGTCTGTCGACAGATGACTGGGTGGGCAAAACGTGCTCTGTGAGCAGAACTGATTATCATTCACCTTTAAAAGGAAGGAAATTCTGACAGGTGCCATAACAGTAATTAAGTCAAGTGAAATGAGCCAGTCAAAAAAAAAAAAAACAAATACGGCATGATTCCATGTGCACGGGGCTCTGAGAGCCGTCACGTTCATAAACTAGAGTGGTGGTTGTCAGGGCCTGGGTCTGGGGACTGTGAGTTTTTGTTTGATCGGGACGGGGTTTCAGTGCGAGATGGAAACATTCTGGAGGCGGGAGGTGGGGACGTTCACACAACCCGCAAACGTATGTCAGGCCTCCGAACTGTACAATTAAATATAATTAGGATGGAAAACTGTACATCATATGTATCTTACCACAACAAAAAATAAGCAAAGAAGATGTGTTGTGCACACACACACACACACACACACAGTGGAATACTACTTGGTGATGAAAAAGAATGAAATCTTGCCATTTGCAACCATGTGGATGGAACTAGAGTGTATTATGCGAAGCAAAATAAGTCAGAGGAAGACAAATACTATATGGTTTTACTCAAATGTGGAATTTAAGAGACAAAACAGATGAACATAGGGGAAGGGGAGGAAAAATAAGATAAAAACAGAGAGGGTGACAAACCATATGAGGCTCTTAAATCCAGAGAACAAACTGAGGGCTGCTGGAGGGGAGGTGGGTGGGGGGATGGGCTAAATGGGGGAGGGACATTCAGGAGGGCGCTGGCTGGGATGAGCACTGGGGGTCGTATGTAAGTGATGAATCACTGGGTCCTACCCCTAAATGCTTCCCATACCAATACCAACTAACTTGAATTTAAGTAAAATTAAACACACACACACAATAAGCAAATAAAAGTAAATAAGTAAGTGAATGAGACACAGTCCCAACCTTCGGGAAACTCACAAAATGATCAGGGATGACGTTCACTGAGGAGGGACCCCCCCCCACCCCGGCTTTGAGACACAACCTCAGCCCCTGCCAGCACTAACTCCAGGGACCGAGGCGGCAGGTTCTCGAACGTTCTGTGATGCAACGACCTGGCTCCATACCACACCCCCCCCCAAAGACGGTAAATATAGCACACTTGTTATCACGATGTCCCCCAGCTGTGTGCACACACGTAAACCGAGGCAGAAAGCTCGGGGTTTGGGAAGCCCACGCGGGGAGCCGACCCAAGAGGCCGCCGGTGCCCCCTGGGTGTCACTGCCTGGTGAGCAGGGCCAGCTTCCCGCGCCCAAGCTGGGCCATCCCTCGGCCCCGCCAGCCTCATCCTGACCGAGGCCTGCACGCCATCCCCCGTCACGTAGCCGGCGCTGGCTGAGCCCTCACCCAGAGTGCTGAAGGTCAAGTGAGAGCAGCTTAATTTTCAGAGGCATCCTGCCCCCTCCTTGGCTTTGCTGCGAAGACGGCCATCCAGAGCTTTGTGACCCTGGGAAGGACAGTGCACCAGGAGCCCATAAACATGTCAGAGGCAGACGGCTAAAACCCCTGCTTTATTACACGGGACCCTGTGGTGTGGAGGCTGGGCTGAAGGATGAGTCTGGGACTTGGCTTTAAAATGACCAAACTCCCACTAATTTACATCACTTTTTGGCCCAAGCACTTGGCTCTTACGTTACGTTTTATTTCTGTTCCACCCACCCCTCCCCAAAGGGCTCTTCTCTGTGGTCGCAAATACATCTTCACGAGCATTTTTGAGAAGAAGGAGGAGGAAAGGCGAGAGGTCAGGTGGCCGTGTCGACCGGCTCTGCTCTCGATGGCCATCACTCACTGAAATGGAAGGGCACAGTTTATCGTCGGCAGAGAGAAGAAAATAAAACACAGGGAGGGCCCTGGCCCGGCGTCTCCGGGAGGTCCAGCCGGCCCGCGGTGTGCGTCCGGGGAGCCCTCTCCTCGGACGCCAGGGGAAGACGGGCCGAGGCCCTCCGGAGAGGCCCAGCCCCGCCGCCTCCCTTCCCAGGCGCGGGACCCCGGCGCTCGGCAGGTGCACCGTCACGGAGGCCTCGTGTCTTTCCCGGCCGGCCCCCAACAGGCTGTGCCGGCTTGCAGAGGCCCGCGATGCGTCCCGGCCTCGGGCTCCAGGTGTGAAGTGGGGATCGGTCTCAGCTTCTCCAGAAGGCGCTGGTGTTTGGGGTGTGGAAGCACCTGGAAGGCCGTGAGTGCCATACTCAACAGCAGACGCCGGGGGGTAGAGCCTTTCCTGTAGCTGAAAGTGTCGTGGTCGCCTGTGGGGCACAGCACACAATCCCCGAGTCAGATTCCTCAGCCTCCTGCACTTGGACACACACACACACACACACACACACACACAGGGGGTGGGGCCTTCGGCGGGAGGAGGTCGTGAGGTGGAGCTCTCACTGGGGCTAGTGTCCTTGTAAGAGAGACCCCAGACAGCCCCTCCGCCCCCTTCCCCAGGTGAGGACACAGCGAGAAGACGCATCTGTGAGCCAGGAAGCGGGCTCTTAGCAGACACTGAAGCTGCCGGTGCCTTGATCCTGGTCCTCCAGCCCCCAGAGCCACGGGGAGTACATTTCTGCTGTTTACAAGCCCTCCCCCTGGCCCGTGATGGCCCGTGATGGTGGCCCGGACGGACTAAAGCACCAGGTAACACACGTGTAAAAAGGCCATGAGCGAAAATGCCGTGAATATGCAACAGAAAGGAACCTGGGGGCTGCTGTGACGAGGTCTGCAAATACGCGGCGACGGTGTTCACTGATGGCATCGTGCGAGGAATAAGCGTTTCATCTGTGAGGTTTCCACCTGATAGAAAAAGCAGTGTTCTCTCTTTCATTCTCAAAGACCAGACTCCCGTCTCCCAGGTCACTGTGTCCACGTGCCTGGGGGCACGGAGGGCCCAGCTATGTTTCATTTCATTTCATTTTTATTTTTTAATTTTTCTTAACGTTTATTTATTTTTGAGAGAGAGAGAGAGTTGAGCAGGGGAGGAGCAGAGAGAGGGAGACACAGAATCGGAAGCAGGCTCCAGGCTCTGAGCTGTCAACACAGAGCCCGACATGGGGCTCGAACCCACAAACGGCGAGATCATGACCTGAGCCGAAGTGAACGCTTAACTGACCGAGCCATCCAGACACCCCTCCAGCTATGTTTTAATAATGATGGACACACTGCACAAATTTCTGGGATTGGCGTGGTATATCCCTCTTTGTAAGCAAAGCTGAGGATATTTTTTTCTCTTTATTTTTTTAAACATTTTTTGTAATGTTTATTTATTTTTGAGACAGAGAGAGACACAGCATGAGCAGGGAAGGAGCAGAGAGAGAGGGAGACACAGAATGTGAAGCAGGCTCCAGGCTCTGAGCTGTCAGCACAGAGCCCGATGCGGGGCTCGAACTCACGAACTGTGAGATCATGACCTGAGCCGAAGTTGGACGCTCAACCGACTGAGCCACCCAGGCGCCCCTATTTTTTTCTCTTTAGTACTTGAGGCAAGCTTGAACTACAAGTTAATGGGACCCAAAATATCTCTATTTTATGTTATTAAAGGTAATCTTCTTTAATTAACATAAACTGAGGAAGATAATGTACCTTGGAGGCCAAAAAAGCGGCATATCTTCGATCAAAGATTTTTCCTGGTGATTGTGTTTGGTTATCTTTCAAAAACATGCGTCATGAGAGTTTCTAGAATGCAGTAATTTAATTCTTGACTTTATTTATTTTGTAGGTACTTATTCTGACTTTTAAATCATAGAACAATTGGGGTAATAATGCTTACAATGTTGGTAACCCAGAAGACGAAAACTCTGTATGCGTATTCCTAACGTTTTTTGAACAGAATTATTTCCAGGACTGTAGTTACTTTTAACAAACAGCTTTGTTGAGAACACCGCGCACCACCGGTTGGCCCCCCTGTGTTTCTGGTGCCTTGCCCTCCTTCTGAGGGAAAGTGGAAGGAAAACCAGTAGCGCCCCCATCCGTGATGCTGGTCCGTGTGTGCTTCTGGGAACGGTGAACCTGGGTGTACTAGGGACTTGGTACTTAATGCGGAAGGTCTCTGCCAGTGCTTCGGAGGACCTGACTGCTCACCTTGCTGAATCTCGCGTCTGCAGGGCAGAGGGATGCAAAGAACGAAGAAGACCCGTGTTCAAATAAATGCTGTAGCACACACGAAGCGCGTGGGTGGACCCGGCCCGTGGTGTGATCAATGTGCCATCAGGGATGGTGTCCGGTGAGCACGTTCTACCCGGTTTGTAAATGGTTTCCTCCTCTCTGCGTCTTCACATGGCAGAGAGAGAGCCCTCTGGCGTCTCTTCCTCTCCTTACAAAGGCACCTGTCCTATCAGATCAGGATCCCACCCTCATGACCTCAATCAACCCTACTTACCTACCCAGAGACCCCAGTTCCAAACAGCACCATACTCAGGGTTAGGGTCAACATGTGAATGTGGGGTGGCAGACGTAATTCAGTCCCTAACTGGGAGCGAGGGGGCTTTTCCGTCCCCACATAGAGCGTGTTCTTCTGCCTTATCCCACCCCTCAATCTTTCAGTAGCCCTAAGACCTCTTACCCCAAAGACAACTTGGAATCTTACAGGAAAACTCTAAATGCAACATTACTTTTGTCACCAATAGCTCCTCGTTCAGGAGGTAACAGCTCTCGCCATGGGAAATGTGCCCTGAATATGTGAGATGTGTAGGGAAAATGCAGACCAGAGCTGCCTCTGGGTCCACACACAAGACTGTCACTTGGTCTTGAACCAGCTCCAGCAGGTTCTGGAGAAAAAGCTTCAGAAAGGCAAACTAGGGTCTGTCCCCATTTCTTTGGCTTTCCTCTGATAGCCCTTGGGCTTGGAGTCATAATGTGAAGTCCTAGGGGCCAAACCTGTCAAATGTTCCCCAATGGGACAGAACCATGGAGAAGTGGGGTACCTGTTTTTCATTTAAAAGGGAAATAAAAATAAGAAAAGAAAAGTAGGAGGACCTGAAGGTCAAAGTAACTGGGAAAGTCATGAAGTTCCAGAGTATCGAGGTGTGAGGCCCCTGGAGCAAGGCGGGAGCAGATGCCATGAGAGGAAGAGCCTATCTGGCCATGACTCCATCCACGTGGGGTAGGACAGATCTCGAAGGCTTTGTCCCTCATTACTGCTTTCCTTGTCACATCGTACAGGACAGATGACACCACAACCGTAAGCAACCCAGTTATTTCTAAAAGACAAAGTCCGGGACCTGAACTCTTTTAGGTTTAGCCTGATAGTCAACAACCAGTTTGACCCTTAGCAGTGGCCTCATTCATGATGTGATTGACCTACCTGAGGCAGCCTCGTGAGATGACATGAAAACTTCTGCTCCGACACGGAGACCTGACCTCAACTTGAGCATCCGGTCCTGTGAGCTAGGGCAACACGGACGCTGCAGAGATGAAAAACGATTCTGCAGGGTCTGTGCCACACTAAAGATACTGGACATGCCTGTGTGTACTTACGGGACGCCTCTTGGGGTCAACCTGTATGACGTGAAGCGCCCTCGGAGACGTCATGGGACTAGCACTTCCCAATGTGAATTGAACGAACTCACGAGAAGAGCAAGGTGAGGGTGAAGTTGTAATAAAGGGGGAAGCTTGGCTGTGGAAGATGTTTTCTTGACTGTAGACCTTGGCAGAGCTTCCTGCTGTGGGTTAAGAGCCGTGATTCGTGGCAAACCCTGAAGTTGGATAGTATGTCCATAGTAAACAATGTGACAGACATAAAGCGTCAGGAGAGAGAAGTGACGACCAAGCAAAGGACGTTCTTACTCTTTTTTTTTTAGAGAGAGAAAGAGAGAGAGAGAGTACAAGCAGGGGAGGGGCAGAAGGAGAGAGAGAGAGAGAGAGAGAGAGAGAGAGAGAGAGAGAGAATCCCAAGCAGGCTCCATGCTTAGCACAGAGCCCAACACGAGGCTCAGTCCCACAGCCCTGGGATTATGACCTGAGACGAAATCAAGAGTTGTCTGTTCAACCGACTGAGCCACCCAGGCACCCAGCACATTCTTACTCTCGTGTGAGACCAGGGTGTGTCCTGTCTGGAAGATTCCAGGGGGCCCTGTATGCCCCATCCTAGGACACGCAACAGAGACCCACAGGAACCGAGCGGTCCAGAGGCAAGAGGAACTCTCACGACCAGAGAGCAGCGTGAGACATCTCGGTCTGGAAACACAACTGATGGGAAGCATTTGGATGAAAGCTTTGGCTTGGTCAGAGTGTAACTTTGGTGAAGGAGGGAACTTTAGATTTGAGAGGCGGTTGGAGGAATACCTGTCCATGCCACAGAAAGAGGGTGGAACTTATTATCTCAGGTATCATATGGCTGAAAGGACTAATGTTCTGGAAGCACTGGAAGCTTAGGAGCTGGGGCTGGAAGGAGAGAGGAAGCACGAAGAACTCAGAGCTGGGCTATGCACTGATCTGTTACCATGACGTGCCTCATGCCCCTCTAATCGTAGCAGACAGCAAACCGCTGTGGCCAGAGCCACGAGTTGAATGTCACAATAGCACGTGGCCCGAGGGTCAGAAGCAAAACAGAGCACGTGAACTGCATGATCCCGCGTGCGGTACAGGATATAGACAAACAGCTTCTATGTCACGTCCGATTCATAGGGCTGTCACATCGATGTGGATTCATGATTAATTGGACATGTATTAAATATTTCTTCTTCCAGAATATGTTCTTTTCTTTATCAAGCCTCTCAATATGCTCATTAATCTTTGTCTTACACATTCCTGGGGTTTCCACTACCCCCCCCAAACAAGTTTTCATATTTCCTTTTCTGTTTTCATGATACTTTCATAGACCTGACCCCAGACTTGAAAGTGGAAAAGAGCCCATCAACGTCCATTGTAGGGAGGAGCAGCTATGGACCGCTCATGCTAGGATTTCCGGTTCAGGGGTCCACTTGGAGAAAACACTCATCGTCTCCAACTGCAGAGGGGCACTGGGTCCTTGGGACAGCCCTTCGCTGCAACTCCGCACGGCACAAGGCACCTATCGCACGTCGGAACAGGCTGGCCTCCCAGGAGAAGTGCCCACCGCATTACCGGCTGCTGTCCAGTACCTGTCTGACTCTACAGGGTTTCTGGAAGGGTTCTATGTGTCCTGCAGCCCGATCTTCATGACCACAGAGTGCTTTGTCTTCCGTTTATGTCCTTAAAATATGTCCTTAAAACACTCTCAGGCTGGGAGAGAAAAAGACCGTTGGAGAGAATTGCATTAACTTGCTGGGGTTTCAGAGAGTCTTGCCCTCAGGAGGAAGCCATAAATATTCATAACAAGTCTTACTTCCCCGGATCCTGATAGAGAAGAGGGATTTGTATGTTTTTAAGACTGGTGTTTAAGACCATAGCTTTGGTTGGTAATGTATTTGTTGTTAATAAAACTCAACAAAATATATCTGTCTCAGCATCTCCCCAGGATATTATTTTAGATTTTGCTGCCTTTGTTTTCTTAATGTCGTTTCATAGACTAGAAGGAGAGGGGGGTATCATTCATTAGCAGAGAGAAAATTAGATGATCAGCCGCCTTTCTGGGGGGTTGTTAGCTGACTGGTTGGCTCTTCAGGATGGCGTTCCCCATTTTGAGCTTATCTCCTTTCATTACTGCCACGGTAACGATGCCTGATTTTTGTGTGACTCCCGTGGTTGAATCTTCTCGGGGTTTTTACTGAGGTCAAAGTTATCCAGCTATTCCACTGCTATTGCCCAAGACAAACAGTCTCATTACTGTGCCTAACTTGGGATTCAGAACAATGAAACTTTTTCAAAAAGGAAGAAAAACTAGGAGACTTTCTGTGCTTTCAACTATGAGTTTCATTTTTAGTGGTCACTCCAGCACACAGAGTGTATGTCGGTGACAGAGATTCAAAGCGAAAGCAAACCAACTTCTGAGCAGCATGTAAGGGGAATGTCTGGGAAGAGAGCGTTGGCCTGAAACGCAGCCCTGGAGGTTGTGGGGCTCCCCGGGGCTCTCGCTTTCCCCCCCGGTGACACTCAGTGTTGGCAGTTTTCGAGGTGGTGTCTCCAGCTGCCCCTGGAACCCTTTGAAGACCGTGGAATTATCGCACGTCAGATTTCATGGCCAATCTTTTCAAAAACAAAGCGTAGGCTCACCTGTGCTTCCATGTCACCTATTTTATTCATCCTGGCTTGAAAGCACGTCCTGTAGTAGCTCAGAAGGACAGTAAGGAGTGTATTCAGGGCCCTCGACAAGCATGGGCAAGGTGATGAGCCTTGAATGATGGCTGTGAAGTTCTCCGAGGAGAAGGTGGCCCGCGAGTCTGGGAGTGGGACGGGACAATCTGGTGGTGGAGGGGCACATGGCTGCAGCCACCACTCTTGGTAGAAAGTAACTTTGGGGCGCCTGGGTGGCTCAGTCGGTTGAGCGTCCGACTTCGGTTCAGGTCATGATCTCACGGTCTGTGAGTTCGAGCCCCATGTCAGGCTCTGTGCTGACAGCTCGGAGCCTGGAGCCTGCTTCGGATTCTGTGTCTCCCTCTCTCTCTGCCTCTCCCTGCTCACGCTCTGTGTGTGTGTATCTCTCTCTCTCAAAAACAAATAGACATTAAAAAAAAGTGAAATGTATATATCTACTATGTGTGCAATATTTAGAGATGGAAACACCTAGTAAGACAGTTGACTTTTTCACGCTTTACCGTGAACCAGATGACAGATCAAGCTGGAATGTGACGTCCACTCACCTCCACTCCCGGTTTCTTGCCAGCTGTTTGCTTGGCTTCGGTCTTTAAGCGTTGATCTGAGTGCATCAGGACAGTCAATCTCCCCCGTGACCTCTGTGTTCCCGCTTGTCACCTCTCCGTCCCTCCCAGTCCTGTGGATGCTGAGACACTTGCTCTGACCCGAAATCATGTTGCAAACATCCAACAACTTAGCTCCTGCTGGACTCTTGACCGCTGACCTGACCTTCACAGCAGAAAGAATCAACAGTCCTTTGCACGGTCAAGGGCGCTCTGCATACTCACCTGCTGCCCGCGGCGACCATGCGAGATGAGCAGCTCTGTCTTCAGCCCCTGAAGGTGCAGTCTGCCCTCCCCTGCACTGCCCCCCTCTCTTTCTGCCCCCCCCCCCAGCCCATCAGAGAGCCCAGACAACATGGGGAGCGGGTAGAACGAAGATTCCTCAGCTGTAGCTTCTCAGCTTGAACACGTCTCTTGGGGTGAGCCCACACGTGCCCTGGGGTGAGCCCACACGTACCCTGCAGACCCGGGCAGGAGGCTAGGTGCTCCTCTTTCTGGATTCCATGGCCAGAAATTCCATGGAATTTCCTGAGGGCAGCTCCTTTACTGGACGTGAGGAGGTCATCCGTGATGGGCTAGGCGCCGTGAGACGTGAACAAGATGGGGCACCGGGGTGGGGGGTGGGGGGGGGCTCAGTCAGTTAGGCATCTGACTTCGGCTCAGGTCGTGATCTCACAATCCGGGGTTCAAGCCTCGACTTGGGCTCTGTGCTGACAGCACTGAGCCTGCTTGGGATTCTCTCTCTCTCCCTTTCTCCCTGCTCCTCCCCTGATCATGCTTTCTCCCTCTCTCTCAAAAATAAATAAATAAACAAACAAACAAAAAAGGAGTGAACAAGAGCGACCTTGCCCCAACTTTAGGGACATTTCAAGCAGGGCAGGAAACACAGACAAGGCCGCTGGCAGATTTGCAGGCTGTGGTCAGTGTTGATGCGCCAAGGCCAGCACAGGAGTCCGCTGGAGGCTGGGGCCCGCGGTGGGGGCACCGTGGCGTTTCACCCCGTCCCTGTCTCACGGCAGAGCCCGTGGGAGGCCAGTAGAGGAGCATTAGTGTCTGCTTGCCTGGGCTCCCGTGTCCTTCCATTCTTTAGGACACGAGCCAGGATTCCCTCCTTGGGAGCCACTACCTTCTCGGTGGGGGTCCGTAAGTCCACAGGGGGCCCATGCCACCCGCCAGGACCGCCAGCCATGGAGAAAACAGAAGGCGGGGAGAACCACGCAGGGGCAGAGTGGCCGAGATGTGACAAACGGGACAGAGGTGAGCATATTATGAGATTCCCACTGGGTCCTCTTGTCCTGCTGTCTCCCTCCACGTCCCCTCCTGTGCAGCCCCCCGGCCCGTCCCCACTCGCACTGTCCCCGCTGGCACCTGGGCCCGTGGTGGGAGATGCAGGAGAGCAGGAGGACACCACAGGCACCCGTGTGGCCACCAGAGCTTGTTTCGCTGAGTCACCTCCTTGTGCGTAGACATCAGACGGCAGGCTTCTGGAAGGTGGGTGGAGGGGGCTGAAGAAACACTGCTGGAGGTCCGTTATGCCTTTCATGGAGTTTTAGGAGCTAAAATAGAAAGTTTGGGTTATTTTCAAATTATTTTGGCTGGACATAATCCCTTCCGCTGGGCAGAACTCCACTCCAGAACCCAACAGTGGGTCTTACTGACTGTGCCTTGAGCAGGGGCTAACGGAGCCCCTCCCGGATCTCCTGGGCCCTCTGGCCGCATCTCAGCAGCTGCTGTCGGGGTGTGAGTGCCATCCCGCCTGGACAGACCCCCCCCCCCACCGTCGCCGCCAACGCCCTTGATTCTGGCCATCACCCCAGTTCAAGCATCCCAGCCGTGGTCTTGTTCTAGAAAACATTTCCCTAAACTTCCGATGAAAATTTGTTTTGAAATGAGTTTACATAAGCTTCCTATTTTTTGCTACCTGTTCTCTCAAGGTGGTTTTATTTCCCCTGTCGCTCAACTTTTCCCAAGTCAAGGCACCTTTCTTTCGGGAAAGCACGAAATATATAGGAGGGGTGCAATATTGATGCCCCCAGATACTATTTTGATAGGCAAATATAGACTAATCAGCAAATGTCTAAATATGCATAGAACTAGATATAGCACATCGGACAGGACCCTGCAGAGAGTAGAACTCTCCATATGACCGTCAGATTAATATGACCAAGCATCTGACAGATGTCCCTCATTTTGCCCAGGAAATAGGTGGGTACCTCAAACAAAAACAAATACGCTTTTTGAAGCATAGTTGATTCCTGCTTTGAAAAGCGTCAAATCTGCCACCATGCACGTTCTGTCTGCATGTGGAATAGAATTCACTTTATTCTTTTTTAATGTCTATTTTTTGACAGAGAGAGAGAGAGAGACAGAGCATGAGCAGGGGAGGGGCAGAGAGAGAGGGAGACACAGAATCCGAAGCAGGCTCCAGGCTCCGAGCTGTCAGCACAGAGCCTGACGTGGGGCTCAAACCCACGAACCGCGAGAGCCTGACCTGAGCCGAAGTCGGACACTTAACCGACTGAGCTACCCAGGCGCCCCAAGAATTCAGTTTAGAAATGGGGGTGCACGTAAGTACGTATCCATGCGGATTTGAGCAGAAGGCTGGTATTGTACTACGGCGATGGATTTTTATTTTTAAATATAAAGAAATGCAGCTGAGGGAAAGAGAGACAATAGTCATAACGGGTGGACAAAAATTGAAAAGTGTTGTTAGAGATTCCATTTTCTATTGTAACAGGGATAAAAACTTAGAGATGGAAATTGCCGCAGCGTTTTCATTAATAGGGAATCCTTAAGTACCAAAATGTTAACTCTGTTGAATTGTAATCACCTAATATTCAATTCTCATTATCATCCTCCAGACCCGACTCCCAGGAGACGCTTTTGCAAGTTTGATTTTGTAAAACAGTTTGCAGTGCACCAAAATATTCAACACAAAGTCCAATCGTATTAATAGAAGTGCCCGGAATGACTCACTGCGACAATGGGGGACATGAACGGAGAAGAGAATTCTGTCCTCCTGACCCAGAAAGCACGGGCACCAGAGCAGGCCTCCCGCCAGCCCAAGGGGGAGCCGCCACGGGATGCAGGCGGGCATCGCTTCTGTCCGCGGTCGCGCAGTTCGACTCACTGCGAACGTTCGATCCCCCTGCGATTTCCTGTTGGAATATTTTCTCCCCAAAATGATTGCGATTTGAGGAGCTCTTTAGGAAAAGGAAATGTATCTTATGTTAGAAAAGCCAGGAAAGGGGCGCCTGGGTGGCGCAGTCGGTTAGGCGTCCGACTTCAACCAGGTCACGATCTCGCGGTCCGTGAGTTCGAGCCCCGCGTCGGGCTCTGGGCTGATGGCTCGGAGCCTGGAGCCTGTTTCCGATTCTGTGTCTCCCTCTCTCTCTGCCCCTCCCCCGTTCATGCTCTGTCTCTCTCTGTCCCAAAAATAAATAAACGTTGGAAAAAAAAAAATTAAAAAAAAAAAAAAAGAAAAGCCAGGAAAAAAAAAAAAAAAAAGAAAAGAAAAGCCAGGAGCTTCCTAGGGGAATTTAGGGTTATTTTTAATGTTGAGAGAGAGGCTGTGAATCTCCAGATGAAAATGTTCTTTTGTTTTTTAATGTGTACTTATTTTTGAGAGAGAGAGCGCACAAGTGGGGAAGGGGCAGAGAGAGAGGGAGAGAGAGAAGCCCAAGCAGGCTCCGCACTGTCAGCACAGAGCCCGACTCGGGCTCGAGCTCACAAACCGTGAGATCAGGACCTGAGCCCGAAACCCAGGGTCAGACAATTCACCGACTGAGCCGCCCGGACACCCGCAGAAGAAGATGTTCGAAGAGATCAACTAATGTTCAGCATTTCTGACAGCAGAATGGCAGAAGGGAAGGCAGGGCGGTCTGATTGTGGGTCAGTGAGGATCACAACGCAGAAGAATGTGTGGGGACATAAGAGTGTCAGCAGGGAGAGTGTGTGAGAAACCCAGGTCTCAGGGCGCAACTTCATGTATAAGCATATCTTTAGAAGCAGGTGCATAGGCCTCACGCCAGTCAGAGTGGCCAAAATGAACAAATCAGGAGACTATAGATGCTGGAGAGGATGTGGAGAAACGGGAACCCTCTTGCACTGTTGGTGGGAATGCAAATTGGTGCAGCCGCTCTGGAAAGCAGTGTGGAGGTTCCTCAGAAAATTAAAAATAGACCTACCCTATGACCCAGCAGTAGCACTGCTAGGAATTTACCCAAGGGATACAGGCGTACTGATGCACAGGGGCACTTGTACCCCAATGTTTATAGCAGCACTTTAAACAATAGCCAAATTACAGAAAGAGCCTAAATGTCCATCAATTGATGAATGGATAAAGAAATTGTGGTTTATATGCACAATGGAGTACTACGTGGCAAGGAGAAAGAATGAAATATGGCCCTTTGTAGCAACATGGATGGAACTGGAGAGTGTGAAGCTAAGCGAAATAAGCCATACAGAGAAAGACAGATACCATATGTTTTCACTCTTATGTGGATCCTGAGAAACTTAATAGAAACCCATGGGGGAGGGGAAGGAAAAAAAAAAGGTTAGAGTGGGAGAGGGCCAAAGCATAAGAGACTCTTAAAAATGGAGAATAAGCTGAGGGTTGATGGGGGTGGGGAGGGGGGCAATGGGTATGGAGGAAGGCACCTTTTGGGATGAGCACTGGGTGTTGTATGGAAACCAATTTGACAATAAATTTCATATATTGAAAAAAAAAAAAAAAGAAGCAGGTGCATAGGGGAAACCTGGGGGTAAAAACACCCAACACTGGCAGGGGAGGAGAAAGCGCTGAAGGCTTAGGGGGTTGGTCAGGGACGCTGCCACAGGCGAGGAACGTCCTGCAGGAAGGGGGCAGGGAGCACGGTGGTCTGGAACAAGCCCACCCCGGGTGAGGGGAACAGCCAGCATAACGCCCTGAGCGTCGGCTGCGCTTGGCACATGACGTTGACCTGCCCGTGGAGTTCCTTTGGAGACCCCGGCTGTTTCCAAGAAGTCACAACACCGATGGTGGCTTTCGGACGGTCATCCAGCCAGCAAAACCCAAGAGTCCGTTCCGTAAAGAGATGGGGCCCCAGAAAACCAGGTCCCCACACAGAAAGGACACACCTGAAGTCTCTCCTCCCGTCCCCCTGATCTCCCTCCACCTCCTATGTGATGTTAGGTGCTTAGGCTGGCGTGCAGGATCCGTGCACAGATGAACCTGAGTCAAACCTCCCCGCCCCCCGGGTTGGAAAGATGGACACGTTTCCGTGAGGGTGATGAAGCCCCGTCCGCGAAGTCTGCTACGAAATTCCCAAGCCAACTAGCGGGTGTCTCGTGCTATGACCCACGCCACACCAGGGACCTCAACAATGCAAAATGGGTGAAGACAGCCATGGGGAGGGTGGGCATCTGCAGGAACAAGGCACCTGCCCAAGATTACAGCGAGAAGGCAGCCGGGTCAGGACGGCGGCAGGTGAATTCCGACTCTGTATCTCCAGAGGCTGGGGTGTCAGTAAGAGACCCTCACTGGCTTAAAACGATAAAGGTGTCAAAACCCCGGAGTAGAGAGAGCCTCGGGCAGCACAAGGGCAGGGGGAAGTGGGGGGCCCACTCTGCTCTCTGCCGGCTTCATGTGGGGAGCCAGAGCGAAGAAGGCAGTATCTTCACTCTGAGTCCCAATCTGAGATGGCTGTACGTTTGGGTCACTGTCATGAAAGCACTTCTGTCAAAATAAATAAACCGCACCAAGGATGCATTTGCTCACAAGCCAGAAGAAGTTCAAGGGAAAGGCACCCTCTGGTGGCCGCACTGCCCACACGCAGGTTCCCCGACACCTGACCCGAGGATTTGGGAGCCGCTCTGTGGGGGGAAAATTACCTTATTGGCGAGAGGAAGTAAGGTGTCTGAAGCGTGGACACTATTCTGCGCTTTTATTTTTTTTATTTTTTGTTAATGTTCATTTACTAGTTTCATGTCACTTCCTTGTGTCTGTGATCACTTAAACCCTGCTCCTGGTTTACTCCCAGAAGCTCAAGTCTGCAGCACACGACTGGTGCCGTCCACGCGTCCACGACCACCGTATTTCAGTGATACAAGCAGGTGCGGCTTCCTTCACGTTCCTAGGACCCAATACCACCACCACCGGCGTGACTTGCACAGCCACTGAGGTACGTCCTGGTAACATCACAGTAAGTAGAGAGGACAAGCCCCCAAATTATCATTTTATGGTATCATATCATCTCATATGAAAGAAAGAGGGACTCTTGAAAACTGAGAATAAACTGAGGGTTGATGGGAGGGAGGGGAGGGTGGGTGATGATCATCGAGGAGGGCACCTGTAGGGATGAGCACTGGGTGTTGTATGGAAACAAATTTGACAATAAATTTCATATAAAAAAGAAAGAAAGAAAGAAAGAAAGAAAGAAAGAAAGAAAGAAAGAAAGAAAGAAAGAAGGAAGGAAGGAAGGAAGGAAGGAAGAAAGAAGTACAGTTTACGATGGCATACAGGTGTAACACAAATGAGTAAAAAGTAAAGCAAGGATAACGTTTTCTTGGGTTGCCCGGGAGGGGATGCTCTCTGGGAACAAAATTGTTCTTGTCACATTTTAAAACATTGCAAACACACACGTGTACGTTGTGACGGGTATTTGTACGATTGAGTCTATCCATCTAGTCTATTTCTCAGCAGAATTTTTGTCGTGTCCGATGTGAAACCGGGCGTGAGCTGCTTCAGGAGGGATGGAAGGGACATGGGGGACCGAGATCTGTTTTCTGCTGATGTTTGCAGGTTTCCAAGAAGAGAGGGGGTCCTTGTGTGTAAGCTGGAGTTCTTCCCAGCATGATCGTTGCTGTCCAACAAATTCCTCGAATAACAGAATGTTAGAGCAGAAAGAGACCTTGGAGGTCTGCTGGAACCTCTTTATTTTGTAGACAATGCAACTGAAGCCCAGAGAGGTTATGTGCTTTTCCCGAAGCCACACAGCTAAGCGGAAACCAGGCCTCCACAACCAGTCCAGAGCTTGTGAAGCACACTTCTCTGCTGCCTCCTAAACACTATTCAAGACCAGAATTATGTCCCGGCCCTTGTTCTGTGCGGCCTTGTTGACATTCAGTTGAAACTTGCAAAATGCCTGCCAAAAACCTGGGAAAGAACAGTTTATCTGTGAAATCAGAAACAGGACAGACGCTATTTATGGAACAGCTTTATTTTGTCCGGGAACTGAACAGAATTGATGGCACACAGAAAAGACTTATTTTCCTTATGAAATGTTTCGTTAAATTATTTCCATCCTACGGATCCATTGGCATTAGATCGCTTAGATTAGAGTTTGATACAAACTTTTTTATTAGCAATCACAAGACAGGGGCGCCTGGGCGGCTCAGTCGGTTGAGCGTCCGACTTCGGCTTGGGTCACGATCTCGCGGTCCATGGGTTCGAGCCCCGCGTCGGGCTCTGTGCTGACAGCTTGGAGCCTGGAGCCTGCTTCGGATTGTGTGTCTCCCTCTCTCTCTGCCCTTTCCTCACTCACACTCTGTCTCTCTCTCCTTCAAAAATAAATAAACATTAAAAAAAAATAAAAAAAAAAATCACAAGATATGTTTAAATATTCCTTATTGAACTGTGACAAAAATATCACTTTGGATGAAAGGGCGGGCCTACGCCGGCCGGCTCCATCTCGTTCTGTGTTCTCCACCTTGAGTGACTGTGTCCCCGACATGACCCCTTTTCCGGGAAACTCGCAGAAACCTCAGACCGCGCCTCCTCCCCTTGAGTAACCTCCCGCTCACCCGTTCAAACTTCCTGATCAAAACACGCCCAGCGACCTGCGTAACAGGACTCTGACCCTTCCCCAGCCAATCGGCCGAGGCCACGCCCCTTCCCCAGCCAATCGGCCGAGGCCACGACCCTTCCCCAGCCAATCGGCCGAGGCCACGCCCCTTCCCCAGCCAATAGGCTGCCCCTAGACCCCCATAAAACCTTTGTGCTTTTGAAACTGGCTCTCTCTCCCCGGTATCTCAACACTGCGTCGGTGCAGGTAGGGGACTGAGCTCGAGCTAGCTCGAATAAAGGCTCTTTTGCTTTTGCATTGGACTCGGCTCCCTCGTGGTCTTTGGGGATCACGAATTCTGGGCATAACAGGAAAAGAGAAAAAAACGGCCTATAATATTCAATATTCATGGAAAATAAAACAAAATGATACCGAACGTGAAGAACCAGGTAATACGTGGTCAATCTCGACCCGCCATTTACATTTTAAAACACGTTTTTAAATGCTCACCATTTTGCTTTTAAAGGTGCACTAAGGTTTCATCAAGGAGAAAGAGTTAAGGATTTGCATTGCCTAGATTTTGAAAAACTTGCAACTAAGGTTCAGAGTGAAGAGGACGTACGCTCTTGTGCCCTTGACTGACTCAGCCCTGACCTTTGATAATTGGTTCAGCTTGCCTATGTCGGTCACAGGGGATAGACGTGCTCAGGCTTGATTATGTAAGGAGGCGTCAGCTTGAGTGCCCCTGAGAGGCAATGAGGAGATTGAACCTCAGAGAAACTTTTAAAAAATCATAAGAGTCCCAGCTTGTATGGAGGTAACTGCATTATCACCCAAGGCCACGCCAAGATCCCACAAGGAGGGACCCTGGGACCCCACTCCTCATTAACATAATTCAACTACTCGGTATTCTACACCTCCCTTCCCTTCCTACTGGCTTGGCCTTTCTTTGGTTTCCAATATAATCATTAGGAGAAGGCTTCAGTAGACTCAGGTAATAACATCGATTCATCACATCTGAGTGGAGCCTTGGGCACTGAGTCGTGTCACAGACCCGCAGGCAGCCTGTGAACGGGCCGTCACTGGCTGAGGGGCCCAGCCTGGGCTGAAGGATCTGGTGGTGGGACTCATTGTAGCTGACAAACACTGGCCGCCCCAGAAGTGGTGGCCGTTTTCTTGAGGGGCTGTGGATACACCAGGCCCTGTGACTGAGTTGTCTCACATGTGTGTTAATTTAAGGAAGTACATTGCGCATTCCCCGTGGAAATGCGAGAATAAGCCTTGGGGAGCAACGTTTTGTAAAGGGCATCGCTCATCTGGCCTCTTGGGGAGCATTGGTCTGGTACCTGTGTGGTTCAACTAGTATCTCTTAAGTTCAAAAGTACTTTTGTAGCAATACGTTGAAGTATATACAGTAAAGAACTAGCCATACCCAGAGAGGGCTGGCCTTTGCCCTGGGCTCCTGGAAGATCACCTCTAAGTCCCTGGAATGTTCTTCCTGATAGGACTATCTCTGTTAACCTGAGGCCTCGGGCCGCACTGATAGTCTAAGCCTGATTTAAGGTGGCGGCTGTGGGCCATGTGGTATCAGTCAAGTTCAAAAGGGTCTGGAGACTAAACGTCAGACAGGCGGACAGTCAATTATGATGGAATCCTCATAAAAATTTCCAAATACAAAGGCTCCAGAAGCTTCCCTGTTTGGCAAAACTCCATGGGTATTGTCACTTGTCATTGCCAGGAGAAGGCAGCCCCGGCCACAGTTCCAGGGGACAGGACACTGCCCCAGGGCCCATCTTCCCTTGGCTGACTTTGATCTCTATTCCTCTGTCGTAATAAAACACAGCTATGAGCAAAACAGCTTTCTGCGATTCTGTGAGTCCTTCCAGGGCATGGTCAAGCCTGAGAGTGTCTTGGGAACTCCCAAACTCCGCGAAGCCTTGTTGTCCTTTATTGAACTTCTATCATTTCAACGACTAAGTCAAATGCGTGTGCAGTTTAGCCAAATGACAAACATACACGCACGCAGGATACACCGGGCATCCCATCTCTGGCATCATCATCCAAACTTGCTGGGGAAGCGCCTTCATCCGAGGTGGCCAGGGGCTAAGAGAAACATCCCTGGCCCTGCCGACTTTTCTCCGTGCTCTTGTTCCGGCTCATTGGAAGTCCTTTTCTGAGATCCATGCCGTTCTGTGTGGACATTGTTACTTTCTCGTATTCACCCCTCTGCAGTTGCCGGGATATTTAGCGTGGCTCAGGGGTGCACTGGAGCTGGCTCGGGCAGGGTCCTGTGGAGTCACCCGTGATGAGTGTATTTACACCCAGGGGAGTCTCCAGAGGCTGCAGATAGGGCTTTCCCTCCCTTACCCCCCAAGGCAGTTGTCCAACATTGACCTGCAAATCACAGTCTCCAACAACTCATTTCCACCTCCTTTTGTGGCCTTAACCACTGACTATAAACCAGCAGCTACGGCTCCCTTCTAGACTAGAATCCCACCTCTGCCCAGCACACCCCGACCTGGGTGCTTGTATGTCTCTGTTCCAAGCTGCCTGTCTTATGTCACACTGTAGGGAAGGAGGTATGTAGACCCTGTCTTTTTCAGGAGATAAGTCACCTGCAGGTGGCTGGGAGACCCGTGAGTGAGTGTTTCCCATTGTGCTCACCTGTCAGTATTTCCCAAACTACCCTTGACGTGGGACCGGTTCTGTGTTTCTTTGATTTCCAGTTCTGGTGGATTGAATTTTTTCTAAAATACAAAAAAAAAAAAAAAAAAATCTTAGATAAAAAATAGGAACCCTACATTTTCATCTTATGTATTATTTATTTATTTACTTATTTATTTATGTATTTATTTATTGAGAGAGAGAGAACATCAGAAGGGAAGGGGCAGAGAGAGGGAGCGAGAATCCCAAGCAGGCTTCACGCTCAGCGCAGAGCCCGACGCGGGGCTCGATCTCATGACCGTGAGATCATGACCTGAGCTGAAATCAAGAGTCGGATGCTTAACCAGCTGAGCCACACAAGCATCCCAGGAACCCTACATATTTAATATGCGATTCAAAGAAATAACATTTCTGTTAGAATGTCATAAAAGTTTCTAAACTTCCTAACCCAATTTCTACACTCAACTTTTGGAAACGTTTTGGTTTCCAAACTCTTGATTTCAATGGTTGACCCTCTGCACGCTCTGCTTTTGGACTGAACTTGCTATAAGCCAGAAACAGACTGTTGGTGGACCACACTGAGCAGCCCAGAACACACTTCTTCGTGATGATGTACGAATGCGGCCAGCGCAGGGGACCGCTCAGCCGTTACCACTGCTGTGCTCCCATTCAGGAAGGCTCCACGTTCATATCTCCCGTCATCAGAGACCAGGCCTACTGAATGAAAGTAAATCACAATTTGAAATTTGGTTTCACTTCACATAATAGCTGATCACGGACAAGCGATTGAATCCCAACCAGGTTTTCCAATTAAGTACATCTGTCTGTACACCCACCGCGTCCTGACCTGGAGGCTGGCTGTACAAGGCAACGTACAAACGAGCTCTATTGGAATTCACAGAGATAATTACAAGGCAATTGATCAGATCGCCAATTAGTTGGCCCACATCACTGAAAATGACGACCAAGACAGCTCAACGGGTCCCCTGGTTACATCTATACTGTCTCTGAAGTTTAGCTTGATGTTCCTCTTATAAATTCTAAGCATATGAATATTCAAAAGGTCTCCTAAAAGCCAGAATCTGTGTTGAAAAGGTTTATCCATAACTTATGTTGCAAAAAGAAAGCCCCAGGTGGGATATATTCATTCGGTGGTTAGATGATCTAACACAAATGAATGCATCCATGTACGGCCGTGAGCACGACATGGCATTTAACGGAAACTGGTGGAGACCATTACAGTGGGCTGCACCTTTATTCCTAGCGGGAAAAATTTCGTTAAATCGGGTAATTTCTAACTACACCCTTCTGTAGTCTGGTACAGTTCGCGTTAACATCATAACCAAAGTGTCAGAAAATCCTTTGGAAGCCTTGCTAAATGCACTTCCTGAGTGGACACCCTCTGGCGTGGCCAAACCCCTGGAAGAAGGGTGCGAACAAGGACTCCCAACGGCGTTCTCATTAGGGGACAAATACAGTACAACCACAGGAGCGATTTGTGGGACAATGTGATTAGCACTTCAGATACATTATCTCCTTAAATTTCCGCAAAATTGCATGGCATGAGTTCTAGTGCGATTAGACCCATTTTATTTTTCAAAGGAGTGTCGTTTTATGCAATGTAGTTTCAAGGGCTACTCACATGTCTGGAAAAGTCTATTGTAATATGTTCCTTTGGGTTAATGACAACTATCTCTAGAATATCGAGTTCGATGTAAGTATTTCCAAGAGAAGGAAGATCTTCAGCATTTGTCAAAATTGTGAAGGAACAAAGAATCGCAAGCAGTTGTGCTCTGTTTATGTGGATTTTAAAGAGGCATTTCTTAACTAAGGAGCAGACCCTGTAAGAAATCTGTTTGGGATAATTTAGATTATGGGGAGGCCAATTATCATTATAGCAGTATCAATGGGTAAGCAGCTCTAAAGCTGTTGAAGTACCATTTAGCTTTCCCGGTAAGAGAAATGGGCTGAATATTTTATATTTTCTGTGAGATAGGTAACAGGAAACCAAAATGTTATGAATTCAGGTGATGAGAAAAAAACGAATTTAGGTGATGTGCTGAAGGTCGAATCGTTCCTAAGTGGTGGAACTTTTCTGACTATGAAACTGTATTCAATAATCCTAAGAAATTGGTGGGAATCATATTTTATGCATTCTGCTCAAAAGCAGTAGAGTCAGATGAAGAAATGTTACATGAATAGAGGCAATGAAGCAACGTGGGCACGGAGGCACAGGGCATCCAATAGCGTCTTCCCGGTCTCAACGGAAACAAGACAGGATGGGGAGGACGGGGAGGACGAGGAAGAGAAAGGAAAGAGAGAGAAGGAGAAGGAGAGACAGAGAGAAGGAGAGATGAGAGAGAGAGAGACAGAGAGAGACAGAGAGAAGTGACGCAAAGGGCATAGAGTTGGGGAATTGCTCTACGCTTACCTCGGTGTTTCAGGGATTAGCAAAACCCCCAACGACAAAAACACCAAGCCCTCTGTACATGCTAGAAACGGCCCTGGGAACGGATGGCACGAATACAAATTAGACCCAGTCCCTGCCTTCAAGGAGACCCAGACAAGTGGAGGAATACAGTTCTTTCCCAGGAAAATTAACACAGAAAAGCAAAAGGTGTGTGCAGCATAAAGTCACACGAGAAAGGAGCTGTGTGGAAGCCGGAGGCTTTACTGTTTCATGGTTCCCATGAATCTGTTGGGGAGCGTGTCTATAGAAATGGTACGCACTTACTTGATGTAACTATTGTAGTATATACACATGCAAAAAAGTTTTAGAAAGATGTAAAGTGAAAGATAAATGTTCTCTATCCCTCACATTCTTTCTACCCCTACAGATAACCATTCTTTTCTAAAAAAATTTTTTTTAATGTTTATTTATTTTTTACAGAGAGAGAGAGAGAGACAGAGCATGAGCAGGGGAGGGGCAGAGAGAGGGAGACACAGAATCTGAAGCGGGCTCCAGGCTCCGAGCTGTCAGCACAGAACCCGACTCGGGGCTCGAACTCACGGACTGTGAGGTCATGACCTGAGCTGAAGTCAGATGCTTAACCCACTGAGCCACCCAGGCACCCCTCCCATTTTTATTTTAATTTTTGTTTCTTTAGTCATATCTTTGAGGGTCTTTCATTTTTTCATTGGTCACTTGTAATTCTATTTTTGAAATAACTCTGCCAGTTTTTTTTATTGTTTGCAGTTTTTTTAGAGATTTGTAGAATTTATTTGTGTACTAAGGACTTCTCTGTCATGTGATTTGCAATTACTTTTTTTTGGTTTGTTGTTTTTTTGTTTTTTTTTTTTTATTTTGTAATGATACTTTTGTTGTACGCATATTTTTAAATTGTATGTTGACAAATGGAGCAGTTTTTTTTTTTTTTTTCCGGGATCCTGGATCTTTATATCATACTTATACACAATTCCTAAATTGCGTTTTAAAGTTACCCATCGTTCTTTTATGTTTTTATGAGCTCATTTTATATGAAACTCATTGACCTATCTGGAATCTCTTTTGCTGTAAAAGATGGGTTGGTTTTGAACTGACTTATTGCAACATCATTTCTTAAATAATCTTGACTTACTTGTATGATTTAAAAACTTTTTTTAATGTTTATTTATTTATTTATAGAGAGAGACACAGCACGAGGGGGGGAGGGGAAGAGAGAGAGAGAGGGAGAGAGAGAGAGAGAGAGACAGAATCCGAAGCAGGCTCCAGGCTCTGAGCTGTCAGCACAGAGCTCGACGCAGGGCTGGAGCCCATGAACCTTGAGATCATGACCTGAGCCGAAGTTGCACGGTTAACCAACCAGCTGAGCCACCCAGGCGCCCCATTACTTGTATGATTTAAAATGCTTCCTTGGGGTGCCTGGGTGGCTCAGTCGGTTGAGCGTCCAACTTCAGCTCAGTTCATGGTCTCACAGTTCGTGGGTTTGAGCCCCGCGTCGGGTTCTGTGCTGCCAGCTTGGAGCCTGGAGCCTGCTTCCGATTCTGTGTGTCCCTCTCTCTCTGCCCCTAACCCACTCGCATTCTGTCTCCATCTCTCTCAAAAATAAATAAACATTAAAAAAAATTTTTTTAAACGCTTCCTTTATCATAGATGAAAGCTCCATAGGTTCTGTTGTCTTTTTCTGGGCAACTATCTGGGGTCCCTGAGATCAATCTGTCTGTTCCCTCTGAGGCAGTAGCCATCTGTGCTGGGTTTCTGGGGCCACCAGAACAAGGGGCTCAGACAGCAGACTTTATTGTCTCCCCGTCCTGGAGGCTGGGAGTCTGAGATCCAGGCGTGGGCAGGGCTGGTTTCTCCCGGGAACTCTCTCCTGGGCGTGTAGATGCCGTCCCCTTCCCGTGTCCTGAGGTGCTCTTTCGTCTGTGGGAGTCTGTGTCCCAATCTCCTCCTCTTAAAAAGGCACCAGTCAGATTGGATTAGAGTCCACCCCAGTGACCTCATTTCACCTCAGTCACCTCCACGGAAACCCCATCTCCAAATATAGTCACATTCTGAAGTCCTGGGGGTCCTGGGGGTCCTGGGGGTCCTGGGGGTTCAGCATACGAGGCTGGCTGGCAGCTCGTAACACCATCTTATAACCAGAGACAAAAGATAGTCCCAGTGGAAAGATAAAATCAGTAAGAACATAAACGCCCGTCTGTGTGAACCATGACGACCCAGCTTACCCGCCGTCTGCCATCAGAGCTTCGCCAACGACCACAAATGTATATCCCAACCTTTGATTTCTCTAGACATATATCAGACAGCAACACAAAGTCAGTAAGGGGTCTGTGAGTCGGAGGGTCCAGCACACCGGACATCTGCTTCCAGCTCGTCTGAAAGGTCGGACGTCTGTAGCCATGCCACCTGCCACCTGGGGCTGGGGCATGATGAAAGAGGAGACAGTACTCACTTGTGATGCGCAGAAGTCCCCCAGGGGCCCACGCCTGGTTTCTGGCTTGCTTCTCTCATCCAGTTCCTGATTCTTAGTTCTCTCCCCGCTTGCATTTGGACTTAATATTTGAGTTGAGACCTTCCCACCTTTGTGTTCTCAAACTCAGGCCCCCTAAAGACGCGTTCGTTAGAAATGGGGTCATCCTGCAAGGCCAGATCCTACCCGTCGCGATCCACCTCTAGCACAAATGTATTTGGCTCTTGACCCAAAAGATCTTCACGGGTTCCCCAAGAAGGGTATGTCGGCAAGGAAATGACCCCTTCGTTGTCAATATTATCAATAAAGGAGTGATTAATTACAATGGTGGGGAGGTTGAGAGATGTGTTGAAATGAACCTACTTTAACGATGATATGTTTTCGGAGTTAAAAAAAGAACCGATTCAGAAGTAACAAAAACACCTTTTCCCCCCGTGAGCTTTATGTTGTATAAATATGCTCTCGCCTCTGGCTTGTTTCCACTAAAAAGACATTTCGCTAATGAATATTTATTCCACTGCCACGGATAATAATGCACAAAAATGCTAAATAAATGCTGTCGGGGGCATTCTTTCCCCTCCCCCCTCCTCTGATATGTGCCTATTTGTTCTTTCTCTAACTGACAGGTATTTGTCTCAAAGCTCCAAAAAGTGATGTCTGGAAATTCAATTATAATATTCATTTCCTTCTGTTTCTGGCATGTCAAAACTCTCCCTTCAAACAAATAAGCTAGACTATTGTAGAACGTTCTGCTGAAAAGACCAACAATTTGCAACAAAACTTGAGACTTGTGCTGTGAAATCATGATTCTGACCAGTAAGAGAAACTCAAAAAAGAGCTCAGGGGAAAAGCCCTGGGGGGGGGGGGGGGGGGGGGGGGGGGAAAGCCCTGGGGGGTACTGAATGGGGAGCCATTGACGTCCTCTCTTTAGGATAGAAACCTGACAATTATATTCTAATACAGCAACAACAGATAGAATGATAGAACACAAACATCAGTATTTTAAAGATTCTTCTAGTATTTCTAGTATTTAGTCAATACAGCAATTTATTTTAACCTTGTGGGAGGTAACGTAATGGTCTCCAGGTGTGTCCACATCCTAATCCCGGGAATCTGTCAACACCAGGATCCATGGCCAAGAGGATTTAAGGTATCGGATGGAATTAAGGTTGCCAATCAGATGATCTGAAAATAAAGAGACTACCTTGGATTATCTGGATGGGCCCATCAGTAATCACAAGGGACCTTAAATAGGGAAGCAGAAGGCAGAAGCATCAAATACAGAGAAATGGCATTGGGAGAAAGACCGGACCAGCCATCACTGGCGCAGAAGATGGAGGAAAGGGCCACGGGCCAAGGAATGTGGGCGGCCTCTCCAAACTGGAAAAGGCAAGGAAACATATTCTCCCCGGAGCCTCCAGAGGAAGTGCCCCTTTGGGCTTCTTGATTTTAGCCCCGCGAGACCCGTGCCACTTGTGGCCTCCAGAACTGGAAGAGAATTAACTTGCGTTGTTTTAAGCCAGAAAACGTGTGGTCATTTGTTACAGCATCCATAGGAAATAAAGATGAACACGTTACACTGTGATTAACTCACCCTTTGGGGAAAGTCCAATGTGTCCCCTTCTCGAGGAGGGCTTCTCTGAGCCATCATTTGCTGATAGAATCTTCACCTTGGCCGTCCCAGAGGCCGCTGCACCGGATGACACAGTAATTTTCCATTTATTTTTCTGTAACCTGTGCTAGACCAAGGGTTCCGTAAAAGTGGGGATTGTCTTTAATCTCTGCTTGAAGAGCTAGTTTCTAAACCTTTATCCAAAATTTAGCAGCAGCTAAGTAAGCAGCCTGTCCTAGGAGGTCAATAAATATCCACCCAAAGTGATGACGGACCCATTGCACTCCTACCTGGAAACCAGTTACAAACATAAAGTGTTAAAAGTTTTATGAAATGACTTGTCATATGAAAGCTGTAACCCATGACCACAGAGCAGATGAAAGGTCAAACACAGAGCCTGGACCTGAATAGTTCTGTGTTGTAACCACCTGACAGCTGTGGGTTAGTAACACCAGGGACGAAGTCATTCACCTGGAAACAGTAGCATTTGAGTTGCAGTTAAAACATCAGAAATATACAAAGTGATTAGAATGTGAGTAAAGGCCAGCCTTGGAAAAGAAACATTTGAAGGAAATAATCATGGCTTTGGAACGAAACCAGGGTTTCATTTGCCCTCTTCGTTTTATCGTTTCTACCTGGTGAAATCCTGCCATACTTACCGCCTCTTTTCCTTTTCAGTAGTTTCTTCCCGCCCACCGCTCAACAGAGGTCATTCGGTCGCGGTGTGAATTTAGGGGAATGAGCATTTGCACTTCACGCATCTTGCCCGATTTGGAACTCGAGTCTGTCTCCTACTAAAGTGTTTCCGGCACCAGTAAATTACATGCTAAGGACGAGATGGGGTGTGGGTATTTTTTCTGCCTGGGTTCCACCTCTAAGACCTTGGGGGGTCCAGTCTAATGACTCATTCTGTAGTCATTTTATTTATTTATTTATTTATTTATTTATTTATACATTTTTTTCTTTATTGAGAGACAGAGACAGGGCATGAGCAGGGGAGGGGCAGAGAGAGAGGGCATCACAGATTCCTAAGCGGGCTCCAGGCTCCAAGGTGTCAGCACAGAGCCCCACACGGGGCTCAAACTCCCAAACTGTGACATCATGACCTCAGTGGAAGTCGGAGGCTTCACCGACTGAGCCCCCCAGGCGCCCTACAGTCATTTTCATCTTGAGGATTTCTTTATTACAGGAAGCAGAAACAAAACTCAAATCGTGTGTATTAAAAGCGTAGGTGAGAAAAGTAAAACTTCAAAGCCCTTTGAAGAGACACAATATCACTATTGCCTTGGGGTAGGTACAGAGTGACTTTAACCAGAAGTTCGGTTTTTCCCAGATAAACTACAAGACTTATTGAATCTGTTCTCCACTGACCTACTTCTAGGTGTCTATTCCCGGCTTTCGTTATAGTCCTTTAGCCTCCCTGCCCTTCTCTGTGCTAATATTAACACACTGTCTTATTTGCTACAGCTTTTTATAGACTTAGTACGTCTGAAAGGCCTTGCTGGTAAGATTTGTCTCAATAGCTGCTAAAATAATTTCCCCACATTGTCCCTCTTCAAAATTGCTATGCAGGGTGCCTGGGTGGCTCAGTCGGTTAAGCGTCCGACTTCGGCTCAGGTCATGATCTCGTGGTCTAGGAGTTCGAGCCCCCCGTCGGGCTCTGGGCTGACAGCTCGGAGCCTGGAGCCTGCTTCCGATTCTGTGTCTCCCTCTCTCTCTGCCTCTCCCCTGCTTGTGATGTTTCTCTCTCTCTCTCTCTGAAAATAAATAAACACTAAAAAGAGAATTTTAATTGCTTTTCCTGTTCTTGAATCTTTTCTCTTTCATCTGTATTTTAGGATCATTTTGTGCTCCTGATCTGTGGGGATTTTTATTGGAATTGCGTTGCATGTTTTTTTTTTTTTTT
Organism: Lynx canadensis; assembly: GCF_007474595.2. Taxonomy (NCBI): domain Eukaryota; kingdom Metazoa; phylum Chordata; class Mammalia; order Carnivora; family Felidae; genus Lynx; species Lynx canadensis. The sequence continues at coordinate 2,973,121 of NC_044309.1, read as the reverse complement.
TTTTGCAAAGAAATGTTATCTTTATCATACTGTGTTTCCTGTCTATGAACATAGACTGTCTTGCCATTTATTAATTCTTCATAAATTTCTTTTGTTAAAGTGTTATGCTAAACATAATCAAATCACAACGAAAATCTCCCTTTGACTTGTTCCCCTCAAATGGGAGTATATTTTTCTCACTCAGTGAGAGCTTCACCCCCATCTAGCTTTTTTTTTCTTACTAATTTGTGGTATATATGTGAAAAGTAACGTATATCACTGTTTTTAGTATCTGTGCAGTTTATATGGATGTTTATATGGATGTTTAATTATATGGATGTTTATATGGATGTTATATTTTATTTAAGAAAACTTTTCTTGGTAGACTTTTTTCAATATTTGCTAAAGTTAAAAATGCTGCAGAGAACATCTTTACTTATACATCGTGCTCTTGTGAGGATACAGATGTAGGATAATTTTCATTAAGTGAAATTTCTGCTGAAAGTACACTCGCTTAAAATGTGTATAAATAGTGCCAAAGTGCTTTCCGAAAGGTAAATATATATATATATATAGAGAGAGAGAGAGAGAGAGAGAGTACCACATAGTACCCAGAGCATAAAAGTACCAGATCTTGGGACACCTGGGTGGCTCAGTTGGTTGGGCGTCCGACTTCAGCTCAGGTCATGATCTCGCGGTTTGTGAGTTCGAGCCCCGCATCGGGCTCTGTGCTGACAGCTCGGAACCTGGAGCCTGCTTTGGATTCTGTCTCCCTGTCTCTCTGCCCCTCCCCTGTTCACAGACTGTCTCTCTCTGTCTCTCAATAATAAATAAATGTTTAAAAATTTTTAAATAAACTAAATAAATAAATTAAAAAGTACCAGATCCCCAGAACTTCACAAGCCTCCCTTAGGTTTTATCAACTTGTTTTACCTGATAGATAAAATAATATCCCGTTTTATGTCAATGTACCTTTTCTTTAATTACGATCAATCCTGGACTTTTTTCACATCTATATACATAAATGTGTAAAATCTCTAAAAATTATTAAGATTCTTAAAGGCACTAGCCAAGGGGCGCCTGGGTGGCTCAGTCTGTTAAGTGTCCGACTTCAGCTCAGGTCATGATCTCACAGTGTGAGTTCAAGCCCCGCGTCAGGCTCTGTGCTGACAGCTCAGAGCCTGGAGCCTGCCTCGGATTCTGTGTCTCCCTCTCTCTCTGCCCCTCCCCTGCTCATGCTCTGTCTCTCTCTGTCTCAAAAGTAAAAATAAAAACATTTAAAAAGAATGTTGTATAAAGGCCCTAGCCAAGAGGAAATCTCAACAACATCTGAGGTTTTCTGAGACAATGGTTCAAAACACCTGAAATCAAACTCCATTCAAGGGGACAGCTTATCTCCCTGAAAGGTGGATATCGGACAGCATACCTAGGAGCAGAAATCAAACTAAAATCTGCCAAATTCATCTGAATTTCTTCCTTTGCTTCATTTTAAACACGCAGAAAAAATGAAGCTGAAGGCTGGAGTCCATGCCTACCAACGTCACAACAACCTGAAGTAACAAAACCTTGGAAACGTAGGGTTGAGAGGAAACCAGCAGAAAATCGCCGCCCGGTTGTACAAGTTCAGCGGGAAGATGAAAAAGGCTTTAGTCAAAGTCATTGTGGCAAAGCTCGGGCTGGCAGATAGACGACACTCAATAACAACCTGCTGGATGGCACAAATGAGTCCTGGCACAGAGGGCTCACTGGTTTTTGGACGGGGTTTTTCGCCTTACTCCGTGTTGTTAGCATTGTTTGCTGACATTGTATACATTTCTATAATTTTAAAGTTGGAGGCGCTGAGCTGATCTCTTATCTCGCGTTTCCAAAACCCGCCACTTGTGGTTTATGACAGACTCAGCAATAAAGGATTTCCAAAAAGCATGCCTTCTGTCGAGGACATGCCATCCTGGAAGACAACACATGCAGCCAAAGTACTTTGTGTCCTTCTTCAGGGGGTGAAAGAACCTTGACTTCTCTGTCTTAGCTTGCTGGGGCTGACATCCCGAGGTCCCGTAAACTGGATGGCCTAGAACAGCAGAAATGTCTTGTCTCATAGCTCTGGAGGCCAGAAGTCTGAGGTCGAGGTATCAGCAGATAGGCTTGTGCTGAGGCCGTGTCTGGGAATCAGTTCTCTCCTGGCCTCTGGGGCGCCCAGCCATCGTCGGTGCTCTTTGGTTTGTAGAAGTATGACCTTGATCTTTGCCGTCCCCTCCACGTGGCCTCCTCCTGTGTGTCAGGGTCTCCAGGTTTCCCCTTTTTATAAGGACACTGGTCACATTGGATCAGGGCCCTACCTAACAACTTCATTCTAATTTGATTACCTCTGCGAAGACCCTCTTTTCTTTCATGTTTTAATCTTTTTTATGTTTATTTATTTTTGAGAGACAGAGAGAGAGAGAGAGAGAGAGCGAGCATGAGCAGGGGAGGGGCAGAGAGAGAGGGAGACACAGAATCCGAAGCAGGCTCCAGGCTCCCAGCTGTCAGTACAGAGCCTGACACGGGGTTCGAACCCACGGACAGCGAGATCATGACCTGAGCCGAAGTGGGACGCTCAGCTGACTGAGCCCCCCAGGCGCCCCAAGACCCTGTTTCCAAACGAGGTCACAACATCTTTCTGGGGAGATACAGTCCAATCTGTCACACTCAAACATTCCCTTGATTGCCTTTCTGCATCCCAGACACCACCTATTCTGATCATTGCTCCTCTGATTAAAACAGTGAATTTCATTGGGGCTTTGGAGGTGGTTTCGAAACATAGGATACTGCATAGACAATTATTTATTTTTAATTTCTACATTGTAGTGATTTTCAACACATATGGAGATTACATGTGACTTAAAATTATATCGGGCACTGTTCAAAATAATTATCTATAAATTCTTACTGTGTGTGTGGGTTGTATCCTGTGGGAATATACCAGTAAGTGACAATTACTGGATGGATGTGGCATACCCATTCTTCAGAGAGGTCATAATACTGTAACTTCCCAGTGCTCATTTTCCTGAACACTCACAGCGGGGCTAATAACACCCCACCATCCCCGCAGGGTCACAGAGGTGCTGTGGTGGCCCAGTAACCTTTCTCACCCAGCTTCTCCATGCAGTAAAGGGACATGCACAGAGTTGCTTCTAACCATCACCTGTTTGCTCCGGTTCAGCTGGTTTCTCCTCTGGTTAAAGAGGTACTGGGTTACTTGCAGAATCCACAGCACCTTGAAGAGCTTTGGGAAGACTTTTGGTGGATTTTCAATGCAATGTTACCCTCCCCATCATTGCCAGAGCATTTATATATTCAAACAGATGGCACCTGTCTACTTAGGAGCCTTTCTTCAGAGCCCAGAAGCAGGGGCAGGGAGATTTGAGTCCATTTGCACGAGTGGGCCGGGGGAAGGAATGAGGGAGGAAAAGAACAGAGAAGACCAGGGCCCTGTCAATCGATGCAGGAAAAGCATCTGACAAAATCCAGCATCCTTTCTTTTTTTTTTTTTTTTTTTTTTTTTTTTTTTTTTAAATTTTTTTCAAAGTTTATTTATTTTTGGGACAGAGAGAGACAGAGCATGAACGGGGGAGGGGCAGAGAGAGAGGGAGACACAGAATCGGAAACAGGCTCCAGGCTCTGAGCCATCAGCCCAGAGCCCGACGCGGGGCTCGAACTCACGGACCGCGAGATCGTGACCTGGCTGAAGTCGGACGCTTAACCGACTGCGCCACCCAGGCGCCCCCAGCATCCTTTCTTAATAAAAACCCTCAAGAAAGTCGGGATAGAAGGAACATACTTAAACATCATCAAAGCCATTTGTGAAAAGCCCACAGCTATCATTCTCAATGGAGAAAAATTGAGAGCTTTCCCCTGAGATCAGAAACACAACAGGAGATCCACTCTCACCACTGTCATTTAACATACTGTTGGAAGTGCTAGCATCAGTAATTAGACAACAAAAGGAAATCAAAGGCATCAAAATTGGCAAAGATGAAGTCAAGCTTTCATTTTTTGCAGATGACATGATATTATACATGGAAAATCTGATAGACTCCACCAAAAGTCTGCTAGAACTGATACATGAATTCAGCAAAGTCGCAGGATACAAAATCAATGTACAGAAATCAGTTGCATTCTCATACACTAATAATGAAGCAACAGAAAGACAAATAAAGAAACTGATCCCATTCACAATTGCACCAAGAAGCATAAAATACCTAGGAATAAACCTAACCAAAGATGTGAAAGATCTGTATGCTGAAAACTATAGAAAGCTTATGAAGGAAATTGAAGAAGATATAATGAAACAGAAAAACATTCCGTGCTCATGGATTGGAAGAATAAATATTGTTAAAATGTCAGTACTACTCAAAGCTATCTACACATTCAATGCAATCCCAATCAAAATTGCACCAGCATTCTTCTCGAAGGTAGAACAAGCAATCCTAAAGTTTGTATGGAACCACAAAAGACCCTGAATAGCCAAAGTAATATTGAAGAAAAAGACCAAGGCAGGAGGCATCACAATCCCAGACTTTAGCCTCTACTACAAAGCTGTCATCATTAAGACAACATGGTTTTGGCACAAAAACAGACAGACCAATGGAATAGAGATTCCAGAATTGGATCCACAAATGTATGGCCAACTAATCTTTGACAAAGCAGGAAAGACTATCCGATGGAAAAAAAGACAGTCTCTTTAACAAATGGTGCTGGGAGAACTGGACGGCAACATGCAGAAGAATGAAACTAAACCACTTTCTTACACCATTCACAAAGATAAACTCAAAATGGATGAAGGACCTGAATGTGAAACATGAAACCATCAAAATCCTAGAGGAGAAAGCAGGAAAAAAAAAAAACAAACTTCTCTGACCTCAGCCGCAGCAATTTCTTACTTGACATGTCTCCAAAGGCAAGGGAATTAAAAGCAAAACTGTACAATTGGGACCTCATCAAGATAAAAAGCTTCTGCACTGCAAAGGAAACAATCAACAAAACTAAAAGGCAACTGATGGAATGGGAAAAGATATTTGCAAATGACATATCGGACAAAGGGCTAGTATCCGAAATCTGTACAGAACTCACCAAACTCCACACCCGAGAAACAAATAATCCAGTGAAGAAATGGGCAGAAGAACAAATAGACACTTTTCCAAAGAAGACATCCAAATGGCCAACAGACACATGAAAAGATGCTCAACATCGCTCCTCATCAGGGAAATACAAATCAAAACCACACTGAGATACCACCTCACGCCGGTCAGAGTGGCTAAAATGAACAAATCGGGAGACTAGAGATGCTGGCGAGGATGTGGAGAAACGGGAACCCTCTTGCACTGTTGGTGGGAATGCAAACTGGTGCAGCCACTCTGGAAAACAGTGTGGAGGTTCCTCAAAAAATTAAAAATAGACCTACCCTATGACCGAGCAATAGCACTTCTAGGAATTTACCCAAGGGATACAGGAGTGCTGATGCACAGGGCCACTTGTACCCCAATGTTTATAGCAGCACTCTCAACAATAGCCAAATTATGGAAAGAGCCTAAATGTCCATTAACTGACGAATGGATAAAGATGTGGTTTACATATACAATGGAATACTACTTGGCAATGAGAAACAATGAAATCCTGCCATTTGTAGCAATGTGGGTGGAACTGGAGGGCGTTATGCTAAGCGAAATCAGTGAGGCAGAGAAAGACAGATACCATATGTTTTCACTCATATGTGGATCCTGAGAAACTTAACAGAAGACCAGGGGGGAGGGGAAGGGGGGGAAGTTACAGAGAGGGAGGAAGGCAAACCATAAGAGACTCTCCAATACTGAGAACAAACAGGGTGGATAGGGGGCGGGCTGGGTGGGTGGGTGATGGGCATGGAGGAGGACACCTGTGGGGATGACCATTGGGTGTTGCATGGAAACCAATTTGACAATAAATTTCATATTAAAAACAAAACAAAACAAAACAAGAAGACCAGGGCCCTGAGGATCTACGGAAGGAGGTGGGGCCTCTCCCCACCCCTGCAGGGCCCAGATGTGGTTCATCCCAAAGGTCTTCCACCTCCGCAGCCACAGTGCGCAGATCCGCGTGATCTGCACTCCTGTTCCGGAAGGGCCCGTGGGTACTTTGGACCCTTAGAAGTGTAGAGTCTTGGGGCGTCTGGGTGGCTCAGTCAGGTGAGGGTCAGACTCTTGATTCCAGCTCAGGTCGTGATCCCACCAGAGTTGTGGGATGGAGTCCCGTGTGAGGCTCTGCTCTGACAGCGTGGAGCTTGCTGGGGCTTTTCTCTGTCTCCCTCTCCCCCGCTTGCTCTGTCTCTTTCTAAAATAATTAAAAAAATGAAAGAAAATAAATAAGTGTGGAGTCCTCCCAGACACGAAATGCAGGGGGGGACGGTGGTCCTGGGGTTCCCTGGGGACATCCTGTACCAGACCAGTCTTGAGGACGATGATGTCATGGTACCCCGGCCCTGGAAATCTTCTTGCGCAGGCCTCGGGACCTTTCCACAAAGCCAGGTAACAAGGGGGTTAAGGCGCCTGGAGGCCCTACTCTCACTTAACTGCTCCAGTTAGACCTGTGAGCGCCCACAGCGCAGGCGCGCAACCTTCTCCAGGAGACGACGCCCACACGGAGGCGTGAGGAACAGGCCTCTCACCCGGCCAGCGTGAGTCCGCCCCTCCCCTGCAAGGCCCGCCCCTCGACTTTGCAGTGTACGCCCGCCCCTCCCGGCCCAGCCCCAGCCCCAGCCCCAGCCCCTCCCGTGCAAGGCCCGCCCCTCAACAGTACAGTCCCCTCCCCTTCGTAGCGCAGTCCCCTCCTGTTCCACGCAGTCTCCGCCCCTCGACACCATTGTCCCCGCTCGTCCCCCTCAAGCCCCGCCCCTCCCCGGCATAGTCCCCGCCTCTCCCGGCCCAGCCCCCGCCCCCCCGGAACAGTTACCTGCTCCTCCCCGGCCCAGCCCCCGCCCCTCCCCGGCACAGTCCCCGCCCCCTACCCTGCACGCTCCTCCTCCAGTCCCGGACTCCGCGCCCAGCTGCCGCCCTCCCTCCCGCCGGACTCCACCCCTCTCCTGCCCAGGACTCCTCACGCGGGCCCCGCCCCCGCCGCGCTCCGACGCTCCGACGCCCGCGACGTTCCGCCCCCTACCGCCTTGGCCCACTCCGTGCCCACCGCCCTCGAGTCCCGCCCCGCCGCATCCGGAGCCCGCCCCTTTCCTCGGCAGCCTATTGGAGAGAACGTCGCCGTGCTCGTTGACCAATGGCAGTCGCGGCGGGTGCGTCTCGCCCCTGCGCCCTGCGTCGGGATAAATCAAGCTGCGTCCGGCCCCGTGTGCCAGTCACAAGCCATGTGGCGCGGCGGCGTCCGGACGCGCTGTTTGCTGGAGCGGCTGAGGGGCGGGTGAGAGCAGGCGGGTGGGAGAGAGGGAGGAAGAGGCGGGTGGGAGAGAGGGAGGAAGGGGCGGTCCCGACAGCGGGGAGACTCCGGGAGGCTCTGTGGTGTCGTCCGGGCCCTGAAGGGCCACACCACCGTTCCCTGCTCTGGGAGCCCGGGCCCCGGCCGAGACCCTTCCCCTTGGGGAGCCTTGACCCCAGGGCCCATCGTCAGGGAGCCCGACCCGAAACCCTTCGTCCGGGAAGCCCGGACCCGGAGACCCTTCACCTGGGGAGCCCGGAGCCCGACCCTGAGGCCCATCGCCCGGGGAGCCGGGAGCCCGGGAGACCTTTCTCCCGGGGAACCCGGAGACCGACCCTGAGACCCCTCTCTCGGGGAGCCCGGACCCGGAGACCTTTCTCCCGGGGAGCCCGGAGCCCTATTCTGAGGCCCATAGCCCCGGGATCCCGAAGCCCGACCCAAGAGTCTTGCAGAGCCTGGATGAGGGACCGCACAGGCGTCCTTCCATCGTTTCCCCCTAGCAAAGGAAAGAGGTTCCTGTCCAGTTGCCAGGGTTGGGAACTGCAGCCTGAAGTCTGGGCAAAGCGGGTCCTGGCCCAAAGAGGCCTTAACCCTGGGACCTTAGGCGGTCCCAGAGTGGGTGGCCCTGTGTGCGGTTGTCGGGGCTTTTGAAGTGAAAATGGGCATTGATGTGGATTTTAATAGGCGTGATTAAAGTAATTGTCGGCTTGCGGTTCTCATTAACCTGGCTACCCCCGTGTCACCAGTTGTGGGCAGGGAGTCCTCGAGACACCTGAGGCTTCCACACGGAGTTCTTATTTAAGCTGCGGTGCTCTTTTTTTTGTTTTTTAAAAAAATTTTTTAACGTTTATTTGCTATTGAGAGACACAGAGTGTGAGCAGGGGAGGGTCAGAGAGAGAGGGAGACACGGAATCCGAAGCAGGCTCCAGGCTCCAAGCTGTCAGCACAGAGCCCAACGGGGGGCTCGAACCCACCGACAGCGAGGTCATGACCTGAGCCGAAGTCGGATGCTTAACCACTTGAGTCACCCAGGTGCCCCTAAGCTGCGGTGTTCTTAATACAGCTGTAGCTTCCAGAAATGGACTCGGTTTATGGAGAAAAATCCGCTTCAACCTTGAGTGATGGTGGTGCGCCAGGAGTGTGTAGATAAGAACCCTGCTGATTCGCAGAACCTTGTGTGACGGATGGTGCGGTTGAGCAGTCGGCCGGTGAAGAAGCATGGGGGTGTCCTCGTGCCTCGTGTGACTATGGCGGCAGGGGCCTTACACGAGTCGCCGGTGACCAGAGAGTACGGGCGGGAGAGCCCGAGGTGCTGGGCTGCTTCTGCGTGCTCGGCGCCAGCATTTGCTCTTTGTGGTTGTGCTCTTGATGGTAAAGAACACCTGCAAATCCTCTTCTGTGATCGCGGAATCGGCTGAGTCAGGAAGGTGACGGCTCATCTTGGTGATGTTGCCTGGTGGCGACCGACTCGGCATTGTTGTTGTTTTCCTCTTCTGTGCGTGTCTCAAAGGAAATACTTGTGTCAGACAATGCTAACGTAGAAAACTCTAAAGCAAGCATATGGTGCGGTCGTGTCACCGTTCCCCAGATCACCTCCAAATGACTGACTCTCCCGCCCTCTTAGATGCGATTGCTAGAGAGCTGTTTCCCTGCTCCTCTTGATCCGTGTACGTGTGTATGTGCATATACAAAATTAAGTTCCAGTCATACAGTAGCTACGTGGCAGCCGCTGTTTTATTTCGCTCACCCCCACCCCCTCCCCTCTGGCCACCATCAGTTCTTGGGTTTTTTTTTCCAAGTGCGTTTTTTTAAAGATTATTTATTTATTTTGAGACAGAGAGCAGGGGAGGGGCGGAGAGGGAGAGTCCTGAGCAGGCTGTGCACAGTCAGCGAAGAGCCCGACCATCCCACCAACGTGAGACCATGACTTGAGCGCACATCAAGTCAGATGCTCAACCGACGGAACCGCCCAGGCGCCCCAGTGATTCTCATTTAAATGATGCCAAATGTTATTCCAGGATTGTTACCATTTGCACACCTAATTGCAGTGTAGGAGTTCCCCGTGAAGCGAGGCTTCTTGCTTTTTACCAGTTCAGTAGATGTGTAATAGGAGTTTGAGGCCACATCGTGTACCTACATGGGAAATGTCGTGTCATGTGAGAATTGTTTTTGGTGCAGGTGAGGGAAATTGGTATCGTAATCATGTTACAGTTACTTACGAGCGTTGACGTATAAAAGGCTTGCAACATGCATTTATTAGCTTGATATAGTGAAGCTTCAGCTGAGTTGAGATAAAGGTCTTAAAATTGAAAGAACTTTACTAAAAAGTGCAGAAATTCGTTTTCTGAAATGTTTGGAAAACGTAAGGCTTGCTTTTTCTTTGAAATGCCTTTGTCACGTACAAATGCCCTCATGGTGTTGCAGAATTACGTTAGCCACACAGCGCCCTGCAGAAGCGTCTAACCTCGATTGCTTTCCTTCCGCGGGGCAGTGCCAGCCTGGGAGCCCGGAGGAGGAGGGGCACCGCAGCCTGTGAGCGCGCCTTGCAGCACGAGGTGGGGGAGCGGATCCACGGCTTCACCGTCAGCCAGGTGCGCGGGCCCACACACCCTTGGGGTCTCTGTCCCAGGCCCTGGCTCGCCCGATTCACAGTGGGCTCGACCGAGTGGAGTTTGCCAGCGAAGGGATTTCCCGATGCTTCGATAAGTGCAGCTCCCCGGCCCTTCCCTGATCCCAACCCCTCCAACCCAATGCCTCTTTAGGTTTTAGAAAGTGAGTCCAGCCCATTGATGTTTCTGCACCCAGACACCTGACTGTTCTCTGCGCCGAGTGAAGACGGCCCACGTCTGTCCCACATGTACATGGGGCTGCGTGTTCCTAGCACGAGTTTGTTCCGCACTTACGCAAAAACTTTGGTTTCGAGCCTTTGGGGTTTCAGAATTATAGAAGATGGATTGTGGTCCTGCATTTATTTAACTTTGTGTTCACATTGGTTTTTTTTTTTTCTTTTACACGGTGATGGAAAAGTATGTATTTCACATCATTGACTGGCCGTCGGCCTCATGCTGTGGGTAGCACTTAGCGCAGGGAAGGGCGGGCAGCTCGCAGCCCAGGGGGACACAGGTGCAGCTGTGATACAAGGAGAACTGGATGGGCATCCTGGTGCGAGTGCGGAGAGCAAAAGGATGGGGGCGAGAGGGGGGCAGGTTCCGGGAGAAGGGAGCGGTGCGTAAGGACAGCTGCCTCCCTGTAGGCTGGACACAACAGGGACGGCAGTTCCCCGCAGGGCTCGGGAATGGGCATTGGTGCAGCTGGGTGAGGGGCTCCTGACGCGGGCGCGGGAGGGCCTTTGTGCGGTCCCTAGGGCCGTGCAGAGGAGTTTGCACTCAAAGTAGTTACTGTTCTTGAGGACCTCATTCAGAGTTCTTTCCTCTGTTTTTCAAGTTTTGTAGAGATTTATGATAAAATACGATCCTTGTTTAAGAAGCAGTCACCACGAAAGCTGTTAGGGGGCAGACAGTTCACATAGCGGCTGATTGTAAACACATTGATCATCTCTTACAAAGTAAGATATAAATAATTTAATGGTTGTAAACTCAGCAGGTATCACAGGCCTCTTTAAGCAATGTCATTTGCGTGGGCGGTCCCCAGAACACGCTCAGGACACCCGGATTCTAATCTCTGCCCTGCTGGCAGCTTGCTGTAAGCACAGACAGCCCCTGGAAAGTGGGGGTGATAAACAGTGTGGTTGTCATAGTGATGCTCTATTGTGATTGCGGGGGAGAGGCCCCCGGCACGGTGGGGACGATACAGCCGTTTCTGAAGTGCCTTTGTGCAGGCTTTCGTAGATAGGAGACTACCATCTTGGGGGTGAGGATGCGTTTGTTTTTTTCCCTTAAAAATTTTTAATGTTTTATTATTTATTTTAGAGAGAGAGAGAGAGAGAGACAGTGTGAGCGGGGGAGGGGTAGAGAGAGAGGGAGACAGAATCCGAAGCAGGCTCTGAGCTGTCGGCACACAGCCCGACGCGGGGCTCGAACTCATGGACCGCAAGATCATGACTTGAGCCGAAGTCAAAGTCGGATGCTTAACTGACTGAGACACCCAGGAGCTCCAAAATATGCGCAAGTTTAAAAAGGAAGAGCCTGTTTTTAGCCTACCAGGGGAGGAGGCAGGCATTTGGTCTGGTCTTATAGAACTGCAGATGCTTGGAGGGAAAATTATCTAGAAGTATTTTATGTAAGAACTTATTCTTTTGTTATTATTAAAAAAATGGTTATCCATTTTGAGAGAGAGAGAGAGAGAGAGAGAGAGAGAGAGAGAGAGAGAAAATCCCAAGGAGGCTCCATGCTGTCAGTGCAGAGCCCGACATGGGGGCTTGATCTCATGAACCTGTGAGATCATGACCTGAGCCAAAATCAAGAGTCAGTTGCTTAACCAACTGAGCCACCCACCTGGGTGTCCCAGGATGCGTTTGTTTTTATCGGCGGTGATTTGTACCCTCCTGGACCCTCCCGCTAGGAGCAGGTAACTGGTCCTTAGAACTGTGTGAACCAGACACAGCAAAGTTCCGTCCCAGGCCGTGGGCGCTCCAGCACTGAGCTCCCAGCAGGGCCATTCTGCGCTTTCCCGAGCTGGTGTGTGTAAAAGGAAGCCACACAGTGGGCATTGCCAGTGGGAGTAGGACTCCTCCAGGGCGGCCTGGTGTGATGGATGGAGTTGGACTACCGCTCTATGACCACGGCTCTGTGCCTCAATGTTTTCGTCTGTAGATGGGGCTGAGGATCCCTCTCTCATAAGATGACCCGTAAACTCTTGGGAAAATGTCTCGCAAACAGTGAGCGTTCAGAAAGAAGAGATGCGTAGCGTCGTCAGCCCTTGGCTTGTTCATAAGGTTTAGGGTCTGAACGAGGTGGTTTCTGATGTGCCCCCGGCCCCACCATGCCAGCCTCCTGGTGCTGCCCGATTAAAGGCAGTCAGGCCAGGCCCTGCAGTGCAGTGAACGCAACTGCCCTGAGCGCTTTTCCATCTGAGTCTAGCTGTTTGCGTCTTTATTCATTCAGGTAACGGACATCCCTGAACTGTCCCTGACCGCGGTGAAGCTTAGCCATGACAGCACAGGAGCCAAATACTTGCACTTGGCCCGAGAAGACACAAACAACTTGTTCAGGTGTGTGGTGCATCTCGGGAGCACGTTCTCGAGTGTCTCCACCGAGAACGTCTGCCGTCCGTTACGTGGTTAAAGGTCCCGGTTCACGAATGTTTTAGTTTTGTTGGCTGCATCCTGAAAACATGAGGAGAAGGTAAGTGGATTTGTGTCTAAAGCCACAGCTGGTGCAAGTTTGCAGCCTGAATTAGCGATTTCATACTCAGCGGTCGAGACTGCTTTCGCGAAGGGTTACGACGTTACGGTGACCAGATCTGGTAGCCGCGGGTGTCACAGGTTTGGAAAGTGTGCCGTACCACCCGCCTGACCTTCCCGCCTGCCGTCTGGTCTTTGCCGCAGCGTGCAGTTCCGCACCACCCCCCTGGACAGCACCGGCGTCCCGCACGTCCTGGAGCACACGGTCCTGTGCGGCTCTCAGAAGTACCCGTGCAGAGACCCCTTCTTCAAGATGCTGAATAGGTCCCTGTCCACTTTCATGAACGCCTTCACAGGTCAGCTGGCGTCTGGGACCGGGGCCGCGCTGGGCCTGGCTGCCGCACCCACGGGGATCCTCGCTGGGGAGGGGGGAGCATTCTCTAGCCTGCTGGAAGTTTAGTCTTCCAGGAAAGCCGCATGGGGGTCGGTTTATACAAACTGCAGTCTTAGGGGAGGGGCAGCTGAGATGTTTCTGGGAAATTTGCTACAAAATTTGACATCTGTAGCGTCACGTTAATGCCGTGGTGGCGGGGCTTGGAGACAGGCCAGCCAATAGACTGATGGTGTGCACGGAAGTGCGGTGAGGGCTGCGGCGAACGCGCATGGCATCAGCTCTCTGTAGATGAGGTCGTCTTTCTAGGCGCGTGAGGTGTGGCCTCTGCGCCCTGGGCAGTGAGGGGTCCCTGTTGGCGGGGGGTGGGGGAGGCTGCAAGTGGCCAATGCCCCGGGAATCTGGCGAGTTTTAAAATCTTTTCATTTATACCCAGCTAGCGATTATACTCTGTACCCGTTCTCCACACAAAATCCCAAGGACTTCCAGAATCTCCTGTCTGTGTACTTGGATGCAACCTTTTTTCCCTGCTTGCGGGAACTAGATTTCTGGTGAGTGAGGACAGATGGATTTGGACTTCAGTGTTAAGAGTCCCTGTCACTGTGTAATCAACCGTTGATTGTTATTTAGGCAGGAAGGATGGCGACTGGAACATGAGAATCCGAGGGACCCCCAGACACCCCTGACCTTCAAGGGAGTCGTCTTTAATGAGATGAAGGGAGCATTTGTGAGTTTTTTCCTTTTGTAAAATTGTGTAGAAATGATATTCCCGTGTAAAATACTGGAACATAGAAAGGTCTGGGGGAGAGTGGACATTCTCTCATGTCACATAATGTGCTTACGGCGCGGGCCCTGTTGAACTAGCCAGGGGACTGTGCAGTGAGCACCGGCCATAAGACGAGATGGCCAAGCTCCCGATTTGCTAGGACCCGGTGTTCCAGACCAGCAGCTCCCCCACTGCGGTCTCGGGCCCTGGCATCTGGTCTGCGGGAGTCTGGGAGATAAAAGTGCGCAAGGCAGTGCTAGGACATGGCCATTTTTGCTCGTTCTTGCCCAAGTGCAGTTCCCGAGCCTGTGTTACGTGTTGTGTGATAGCATTTATCGGATCCGGAAGCAGATAGGAAAATCCAGCGGTCTCCTGTTAAGCCAGACGTTAAGAAGATTTATTTGCAGAATGTGCAGAAACAGTGCTATTCTTCTCAGTGGTATTTCTGCTTTGTTAAAAAATGTTTGCTAACATGTAGTGATGGGTTAAGATCATGAGTGAACAGGTAACTTTTTTAAAAGGTCTCAGCTTTAATTTGTAACAGAAAAGCTATGTGTACACACACTCCTATGTAATCAGGAAACCCACCTCATGGAAAGCTCTCTGGGGGCCTCCCTGAGTTTTAGGATATGAGGCTCTGGAGACCAGGTGGTGTGAGAGCCTCTCTCCGGGCCCCGTCCTCACAGCCCCTCGCACTTTGGAGTTCTGCCCTGACGCGGGCTGCTTTCCTGCCCCGTGCTGCTTCCTTAGCCATTAATACTTGGTTCGGGCCCCGTGCCTTCCAGCACCTTCTGGAAATTCAAGTTAGAGTGACAGCCTTTGCTCCGGAAGCCCACGGACCCCCCCCCCCCCCCCCCCCCCCCCCCCCCCCCGCAGCTCGCGGCAGGGACTCTTGCACACTGTTGTGCACACCGCTGCCCGGCGCTCCGCTGTGCACTTGCTGTGGGCCATGCACACTGCATAGTGAGTTTTCTTTTCTGAGACACGTCATCTCTGGGTCCTGTGCAGAAACCCTGGGTGGACTCTGTTAGTGTCTGCACCCACGGCCTTGTTTACATCGTCACAGTTTGAATCACAAGGTGTTACAGGTGTATCGCCCAGAGGGTTAGTAATTTGCTGTGTTGTAATGTAACAGTGTGTGTTATTTTACACTTCTGTGTACAATTTTTTTCATTTGAAGACAGATAACGAGAGGATATTCTCGCAGCACCTTCAGAACCGACTCCTGCCTGACCACACGTACTCGGTCATCTCCGGGGGCCATCCGTTGTGCATCCCAGACCTCACGTGGGAGCAGCTTAAACAGTTCCACGCCACCCATTATCACCCTAGTAATGCTAGGTAACGTTTCAGTTTTAAAGCTGAGTTAATGGTGGGTTGATTCAGAGTTGTTTGCATACAGTAAGTGACACGGCTTCTCTCACGTGTGGCCAAGAACTGTTTGCTCAAGAACTCTGTAAGGTTAGATGATTCTTAATGGATTGCCCCTCTTGCGTATGTGGACGCTCATTCTGAAAGTCTGCGGCAAGAACTTTTTATTGTTATCTTTTTTTAAAGTTTTGTGTTTTTTTAATTTTTGGGAAAGAGAGCGTGAAAGCAGGGGAGGGGCAGACAGAGAGGGAGACTCCCAAGCAGGCTCCGTGCTGTCAGTGCAGACCCCGACGCGGGGCTCCGTCCCACCAACCGTGAGATCATGGCCTGAGCTGAAATCGGACGCTTTAACCGACTGAGCCACCCAGGGGTCCTGGTGGTTTACTTTTAATAGTTAAGTTTGTGTCCCTGGAGCACAAGGATGTGCCCTGCTGAAGTTCCCAATCCACACTCGCTGATGCTTGCCTGAAAGCACCGAGTACTTCCTTCCGGATTTTCAGGTGGTCCCCGGAATGGTCGTCCGGCCCAGACGAGCCGCGTGTTTTGTACAGCTGGTTTTCTCCGTGTAGACACATCTGGCGGGTTGGTGTTGTGGGATCCTGTGAATACTCTGTTCCTTGTCTGTGCTTTTATTTACTTACGGCTGACCCATGTTTATTGCCTGGAGCACTTCCTTTCGTAGAGTTGGCAAAGTTTTCCGAAGACTTCTCTAATTTCTTTTACGTTTAGCGGCTGGACCTCGTGAGGAGGCACTTCCCTCCTCAGTAGGGGCCGCCGGGTCACCCTGAAGTACAGTCTGAGGGCAAGGGCGGGTGCCTGCTGCTTCCTCGGCTGTTCTAGGGGGAGATGGTGACGTAGCTCCTCCAGGGATGATAGAAGAGGCTGGCCTGTTGTATTGTAATACCACGATGACCTCATAGAAGTATTTTTGTATATGTGTATAGTTGAGATGATAGAATCAAATGAGATCTGTTGTCTTTTTTTTTTCCCCTTATGCTCAAATTGTTTCAACTGTGGCCCGAGGAAAGTCATTTAATTGCCTTCCCTTTCTTACAGCTTCTTTGGTCTTCAGTACTAGCTTCTGTGCCCCTGCCCTGATCCAGGCGCGTCCTGCTCCAGATCTGTGGTCACTTCTTCGTGTAAGGAGCCCTGCGGCTGCATGGAGGCAGCCATGGTCTTTAGGGCCCGGGGTCTCCATGGACGCCAAGGATGCTGCTGCTTACTGGTTGTCACTCTGGAAACCAGGAGTGGAGAGTTCCAAAGGATCTTTCAGATATTAGTTCTCAAAATCCGATTTATTTATCTCATTGGGATATAGCTGACAGATGGCATTGCGTTAGGTTTAGGTGTGCAGCAAGGCGGTTTGGGTCACGCGGGTCACACGCAGTCCACTGTGGTGACCTGTGGTCACCATGCTGTCCTTTATATCCCGGGGACTCACTCGCCTTACAACTGCAACTTTGGACCCCTTTGACCCGTTTCGCCCACCCCCTCCTTCTGGCAGCCACCACTCTGATTTCCGTATCCGTGAATCTTCGCTCGGAGAACAACGTACTAAAAAAAAAAAAAAAAAAAACAGATCAACTCTGTCTTTGTGCCCTTTGCCCCCTGGATGAATGTGCTGTCTTAAAAACACGTAATCTGGAATTTGTAGGCTCGGTCTAAACTTTGTGAACTTCTTCAGTTGTCAGCGTGACGGAGGACTGCATTCCTGTAGCTAAGGCCGTGAAACGTTTTAGCGTGCAACTTACTTCGTTGTTGGAACACCTTTATATAGTATGTTTAAAATAAACTTTTGGCAGGTTTTCATTTAACTACATCTTTCTGCATGATTTATGTTGTGTTTGAGCCACCTATCTTACAACAAGATCAAAAGCCTGTATTTGGTCTTTGTAGTTATAACGTAAGTGAAAAAAATGTGTTTTTATACAGACTTCATCTCAGTATGGGACACATTCATCATTAGCTGCTCTCGGTGCATAACTTCCATTTTTACATTTCATTTTAGTTCTACTCTGGTCAACGTCTCATGTTGTAGGAGTTTCAGGTGGACGGTATTGTGATTCAGCAGTTCCACGCTTCAGTCGGTGCCCATCGGGGCTCCTGTCACCCCTTTCATGCCCAGCCACCTCCCCTCTGGCAACCGTCTGTTCCTTTTCTGCCCTTAAGACTTGTTCTGGTTTGGGGGTGCCTGGGGGGCTCAGTCGGTTAAGTGCCGGACTCTTGATTTTGGCTCAGGTCGTGATCTTGTGGTTTGTGCATTCGAGCCCCACGTTGGGCTCTTTGCTGACTGTGTGAGGTCTGTTTGGGATTCTCTCTCTTTCTCTCTCTCTGCCCCTTCCCTGCTCACATGCAAGCGAGCTCACCCTTTCCCTCTCCCTCTCTCAAAAGAAACTTAAAACTAAAAAAAATTAAATAAAGACTGTTGTTTTGGTTTGTCTCCTTTTTTTCCCCCCCTTTGTTCATTTGTTTTCTTTCTTAAGTTCTACAAATGAATGAAATCACATGGTGTTTGTCTTTCTCTGACTGGGGTATTTTCCTTCGCATTATCTTCTCTAGCTCCATCCGTGTCATTGCAAATGGCGAAATGTCATTCTTATCATTCCATTCTGTGTATGTGTGTGTATTAATATGCACACTGTGTTTTCCTTATCCGTCTGTCGGTGGACACTTTGGGACTTCCATAAATAATTACGCTGCAATAAACACAGGGGTACCTACCTATATCCCTTTGAATCTGTTTTTGTATTTTGGGGGAAATACTCAATAGTGTGATTACTGGATAATATATGGGGTTCTTTTGTGGTTCAATACAAATTTTAGGATTATTGTAGTTCTCTGAAAAATATTGGTGTTTTGATAGGGATTGCATTAAATCTGTAATGGCTTTGAGTGGTGTGGACATCTTAACAGTGTTCTTCCAATCCCTGAGCATGGGCTGTCTTTCCATTTGTTTGTGTCGTCTTCAATTTGTTTCATCAGTTTTTTATATTGTCTTTGGAGTACATATCTTCCACTCCTTGGTTAAGTTTTTTCCTAGGTATTTTATTATTTTTGGTGCAATTGTAAATGGGATTTTCTTAAACAAAATTCCTTTTTCTGCTATTTCGTTATTAGTGTATAGAAACGCAACAGACTTCTGTATGTTGATTTTGTGTCCTGTAATTTTGCTGAATTCACGTATCAGTTCTAGCAGTTTTTGGTGGGGTCTTTAGGGTCTTGTATTGCATAATGTGTCATCTGCAAACACGGAAAGTTTTGGTTCTTCCTTAGCAGTTTGGACGCCTTTTATCCCTTTTGCTTGTCTGAGTGCTGTGGCTTGGACTTCCAGTGCCGTGTTGAATAAATGTGTGGTGACCAGGGTGGACATTCTCATCCTGACTTTGGGGAAAAAGCTCATTCAGTATGACGTTAGCTGGTGGTTTTTCATATATGGCCTCTGTTATGTTGAGGGGTTTCCCTGAAACCTGTTCTGTCGAGGGTTTTTATCATTAATGGATGTTGTTCTTTGTTGGATGATCTTACGGTTTTTAATCTTTTTTTTTTTTTTTTTAAGTTTATTTTGAAGGTGAGAGAGAGTGAGCACATGCGTGAGTGGGGGGGAGGGGCTGAGAGGGAGAATCCCAAGCAGGCTCCACACCGGCAGCGTGGAGCCCGCTGCGGGGCTTGACCTCATGAACCATGAGATCATGACCTGAGCTGAAACCAAGAGTCAGACGTTTAACTGACTGAGCCACCCAGGTGCCCCTTTTATCGTTTCTCTTACTGATGTGTGATGTAGCACAGTGATTGATTTGTGAATATTGAACCATCTTTGCATCCTGAGAATAAATCCCACTTGATCACGGGGAAGAATTTTTTAAATACATTGTTAGATTTGGACTGCTAATACTTTGTTAAGCATTTTTGTGTCTGTGTACATCAGAGATAATGGCTGTAGTTCTCTTTTTTTGTGTGTGATATTTTTTTCTGGTTTTGGTATCGGGTAATGCTGGCCTCATAGAATGAATTTGGAAGTTTTCCTTCTTCATCTATTTTTGGGAAAAGTTTGAGAAGAATATTTATTAACCCTGCTTTAAACGTTTGGTAGAATTCGTTTATGATGCCATCTGGTCTCAGACTTTTGTTTATTGGGGGTTTTCAGTTACTGACTCAGTTTCTTTCCTGGTTATTGGTGTATTCAAATTTTCTGTTCCGTTTTTGGTAGTTTATATGTTTCCAGGAATTTATCCATTTTTTCTAGGTTGTCCAATTTGTTGGCATATAGTTTTTCATAATGTTCTCTTATAATCCTTTGTATTTCTGTGGTGCTGGTTGTTACTTCTGTCTCGTTTCTGATTTTGTTTGAGTCCTCCCTTTTTTGATGAGTCCATCTAAAGGTTTATCAGTTTTGTTGATCTTTTGAAAGAACCAGCCCTTGGTTCCATTGATGTATTCTATTTTTTTAGTTTTGTGTATCATTTATTTCTGCTCTAATCTATTATTTCCTTTAATCTGCTGGTTTGGCGTTTTCTTTGTTATTTTTCTAGCTCCTTCAGGTGTAAGGTTAGGTTGTCTGTTTGAGGTTTTTCTTGCTTCTTGAGGTAGGCCTGTATTGCTACAGACTTGCCTCTTAGAACTGCTTTTGGTTTATACCAACAAAAGGATTGGACCATTGTGTTTTCATTTTCATTTGTTTCCATGTCTTTTTTGATATCCTCTTTGATTTCTTGGTTGACTCATTCATTTTTTAGTAGCACATTATTTAGCATCCATATATTTGTGCTCTTTCTAGTTTTTTTCTTGTGATTGATTTCTAGTTTCATAGTGTTATGATCAGAAAAGATGTATGGTATGACTTCAGTCTTTTTGAGTTTGTTGAGACTTGTTTTGTGCCATAATATGTGATCTATTCTGGAGAATATTCCATGTGCACTTGAAAATAATGTGTATCCTGCTGTTTTAGGATGGAATGTTCTGAATATATGTTATATCCATCTGGTCCAGCATATCATCCAAAACCACAGTTTCCTTTTGATTTTCTGTTTAGATGATTTGTCCATTGATGTAAGTGGGGTGTTAAAGTTCCCTACTATTATTGTGTTACTATCGATTACTTCCATTATGTTTGTTATTAGCTGCTTTACGTATTGGGTGCTTCTGTGTTGAGTGCATTAATGTTATAGTTGTTGTATCTTCTTTAAAAAAATTTTTTTTTAACATTTATTTTAGAAAGACTGCAAGTAGGGGAGGGACAGAGAGAGAGGGAGACACAGAATTGGAAGCAGGCTTTAGGCTCTGAGCTATCAGCACAGAGCCCGATGTGGGGCTCGAACCCATGAACTGTAAGTTCATGATCTGAACCAAAGTCAGACACTTAACTGACTGAGCCACCCAGGTGCCCCTATAATTGTTCTGTCTTCTTGTTGGGTTGTTCCCTTTATGATTATATAGTGCCCTTCTTTGTTTCTTGTTACAGACTTTGTTTTCAAGTTTATTTCATCCAATGTAAGTATTGCTATCCTGGCTTTCTTTTCACTTCCATTTGTATGATAGATGTTTCTCCATCCCCTCACTTTCAGTCTGCAGATGTCCTTAAGTCTGAAATGAGTCTCATGTAGGCAGCATATAGATGGGTTTTGGTTTTTTATGCATTCCATCACCTTGTATCTTTCGATTGGAGTATTTGGTTATGTATATTCAATTATTGATAGGTATGTACTTACTGCCAGTTTGTTACTTGTTTTATGATTATTTTTCTAGTTCTTGTCTTTAGTGATATACTTGGATTCTTTTTTGTTTGTTCTTTTCACGTCTGTTACTGAATTTTGATAAACAGTTACCATTAGGTTTGTATATGTCTTCTTTAACACATAGCAGTCTATATTAAGTTGATGGTTGCTTAAGTTTGAACCCATTTTTTATCCCTCCCCCATATGTTGGGTATATCGTGTCATATGTTACATCCTTTTATGTTGTGAGTCCCTTGACTGATTTTTACAGATATACTTGTTTTTACTGCTGTTGTGTTTCTTAATTTTCTTACTGTCATTAATGGTCTTTCCTTTCCACTCAGAGTCCCCTTTGACATCTTGTAGGGTTAGTTTAGTAGTCATGAACTTCTTTAATTTTTGTTTATCTGAGAAACTCTTTATCTCTCATTCTGTTATGAATGATAGCCTTTCTGGACAGAGTATCATTGGCTGCAGATTTTTTCCTTTCAGCACTGTGAATACATCATGAACCTCCCTTCAGGCCTGCAAAGTTTCTGCTGAAAAATCCACTAATGGCCTAACAGGGTTTCCCTTGTATATAACTTTATTTCGTGACTTTTAAAATTTCCTCTTTATCACTTTTTTTTTCTATTTTAATTACTAGGTGTCCTGGTGTGGACCTCCTTGGGTTGATTATGTTCGGGGCTCTCTGAGCCTCCTTGATCTGGATTTCTTCCCCCAGATTAAGGAAGTTTTCAGCTGTTATTTCTTCAGATAACCTTTATGCCCCCTTTTCACTCTTCTTCCTCTGGAATCCCTAAAATGCAGATGTTAACTACAGTTGATGATGTCACTGAGTTCCCTAAGTCTGTTGTCATTTACAGAATTCTTTTCTCCCTGATTGATGACTTTCCATTGCTCTGTCCTCCAGGTTGCTGATTCCTTCTTCTGCTTCCTCCAGTCTGCTGTTTCTTCCACCTAGAATATTTCAGTTTCACCTGTTGTGCTCTTCATCTCTGATTGCTCCTTTTTGGTCTGTGCTGGGGCCTCACTGAGGTCTTCCTCTCCTTTCTCAAGTCCAGGGAGTGTCTTTATGACCATTACCTTCAATTCTCTAGCAGGCACGTTGCTTTTCTCCATTTTGCTTAGGTTTCTCGCTGTCATTTTGTCTCCTTCTTTCAGTTGGGACACATTCCTGTGTGTCCTCATTGTCTCGCTCTCAGTATCCGTTCTGTGTGAAAGTCAGCTGTGTCCCCCACTCTTGAAAGTAGTGGGCAGGTGCACACTTTTAACAAGGCGACACTGGTCCTCTGCCAGAGGGGATGTGCTGCCGTGCAGGAGACCGGGGTCAGTTGGGGAGATCTGCAAAGTGCGCGTGCGTGGGGCATGCAGTCTTACCAGGGTGTGTGTCCTCCGCTGGAGGTGATCGGCCGCTGTGGCTGCCACCCCTGTAAAGCATGCATTTAGGAAACACGGTGATGGGAAGGTGTGCCCTGGGCTCCTGTGGGAGGGGATCCCCAGCACTGGGGCTGAGGCGGGTGGGGGGGGGGATCGGGGGGCACAGTGTAAGCAGGTCTTTGCTCCTGGCGGAGTCTCCCGTCGTCTCTGTCCCTCGGGACACGCTCTGACGCCCTCCTGCCTGCCCCTCTGTTTTTCAAGCTGCTGCTTCTTTGCATTATCTCCACTGGCTGTTTGTTATGCCCTCTCTTCAAGGGCAGGGACTCCGCTTCCTATCGCCTCCAGGTTCTCCCAGAAAGAGCCTGCCAATTTTTAAAGTTCCAGCTTTAGGTCTCGCTAGTTGTAAGAACTCGTGAGATCCGGCCCCTCTCATTTTCACAGCCAAATATTACGGGGATTCATCTTCCCATGTGCTCTCCCCGGAGTGACAGTCTGTTTCTGTCCCCTCTCCCCGCCCATGGGCCCTTCCTCCAGCAGACGGTCTACTGGTCCACTTAGCTCCCCACAGCGACTCTGCCCGTCCTTCCCTCTTCAGTGTGTACTCTCCTCTGTGTTTAGCTGTGGTGTTTGTTCTGGCAGTGTGCGCGTGGTTTCCTGGGTGATTTACCTAGATGGGACTGGATCTGCTTGTGTCTGTGGGATGAGGTGAGCTGAGGGGTTTCCTACTCTGTGTACCTTCCATTTGATACGGAAAGACATCTGTGTAGATTCCCAGTCGTGTAAACTGAGCTAGACTGATACATTCTCTCAACATTTCAGGTTCTTCACTTACGGCAATTTCCCGTTAGAACAGCATCTGAGACAAATTCACGAAGAAGCACTGAGTAAATTTGAGAAAATTAAGCCAAATACTGCAGTGCCCACTCAGAAGCCTTGGGATAAGCCAGTAAGTGCCCCATCCAGGGAATAGACACTCAGTACATTGAAATGGAGAGCCAGACTGCGTACTAGTCACAGGATTTTCAAATGTTGAGGGCTCTGCCTTGAACGTAAGAGCTTCTTGAGCCTAAGGAACAGTTATGTGTCTGAAAAGAAAGTTAATTTAGTGAAAAGCATCTCCTGAGCCACGTTATACACACACAGGGAACTTACTAGATTAAACCTAGTCTTTCCTACTGTGTCCCTACTTAAAGCATCGTGTCGCTTTACAGAGGGAGTTCCAGATAACATGTGGCCCAGACGCACTGGCTGCAGATTCCTCTAAACAGACAACCGTCGGGGTCGGCTTCCTCTTACCAGAGTAAGTGTCCGCTGTGAACTGGGGAAAGTGCAGGTTAGCAGCTTTGGAGGTGAGTTTTCCAAGTGTAAATGGGTCGGCGGTTGGAATTTCCAAGTCCAGCAGCCGGTGGATGTCAGGGAGGGCTTTAGCAGCGTCTGGGGTGGTTTGGGGGAAATCACTTTCACTAGCTATCCAGAAAAATGTAACTTCTCTTCTCGCTGCATTGTAAAGCTTATTTCTGTGGAGAAAGGTGGCTCGGACAGCGGTTAACATTTGTGGGGTGGGATCCCCGATGCCACTGAGCGGGAGAGGAGCGCAGCGAACGCCGGCTTGACAAAAACGCACGACACACACAATTCTGTAGTTGTGGAGACGTGGACACGTGGGGCACGCGGGCAGGAAGGGGTCCTCCGCCGTGCTGCTCCTGTCGAGGTGCAGACAGTGCAGTTGTGATTGGGATGATACAGGTCGGAGTGCTTGGCACACTGTAGTATGATAACATTCGATATGCGGCTAAATCAGCTTCATGCTTTGGGACCCCAAAATAATGCAGTTTACTAGAACTTTGCAAACCAAAAAAAAAAATTATTCTCTCTTATCCATGTAAGTTAAAAATAGAGGGTAAAGTGTAAGAATTTGTATTAGGTCAGCTTTGGAAATGAACGTCGATTTATTGGTGATTTTAATGATTTTGAAAACATTAATGAGGGCCAACGGTTTCCCTTTTTCTCCCCTGCCCTTTGCATTAAGCATCACTGATACGTTTGAAGCCTTCACGTTAAACCTTCTGTCGTCACTCTTGATCAGTGGACCTAACTCCCCCTTCTACAAAGCATTAATTGAATCTGGGCTTGGCACAGACTTCTCTCCTGATGTCGGGTAGGTTTCACGATCGGGTCAGTAGTCGCGGTTGGGACCAGTTTTGACATTTGACGGTGTCTGGACACGTTTTTGGTCGACACGACTAGGGAGGGGTGTCGGCACCTGGTGGGTGGGGTTAAGGATGTAGGATGCCTGACACCTCACAGTCGCGGGACGGTTCCGCTCCCGCCCCAAGCACAGAACTGTGCCTTAGATTGTGGGTCCAGTACAGATAATTCCATCTCCTGGAGGGGACGTTTGGAAAAAGAGAAAAGAAAGATCGCTTGTTCAAGATCTCAGGATGGCATACTGCTGCCCGTTTTAAAAGCCAGGTCGTTAAATACTCTTTCAAATCTTAAAATTTTGTAAAAGCGCAGCCGTTCTGTTTTTAGATTTAATTTTGCCATAACTCTATAAAGTTCAAATTGTATTGGTTTTTAGAAATGTTAAGTGGACACGCGTGTAACAGCACGTGTGTGCGCGGACCAAATGTCCGAGAGCACCGCCGTCACTGGCTTTTTCTTGGAGGACTCGGGAGCCTCAAGCGTCCGTGGCTGTGCGGTCGAGAGTGCGTGATCTTCCAGCGAGCACACCGCGCGTGGAAGGTGTCCGCGGCTGCCGCACAGTCTGCCTTTGTGTCGTAGGTACAACGGCTCCACGAGGGAGGCCTACTTCAGCGTGGGCCTGCAGGGGGTCGCCGAGCAGGACGTCCAGGCCGTCCGGGACATCATCGACAGGACCATCGAGGAAGTACTCCAGTGCGTGTGGCTGCTGGCCATCGCCGGGCCGACCTTCTCCATCCCTGATGCTTTCCACGCGGGACCCCCCTCCCCACCCCAGCCGCATCGTTGGGCTTTTTTCCTCATAAAACACGTATTCGTCCACTTACGGTTGTTTAGTGCCTCCTTGCAAATCATCATCTCCGTTTTCTGTTTTTTAGGAAAGGATTTGAAGATGATCAAATAGAGGCTCTTCTACATAAAATCGAAATACAGATGAAGCATCAGTCTGTCAGCTTTGGACTCACCCTGACGTCTGTGTGTAATTTCTCATCTACCTCCTTCCTCTCGTGCTCTGTTTGTGGGTTTTGTTTTGCTTTAACTTTCATGACCAATGGGTATTTGACAGCTGAGGATACAGATATTCACAGCGCCTCTCATCTGAACCTTGAAAGCTGTGCCATTTTGGATCGGATCTGTTTACTTTTAACTTAGTTTTATGATATGTTGTGTCTTTTTACCAGTGTAATTGGCCTTTTGATAGCTTATGTTTTAAGGCAAGATAAGTTGACACAGAATACTTATGGATAGAGGTTTATAACTGTTGACTGTTGGTAATTATGCTTCTAAAAATTATTTCAAAACCCGTTCTTTATTTTATTAAGAAAAAACAGATCTGAAATTTTCCTGACCAAAGAATGACTTAATCTTTGCTTTGAACCGTCATCTGTGGTATTTTTAGACACAGAAACTGGTGTTTTAGTAAAATGTCCCGTTTGCTGTTTACTGAGCAAGCGCAGAGCTCACAGTGAGGCGCGCTGTGGCTTTGAAATTCTCGGTTGCAGTACATTGCTCCCTGCTGGAACCACGACGGGGACCCGGTGGAGCTCCTGAAGCTGGGAAGTCAGGTGGCTCGATTCAGACAGTGCCTCCGGGAGAATCCAGAGTTCTTGCGAGAAAAAGTAAAACAGTATTTTAAGGTAGGAAACTTGGAGGATTTATGTGAATGGGGACAGCCTTTCTTAATTATTAATTAATGCTCATAATAACTTCAGAAATGTAGTTTTCCGGATCCTGATGCCAGTTGGCTTTTTACGTGAATACCGGAGTGTGTTTTTTACAGAGGAATATATGTGTGCGTGTGTACTAATTAACAAAACATCTGCGGGCATTTTTTTCTGTTTTGTTGAAAGAAAGATGAGACCATTCACCGCAGTTTTTTGGAAGGTTTTGATAAGAATTAGTGTTCCCTTGTCATTCAGAGTTTGGTGGAGTTCACCGCGAAGAAATACTGTACTGGGATTTTCTTCATTGGGAGTCTTTTGGTTTTTATTTTATTATTTTTTAATTTTTTTTGGCAAACGACTGACTCAGTGTCCTTGGTAGTTACTGATTTTCTCAGATTTTTCTGTTTCTTCACACTTCAGTCTGGGGGGTGTGGCTTTAGGAATTCGTCCATTTCTTCTAGGTTGTCCAGTTGGGCGTGTGATTGTCCAGTATTCCCTGGCATTCTTATTCCCTGATCTTTCTGATCCTGGTACTGTTGGTGCTAAGGCACCCCTCTCCATCTCTGCGCTTACTTGAGCCTCCCTTTTTTCTTGTCTGTCGAAAGGTCCGTCACGTCCAGCAGTCTGTGTGAAGAAGTCTTGGCCGTGATCTAATTTTCATCGTTTCCTTTATCCTGCTAGCTTTGTTTTGGGTGGATCCCACTTTTCTGTTTTCTGAATGTGTAGTGACAGGTTACCCATTGGGCTTTGTGGCCTTTGTTTTCAATGTACGCGTTTACTGTGTACACATCACTCTTAACGCGATTTGTGGGAGCCTATAGTTTTCAGTACGTTCTGCCTGTAGGCTCACCTGTCTCGGGGTATTTTTTCTTTAACTTATTGGTTGTTTAAGAATGTGTTGTGTAACTCCCTGTATTTGTTGATTTTCCAGTTTTCCTTCCATAAGCAATACCTTAGAGATATCGTGTGTATGGTTCCAGATCACGGCAGTAAAGTGAATATTGAAATAAAGCGAGTCAGGTGAATTTCTTGGTTTCCCAGTGCCTGTAACAGTTATGTTTACTCTACACTGAAGTCTATTAAGTGTGCAGTAGCATTATGTCTAAAAAAACAACGTACATATCTTAGTTAAAACCACTTTATTGCTAAAAAATGCCAACCACCTGAGCTTTCAGGGAGCCCTGATCTTTGCTGGTGGAGGGTCCCGTCTCCATGGTGATGGCTGCTGACGGATCAGGGTGGCGGTTGCCGAAGGTTGGGATGGCCGTGGCAATTTCTGAAATAAGATAGCTAATGAAGTTTGCCGCAGCGACTGACCCTTCCTTTCACGAATGATTTCTCTGTAGCAGGTGATGCTGTTTGATAGCATCTAACCCACAGTAGAACTTTCAAAATTGAAGTCAATGCTCTCAAACCTGCTGCTGCTTTACAACTGAGTTTGTGTCATATCCTGAATCCTCTTGTCATTTCAACAATCTTCACGGCATTTCAGCAGGAATAGATTCCATCTCAGGAACCCATGGGAAGCAGCAGCTCCTCATCCGTTCAAGTTTTATCCTGAGATTGCAGCCATTCAGTCCCATCTCAAGGCCCCACTTCTGATTCTGGTCCTCTCGCTGTTTCCACCTCATCTGCAGTGACTCCCTCCACTGAGGCCGTGAGCCCCTCACAGTCATCCACGAGGGCTGGAACCAACTTCTCCCAACTCCTTTTATCCTGTGAATGTCGATGTTTTGACTCCTTCCCACGAATCATGAGTGTTCTTTTTTTTTTTTTTTTTTTTTATTTTATTTTTGGGACAGAGAGAGAGCATGAACGGGGGAGGGGCAGAGAGAGAGGGAGACACAGAATCGGAAACAGGCTCCAGGCTCCGAGCCATCAGCCCAGAGCCTGACGCGGGGCTCGAACTCACGGACCGCGAGATCGTGACCTGGCTGAAGTCGGACGCTTAACCGACTGCGCCACCCAGGCGCCCCGAATCATGAGTGTTCTTAATAGCATCTGGAATGGAGAATCCTTTCCAGAAGGTTTTAAATTTATTGTGCCCAGATCCATCAGAGGAATGGCAGTGATAGCTTCATGGAATGTATTTCTTAAATAATAAGACTTGACAGTTGAAATGACTCCTTGAGCCATGGGCTACAACATGGGTGTTGTGTTAACAGGCATGAGAACAATAATAATGTCATTATCCATTTCCATCGGAGCTCTTGGGTGACCAGGTGCATTGTCAATGAGCAGTCATATTTTGAGAGGAGTCGTCTTGAGCAGTGGGGCTCAGCAGTGGGCTTAAAATATTCAGGAAACTACGGGGCACCTGGGTGGCTCAGTCAGTTGAGCGACTGACTCTTGGTTTTAGCTCAGGTCATGATCTTGAAGTTCATGAGTTCGAGCCTCACGTCGGGCTCTGTGCTAACAGTGCGGAGCCTGCTTGGGATTCTCTCTCTCTCTCTCTCTCTGTCTCTCTCTCTCTCTCTCTCTCTCTGCCCCTCCTCTGCTTGTGCTCTCTCTTCATTTCTGTCTCTCTCAAAAATAAATAAAAAAATGTTCAGTAAGCCATGTTGTAAACAGAAGTGCTGTCATCCAGGCTCTGTCGTTTCATTTCCAGAGCACAGGCAGAAGGGATTTAGCATAGTTCTGAAGGGTGCTGGGCGTTTTGGAATGGTCAACGGGCATTGGCTTCAACCTGAAGTCACCAGCTGCATTAGCCCCTGACAAAAGTCACCCTGTCCTTCAAAGCTTTAAAACCAGGCGTTGACTCCTGTCTAGCTGTGGTAAGTCCTAGGTGGTGTCTTCTTCCCTCTATGGCCATTTCGTCTACATTGATCATCTTTCATTTAGTGTAGCCAACGTTAATAACTTCCTGGCCAATACCTAATACTTATCTGGGTAACTCGCTCCTTCCCCTTGCGCTGCCGTGTTTGGAGACGACTTTTCAAAGCTCTGCCTGCTTCAAGCTCCTGCAGCTTCCCCTCGCCTGTCAGCCTTCCTAGAATTGAAGAGAGGTCGGGCCTTGCCCTGGGTGAGACTACGGCTTAAGGGAATGTTAGGACTGGTTTGATCTTCCATCCAGACCCCTCAAACTTGTCTCTGTATCAGTAGCAAGGTGATTTCATTTCTCACTTGTGTGTTTCCTGGACCGGCACTTTTCGTCTCCTTCGAGAACTTGTCCTTCGCACTCACAGCGTGGCCAACCGGTGCAAGGGCTGGGCTTGGCTTCTCCCAGCTCTCAACATACCTTCCTCAGTAAGTTAATCATTTCTAGCTTTATTTTATTTTGAGAGAGAGAGAGAGAGAAAAAAGAGAACGAACGCACAAGCAGGGGAGGGCGGAGAGGGCGAGAATCCCGAGCAGAGTCCGCGCTGTCAGAGGCCGTGTAGGGCTCCATCTCGCGGACTGAAATCATGACCTGAGCAGAAGTCAAGGGTCAGACGCTCAACCGACCAAGCCACCCAGGCACCCCTAATTGTTTTGAGCTTCTTTGTGAGAGACGTGTGACTTTTCACTCGAAGACTCAGAGGCCGTTGTGGGGTTCATGCGTGGCCTAATCTCAGTACCGGTGTGTGACCGGGGATAGAGAGGCCCGAGGAGAGGGAGAGAGACCAGGGAATGGCGGGTGGAGCAGTCGGAACGCACACGTTTATCGATTAAGTTCGCCGTCTTGTGTGGGTGTGTTCACGTCTCCCCAAAACGTTACAGTGGTAGCCTCAGCGATCACCGATCACAGATGAGCATAATAAATACAAGGAAACTGTCTCAGGCATGGCGAGAATTACCACGATGTGGCGCAGAGACAGGAAGCGAGCAGATGCGGCTCAGCGCAGCACTGAGACCTTGAGTTTGTGCGAAAAATGCAGTATTTGCAGGAGCACAAGAAAATACGCCTGTGTAGAATACAAAACAGTCCCCTAACTCTGTGAACATTCTGGTTATTTTTATGAAGGTTCTCTTCTTTTCCCCGTAAGTGCAGCTACCGTCTGTCACCTGCAGTGCAGTCACAGTATTGACTGTTCCCCATGCTGTTCCTTCCATGCTCGTGACTTGTTCATTGCATAACCGGAAGCCCTGACCTCCCACTCCTCGTCACCCGTTTTGTTCATCCTCACCCCTCCCCCCCTCATGGCAAGCATCAGTTCTCTGTATTTATGGCTGCGTTTCTGCTTTTTTTTTTTTTTCTTAATGTTTATTTACTTACTTTGAGAGAGAAAGAACCCATGCGAGCAGTGGAGGGGCCGGGGGTGGACGGGGAAAGAATCCCAAAGAGGCTCCGGCAGAGCCGATCCTGACACGGGGCTGGACCTCATGAACCATGAGATCGTGACCTGAGCGGAAATCAAGAGTCGGGCACTCAACCACCTGAGCCACCAAGGCACCCCTGTTTCCGCTTTTGTTTTTTAGATTCCACGTGTAAGTGAAAACACGTCCCTTTGTCTCTCACTGACTTGTTTCATTTAGCATAATGCCTTCTGGGTCCCTCCACGTTCTTGCAAATGGCAAGATCTCATTCTTTATCGCTGAGTAACATCCCATTGAATGTATAGCACATCTTCATTGTTTATCAGGCACGTTTAGGCTGCTTTCGTATCTTGGCTGTTGTAAATGAAGCTGAAGTAAACACACGGGCTCGCAGATCTTTTCAAATGAGTGTTTTCGTTTTTTTCTCTGTAAATCTCCAGTAGTGGAATGACTGGATCATAGGTTATTTCTATCTTTAGTTTTGTTTTTTTTTTCAACGTTTATTTATTTTTGGGACAGAGAGAGACAGAGCATGAACGGGGGAGGGGCAGAGAGAGAGGGAGACACAGAATCGGAAACAGGCTCCAGGCTCCGAGCCATCAGCCCAGAGCCCGACGCGGGGCTTGAACTCCCGGACCGCGAGATCGTGACCTGGCTGAAGTCGGACGTTCAACCGACTGCGCCACCCAGGCGCCCCAGGTTTTTTAGGGAACCTCCATACTGCCTTCCGCGGTGGCCACCCCAGTTTACATTCCCACCAAAAGCGCGCAAAGGCTCCTTTTTCTCCAATGCTCGCCAACACCTGTTATTTCTTTCTTTTGAGTCCGGCTATTCTGACAGGTGTGAGGTGGTACCTCATTATGGTTTTGATTTGCACTTCCCTGGTGGTGAGTGATGACGTTGAGCGTTCATTGTGTCTCTTGGCCAGCTGTGTCTTTGGAGAAGTGTCTCTCACTTATTTTTATGCCGGTACCGTAATGTTGCAATTGCTCCTGCTTTTGTAATATGACTTGAAGTCTGGAATGGCGATGCCTCCAGCTTCCTTTTTCAAGGTTCCTTTGACTAGTCAAGGTCTTTTGTGGTTCTATACAGAGTTTAGTATTGTTTGTTCCAGTTCTCTGAAAAATGCTGTCGGCATTTGAACAGGGATTGTATTCAATCTGGAGATAGTTTGGGGCAGTATAGACATTTTAGCACTGTTTTTCCAACCCATGAGCACGGAATGTCTTTCTGTTTCTTTGCATCGCCCTGAATTTTTTTTATCCGTGTTTATAGTTTTCCAAGTATGGGTTTTTCAACTCTTCAGGTAAGTTTTGTCTTGGATATCTTACTGTTTTTTGTGCAGTTGTAAATGGGATAGTTTTCTTAATTTCAGTTTCTGTTGCTTTGTTATTAGTGTATAGGAATGCAGTAGATTTCTGTGTGCTGATTTTGTATCCTGTGGCTTTGCTGAATTCACGTATCAGTTCTGGTCTTTTGGTGGAGTCTTTAGGGTTCGCCGTATGGTCACATGTCCTCCATAAATGGTGAGTTTACTTCTTCCTTACCAATTTGGATGTCTTTTATTTCTTTTTGTCGTCTGATTGCTGTTAAGGCCAGGCCTTACAGTACTGTGTTGAATAAAGTGGTGAGAGTGTACATCTCTGTCTTCCTTCTGACCTTAAGGGAAAAGCTCTGAATTTTTCACCATTGACTATGATACTAGCTGTGGGTTTCTCATATAAGGCCTTTATTATGTTAGGTATGTTCCCTCTCGACCTGCTTTGCCGAGGGTTTTATCGTGAATGTATGTTGTGCTTTGTCGAATGCTTTTTCTGCATCTGTTGAAATGGCCCTATGTTTTATCCTTTCTCTTGCTGATGTGATGCATCACACTGATTACTTGCAAATATTGAACCACCCTTGCTTCCCGGAATATATCCCACTTGATTGTGGTGCCTGATTTTTTGTTGTTAACTTGCTGAGACTTGTTTTGTGATCTAATGTGTGATTCTGGAGAATGCTCAATGTGCGCTTGGAAATAATATGTATTCTGCTGTTTTAGGATGGAACGTTCTGGATAATATCTGTTAACTCCTTCTGGCCCAGTGTGTCATTTCAAAGCCACTTTTGCTTGTTGATTTTCTCTTTTGATGATCTGTTCATCCATTGTTATTGTATGATTGTCGAGTAGATCCTTTATATTTGTTATTAACTATTTCATGTATTTGCGTGCTACCATGTCGGGTGCATAAATATTGACAATTTTGACATCTTCTTGTTAGATTGTCCCCTTTAATATCATATGGTGCCCTTCTTTCTCTCTTGTTAGAGTCCACTCTGAAATCTGTTTTATCCGATGTAAGGATCGCTGCCCCAGCCTTTCACCATCTGTTTGCACGACAGGTGTTTCTCCATTCCTCTTGCTTTCAGTCTGCAGGTGTCTTTCTGTCTGAAATGAGTCTCTTGCAGGCAGCATGTCGATGGGTCTTATTTTTTTTTTTTTTTTTTACTCATTCTGTCACCCTGTTTCTTTTGATCGGAGTGTTTAGTCCGTTCACATTCAGAGTAATTATGGGGACACCTGGGTGGTTCAGTCCGTTAAGTGTCCAATTCTTGATTTCATCTCATGTCCATGATCTCGTAGTCGTGAGATCGAGCTCTGCATCGGGCAAGCCTGTTTGAGATCTTTCTCTCTGTCTTTCTCTCTGCTCGTTCTATACTTGCGCACACATACACACGTTCTCCGGAAAAACAAAAAATCAAAGTAATTATTGATAGGTGATGTGGGAAACAGAGGCAAATGAAAAATGAAATGTCCTTACTGCCTACAGTCCATTGACCATCTTTGACACAGGCAGAGTGACCTCCCTCTGCTGCCTCCACAGTGACACTTTGCTAAAGGGCAAAAGGCAATCGAAGCTTAACATTATCCTGACCTCCAGGATCCTGTAAGTCTACTTTAACATATAAAAATTACTTTGAAAACTTCCTTTATCTTTGCCAAATATATGTTAGCAATCATTCCCCAAGCACATGGCTCACTGATGTACATCTCTAGGGTCTCATGACCAAGGTTTACTAAACAGTAATAAATGATCTTTTCCTAACAGTAGCTAGTCCCCTCAGGGTCCTGGAAACCTTGTTTCCAAAATACCTTGGAGGTTTGTGCTGTCCCTGATCCCCTCCCAACCTGAAGGTAGTCAGTCGCCCGTCACAACCCCGGTGGAGCTTTCCGCCCTATGGGTCCCACCCCTGGGCTTTAATAAACCAACTTTTTGCACCAAACACACCTCATGAATTCTTTCTTGGCCATCGGCTTCAAACCCCAGCGTTTTCTACATCAATAGGTGTGTACTTCTATTTTGTTACTTGTTTTGTGGTCATTTCCATAGATTTTCTCTGATCCTTTCTTCTCGTGCTTTCATGGTGTGTTGACTTCCTTTAGTGATATACTTGGATTCCTTTTTGTGTTTGTGTATCTATTACTGGTTTTTGACTTGTGGTTACCATTCATCTTGTGTATAACATTTTCTCCATTCAGCAGTCTATATTAAGTTGACTCGTCACTCAAATATGAACCCATTCTTTAACATCTCTTTCCCTCACATTTTAAGTATGTGGTGTTGCACCTCTTTTTATTTTATGAATCCCTTGACTGATTTTTGCACAAACACTTGTTTTTACTGCATTTGTGTTTTTTACTTTTCATAATTGCACTTGGAGTCCCCTTTAATATTTAGTATTTAATATCTCTTTGCAGGGTTGGCTTAGTGGTCATGAACTTTTTTAGTTTTCATTTTCTGAGAAACTCTTGATCTCTCCTTCTGTTCTGAACGATAGCCTTGCTAGATAGAGCATTCTTGGCTGCAGAGTTTTCTTCTTTCAACTGTGAATATATCACTCCACTCCCTTCGGGCCTGTAAAGTTTCTGCTGAAAAATCCATTGATAGCCTTGTGGGGATTTCCCTTGTGTGTAATGTCTTTTCTCTTGCTGCTTTTGAGATTTTTTTCTTTATCACTACTTTCTGCCATTTTAATTACTGTGTATCTTGGTGTGGACCTCCTTGGGTTGATTTTGGGTCAGAGGGGCATCTTTGTGCCTCCTGGATCTGTCATCTGTTAACGTCCCCAGATTAGGGAAGTTTTCAGCTACTATTTCTTCAAATAAATTTTCTGCCCCTTTTCTGTCTCTTCTTTTGGGATCCCTATACTCTGTTGGATGGGAGTCACTGAGTTCCCTAAGATTATTCTCAATTTGCGTAATTTTTTCCCCTCTCCTGTTTATCTTGGTTACTTTCCGTTACTCTGTCTTCCAGGTCACTAATTCGGTCCTATGCTTCATCTAGTCTGCTGTTTATTCCATCAGTTGTATTTTTTATTTTATGTGTTTCACTTTTGTCTCTTGCTGTGGTTTGGTCCTTTCTTTTCATTTGGGTCATATTCCTCTGTCTCCTCATTTCGTCCAACTCTCTGTATCTGTTTCCGTGTGTTTAGAAAGTGAGCTACTTGTCTTGCTCTTAACAGTAGTGGCCTTATGAAGATGCCCTGTTGTGCCCGGCAGTGCAGTGTCCCCTGCTCCGCAGGGCCTGGCACTTCAGGGGGTGTCTCCTAGGTGAGTTGTGTGCCCTGCTGTTGAGCCCTGTCCTCTTCTTCCTTCCGTCTGCTTGTCTGCAGAGGCTCTCTCTGCCTTGTGGGCAGTGTTTGTTCTCCAGCAGGTGTGGGGCACGATATAACAAGATATGCAGTGGTCTGCTTGAAGAATGAGTCCTTCCCCTGCTGCCACTGGAACTGAGGTCCTTCAAAACACGTGGGTCGGAGATGTGGTGTTGGCAGGGTTTGTGCCAGTCTTCTGGGGGAGGAGCCCACAGTGCCAGGACTGAGGCGAGTGTGACTAGGAAGAACAGATCCCTGGAAGCATGGGGGAGGCGTGGCTTGGTGCAAGCCAGTTTCATAAAGAGTGTCAGTGTGCTGCTGATTCCCATAGGTGGCCATTGTTTGTGCCGGGGATGGGAGAGGAAAATGGTACCGGTCACGTCCCTTGTTCCTGGAGGGGGTCTCCCTTGATCCCTGTCTCTCTGGGCCTCGCTGTGAGTCGATCACTCTCCTTCCTATCTGCCCCTGACATTTCTCAAAGTGCTGTATTTGCAAAGACTTTTTGGTGTGCTGTCTCTTTAAAGGTGGGAACTCCACTTACTAACATCTTCTCATGCTGATTTTTAGAATTACAGGCTTCGGGTGGTGCCTGGGTGGCTTAGTTGGTTGAGTGTCCCAACTCTTGATTTCGGCTCAGGTCACGATCTCACGGTTCGTGAGTTTGAGCTCTGCTTCAGGCTCTGTGCTGACAGTATGGAGCCTGCTTGGGATTCTTTCTCTCTCTCCCTCTCTCTCTTCCCCTCCCCTGCTCGTGCACTCTCTCTCTCTCAAAATAAACAAACATAAAAAAAAAAAAAAAAAAAAGAATTACAGGCTTCAGGTGCCTGGGTGGCTCAGTCAGTTGAGTGTCCCAACTCTTGAATTTGGCTCAGGTCATGATCCCAGGCTCATGGGATCAAGCCCCATGTTGGGCTCCATGCTGAGCATGGGCCCTGCTTAAGATTCTCTCTCTCCCTCTCTCTGCCCCTCCCCTGCTTGCACACACTCTCGCTCTGTCTCTCAAATAAAAAACATTTTAAAAAAATAAATAAAATTCCAGGCTTTATGCCCCACTAGGTGTAAGAACTGACAGTTCTGCCAGAGTCCAGGTCGTTCTCTGGGTTTTGTGCACTGACGTGGGTGTGGTTTCCTTGTGTCCCTGGGACCAAGTGAGCTTACAGTCCTCCTCCTCCGCCATCTTCCCAGCCGACCTCGTGCTGTTTTGATGACTACGGTTTTGGAGTAAATGTTGAGATCTAGGATTCTATGTGTCCAGCTTTGTTCTTTCTCAAAATTGCTTTGGCCGTTTGGGGTCTTTTGGGTTCCGTAAACATTACAGGATTATTCTAGTTCTGTGGAAAATGCTGTTGGTGGTTTGATAGGGATTACACTGAATCTGTAGAGTGCTTTGTAGGGTAGGCACTTACCAGTGTGATTTCTTCCAGTCCGTGAGCATGGTGTGTCTTTTCTGTGTGTGTCGTCTGCAGTTTCCTTCATCAGTGTTTCCGAGTTTGCAGAGCACAGGTCTTTCGACTTTTTGGTTAGGCTTATTTCTGCGTATTATTCTTTTTGGTGCACTTATAAATGGAACTGTTTTCTTAATTTCTCTTTCTACTACCTTTGTATTGGTGTATGAAAACACCCAATATGTGTGTATTAACTTTCTGAATTCGTTTATTCTCACAGCGTTTTTGGTGGACTCTTCAGGGTTTTCTTCGTACGGTATCATGTCATCTACACACAGTGACAGTTTTACTTCGTCCTGCCTGATTTAGATGCCTTTATATTTCTTGTCTCATGGCTACAGCCAGGACCTCAGGGCTATGTTGAATGCAAGTGGTGACAGTGGACATCCTTGTCTTGTTCTTGATGTTGGAGCAGAAGCTCTCAGTTTCTCCCCTTTGAGTGTGATGTTAGCCCTTGGTGTGCCATACATGGCCTTCATCATGCTCAGCTGTGTTCCCTCTAACTCCACTTTGTTGATAGTTTTTATCATGAGCGTACGTTGAATTTTGTCAAATGCTTTTTCTGCCTCTCTCAGCGAGTAATCGTGTTAATGTTAGTGTTGAATGTGGTTTGCTGATAATTTATTGATGATTCTGCATCTGTGTCTATCAGGGATACTGGCCTCCTGTTTTCTTTTATGTAGTGCCTTCTGGAGTAGTTTGAGGAACATAGATGTTAACTCTTTAAACGTTTGGTAGAATTCACCTGGGTGAAGCCTTGACTTTTGTCGAGAATACAACAGTCCCTTAAACGTGTGGGTATTTTGGTCTTTATGATGGATTCTTTTGATGCTGGCTCATTTGTTTGCATTGCTTTAGGGCATTGTACTTGGTGTGTGTTCCGTGGAAGATGACCATGAATGTGGTGGGACTTAGAAGGCTTCACCATGGGGCTTGGACTGTTGTGTAGTGAAGGGTCGCTCGGTTGTGCACTGTGCACATATTATGGGCACATATTTTGGACGTAGGGCATAGGTCGGCCACTCGACCTGCCATCTGTTACTACAGGTTACTTTGTATAAAGTTTGTATTGTAGTGCGGTTCTCTCTCCTCTCTGTAGTGCTACAGACAGGTGTGCTGTGTGTGTGTGTGTGTGTGTGTGTGTGTGTGTGTGTGTTGTTGAGTGAGAGACGCACATTAAATAATCTAACATTTTTACATTAGGTGGATATTTACTTTGTCCTCATAATTGACAAAATCCTGAAGAATTTAGTTCTAACCTTTAAGAAGTCTAGATAAACATTACATTAGTTTCTTCAGTTCTTTTTGATTTAGACTAAAGTCAAAGATTTATAATGTCCCAGTGTGCGAGTAAGGTATAAAGAGAATGTTCAACGTCGATAGGTTCCTGGTTTAGACCTAGTAACCGTAACAGTAAGCACCCAGTAGTGAGAAGAACAGCGTGTGTGAGGGTGACGGCTGGGGTCTCACGCGGCTCGTGCACTTTCCGTAGGGCCACCTTTGAGGTATGTTCTATCGTCATGGCTGTTTAAAACGGGTGGTGCACCTGCCGGCCCATGGAATGGCGCTAGCGGCTCGTCAGCAGGTTGGCCTCCAGTGAAACTTGTTTCAGCTTCTCTTTTTGTTGCTGTGCCTTTTGCAGAATAATCCGCATAAGCTGACTTTGTCGATGAAACCCGACGACAAGTATTTTGAGAAACAAACACAGAAGGAGACAGAAAAACTGAAGCAAAAGATCGACTGTCTTTCCCCGAAAGACAAGAAGCAGATCTATGAAAAAGGTCAGATGTTTAGTTTCATCCTAATTCCCTAGCCTTCCCCCAACCCCAGTGAACTTTGTGAAACGAGAGGATAGTTGGAGGCAAGTATCATTTGAACTAACACGTATTTATTGGGCACCGACAAAGGTCACAGTTGGATGCGATGGCTTCAACCCCAGTAGGATCGCCCTGTTCTCAGAAGCTTCATCCTGTGGGTGAGGAAAGGAGGAGCGCTAGAGAGGAAAGGCACTGTGGTCCGCCCCCCCCCACACACACCCTGTGACCCACGGTCACCCGAGGGCTGGAAGCGATTCTCCTTGTGCATTGTCAGAGCTGTGTTATGGTGCCTGCATCTCTCATGTCTTTCACCCACAGCACAAGGACGCATTTGGAGAGAGCCAGACACCGCGTTCACGTAACCTTTTTTTCAGTTCATCGTTGTCACTGCTCGGTGTCGCCATCAGTTGTTGTCACTCTTGCTGTGCCGAGTTTATGAATTGAACTTGATTATGCGTACGTATATGCAGGGTTTGGCCCTATCGATGGTTTCAGGCATCCACTGGGGAGTTCAGAACATACTCCCCCCGGTCGTGACACGCGGCGGGGGGCCGGGTGGCGCAGGCCTGGGTGCAGACAGAGACGGGTACCTAATCCCTTCCTGGGCTGAACACACCGTAAGGCCCAGTGGTCTCCTCCACATGATGTGCCCCAAAGAAACGATAGCACATGTCCACACAAACTGGAAACCGCTCACATTTCCATCAGCCCGGTATATCTGTGCAGTGACAATACTGTTCAGCCACAAAGAGGAGCAGAGTACGATGGCACTTCATAGTGACGAGAGCCTCAAAAGCATTGTGCTAAGTGAAGTTAGCCAGGCCGAAACAGTGCCTGCTGCCCAGTGAGTCATTTACATGAAACTGTAGAAGCGGTGAAACTATACTGACAGAAGGCGAGTGAGCCCCCGGGGGTTGCCTGCAGGGAGCCAGGAGGGAACTTTTGGGGGGCGGAAATGATACCGCAATGTGATGATTATACAACTTTACGCGTTTGTAGAATTTATTGAATTGTATCTTTAAAACTGTGGGTTTTAGCGTAGGTAAATTACACGAATAAATAAAGTCCATCAGAATAGATCTGCAGTACACAGGGACACGGCCACCCGGCCAGAATAGAAGTTGGCTGGGATCACGTGAGGGATTATCAGGTTTATCGGGCAGCGGAGTTGGCTTTAGGTAGGAAGTCAGTAACGCTAAGGTTCAGATGATTTAGTCTATCCAGTAAAGGTAATTTGAGCATGTAAGTTGTTACTCTTTACCTTGGAGTTCTGGTTTTTGCATACAGCTCTTTTAAGCTCTTCATGAATGTAGCCAGCTAATTGTGAGTAATCGTAAACGGAGCTCGCTAATTGTGAGTAATACAATAATAATTCCTTCTGTTTTATGAGCGCTGGTCGTCAAGTTCCGTCTTCCTTTTTTAAACTGAGGTATAATTAATTGATTGCTTCTTGGCCTTTTGGCCGAGGTCAGCTGTACTGTCTGTTCTGATACGTTTAATATCTGATATGTTCTCTGTCCGAGGACAGTCTTCTAAGTGGATTTATTAATAAGTTCATAAGGCGGAGATACAGCTGGTACAGCATTATTTTAGCTTCAGGATATAGCGGTGAGTTGACATTTGTCCGTCTTGCAAAATGATCACAGGGCAGCTAGTCAGCATTGTCCCCACACGGTTGCAACTTGTCTTTCGTGGGATGAGAACGCGTGACATCTGTTGTCTTAGCCGCTTTCACACGTGCAGCACAGCGTTCTCACCTACAGTCCCCGTGCTGTGCGGTCCGTGCCGTGACTTTAGACTGTAAGTTTGTACCTTTTGACCCTTTCACCCATCCCTCACACGCCTCCCACCAACCGGGGCATCCACCAGTCTGTCGTCGCTGCGAGCTTGGCGTTTGCTTTTTCAGATGCCACGTGTGCGTGAGATCACAAGGTGTTTGTCGTTCTCTGCCTCATTTCACTTAGCATGATGCCCTCTGTATTGTCATAAACGGCAAGATTTCATTCTCTGTTTACGACTGCATATAATCCATTGTACGTATAACCACATCTTCCCCCACCGATGGACACCCAGGTGGTTCCCTTATCTTGGCTGTCGTGGACAACACTAACGGACGTGGGGGTACGGACACCTTTCAGGTCAGAGTTTGTTTTCTTTAGTTAAATGCCCAGCGGCAGAATTGCTCGATCCTGTGATGGAATGGGACCTCCGTCTGTTTTCCGCGGCGGCTGCCCCGCGCTCCGTCCGCCAGCGGTGCCCGAGGCTCCCCGTTGTCCACACCGTCACCAGCCCGCACTTCTGGTCTTCCTGATTCTGGCCACTCTGACAGGTCGTGGTGGTTTTGATTTGCATTTCCCTG
Source organism: Lynx canadensis (assembly GCF_007474595.2). Classification (NCBI taxonomy): domain Eukaryota; kingdom Metazoa; phylum Chordata; class Mammalia; order Carnivora; family Felidae; genus Lynx; species Lynx canadensis. The sequence goes on along the minus strand of NC_044309.1, from coordinate 2,932,426 downwards.
GTGGTTGTGATGTTGAACATCTTCTCATCTTGGCCTGTCGGCCTTCTGGATGACTTCTCTGGGGAAACGTCTGTTCAAATCCCCTGCCCACTTTTAATCAGGTTATTCAGGCTTTTTTGCTGCTGAATTGTAGAAGTTCTTATATATTTGGCTATTAACCCTTTATCACCTGTAATTTGCAAATATTTTCTCCCATTCCGTACTGCTTTTCGTTTTGTTGATAGTTTGCTGCGAAGAAGCTTTTAGTTTGCTGCAGCCCCACCCGTTTTCCATTTTTGATTAAAGCCCTTTGTGGCCCGGAGCGTAATTGTAGGCCTAAGCAACAGGACCTGGTACATTCCTTGAGTTGTGCCAGACTCTTGGCCTGGCCACAGAGATGTGCTCGGTTCTAAGAAAACCCATGTGCTCTGGTCCACACTCGCATGTGAGCGGATGGAGGCCCACGTTACAGAAACGTGTTTTTCGCTTGCAGATCACTGCGCAGTTCCGTTAAGTGTGACACGGTGCTGGGGCACATGAGGGGTCTTTCCGGCCAGTACGTCCCGGGTGTGGACTGCGGCTCGAGCGGTCTGTGCGTCCGAGTTTACTCTGTAGAGGAGCGCGGTGGGAACGGTGGGGCGGGAGACTGACTTGGAACGGTCTTCCAGTTTGGGGGTGTCTGCGTCACCGGTCACGTGCCTTGGCCCCGCCGTCGGGAGCCGGGAGCCTGTCACCTGGCAGAGGACGGGCTGCCGGAGAGTTCTGTGCTGACCCTGGGCACTCTGGGAGAGCAGGTGCTGAGGTGAGGGTGCTGCCCAGGACCAGGGGGCCCTAGACCTGGACGGGGCGGGCTCCTGAGCTCCTGCCTGCACACCCAGGTGACGTGGAGGGGCAGGGTGGGGGAGTCAGCCCACAGCTGGTGGGGGCCTGGCAGTCTGCAGGAAGCCGCCAAGAGCCCACTCCTTGGCGTCTCCCGGAGCGAGGGCTGTGGGCCAGCCTCGGCAACAGTGCTGTGCCGGGCACGGGCCCCCACGGGACAGGCTGGCAGTCTGCCGTCAGGTGTCGGGACCTCGGAGGTAGATGCGGAGTCCAGGTCCACTCAGCTCCTCGGACGCGCGAGAAATGAAGCTGTTTGTTTGACGGAACTGGAGACCGTGCAGTGTTTTTCCCTCGTGCGCCGTTGCAGACTCTGCGCCGAGCCTCTGGGGTTCCCGCCCTGACGGGCTGCGAGGTTCTGTGACTCCGGAAGGAGGGCCCTCTCCCCTCTTTCGGGAGCTGTGAGAGGTCAGGCCGAGAAAATGTCTGCTGGAGCATTTGCAGAACATGCGAAACCCGTGGTTGCACACGCACCGTGCTGAGGCTGGCACGGCTGAAAGGAGACAAAGCCAGTGCGAAAGTTACGAAATTCCGGTCCAGCAAGGAATGGGTTGGAAGTCTGAAAGCAGTGGGCCGAGCATTCAGGCTCTAGTACAGTCTGGTGGGGTGGAGAGGAGCCTGAGCAAGCCCGGCCCGGCCCTCAGCACAGCAGTGGCCCCAGCACAGCTCTCCGTTCACGTTGTGGGCAGGAGGGCACTTAGGAAAGCTCGGCCTCCCGGGCAGGCTGTTGTGCCGAGTTGGGTTTGCCCGGCAACGGCAGAGCTGGCAAGCCGCGGTGCCCCGGGTGGCTGCCGTCCGTGAGGGCTGGCCCGAGCGCAGGCGAGCGGGTCGTCAGACCTCCCAGCTCCTGCCCTGATTGCTCGTCACTCTGCGTGGTTCTAGGTCTGGAATTACAGACTCAGCAGAGCAAAGCTCAGGACACGTCTTGCCTGCCAGCGCTCAAGGTGTCGGACATCGAGCCCACCATCCCGCTCACGCACCTGGAGGTGGCCCTGGCAGGTGAGCGGGAGGCTCGGTCTTGTTTCTGTGTCCACGCCGGCACCCTCGTGCCCAGCCAGCCCCGTCCGGGGGAGGTGGCCGGCCGCGTGGGGAGCCGGAGCGCGTGGCCATGCTGGGAGTGGGGCTGTGGGGGGGGGGGGGGGGCGGCGATGCCCCCTGCCGGGGGGCACGTGCCCGAGGAGCCCACACCTGGGCTGTGTCACTCGGGTCATGGGATCGCCTTGATCTTGAGAAGCACCCTCGCTTCCGCTTTGTCTTAACGCGGCTCCTTGTGTTTACCACCACCGGGTAGTGTGTGTGCACATAAGTGGACGAGGCCTCTGGGAAGCGGGGTTAACGTCCCCCACGTCTTCACTGCGGGACGGGGAGCACATGGGACAGGCAAGGGAACGGGGTCGGGTGTTGCCAGCCCCCCGAGACCGCGCAGACGGCCGCACGCAGCGGGGGGGCGGTGGGCAGGGCAGCCGCAGGGCCCGAGGAACGCCCCTTCCGTCCGGGCCTGGCCGGGGGTGTGGGTGTCCTCGGTGGGGAGCATTTGAGGAGGGCATACCGAAGAGTGAGGAGGTGACTGAGAAGTGGGCTGCTTGTGCCCCCGCAGCCGGCGAGACCCCCGTGCAGTACTGCGCCCAGCCCACCAACGGCGTGATGTACTTCAGAGCGTTTTGCAGCCTGCACACCCTTCCCGAGGAGCTCCGGCCCTACGTGCCCCTCTTCTGCAGCGTCCTCACCAAGTAAGGGCCTGGGGTGGGTCTGTGCACGGACGCACAGCTGCTGTGTCTCGGTGCGTCGGCGATCACCTTTTAGCGAGTTTAGGGGTTTTAGTTTGGAAAACCCCTGGTGCTTTTGTGAAAACAACGGTGTCCTGATCAGAAAACATCCGCATGTCGGCCACGTAGGCGTGGGGTGACCCGGAGAGGCCGTGTGGCCTCCACTGAGCTGTGTGACGCCATGACCCCTGGTAGAGCGGGCGTCCGGGTGGATTTGAGATCACGGCAGGCTGCACGTGGCCCCACGGCCCGCTCCTCTTCTGGGTCTCCGTGGCTGGCCGTGGCGGGGCCACAGCTCTGTGTCCGTGTGCCGGGACACCAGGGGGATGGAACCCTGTAGCAAGTAGGCTGGTGCCCCGTCACACACGTGGGCTTCATGTCCCGTGCGCCCTAGCAGAGGTCATGGGAAGACACCTGCGACCTTTGCAGCGTTCTTGCCCTTCCTTGAACACAGCCCCCCCACTTGTCCTTCACGGCACAGCCGTTTCTGGGGGGCCTCACGGGTGTCACCGTGGCCTCCGTCCTCTCTTACCTTGGGAGCTAGAGTTAGGCTGTTTCTTGCAAAAGCATCACCCGTGCCGAGAGGACTTCTTCTCTTAAAAGCTCACAGAGGCCGGTTCTCCAGGTCTCCTTTCTGAGACCGAACACTTGAGCAGATGAAATCTGGGCCAGAACGTTTTAGAAGCAGAGAGAACAGGAAGCATTAAGAACGTGGGAAGCTCGGCCTTGCAAAGCAGGGCTTAGGGTTCCGTGCTTAGCGCCGGGCAGTGGCCGCCTGTGGGCTGGGCGGGCGGGATGCCACTGACTGGAGTCCCCGCACACATCGTGTCTGCCTGGAACGGGGCGCGAGCGGTGGGCAGGTGTGGTTAGGGGTGTGGACGCGGGTCGCTGGAGGCTGTGGCCACGGTCGTGCCAGCGGCTCACAGCGGAGGGTGACACGGCCCAGACCACACCGGCGGTGGGGGAACCCTTCTTTGCTCTGACAGGCTGGGCTGCGGCCTTCTGGACTACAGACAGCAGGCTCAGCAGATCGAGCTGAAAACGGGGGGCATGGCCGCGTCGCCCCACGTGATCCCTGATGGCACGCACCTGGACGTGTACGAGCAGGTAACGGTTCTCTCTGCGTCACTGGGCGCTCCACGGCGTTGCTCCAGCATGTTCTTTGTCCCTGAAATTAAGCCGTCATTTCTTCCTTTTTGCGTGGTTTAGGGTGTGCTGTTTTCATCCTTCTGCCTTGATAGAAACCTGCCAGACATGATGCAGCTGTGGAGTGAGATATTCCACAGGTAACTATCTGTAAAGACCTTCCTCCTGGGGCTAGATCAGAGGGCTGAGTCTCCAGTGTTGTGAAAGCAGGAGTTGTTACTCGTTTGTCGTTTGTGGCTTCTGCCTGCATCCTAGTTGTCATTCCTGTGGACGTGTAAAATTTCTGACGGTGTTCGCATCGTCTGGAAACCGACATTTAATGAACTTTCCGGATCTCGAAGGGGGTGTGGCCGGGTCTCCAGGAACTGAATACGTTTTTATTTTCCCCGAAGCCCATGCTTTGAAGAAGAAGAATATTTCCGAGTGTTGGTTACGATGTCCGCTCAAGAGCTGTCCAACGGAGTGCCTGACTCGGGGCATCTGTACGCGATGGTCCGAGCCGGCAGGACCCTGACGCCGGCGGGGGACCTGCAGGAGACCTTCAGCGGGATGGACCAGGTGACTCACCGGCCGGGGCCTCCAGCGCTGGCGCCGGACTGTTGTGTCCCAGGAGAGCTAACTCCAGCCGATCGCATTTTACAGGGAAAGATTCCTGTAATTCACCTTCTTCCCCCCACCCCCCACCCCCAAGCCTGGCCGGCGAGTCCCACACACGGCACGGCCAGATTCTCGAGTCGGGGTTTGGCTTCCGGACGGGCACGGGTGCCTGGGGGCCCGCGTGCAGGTGTGGCTTTCTCTGGCTCAGGTGAAGCTGATGAAGAGGATGGTGGGCATGAGCGACATCGGGCGGGTCCTGAGGAAGCTGCCTCGCATCACGAAGCACGTGCTGAACCGTGACAACATGAGGTGGGGCTCCCGCCGGCTTCGTGGCAGCCCTCCTCCCGCTCCCCCCGTTCCCCAAAGCGCGGCCGTCGGACGTGTCTCCCTCGAGGCGGCAGCACAAACCTGCCTTACGCTCGGCAGTCGCATTCGAGCCCTCGCGCCCTCTGATAACCAAGAACGCGTTCTTCACGGGAGAAACATATTTGAGAATAAGAACAGCTGTGGAGGGTGGGGAGGAAGCAAGCTAATTTAACCCTACAACTGCAAAGTAGAGTTCTTGCACACGTTTAGTTACAGTGGTTCCAAAAGTAAAACCGCAGATGCTCCATAAGCAAGCAGTCGGTGAGCCCGAGGGACGGTCCGCTCGCTCGAGACCAGAGTGAACACGCAGCGTCTCTCGTGAGAACAGGTGCCTGATGGGATGAGGGAAGCCGTGGCACCGGTGACTGTCAGTCGGCCCTGAGCCCTCAGGTCTGTGAGCGTGAAGGGAATTTTAAAATGACTGACGGTGTATTTTTGGCATCTCACTGTCAAGGACACAGATCTAGATTAGCCTCTGGTTCTCTCTAGAGCTCCCCAGTGTCTTCCCCTTTGGTCCTCAGGAATCACGGCAGGTTCTCCCCGACCACTGGGAAGACAGTTGTCCTCAAAAAAAATTGTTGTCATGTTTATTTACCTTTGAGAGAGAGAGAAAGAACACAAGCAAGGGGAGGGGCAGAGAGAGGGAGACACAGAATCTGAAGCAGGCTCCAGGCTCTGAGCTGTCAGCACAGAGCCCGACGCGGGGCTCGAACCCACGAACTGCGAGATCATGACCCGAGCCGAAGTCGGACGCTTAACCGACTGAGCCACCCAGGCATCCCTGGGAGGGCAGGTGTCTTAAGCACTGTGACCACTCGGACCTTCTGTTTCCTTCTCCATAAAACACTGCTTCACGTATTTATGGCAGGGAATGAACGACTGTGTGCGAAGCAGTTGGTGTAGCGTCTGGAACAGTTAGCACCGATCTGGGTGTACCTACTGTTAGTGACAGGAACTCAGGGGCTAGGGTCCAAAGGAAAAGAGGGACAGCGTCTGTGGTCTGTACCGTTCAAGCGACCGGTACGTGATAGCAGGGTTTGTGACGCCGTGGAATTGAGGAGACTTGTGTGAGAATAGTTTTGGAGAGCATGGTAATTCCTTGGCAACTTAAACTTCTCCGCTTTAACGACCGGTTTATGTTTTCAAATAGATTTCCCTCCTAGACAGTAATTTAGGTTTTCCACCTTCAGGTAATGTAAGCCCTTGGCAGATGGCGATACGTTGTGTGTTCTCCTTAAGGGACAAGGACACAGTTCAGTCAGTGTCAGGCGTGCGGTCACTATGTCCTGACGGCTGGTCCCCACCTGCGGCACTGAAATAACGGGGGAGCCTTTTTGGAGAAGACGGCTCTGTTACTTCTGTATTTGGCTACTGTTTCTCTTTAACAGTTCAAACATTATTTGATACAAAAAGTAAATACGTAGTATTCACTCCTTTGTGTCATTCATACAAAACGTGATGAATTAGTAAAAGTGTTTTATTTTTTCAGTAAAGCTCTCCTACGTATATATGGCTTTTTGAACAGATGCTCCGTGAATGCTATGCCTCAGCAGATGTCTCTGGCAGAAAAAGAGGTCGAAAAGTTTGTTCAAAACGTTGGTCGGAGTAAGGCGGAGTGGAAGCCGGGGCACCTGTCCGTGGTCGAGGTGAGCCCTTGCCGGGCGTGGGCCCCAGTGCTCACATCTGCGGCCGCCCCGTCATGTCCCGTTGAGGGGAGGGAGCAGAGGACAGCAGGGTTAAGTAGCTTGCCCAGTGTCAACCCAGGTGAGAGCTTAATTCAAACCCCACCGTCCGGCCTTCCGTCCCGCGTTCCCTTCTTGGCACGTGGGCCTTTGCGGTGGGCGCTTTCCTGATGCGGAAAAGCAGTGGGTTTGAGAGCCTCTGTGCTAGCGGGAACCCTCCCGCTCAGGCGGGTCTCCCGGCTGCTGGCAAGGCCCCTCAAGGGGACTCTGTAGCGCGCGGACGTTTGTCCCGGCCTCCCAGGCAGGGGCCAGTCTGCTCTGTTGGCTTGCAGAGTGCATCCTCGTGCAGGGAAGGGTGACCATCCACAGGCTTTGCAGACAGGACTCTGCCCCCCCCTCCGCTGTGTCCCTGTGCCCGTTCCCCGGTCAGGACTGGTCGGCCCGTCTTCCAGCGACAGCCTTGCCTCTCCCTGAGGCTCTGAGAACCTGCAGACATTACACTGGTTTAAAACAATTAGCATGTGTGCCCTCACGCCTGTCACTGGCTCTGAATTTTCGTGACCAGACCTGAAGTGTATCAGGTGAGTTTGGGGGCTTTCTCACTTCTCTTGGAAACTATTTTCAGAAACCCGCCCCCAGTGGGTCCAGTGGAAGCACGCACATTAGCGGCCCCCGAGTCCTAAGGAAGCTGATCACGGTAAGTTCACACGGCCCCTGTCACCTGGGAGGAGCAGCGCGGCTTGTGCGTGCCCTGCTAGTGTGGGGGACACGTCCCGGGGGCCTTGTGCTCCTGTCGCGCGTCCCGGCCGGCCGCCTTCACCTCCAACTGTGCAGTCGGCGCTGCGGCCCCTCCCACGCTGCCCCAGGGGCTGTGACGGTGGTGTGGTTCATCACAGATGCGAAGACTTAACGTGTGTCTGGGGACGAATGCAAAGACGGGGTCACGCAGCGGGCTGGGTGGAGACCACGTAGGAGGGAACGCTCCTAGTTGAGGAACTACGTGTTCCTTGGGTTGGGGTTGGGATATTTCATCGTAGAGCAAGAAGCTGTGAGGAGCGACGGGGGGTCAGCGCCCTGCCCTTGGCCGTGAGCCTGCAAGTGGGAGCCAGCACGGCCACGCCTGTCCCCCCAGGACCCCACCTTCAAACCACACCAGATGAAGACGCACTTCCTGCTCCCCTTCCCCGTGAACCACGTGGGCGAATGCGTGAGGACCGCCCCCTACACGGACCCGGACCACGCCAGGTGCGGGGCCCAGGAGGGCGGGGAGGGCGAGGAGGGCCCAGGAGGGCGCAGGGCTGCTGCTGGGCTCGAGGGAGAGGGGGGTCTGTGTTCGTAGGAACTGAACTTGTGCTCTGTACACTAAGCCACGCAGACCAGGCCACGCACTTCTACTCTTAAGTACATTTAAAGCACGAACGTGTCTTAAGCACTCCTGGGGAGGAGGAGTATCGTTTTTCCCCCTTCCTTTGTATTTTACAGTTTTCCAACTGTGAACTTGTGTTCCTTATATGACACAGAATATTTGACAATACATGGGGGTGAACCCCCGGTCCCTGCTGGGATGCGGGGAGCCCGTCTGCCCAGGTCTGGCCCGGAGCGCCCATGAGGCGAGCACCTCCCCCACCGCCGTCCGGAGGGGCACCCGTTCACTCCTCCAGTTAACGTGTGGAGGGCTGGGGGCTCCGGGCGTGGCCGCTCTCTGTCCTGTGAGGATGCCTGCTGGAAGCTTCTGGCTCTCTCTCCCAGGACGTGAGCCCCCAACAGGAATGTGGGACCCACTGGTAGAACTCGCTCTGTTGGAGTGTTTTCTCAGGGAGGGTCCCCGTAGAAACGTACTGAAGAGCTCCCCGTGTTTCGGGAGAGAGCGAGAGAGAGAGGGCAGGTGGGGGTTTAGATGAACGAAGGTCTGTACGTGTGCCCGAGCGATGAGGTTCGTGACCTCACCTGATGAGACCTTCAGTGCCCCCTGTGCGCTGTCCCAAGTCGAGAGGGGCGCCCCCACCCCTCTCCCCACCTCTCCCCGCAGCCCCCGTTTGAAAATTCACGTCAGATTTTTCTCCCCGTGTGTGTTCTCGGCCTTAGAGAAGGGGAAGGCGTAGCGTGTGTCACTGTTAAGTGAGAGCCTTCTGGCGGGAAGGGTACGGTTGTAACACGCGGTCTTCCGTCCATCTCAGCCTCAAGGTCCTCGCGCGTCTCATGACGGCCAAGTTCTTGCACACAGAAATCCGAGAGAAGGGCGGCGCTTACGGCGCAGGCGCTAGACTCGGCCGCGACGGGATGTTCACGTTTTACTCCTACCGGTGAGTGGGCCCCGCGCTCCCCGCCACCGGCCCCGCTCACCACCCGAGGGCTGCGTGTGCGCGCGGCGGGCGAGCCTTTGAAAGAGAAGCGTTTCCCCTTGTTTCTCGCTTCTTGGACGCAAAACCACACCCAGCAGTGTCCTCTGGGTTGTTCGTGTCTAGGAGACGCAGTACTGACGGGAAACAGTTTGGCTTAAATACTGCGGTTACCCGAGACCAAGATTTAGTTACCGAGGACAGGAGCCGAGAGCTTTCCGGGCTCCCAGCGATCCCAGAGGCCCGGTGTGGGTGCCGGGCGTGGAGCTGTCGTGCCCTGACTGCTCCCGCCCTTTCCTTAGACCAGTTCCTGAGCTTCTGCGGACCCGAGTTAGAAATCCGCTGGAAGGAGGAGTTTGCCGCCCCCGCCTCCCGCAGGTCCCGCGGGGCCTCGAGGACTTGTGCGCAGAGCGGGGAGGGCTCCCCGGCTGTCCTTGCAGACTGGCCAGCTTACGGCTGCTGATGAGGGCATTCTGGGTGCTCCTTAAGGAGCTGAGGGGCTTTATCCAACCATCCTCAGTGTGTCTGGTCCGCGTGAGCCTTCTTCCCCGTCCACGTGGTTTCCTCTGTTTGTGAAATCAGAGGGTGTAAGGGTGAAGGGGCGAACGCGTGAGTCTCTCTGGCCTCCTAGGGACCCGCATTCGACAGAAACGCTCCAGTCTTTTGCGAAGGCCGTCGACTGGGCTAAGGCTGGGCGATTCACACAGCAGGACATCGACGAGGCCAAGCTCTCCGTCTTCGCCTCCGTGGACGCCCCTGTGCCTCCTTCAGACAGAGGTATTTGCTGTTCCTGACGGACACGGTCTGAGCTCTGCCAGGTCCCCGCCTCCTCGGTGACACGCATGCTCGGGCAGGGTCTGGGGGCTCCATCACTCCAGGGCTTGAGTGGCCTGAGGCCCAGGGGTGCGGGGGGAGGTGCCAGAGGGGCACCCCCCGCAGCGTGGCTTCCGCCCCTGGCGGGGGAGAGGCTTTTCGGGAAGGGGCCACGCAACAGCTTGACCTTTGCTGGAAGAGTGTCCACCGGGTGCCCTTGGAGCAGGTCAGCGCGGGAACTGGCTTTTCTGATGCCCGCAGGGCTGGACCACTTCCTGTACGGCCTCTCGGACGAGCTGAAGCAGGTGCACCGGGAGCAGCTCTTTGCCGTCAGCCACGACAGTCTCGTCGCCGTGAGCGACAAGTAAGTGCCGCGTGACGAGTGTCCGGAGCCTGCGGCCCGCGAAGGCTCGCGTGCGGGAACGGCCCTGACCCTGACCTACCCCCACCCCCCCCTCCAGGTACCTCGGCGTCGGGAGGGGCACACGTGGCCTGGCCCTGCTCGGACCGGAGAACGCAAAAATCGCTAAGGACCCGTCATGGATAGTCAGATAACACGTCTCTGCTCGGGAGTGGGATGGGATGACAGGCAGGCATAGCCCTTGAAGGGAAGCCTGAGCTAATTTAACTTGAAAGGTGGGAAAGTTACTGTCCCCCCCCCCCCCCCCCCCCCCCCCGCCCCATCTTGGTCATGTGTCACTCTTGTGTGGCCGGTCAGACCAAACTCCTCCCTTAGAAGGAAAGAGATGATCATGATGGTGTATTCAGTGCTAGAGACACACAGATTATAACTCAGAGTTTCTCATCGTCTAAGTGCTTATTTTACCTACAAATCATGGAGTATTTATTTTAAAAATTTAAAAATAAAGGGCAACTCTGATTCACCCGTACTTTCTTTAGTCATTATTTTAAATGACCTTTTGCTACAGGAGCTCCTGGGGCCCTTATTAAAAAATGAGTAAGTGAACAGAGGTATCCGACGTGCATTGATGTGTGAACCAGTGTGGTCACAGCCAGGCCCCGTGGAAAAGTCTGGAACAGATGGGTGATACCCAGGGCGGCCTGGTAAGCATTACCCTTCTCCCACCGTCTCCCGTGTTGCTCACTGTGCATATTTCAGACAGAAAGCGCGCTCGGTGCTGGTCCCCGTCTGCCTCTCTGCCCCTCGGCAGATCTCTGGACGATGCCTTTCCTGCATTCGGGTCTGTAGCCCGGGTCATTTCGCGTCGTCTCTAGACGACAGAACAGGCAGGAATGCTTTTCACTGAACACAGATGTGAGGTGACCATCTTACTGCCCTCAGGGAAGCAGGGCCGTCCCCGTCCCTCTGCCTGTGACTGCCCACAGCCCCGAGCGTGGGTCCCACCGGACACTGACTTGCTTCTTCGGTAGGAGAACCTTGGCGTCAGTGTGCGGCTGGGAATGAAGTCCGCTGTGTGAGCTCACCTCGTTCTGAAGACGCATTCCCAGTTTCTATCACTTACGCCACGTGTGGAGTCACTTTGGGACTTGGGCCACCTCCACGCACCTGGCAAGTGTACCGTGTGTCAAAGCGGCATCTCTGTTGCCCGCGATGACTTGGGACGTGCACTGGTCCCTGTCAAAACACTCTGTCAATACCTGCCCATAACACTGCCGACAAAACCTTTATCCTGAGGATTTAAGTGCCTACCTAAAAAACTCAATTGAGTCCCATGGTTGGAGTTTTAGCCAAACGTTTAATTCTACCGGATACACATGTTTGAAAGCGGGAAACAGTAGGAGACGCAGCAGACAAGTCGTGCTGGAGCCCTGGGGGTCCGCGGGGAGAGGGAGACGGGACGGGGGGCTCTGTGACCGGGTGTTAATGTCAGCAGAACTCACGCGAAGTGCCGATAAATAACTTAAGTGTTACAAAAACGGGCGGTAAACGGGAAGTCGGAAGCAGCGCCAGGCGGGCGGTGCGGGCCGGCGGCGTCTAGATGGCGGCGGGCTCCTCGTGGCCTCGGTGGTGCACGTGCTCCAGCTGGCCGGGGTCGGACACCTCGTAGCTGGCCTTGTACTTGGCCAGGATCTTCATGAGCGGCCGCAGCTTCAGCCACCACTGCTCCTTGGGGATCCGGTGCCTGTGGACGGGAGGAAGCGGCCGTGAGGGCTGCCCGCGCCAGCCGAGGCGGCCCAGGGAGGCGTGGACGATCGAGCGGTTTCGTGAGGTACGCGACACCGTTCTATACGCTCCTAGAAATCCTGCCGCTTCTACGTCTCGTGTTAATTCCGAGTCACTTGCGGTAACGAGTTACTGACCTTGACCCCAGCAGCGGTGTCCCTCTGTCGCTCACGCTTCTAAGGGCAGTGAGGTTTACACGCGCTGTTTTATTTACTTACTCAAAGTCTGTTTCCTTCTTCAGTTGTGCCACAGGTTGGAAAAGGAGGTTTCTTTTGCTTATTCCCAGCACGCAGATGCAATCATCGGTCATAAACCTTTTTCCTGTAAAATAAGGGGTGTCAGAGCAAATGATCTGTCATGCTGAGGACAGAAGGAGCAGCGAGGGAGGAGGGGAGGGGTGCGGGGCAGAGACCCGATGCCTGGTGCCCCTACCCCACCCCACCTCTGAGCAGGAGGCAAGGCCCTGATCTCTCCCAGGGCTTTTGACCAGGTGGGACAAGTCCTGGGGGACCACCGCACACGGCCGTGCCAGGGGCGGAGGGCAGAGATGAGAAAGTGTCTGGGTGGAGGCGTGGCCTCCTCTCGCACACTCAACCCGAGCGGTGCCGTTACCTGCACTAAGCGATCCGCCCCCAGAGGGCAGAGCCTGGAAAGGAGCGCCCTGAGAGTTGGGGCTGAGTGTCTCCCTAAATGCTGGAATCAGAACGCTGGCGCCAACTGCAGAACAAGCCGGCCTCGGTGAAATGTTACGGGAGGCGGAGGCTCACGAGCGCACCTACGGGACCAGCTGGAAGTTAAGGGCATGAGCGTCCTTAGGGAACTGGGAAAAGAAGACCCCAAACAAGAAGTGTACGAAACCGACGGTCGTGGAAAGAACCAAAGCCCGAGTCGGTTCTTTGAGACCAAAACCAGGCTGGATGCATTTGCATTACTGGTTCTTAGACGTTGCTAATAAACGCAGAGATCTAGTCAGCCCCGGTCAGGAAAACGGGGTGAGGACAGGCACTCACACAAGTAACCAGCATCTGCAGGAAAAGGGGGTTATGAGCGCCACAGGCACCCGGAAATTCCTAGAATAGAGCTTCCAGAACAGATTAAAGACAGCAGCAGCAGCTCTGTAAACGTCAGGGAAACCGTGCTCCACTCTCCGAGCTATGAAGGAAGCAGGAGGCTTGAGGGGGCGGGGTCTCAGCCCTCCAGAAAGCAGGGCAAAACTCCCGTCTCCCCGATTTCCGCAGGGAGCCCCCACACCCCTAGACCTCCTACGACAGAGCAGGCTGGCACCCCGCACCTGCCGGGGACAGGACAGCGGGGACATCACCGAAGGGAAAGGCCATCACGGGATATTGCACACCGGCCTGTGCGGGGCCAGGGAGCAGGAAAGCAGGTGCAGAAAAGGCACGCGACCACCTCGGTCTACACAAAAGTGTGTGCAGCTACCCTGCTTTTATGAAAGACCGCGTTGGTACCTGTTTCCGTTAACTAAAAACCAAACATTTTTTCTTTTACAAAAAACATGACAAAAAGGGCAAAGAGCGTTGAGCTTTGTTTTGCAGGGAGTGGGCAGGGGCAGTGAGACTGGTGCCACCGGGCGCCTTCCCTGGGACCCGCACACCAGCCATGCGAGCCTTGAGCTGTGTGTCCTCTGGGCGTCACCTCAGTTTCTTTCGTGCACCCTTAGCAGCGTGTGTGTCCTAAGTGGTCGGGGTGGGGGGGGCGTGGGGGGGGGGTCTAGGGATGCTCAGGAATTTTCTGGCATAAATGAATCGTTTCTTCACTTTATACCATTTTGGCTTACGAGATGGTTTCATAAGATACGAAAAAGGCAAAGTATCCTTTTGTGACCAAACGAACACGTAGTGAACACCAGTAGCCTCAAGTATCGGAAGTTTACCAAAGACCAACAGCAAACGCTAACTGCAGAGAGACCTCAGAGGACAGTGATGCTTCGTCAAGGAGCACTGACAGCGTCCCCTGTTCTCACTGGGGCCGAGGCCTCGGCAGGAATCCCGCCATCAGAGCAGCTCTTCAGAGTTCTCTGGAGTAAAACGCACACCCGCGAGTGTAAGGTTGGATGCACACGGAAAGATGTCCATGGATGTGAAAAACAGATCTACGATCTAAGAGTGTGTAAAACATTACTGATCATATGCTCCGTTTACAACAACTGTATTTCTATATGTCAGCAATTCGTAAACAAAACAAAACAAAAAAACCCTTACATTTTTTTTAAATATCAAGAAGTTAGGAGTAAACTTAGCAGAAGATATGTAAGATCTTTATGCTTTAATAAGAGATAAGGGGCGCCTGGGGGGCTCCGTCGGTTGGGCGTCTGACTGTGGCCCAGGTCATGATCTCACGGCTCGTGAGTTCGAGCCCCACGCCGGGCTCTGTGCTGACAGCTCAGAGCCTGGAACCTGCTTCGGATTTTGTGTCTCTCTCTCTGACCCTCCCCCGTTCATGCTCTGTGTCAAAAATAAACGTTAAAAAAAATTTTTTTTAATGTCAATTCTACCTGCAAATTCTTGATTAAATGTAATTCTCTCAAAAAACCCCACACGGTTTTTGGCGGGCCCTAACAATCGGCTTCTATTTCTGTGCCAGCTCACAAGGCCCAAGAATGGCTGGAAAATGGAAGGAGGACCGGCTTATCCGTAATTGTTCATAAACCTGAACGCTGCAGGGGTCAGTAACCGAGTGCCCCACGGTGACTCCAGTAGCCCACGGATGGTCCCGATAAGTTTACACATAGCTGGTCTGTGATGGAGACTAGACACTTCGCACATGGCACCCACGTGACTCTCCGCACGAAAATGAACTCAGACCTGACGCTTCCTATCAACTCCAGTGGATCAAACACATTGACATAGAAGGATGCTTTAGAAAAAAAAAGCTCAAATCGTAAAGGAAAAAGTATACCGGCTGCATAAAGATTCGGAGGAGTTCGTTAAGAGACGAGAGTACTGAAAGAGCCCACGGAACAGCAAGACCTTGAGGTAAACAGGAGGGAACCTGGCATTTCCTCCATCGCTTTGGAAGGTCGCCTCAACGCCACAGCAGAGCTGCCTCGCACCCACATCACACCAGTCGTCCGAAAGTGACGGGGCAATCGCACACCGCGAGGGTGAGCCTGTGGCTGGTGAGCGCGTCTCCCCGTCTCCCCTGCCGGACCGCGCAAGCCAGCGGGCCCCGGGGGCGGGGGCGGGGGCGGGGGCGGGGCTCCAGCGCCGGAACCCCGGACACGCGCACACCCACGCGGCAAATCTCCAAACCGTAACGCGACATCAGAGGGCCACGCACGCTGTGGGCTTATATGCGCTAAACTACGAGAGCCTTTGAAGGTGTCGTGCCAGGTGGCGCGGGACTCCGGGAAAGAATGGTTTCTGCGATCCCGAGGCCTCCCCCTGGTGGGAGGGAGCGGACCGTGCGGGAAGGACACACTCCGGCTTTGAAGGCGCAAACGGCCCGGGCACCTGCCAGTTCCCGGTTTTCGCCGAAGAGAACGGTCACGAGTGAATCCAAGCCTCCGGTGTGCTAAGTGCAAGCCAGATCGGTGTCGGAGGCGCAAGGGAGGGTCAGGTGCTGGGGCCTGCCGCCGCAGCCCAGCGTGTGCGCGGCTCTCCGTGGCTGTGGCGGAGCGACGCCACTCCCCGGCAGGGGACCGCGTGGATTCGGACGCCCCTGGTCACGACCCCGAGGCCAGATGGCCAGCGCGGAGTGTGGCGCGCGGCTCGAGGCGGGGCTCGAGCCGCGCGGAGTGTGGCGCGCGGCTCGAGGCGGGGCTGGAGGCGGGGCGAACCGAGGCGGGAGGGGCGCCCCCTCCCCCGCGCCGGGTCCCGCCCCCCGCCGGCACTCCGTACCCTTCCCCCGAGCCTCCTTTAGCTTGGTGCTGATCCACTGCGTGGCTCTGGCGGAGATCTTGGTTCCAAAGTTTCTGTCAAACGGTGAAGGCGCCCCACCCTGTCGGTGAGAGTCACAGGAAACGTCATTTAAAACCGCCGTGAGAGCCGCGAGTATTGAGCAAAACTGGCCTCGTATTTTCAGGAGACGGTGTGCGCAGCGGCTCTGGGGGGCTCCGTCTTGCTTTTGCAAGTTTTTATCTCCCTGTGTGTAGCCGGAGCCCAGCCTGTGAGGCGGCACCCCAGTACTCGCCCCACCCCAGCCTGGGCTGCGCAACCCGGGGGGCTTCATTCATTATTAGAATCTCTTTCCAGGATTCCTTAATCGTATTTGGGGATGGGGAGCGGGTCACGGTTTCCTTTCAGAACGTGATCCCCTCCGTGGGCCAGTAGCGTCCACGAAAATACACAGATGGGCACCAGGTCGCCACGTAAGTTGAGGACGGTGACGGGCCCTTTGGAGGAATGAGTAGACCCGAAGTTAAAACCCCTAAGAGGGGCGCCTGGGTGGCCCAGTCGGTTAAGCGTCTGACTTCGGCTCAGGTCATGATCTCACGGTCCGTGAGTTCGAGCCCCGCTCGGGCTCTGTGCTGACAGCTCGGAGCCTGGAGCCTGTTTCGGATTCTGTGTCTCCCTCTCTCTCTGCCCCGCCCCCACTCACACTCTGTCTTTCTCTCTGTCTCAAAAATAAACATTAAAAAGAAAAAATTAAAAAAAAACAAAAAAAACCCTAAGATACCGGTGGGGGTTTGGGGGGTGGGGGGTGTCGGGAGCAGGACAGGCATGCCGCCCTTGGTCCACACCCGCCTCCAGCTTTGACCTCTGGGGCACGCCTGCAAATCAGAGCCACCCCAAGACTCCTTGCAGATCATTCTGACTTGTGCAAACCTCAAGGACCGGTTGATCCATAAATAGGTAGGAAGGCCCGGTGTTGCGGGAAGTATGAAAGCTGAGAGCTTTCCCTACAGGGCCCTTCCCCCCCCCCCCCCCCCCCCCCCCCCCCGCACACAACAGAATTCCTAAAGCCGGTGGTGTTTAGTACAGCTTTTCAACAGAACATCGCTTAGCGAAGGAAGCGCCAGCGGGATTAAAACCACCTTCCGAGCACACACTCCCCACCGCGGCTCAAACAAGGCCTCCCCGTACAGAGCCTCCGGGGCGGCGGCCACGGGTCGCCGTGTGTCCCGGCCCCACCTGCTGCATGTGGCCCAGCACGTTCTTCCTGCAGTCGAACACGCCCTTGCCCTCCTCGGAGTAGAGGTGGTAGATGAAGTCCGTGGTGTAGTGCTCGCTGCAGCTCTCGTTCCTGCAAGGGTGTGGGGGGAGGGGCTACTCAGCGGGAGGGCGTGAGGGGTGGGTGTGGGGTGAGGGGGTGCTCAGCGGCAGGGGGTGGGGTGAGGTGAGGGTGGGGGAGTGTTCAGAGCATGCGGGTGGGGGAAGGGGTGCTCAGCGGTTGGGGGGTGGGGTGAGGGGGTATTCAGGGGAAAGGGGTAGGGGAGGGGGTGGCTGGGCGTGAAGGAAGGGGTGGGGGAGGGGCTGCTCAGCAGGGCGTGAGGGTGTGGGTGTGGGGTGAGGGTGCGGGGTGTTCAGAGCACGCGGGTGGGGGAGGGGGTGCTCAGCGGCGGGGGGGCAGGTGGGGTGAGGGTAGGGGGTGTTCAGAGCACGCGGGTGGGGGTGCTTAGTGGCGGGGTGGGTGTGGGGTGAGGGGGGTGTTCAGCGGCGGGGGAGGTGGAGTGAAGGGGGGGTGTTTCGAGCATGCGGGTGGGGGAGGGGGTGTTCAGCAGCGGGGGGGGGCGGTAACCGTGCGGGGTGTTCAGAGCACGGGGGTGGGGGAGGGGGTGCTCAGCGGCGGGGGGGGCAGGTGGGGTGAGGGTAGGGGGTGTTCAGAGCACGCGGGTGGGGGTGCTTAGTGGCGGGGTGGGTGTGGGGTGAGGGGGGTGTTCAGCGGCGGGGGAGGTGGAGTGAAGGGGGGGTGTTTCGAGCATGCGGGTGGGGGAGGGGGTGTTCAGCAGCGGGGGGGGGGGGGCGGTAACCGTGCGGGGGTGTTCAGAGCACGGGGGTGGGGGAGGGGGTGCTCAGCGGCGGGGGGGGCAGGTGGGGTGAGGGTAGGGGGTGTTCAGAGCACGCGGGTGGGGGTGCTTAGTGGCGGGGGGGGTGTGGGGTGAGGGGGGTGTCAGCGGCGGGGGGAGGTGGAGTGAAGGGGGGGTGTTTCGAGCATGCGGGTGGGGGAGGGGGTGTTCAGCAGCGGGGGGGGGGGGGGGGGGAACCGTGCGGGGTGTTCAGAGCACGGGGGTGGGGGAGGGGGTGCTCAGCGGCGGGGGGGGTGGCAGGTGGGGTGAGGGTAGGGGGTGTTCAGAGCACGCGGGTGGGGGTGCTTAGTGGCGGGGTGGGTGTGGGGTGAGGGGGGTGTTCAGCGGCGGGGGGGTGGAGTGAAGGGGGGGTGTTTCGAGCATGCGGGTGGGGGAGGGGGTGTTCAGCAGCGGGGGGGGGGGCGGTGACCGTGCGGGGTGTTCAGAGCACGGGGGTGGGGGAGGGGGGGGCTCAGAACAGGGCAGCGGGTGGGCCAGAGCTCAGGGTGTGGCCGGGCAGCCGGTCCCGTTGCACCCCACGCGCCCTTCCCTGCAGATGCCAGCGACTTCAGCACATACTCGACTTGGTGAGATGGTAACAAAAACAAAGCTAACTACGAAGCAAAAGTGAATTTTTAAAACGTGCCCTTCAGTGACTTAAGCGCACGCCGTTTTTAACGCAACGCGCAATGACTACCGCGTTTCTTCGGGACCGGGGCAGAGACCGGACTGCTGCCCCTGCGCGCTCAGACCGCGAACCCGGATGGTTCTGAGAAGCCGCGGCTGGGGGGGGGGGGGGGGGCCGGGGGGGGGGGGGGGCGTCCGTACCTGAGCACGAGTCCCCTCTGGATGGTGGTCTTCATTTTCTCGGTCAGGTGCTCCACGTTGGCCTAGGGAAGAGTGTTCCGTTCGTCAGGCGCCCTCCCTGTCGCCCGCGGCGGCCCCGTGGCACGGACGCACCTGCAGATCGCGGATGTCGAAGGGCTCTTCGAAGATGTAGGCGGCGTCGGCTCCGGCGGCGAGCCCCCCCATGTTGGCCAGGTAGCCGCAGTAGCCCCCCATGGTCTCGATGATGAACACGCGGCGCTTGGTCCCGCTGGCCGACTGCTTGATGCGGTCACACGTCTGGCCACAGAGGAGGACACGGGTCATCCCACCCACCCCCGGGCCCTGCCGCTGCCCACCGCGGGGAGGGGGGGGGAGGGGGCGCCTGGGACCGGCTCACCCCCGCTGCCCACGTGGCCCCACGGGACGTGGGTGCCCTGACATCTGATGGGCTCAGTGGGAATTTCTGTTCGGTTGGTTTCTTCCGAAAAGCTCCCCGTGACATTTGGGTTTTGGGCATCGTCACTCTGCGAACGGCACGTCGTGCGAGGGCACCTGTGTTCTGGGCCAGATAGCAGCTCCTGGACCAAGGTCCTGAGAACCCTTCCAGACCCCTCGGCCTACAGGTCTCCCACGGGCCCTCCTCGAGACACTGGCTCAGGGACCCCTGTCCACCGCCTTCCCACTACCCCACCAGTCCGGACCACCACGCACACTCCGGGGGCCACAGCGCCACTCACCGGGCCCGCCTAGGACAACCGCTCTGATCCAGCGCTAGCCTTGCCGGGCCCCAAAACAGCACCTTTGAGTATGGGTCAGAGCCCCTCTCCGGGTTCCCCAGGCCGGCCCTGCTCCCAGGGTGTGGAGTCTGGAGGACAGGAGCCCCCAGCATCACCGGGTCCTGACCCGGGTATTTCAGCCAGCCGCCCCCTCCCGGGTTCCTAAACCAGCATGGACAGCAGCCCTGTCCCGGGCTGGTGGTACACGCAGAGGGCGCTCTGCCTTTTGTGGGGAGCAGGAGGAATCCAGGGGTGCTGATACGCCCCCTGGCCTGCTCACGGTGGGAACGTCCCCTCCCAACCTTGGGCGCCCCGCAGGGGCAGCCGGAAGATTCTCCCAGCGCGATCCCCGGGCTGGTCCCACTGGCTAACATTTCGCCTCCCCGGGGCTTCAAGACCACACATCACGCGGAAACAAGGTGGAGCTGAGAGCACAGTGAAGACGGAAAAGGGCCCGTGGACCTAGGTGTGAGGACGTGGGCCTGCCGGGCCCAAGAGCTAGCCCTCAGCACGAGGTGTCTGCTGAGCGGGGCTTGGGGGGACCAGACCGGGCGGGGCAGGGGCGTGGTGGGTCCCACCCAGCACAGACCCCTGGCGGAGCCACGTGAGCACCAGAGGCCCGACCCCTGGAGCCTCGCCGCGCTCCGTGGCCGGTGGCCGCTTCCTGGCCTGCCCGAGGGCCTACCGTACCCGCGGAGAAACAGAACCCCAAGCAGGTCACGGGTGGGAGCCGCCAGCCTGGGAACGAGCCTCTCGGGGGCCGTGGCCCTACTCAGAAGCAGAACGAGCTCCCCTCCCAGCAGCAAATTCGGTGAGCAAACGAGCATGACACTACAGTGCACGTGTCACGAGCTAAAGGCTGCGGCACAGCGCGTTGGGGACGGAGGCCCGGAGACAGCCGCCCCCGTCCCCTCACTGTGATCCAGCTCCAAACTGCCAGCCGGGACCCAAGCTGCCGTGAGCCCAGGGCCTCCGGCAGACAGGGGGCTCTGCGTGGCAAGCGTGGGAGCCCGGGCCACACGAACGTCAAGGACGCGGCCAACCCTGGGCCACCGCCCCACGGCAGCCCGCCGCTGGGCGACAAGTCCTCGGCGAGCACGGACCACACGGACCAGACGGGGCCAGTGCAGAGCCCGCCAGACCCTCCGGCACGGGACATCCTCCCCGGGAGCAGCGCCCCCCACTGCACAACCACAGGCGGGTGGTTCCACGCCGTGGCCGTGCCCCGCTGCCCCCAGAGCGCTCACCCTCGCAATCCCCTGACCCCCGTGGCGTGCTCCCCGGACTCCCGCCAGGCCCTCCCCGGACACCACGTCCGGGCCGGCTGTCGTCCTGAGCGCGAGCGCAAGCCCGCGCAACAGCAGGGCCTCCGGGGGCTAGGGGTGCAGACCCCACCCAGGACACGGGAAGAGGCTCCCTGTTTAGCCGATGAAGGTCAGCCCTGCCCACCACAGGGAGGGTCACGCAGCCGTGGAAGGTGTGACGTGAACTCCAGCCGGCGGGAAGTAACGGGAACTGTGGCTCGTTACTCCTGCAGGCCCGGGGGGGTTCCTCCCCTTGCCTCGTGCGTCCGGGCAGGAAGAGGAAGTCCCTAGAGTCTGGCCTGACCGGCAGTGTCGCCGGAGGGGCGACAGGGCCCTCTTACCTCTACCACCACATTGAGGCCAGTGTCAAAACCCATGGAGATGTCTGAGCCTGGGACGTTGTTGCTAATGGTGGCCGGCACGATGCAAATGGGGACGCAGAACTCCTGGTGGCTGTCACGTGCCTGGGCCAATAGGACCGAGCCCTCGAACGCCTGAAGCAGTGGGGTGGGCAGTCAGCGGGGCGTCCCCGGCACCTCCCTGACGCCACCGGGCGGGGCCGCGTCCTCGTGGGCCAGGGGGATGTCCTCACGGGCCAGAGTGCGGCAGCTCGGGGGCCTCAGTGGGGTGAGATGTGGGAGCGGGGACACCCACGGGGTGTGGGGCGTAGGGTGGGGGGCCTCCCGGAGGAGGGGACGCAGGCAGGTGGCAGCAAAGCAGGGGCCGGCGTGTCAGTGGAGGACAAACAGCCAGTCGGTCCCTTCTTGGCGTCTTGGAGGAGGCGAGGGAGGCCAATTGGGGGGGCTTAATTCAGGGCCGGCCTGGCAGCTTTGTGCAGCGGGTGGGGGTGCAGGGCCCCGCCAGCAAGGCCTCCACGATGACCCAGGTCACTGGAGCGGGCCGCCCCTGCCCCGAAGGTGGCCGGAGGGCTTGGGCGCACCTGTGCTGGTCCCCGGGCCCTTGTCACGGGCGGGGAGCCCCAGCGCTGCTCTGGAACCGCAAGGTGAAAACATTTGCAGCTGATGTCACAAAAGGGAGCTGTTCTCAAGCAGGGGGCAGGCGCTTGCGGTCTCTGCCCTGGAGTGTGTTAACCGGAATGTTCGTGAGCGGCCACGGGCCCACCGTCCACCGTCCCCGAGGCCCCCAGGCTCGCTGAGCAGCTGGACACTGGCAGACCACCTGAGGGCGAATGGACCCCCGGACGGTCTTTCCTCGTCCCGCCTGCAAGGCCCCTGTGCACCTGCTACAGGGACGTGCACGTCTGAGGGCGGTGGGGGGGGACCCACGCCTCCTGGAAAGGCGTGTGCTCTCTGCTGCCTTGTGTCTCCCCCGAACACATAGGGTTCTAGGGCGGCTGTGCCTCGAGGACACGTGGATGGTGGGCCCGTGGCAGGTTAGTTCGGGGAGCGGCCCCAGTCCACCTCAGACCACGTAAGTCACACGGGGCACCGGCAGGGGTCACGGGGAGTCACGGGGGGCAGCCCCTGAGGCCGGGAGGGCCCTCAGCAGCAATAAATGGGGTGTCCGTAACTGGAAACACCTTCCACGTTCTGGTTCCTGTTGCTCCTTTTTCCCTCACGTCCTGAGAAAAGGAGGGGGACCCTCCAGCGGGGACGGGGGACGGGCCAGCGGGGAAAGCGAGCGCGCAACTCTGGGGACAGACGTCCCGCCCGAGGCCCTGGGGGCAGGGACACGGACGTCCGCTCTGGGCGCGTCTCACAGCACAGCACCGCCAACCCAACCCGGGCGCTCGGAGAAAAGGCAAGACGTTCTGGGGGCGAATAGCACGGCAGCCACCTTCTCGGCGTCCGCGGCCACACGGGGCTCAGCCGCCCTCAGCTGTGGCTCTGCCCACGTAGGAACAGCGTTCAAACCCCTGCTCAGACGGGGTGCTGTGACGCATGACACACAGAGATCCGTCCGGACAAAGACGAAACAGCCGAAGGACAGGACCGTCACAGTAAGATCGCCTCTGGGACCCCCGCGGCGGCTGGATGGCCAGACCCGTCCCTGGGCACTGCCGACATCCCCTGGGGGCAGAATCTCAACAAAAGGGGGGGCTGGCACTAGAGATGCCCCCGGGGCATCTGGACACGAGGCTTCAGGCCCGCGGGTGGCCCGTCTGGGAAAGAGGTGTCCTGAGTGCGGGGGACGGGCCCACACGGAGCCCACTCTGGTCCCGGATCCCCTGAGGCGGGTCAGGAGGGACGTGGGGCGCCTGTGACTCGTCACTCAGCCCCTCAGCGGGCTTCCGGCCCAAACCCAGACCTCCCCCAGACCACACCACTTCCTTCTGGCTCTCACGACCACAACCGGCAAGAAACCAAGCGACGCGCGCGCTCCAGACGGAGTCCCTACACCTCCAGGACACGGCGAGCGGGGCGGGAGCGGGCGTCACCCCGAGCGCCCGGCTCACCACCCGTCACAAGCCAGGCCCGGCGCCGTGGTGCCACCAAAGCCACCTGCGGATCTGGAGCTCGACGCACACGCACACCTGCTCGCCCGCTGCGGCCCCGACCGCGAGCCGGTGCCTTTGTCACCGGTTAACTGGCTTTGAGAGACTCCGCGAAAGACCAGCTCCAAACGGGCATACGCCAAACTTCCGCATCCCAGGGAAGCAAGCGGGTAAGCTGGGGTCCCCCTGCCTATTCCGGTTTTCGATTCCGGTTTTCGGATAGTCAGCAACACACGAGTATCAAATCTCTCTAGGCTGTAAACAGTTTCTCGTAGCAGAGGGAGCCTGGATGGATGAGTGAGAGATTTCGTGCCTCGAAGCGCACATCAAATGTCACGGGGAGATACACCCCACCCGGGGCCCAGGCGTGCAGGTGACAACCTCCGGAGCCCCCACCCCACCCACCCACCCCGAAGAGGGGCTCCAGTCAGGTGACCGTTAGGAAACACGAGCTCCCAGCTGCTTCCACAGAGCGTAAGCAGGCGCAACCTCCAGCCAGGGCAGGGAAAGAGCAGGAAGACAGTGATGAAGGTCACGGCCAGCAGCCCTTCAGTGCACAGGTGAAGCCTGATCAGGGCAGCTTGGGTCACGGCCCGGCGGGGCGCTCCAGCGAGGGGACACCGGACACACGGGTGGGGCTTTTTAGTAAAGAAAGCACACAGGGTTTAGGAAGCTCAGGAAAGAAAAGCAGAAATGAAGTTCTAAGCGTTACTTACCATGTGAATTTTATGTTAAAAGCGTTTCTTTTATTTACCAGCACTAGAAACAAATTTTTGACACCGTGGGTTTAAGAAAAAAAAAAAATCCTAGGAAAACATTCATGGGATGGGTGTCTCACAAGGAAAATAAAGACTCGTGAATTTGCTGAAAAATCTTAGACGCCAGATGAAAAATTAGAAACGTATTCTGTCGGTCGCTGCGCTTTAAGCTCCCAGGCCATTTCCCAAGTGTGGTTTTCACACCTGGTAACACGGGCGTGTTTCTGTTGTTACTGCCTTTTGGCAGATAAACTAACGTACTATCCGTGTTGTTTTCGGATGCGACTGAACGTGGCCAGGGTACAACGGGGGAGAATGATGCTCATGGCGATAGCCAGAAGCAGGACGGATGTACCCGCGGATTCAGGTGGGTGGAAAAAGTGACACAGAACGGAGCTCGGGATCCGTCCCCAAACATCCACGCAGGGGCCACCGGACCCAGGATCCATCATACCAAGTTACGTTCCGGGACTGAAGTAAATTTGGCCCGGTCAGAAAAACGAACGGTCGCGATCATCCAAATCACGAAACCGTAACCCGCCACGACTTGAGTGCCGCACGCTCCCCGTCAGTGCGCCCAGCAGGGACACGTCGTCCTGGCCGAGGCACAGGAAAAGGGGCGCTGGATTAGAGATTGCCAGACTTCAAAACAAAAAGAAAACAGAATACTGCTGTTCTGGAAACAAACCCGGGTCTGGTTTCCGTCTCTAGTGCACTGGCAGATAAAAGCGGGCCAGGAGGCGCCCTCCCGCTCAGCGTCCGCGGCACCCGCTCTGCTGGCCACGCAGACTTACGTCGGTGATGGTGTTCAGGGCGGTGTCCGCACCGATGCTGAAATCGGAGCCCGGCACGTTGTTGGACACCGTGGCGGGGACCATGACCATGGGGACACAGAGCTCCTCGTACTTCTCCCGGGCAGCTGACAGCTCCAGCAGTCCCAGGTAGGCCTGTCAGGCGTGCGGTTGTGGGGAAGGAGGGAGGGGAGCAGAGGGGCCGTTAAAAAACACCAGAGGGTAGGGGCGCCTGGGTGGCGCAGTCGGTTAAGCGTCCGACTTCAGCCAGGTCACGATCTCGCGGTCCGGGAGTTCGAGCCCCGCGTCGGGCTCTGGGCTGATGGCTCAGAGCCTGGAGCCTGTTTCCAATTCTGTGTCTCCCTCTCTCTCTGCCCCTCCCCCGTTCATGCTCTGTCTCTCTCTGTCCCCAAAATAAATAAATGTTGAAAAAAAAAAATTTAAAAAAAAAACACCAGAGGGCGTTCGCGTCACCGGGGACCAGCAATTCTGTGAGCGCAAAGGAGCCCAGAGGTCAGCGTCACGCAGAAGAGACACGAGTCTCCTGTTCGCAAGGGTCTCGTTACTTGAGGCCCTCACGTTTTCTTTAAGGCAAACGGAAAGCTTATCGGTCGAACGAAAGAGACACGAAGGTCTGCGGTCCGACGCGCGATCAGAAATGACGCGGCCACGGGACTGCCCTGCTCCCTGACGGCCATCAGGCCTCGGACTCGAGAGACGCCGTCATTTCTGCAGACTGCAGATGTGTGAGGCTCACCGACAAGGTGCATCCCCCGTGGGGGGCCCAGCTCTGGCTCCCCGATCCAGCTGCTCCGTGGGAGCCAGGGAAGCGTCCCACGGCAGCACGACGACTACCCAGTGGCAGCTGGGCCCGGGGGACCACCCCCCTCCCGCCCTGTGCTTGCCGCAAGCCTCCCCCCACAACCGACGGCCCTGACGAGCCCGCAGGTGCACAGGGACAAGGACGTACCTCAAATCCACCAATGATCAACAGCGCGTTGATGCCGTGGGTCCGCATCTGCTCGGCGATCGCCTCCAGGGACTTCCCGGGCAGCGTCCTACAAACAGTGCAGCCACACGTGAGGCCAGACGGACCTCGCGCAGCGGACGGACCCCGCCGGCACCCCCACCCCGCTCCCCGGGCCGGGCCCCGCGGCTGGACGGCAGAGCCGGGAAATCAAGTCTCCCGGGAGCGTTGTTTAAAAAAGGAGGAGGGGCGCCTGGGTGGCTCAGTCGGTTGGGCGTCCGACTTCGGCTCAGGTCGTGATCTCACGGTCCGTGAGTTCAAGCCCCGCGTCGGGCTCTGTGCTGACAGCTCGGAGCCTGGAGCTGCTTCGGATGCCGTGTCTCCCTCTCTCTCTGCCCCTCCCCTGCTCACTCCCTGTCTCTGTCTCTCTCTCTGTCTCTGTCTCTCTGTCTCAAAAATAACCATTAAAGGGGCGCCTGGGTGGCTCAGTCGGTTAAGCGTCCAACTTGGGCTCAGGTCATGATCTCGCGGTCTGTGAGTTCGAGCCCCACGTTGGGCTCTGTGCTGACTGCTCAGAGCCTGGAGCCTGTTTCGGATTCTGTGTCTCCCTCTCTCTGACCCTCCCCCGCCGTTCATGCTCTCTCTCTGTCTCAAAAATAAATAAATGTTAAAAAAAAAATTTAAAAAAAAAAAAAAAAAGGAAAAAAAAAAAGGGAAAGAAACGCTCATCGTCCAGTAGTTGGGCCTCAAAAGAACCCCAGTGCCTCATCAGAAAAAAACAACGCGCCCCAAGAGCTCGTGAGCGTTCACGGGAATTGTTTGAACGGAAGCTTCCTGTTTCCGAGTCCGGTGTGCACAGCTCGCCCAACCTGATCTCAGCTCACATCCACACGCGTCCACACCTGCTGGTCTTCTCCTGTCCTACCTCCTGGTTCGAGCCCCACGGCCCACGCGTGGAACCAAAGCACCGCCGGCCACCCCCCGCCCCTCTCTTCCCTCTGTGCCGGCTTCTCACAACGTTCACCCTTCCGGGACGCTTACGGGGACCCTCAGGGCAAACCCTCATGATGTCAGCGACAAGGTCGCCCCGTGTCTACAGTGAGCTCAGCCCAGAGCCAGGGCTGGGGCTGGAGAAGCAGACGCAAGTGGGTGTCGCTGGGGGCTCAGGAGGGGCCCGGGGGGGGGGGGGGCAGGCGCCCACCTCCGAACAGAACTTTGCCGCCCAGATGGCTCGATGGCCAGCAAGCCGCTCCGGAGAAGCAGTGAGCTCGCGAGCGGCTGGGCACGTGGGCACCCGCCACGCTGGGGAGGCTCACTGGAGGCGAAACCGCTCCCAAGTCATCTGCCTCGGCTCTGGTCCGGGGCCCAGCCGTGGGCTCCCCAAAACGTGACCCGGGTCCCTCGTGGGGTGGGCTGGGGCACGGATTCCTTCACAGCAAGGGCAAAGCAGCAGCTTCTGGGGTGTCGGCTGAGCGTCTGACTCTCGATTTCAGCTCAGGTCGTGATCCCAGGGTCGTGGGATCGAGCCCCGTGTCGGGGTCAGTGCCGAGCGCGGATTCCGCTTGGGGTTCTCTCTCTCTCCCTCTGCCCCTCCCCCGCTCACGCTCTCTCACCCTCTCTCTCAAAACAAGTAAGTAAATTTTAAAAATGAAAAAAAAAAAAAAAAAACCCCAAAAGCAGCAGCTTCTGCACCAGCTGCTCTGACAGAACGTGAGCTTTCTCCTCCCAAAGAGCAGGTCAGAGTCCAGACGGAGAAATTACCGTTTGGTCCCAAGAATGGAGCCTCCTTGGCCGGTCCAGCCTCCGACATCCGCCCAGCCGATCTCCTTTATCTGATGCGCAAACACAGAGTCAGACGGCAGAAGGGACAGAGGACGGGGTAGCTTTGAGGCCGGCTCCCAGGCCTGGAGCCTCCAGCGGGCCGCTCGTCCCGAAGGGCCCGCGCACCCCTCGGAAGCCGCTCCCGTCGCGACACCGAGCAAGTCACGTGGGTCCTGGGGTGAACCCGGAACCCAGGCCGCCAGGGCCCCGCCCTCCCGCCGCGGGCTCCAGAGCCACACTCCGCGGGCCACACTCCGCGGGCCACACTCTGGGGGCCACACTCTACCCATGGGAATTAAGGAGCGACGGATATTGTTGTTTTTCTAAATTGATGTAACTTCTTTAACTGAAAACTGAGAGGCATCTGAGGAACCCAGCTGAGGCCCGCCGGGCACGGCCTCCCTGGCCAGCTCTCCCCTCCCTCCCTCCCTCCGAGGGGAGCCCGTCACGCCCACGTCCTCAAAGACCCCAGCGCACAGCCGTCTGCTCCCTGGACGCCTCCCCCAGGGCGTCCGGTAGACACACGCCTCCCACGAAACCACTTGCCACTCGGGCCGCAAATGGAGTCATTCTGGCTTCCTTCTCTCATACCTGTGTCCATTCCGGGGGTGAAGCCCATTGGCCCTGCCTTCAAAACGCGGCCGGTGCTGCAGACGGCTCGCCCACTCCACCCCTGCCAGACGGGACAACCGCCCTGGCTCAGCACCTCCCCCTGCATCATCTCCCCCTGCCTCAGCACCTCCCCCTGCATCATCTCCTCCTGGCTCAGCACCTCCCCTGGCTCAGCACCTCCCCCTGCAGGATCATCTCCCCCTGCCTCACCATCTCCCCTGCCTCAGCACCTCCCCCTGCATCATCTCCCCCTGCCTCAGCACCTCCCCCTGCATCATCTCCTCCTGGCTCAGCACCTCCCCTGGCTCAGCACCTCCCCCTGCAGGATCATCTCCCCCTGCCTCACCATCTCCCCTGCCTCAGCACCTCCCCTGCATCATCTCCCCCTGCCTCAGCACCTCCCCCTGCATCATCTCCCCCTGCCTCAGCACCTCCCCCTACCTCACCATCTCCCCTGCCTCAGCACCTCCCCTGCATCATCTCACCCTGCCTCAGCACCTCCCCCTGCATCATCTCCCCCTGCCTCAGCACCTCCCCCTGCATCATCTCCCCCACCTCAGGACCGCCCCCTGCCTCAGCACCTCCCCCTGCCTCACCATCTGCCCCTACCTCAGCACCTCCCCTGCATCATCTCACCCTGCCTCAGCACCTCCCCCTGCATCATCTCACCCTGCCTCAGCACCTCCCCCTGCCTCACCATCTCCCCTGCCTCAGCACCTCCCCCTGCAGGATCATCTCCCCCTGCAGGATCATCTCCCCCTGCCTCACCATCTCCTCCTGCCTCACCATCTCCCCCTACCTCAGCACCTCCCCCTGCATCATCTCCCCCTGCCTCAGCACCTCCCCCTGCATCATCTCCTCCTGGCTCAGCACCTCCCCTGGCTCAGCACCTCCCCCTGCATCATCTCCCCCTGCCTCAGCACCTCCCCCTACCTCACCATCTCCCCTGCCTCAGCACCTCCCCTGCATCATCTCCCCCTGCCTCAGCACCTCCCCCTGCCTCGCCATCTCCCCCTGGCTCATAGCAGAAGCCCCAGCTCATCTTCCTGGTTCTGCTCCTGCTTTTGGTCAGAGACCCTCAGCATGCACTCACACACCCCTGCTCAAAGCCCTGTCTGCTCCCGGCACAAGCCCAAGTCTATAATCACCTACGAGCCACCTGCCCCGGCCGCCTGCACCTCCCGACTCTGCTGCTGCGGCCGCGTCCTCCGTCTGTGGTCTGAGTTCCCGTCCCCGCGGCTGACCCCTCCTCCTCTGTGGGTCTGGGCAGCGACCACGCCCTGTGGACCATCTGTTCCCTCAACGTCCTCTCCCTCCTGAAGGTGCAACCCTGCCGAGCGAGGCTTTGCCTTGGCCCTAGCTGGAGACCCCCCGGAAGAACTCCGCGCACCGTCACCATTAAATAACGGGGGGAACACACGCTGCCCTGCAGGATACGCTGGCTTACGGGGTGGGGCCTGCAGCCTCCCCGCTATCTGAGCTCCTGAGTCGTGTGACCTCGATCAAGTGAGCAAAACGGGGCTGACACGGCCGCTTTGCTGCGAGACTTAAATGGGTTAACGTGCGGATCCCGTAGGATCAGGGAGTGTATACAGCAAGCACTCAAGAAGCGCCCGCTCTCTCCGGCAAGGCTTTCGTTCGGGTGCCTGCCGTTCTTGAGGACTGGGCCTGCAGCATCCCCCACGCGGACAGCCTCGGGCCAGCGTCCACAGGCCCCACGGGCGTCACTGCCGACTGTCCCCCGAGAAAACCGGGCAGTGCGTTCCTTACCGAGCGCCACGCGGCCTCGGACGTGCGCCCCAGGGCGGATCTGGGCCCCGCGTTCGTCACATGACACAGCCCCAGGTTTCAAGCCTTGGAAGGGAGGCCCCCTTCCCCACGATGCCCCCCGGGGACTCACCTGGCCCTTGGCGAAGCCCTCGAAGCCGTCGTAGATGGCAAACATCTTGTGCCCCTCGGAGATGCCCACGCGCACGGCCGAGCGCACGGCCGCGTTCATCCCGGCGGCGGGGGCGCCCACATTGATGACTGCCACGTTGCAGTTGCTCTGCAAGACAGCGGAGGGCTCGCACGCGGGGGGTTCACAGCAGCACGCAGCCCGGGAGCCCAGGACGCCAGGGTCCGCGGGGGACACGGAGGGGCCTCACGGGAGCGACCCGCGGCGGCACCCACCTTTGGGATCTGGTCATCTGGCATCTTGATGGCGAGCCGCTTGTAGGTGTTCAGATTGCTCTCGAAGCTCCTGGAAGGAGAGGCCGCCGTCGGGGCCAAGGTCAGGGCGCGAGGGGCCGGGTCGGGGAAGGGCTTGTGCCGAAGCAGACCGTCCGCAGGGGCCTGCGCTGGGCTCTCGGGGCCGGTCACCCCACCTCCCGGGCCCTGGTGCGTCCGGTTACGTAGGAGGCACGTCGTGTCCGCGGCCAAGGAACCAGGCCTCTCACACACTCGGGTTTCTTTCTCAAGATGCCAGCCCCGTGCCACGTCCCGTCCTAACCTCGCCAAGTCCTCAGCAACCCCACCAGCCAGGACACGACACAGACAGCAAACTGCTCCCGCCGCTCCCCATCAAGGCCTGCAGGCGGCAGAACGCTGCCCGAGGCCGGGCTCGGCCTTTCTCGGCTGGGAAGGAGCACCGCCCAGGAGCACGGCTGAGCACCGCTGAGGAGCGAGGGCCCCAGGAGAGCAGCGCCCTCGGGAGAGTCACCTTCCGCGGAGTCGCACGGCGTCCTTAAATCTCCTCTCGTCCATGGCCTTCTGCACGTCCTGGGTCTTCAAACCAGTCAGGAAAGGAAGAAGGAACACGTCACGACTCCGACACCGGGTCCTCCCCTCCCCGCCCTGCGCTCCGTCCGACCGTCCGGGCCGGCAGCCCGGGGTCAGCGGGGCTGCACCTGCGCCTGCCCGGCTGCGAGGGCCGAGCCCAGGCTGCCGTGATAAAGCAAGGCCGGGGCCACAGACCCTGAGGCCCCAGGGACAGCAGCACAGCCAGGGCGAGGTGGAGCTCGCACACGGCCTTGCGGGCAACCCCCGGTTCGGGGGGGGGGGGGGGGGGGCCACCCGGGGAGGGAGCAGGGGCGGGCGGCCCGGGGAGCACCACTCACACCGCCTCGGCCCTTCCAGCCCGAGGACCTCAGGCAAGTTATTCACGCCTCTGAACTCCATTCCCTCATCGGTTGCCTGAGAAAAATAGCCCGACTTCCAAAATTATCTGGGTTGTAGGTACGTGCGGGACCCCGGGGACAGTGCCTGACAGACACCGGTGCACACACACACGTGCAGCCAGGCACTCATATACACACGTGCACACACACGCAGCCATCCACACTCACACACACAGGAACACGCACACGCAGTCGTGCCCACTTGCACACACAGAAACGTGCACACACAGCTGTGCATACTTGCACACACAGACACACGCACACACGTGAACACACACGCAGCCGCACACACTTGCACATACAGAAACATGTACAAGCAGCCACACACACTTACACAGAAACATGCACACATAGCCACGCACAGGTGCACTAGCAGAAACATGCACACACATGCACACATGTAGCCGTGCACACTTGCACAGAAACATGCATACACGTACACACATAGCCATGCACACTCGCACACACACAGCCATGCACACACAGAAACACATACACACACAGCCGTGCGCGCTTGCACACAGAAACATGCACACGCAGTCGTGCCCACTTGCACACCGAGAAACATGCACACACAGCTGTGCATACTCGCACACATAGAAACATGCACACACGTGAACACACACGCAGCTGCACACACTTGCACATACAGAAACATGCACAAGCAGCCATGCACACTTACACAGAAACATGCACACACATGTAGCCGTGCACACTTGCACAGAAACATGCATACACGTACACACATAGCCATGCACACTCGCACACACACAGCCATGCACACACAGAAACACATACACACACAGCCGTGCGCGCTTGCACACAGAAACATGCACACGCAGTCGTGCCCACTTGCACACCGAGAAACATGCACACACAGCTGTGCATACTCGCACACATAGAAACATGCACACACGTGAACACACACGCAGCCGCACACACTTGCACATACAGAAACATGCACAAGCAGCCATGCACACTTACACAGAAACATGCACACACATGTAGCTGCGCACACTTGCACAGAAACATGCATACACGTACACACACGTAGCCATGCACACTTGCACACACACAGCCATGCACACAAACACACACACATACACACAGCCGTGCGCACTTGCACACAGAAACATGCACACGCAGTCGTGCCCACCTGCACACACAGAAACGTGCGCACATAGAAACACGCACACACGTGAACACACGCAGCTGCACACACTTGCACATACAGAAACATGCACACTTACACAGAAACATGCACACATAGCCACGCACAGGTGCACAGCCAGAAACATGCACACAATATACACGTGTAGCCATGCACAAACACGCAGCTGTGCACACACATGCACACACACGCACGCACACACTGCCATGCAGACTTGCACACACAGAAACATGCACACACATACACACACGTAGCCATGCACACTTGCACACACATTTATTCACTCCAAACCCTTCTGGCAATTACGTTTCTACGGCCACTTGCAACAAGTCCAAGACCGAATTGCTTCATCACCTCTCTGCACAGGTTATAAAGTACAAACGCTTCAGAGCCACCGGAAAGGCCAAATAAAAGGACAGTAACAGGCCTCGGGAAAGACAAGACACTGACAACGTCTGATGCAGCTCGCTGCCACCTCACGTAGTGCCCAATTGCCTCGAAAACCCCAGCCCGCTTTGCTGCGTGCAGGGGCCCCGCCCCCGGGGATGTCACCCCAGCTAGGCATTCCAGCGCCACGTCTCAGATGGGAATGTCCTCGGGGACAGAGGGCAGGGGCGGCTGCCATCGGAGAGGCTCCGCCCCGTCCACCGCACCCCGTGAAGCCCTCCGCCCCGGATGCCTCACAGACCCGGGTCCCGACACATCTCGTCCTGTTGGCAGAAACGGGTGATGTGCACACGCTCCTTCCCGACAGACGGAGCTCATCTTGGGGGAGGTTCCGCTGCGTGCTGCCTCCGTCCTGGTGTCACCGAGCCCCTGCCTCCCCCACGGGCGGCGGCCGGCGTCCCGGGCAAACTCACCATCTGCACACACTCCACCAGGGGCAGGCGGACGGCCTGGTTCCCGCTCAGCGACACCACGCAGGCCGGGGTCTCTGGGGTGGCCTGGAGAAGGGCGACCACGGCCTCCACCCCCATGCGACTGGCCTGTAAGTGACAATCGCGAAGGTCAAAGGCAAGGTCACGGGTCCGGGCAGCACGTCCACCAGCTCCGGGGAGGCACGACTGTGAGCAGACGCACCCGTGAGCAGAGGCCTGGCCCGTGTTCAGCCGGACCCAGCGTGCCCGCGTGCCCCCGTCCCCCCGTCCCCCTGGCATGGGTCCTGATGAGCTCCTTACGGCCTATCCTATCATGTCTAACCCACCGCCAACGGGGAGATTTCGACGAGATTTCGACCCCACTAGGCGGTGGCTGGCGGGGGGCCCTGAAGGGGGCTCGGAGGTGCAAAGAGCACCCAGACCAATACCCACGAGTCTGGACTGGCCTCTGCTGACCCTGGGGCCTGCGTCTAGAAACCTGCATGCGTCGCCCTCCCCCTCAGCATCCCGTGTTTGGGGGGCCCCAGCGTCTGGGTGACGGGGGGGGGCCGAGCGGGTCTCCAGGACGAGCCACGGGCTCTGCAGGCAGGGACGCTCTTCACCGGATGGCCACCGGATGGCTCTGCGAGCGCCGGACTTCCCGGTAACACGCTCCTTCTCGCTCTTGGGGGGAGGTGCCCCACGACGTCTATCCTCACTCACCAAAATCCTGTCAAAGGCCGAAGGAGTCCCGCCTCTCTGCACGTGTCCAAGGATGGTCACCCGCGTGTCGTACCCCAGCTGCGTGACCACAAGCTGTGGGAAACAGAGCGACACAGGACGTCATCTCGCGCTCTGTGCCGGGGCTGGGGACTCGGGAGTCCTTTCCTCGGACCTACGCGGGGGAGACTTCCAGTGTCTAAAGTTCGCTTCCTAGAGGAACGTTTAGGTGAATGGTGAGCTGAGATCAGGGCACATCGTTACCAATACCTTCTAGAAATGCAGACGTTTCCCCCCCAGTCACCGTAAATCTGCACAGCTGTAAATGGAAAGCACAGCGTGGACGCCGTGGTCAGCCACGGGGTCCCCCCAGGGCGGCCCCACGTGAGCGTCGCCGGGCCGGGCTGCCATCCGCACTCACCCCGCTTACTCCTGTACCAGCAACGGGCCAGGCCAGGTGGCGCCTGTGGTCCTTCCTGCTCTCGTATCCCATGATTCAATCTCAACTTTGATTAAGCGGGAAAAGGAAAGTCTTTGATCTTATTGATTACTTCTTGTCGATAATGGCAGATAACTTTCCCAGACAGATCCCCCTGTTCTAATACTCAGCTGCACGGCTGGTCTGGGAAGGAACGAAAGGCAGGACAGAGAAACCAGTTCGCAAAGGCAGCCGATAACGTCCTTTGCCCTGATGGACAGCTTCAACCGGAGGCTGCCTGCCCGTCTGTCTGTCTCCCCTGCGTTCTGTCCAGACATGAGCCATCGCCGGCCTAACGGGAGAGCCGGCCCATCCCTCCTGTCCCGGGTCCTTGTGACAAGCCAGCGCCCTCGGGCGAGCCCTGCTGCAACAAGGCTGCCCTGGAGGCCGGACGCAGCACGGGCGTGAACCCAACAAGGCAATCTTGTTTGTGAGAACGCTGGGGCCCGACCCCTGTCGCTGGCGGGCGGCTGGCGCCCGGAGCCGGGACCCCCTGTCCCTGTCCCTCCCCTGCTGCGTTTCAACTGTCAGGGCGGCTCCCAGGCCTCTGGGGATATTCAGGACAGTACGCGGGAGCCGCGGGAGTCTCCTGCCGTTAAAAGTTATGAGTCATTACCAAAACATTTTTAAACATCAGGAAGAACAAAAAATGTTTTCATGATAATAACACAACGTTCCAAACGCGAACCCCGCCAGCCTTGTTAAAATCCCCCACTTCTAGGCTGGCGCCTGAGCATTACGAAACCAGACACACTCACCTCCTTGATTTGCTCAGAGGTAATGGGTTTATTTTGGGTGTCGATGGCACCTTCCGCCACAATGATGATATTCAGTCTTTTCTTCCGGGCACGGTTCTAGGAAACAGGACACCGAAATCGTTTTTAACAAGAGACAAACCCAGGGCCCTTTGCCCCAAACGCACTGGCCTCTTTCCAGGTAGAGATCTTCACCCAAGTTTGCACACGGGTCACCGACTACCGCGGGCGGGTGAAGGCGCTCTGGGTGAGGGGGGTCGGGGTGGGGGGAGGCTGGTCACCCCGGACACAGGCCAGCATCCAGGTGACTCCAGGCTGGGGACCACGCTCGTTTGCCATCTGGTCCCAGAAGGCGGTGAGCTCGGCCATCGGCCCCAGCAGCGCGTCTATACCGCAAACCAGGCTTCTGATCTCCTCCTGAAGCCAGAGCCTCCCACCCACTCACTGTGAACCTGGCAGGGAATTCCTGCCCCTGCAAAGGGAGCACAGAGCCCCAGGCCTGGGCGGGCAGGGGGAGCACGGAGCCCCAGTCCCGTGCAGAAGGTCGGGGGCGGGGGGGCGGGTCGCACAGAGAGTACGCACGTGGGAAAGCCGCACCTGTGCAGGACCGGCCAGCCTGGCACTGAGCCCACACCTGCTGTCCCCGCAGCCCCCTGGGGGGGGGGAGGGGGTGTCACCCCGCGATGTGCTGAAACCACGGTCAGCAAGGACATTGTCTACCGAGTCCCAAGTGAAAGACCCTCCCGGGGAGGCCGGGAGACGTCACACAGGTGGGCAGTCCCTCGGGGGGAGGGGGCTGTCACAAGGACACAGGCTGTTTGCTGCGGGGTGATTTTCCCCTCTACTAGACAGATACTAAGCTGCCCTACTTGGAGCAACTCAGACGTGCGAAGATGTGGTCGCAAGTGATTACGACGTGTCCACGAATACGGGATTGGCCACGTGGCCACACGCCACCCACACTCACGTGGGGAGGGAGGCCCCGAGCCCCGAACAGGGCACGGCAGGAGCCCTGGCTCCCCACTGGGACCCGTGCACCCACGAATCCCCCCGGGTCACTAGGAGCTGAAGCATCTCCCCGCGGCACAGCGGAGGAACCTGGGGCCGGGGCCCGAGCCCGGGTCTTGCCTCGGGGCGGCCTTTCCGATTTCAAACCCAAGTAGCCAGAATCTGGCGGACGCTGTGAGGTGTGCTTCCCGGGCCCGTTTATCGGGCGGGACATTTGGGGAAATGCTCCCAGCGCCACGTTCACGCCCGATAAAAATTCCTTGCGGATAGAATGATCAGCGTTTCGCCCTCAGTCTGCCGACACCTAACGCGGGGACCCCACCACGTTCTTGTCCTCGTCCCAGCTCGCAGTGCCGTTTACAAAGTCTGAAACCCAAGGACGCTTGCAGAGAAGACCACACGGTTACGGAAACGACGGGCAAAGCTGAACACGAGCGCCCACCCCCCAGGTAACAGCCTCACCGCTGCCCCTCTGACCCGCTGTGCGCGGCCCCAGAGCAGGCCTGCGTCTCCTCGTCCCGAAGGCCAGAACGTGGCCCGAGATGGCATGGTCCTGGGCCAGGCCGGGGGCAGGGGGACCGGTGGCGGGCAGGGACGGGTACGGCCCCCACCGGGGCGGGGGGGTGGGTGGTGAGCCATGCAGAAGCACTGTGCTTCTCACGTAGCCAGCCACGTGTGGCCCCACGCCAACGGGCCGGTGGGGGTGCCTCCCACGTCCCCGGGTCAGAGGCGAGAAACACCGAGCGTGTCTGCTACGTCACTGGTAACGCCCGTACCCGGGACGTCGGTGGCTTCATCGGTCCCCTGCCTAAGCTTCATCTTCCTACGTGCGGGGCTCTTCCCGGCAAGGGCGCGGCGTCCGTCAGGAGTTTCTTACGCCGTTTTTAGGTCAGAGCGTACTCGGTCTGTTGCCCACAGTCCTTTCTCGGAACCCGTCACGTTGAAGGTGACGGCAATGTCTTACCGCACACGTGTCCCTGGTGCACCCTCAGCCCAAGTGTCTGCTAAGTGTGACCGTCAGTGGCCTACGCCACACGCTTAAAGACATCCCCGCAGGGCAGCGGTGACACGGCAGGGAAATTCACCAGGCACGGGGACTCCGTCCTGAGAGCTGACCTCGTGTGCCTCCCCGGGGCTAATAACGCACGGCGGGAGCCACAGACGACAGACGCGAGGACGGGAAAAGCCTGGTTCTGGGCGACCGGTAAACGATCCAACGGGAGGCACGCCCAGAGGGGCGGGGGCCACGTGGGGGAGCTGGGGGGCTGTGACCTGGGCCGCACGGCGTGTGCGGAAACGGCGGTCAGAGCGCAGGGCTGTTCACGCTGGTAAGCGCAGGAGGAACAGGAAGGAGATTTGCTCCCCAGGTTCGACTCCTTTTACGGCCACGGCCTCTACCACCTCAAGCACCAGCGGCCGCCGTGCAGGGAGAACAGCGTTCTGGGCATTTCTCTCCCGCACTCTGCATCGCTGGGGAGCAGACGGAGCCACGAGGAGCCAGCAGACCCGACGCCCTGAGCTCAACCTCGCTTCAGAGCCCCACACTTCCCACGTGTCTCCAAGTCCGTCCCCGCCGGAAATCCCACGGCTGTCACCCGTCACGGTCAGAGCGGCGTGACCGGAGCCGCTGCGAGGCACGGGAAACGGGACGCGCGTTACCTCCGAGAGCTTGACGCACATGTTCTCCTGCCAGCCTTCTTCCGGGGGAGATTCTGGAAGGAACACCCAGTCTGCCCCGCAGGCCAGGGCGCTCACCAGGGCTAGGTACCTATTTGGAAAGGGCGGTGGCTTCGTAAGGCAGCGGCGGGCTCCCGCGTGGACCGGCCAAGGGGCCAGGCTGAGGGTCCTGGCCACGCAGACGGCACCCGCACATACGTACCCGCAGTGTCTCCCCATGACCTCAAGCACAAAGGTCCTCTGGTGGCTGCAAAAGACACGAGGAAACATCAACTTACCACCCCTGGGAACAGCATGAAAAGCACAGAGAGAGGCACTGCGACAGCCAAGTTGGAAGCAAAGCCGCTTCCTGCCGATGGCAGTGCCTGAGTTCAGAGAGCGCCCACTTTCTACAAGATGCTACACCGCAGCCCAGAACGCCCACCAGGGTCGGGACCGAGGTCCACACCACAGCACAGAACGCCCACCAGGGGACCTCCCGGGGTCGGGACTGAGGTCTATACTGCAGCACAGGACGCCCTCCAGGGGACCTCCCGGGGTCGGGACTGAGGTCTACACCGCAGCACAGGACGCCCATCTCAGATCCTCCCGGGGTCGGGACTGAGGTCCACACCGCAGCCCAGAACGCCCACCAGGGTCGGGACTGAGGTCCACACCGCAGCCCAGAACGCCCACCAGGGTCGGGACTGAGGTCCACACTGCAGCCCAGAACGCCCACCAGGGGACCTCCCGGGGTCGGGACTGAGGTCTACACCGCAGCACAGAACGCCCACCAGGGGACCTCCCCGGGTTGGGACTGAGGTCCACACTGCAGCACAGAACGCCCACCAGGGTCGGGACTGAGGTCTACACCGCAGCCCAGAACGCCCACCAGGGGACCTCCCGGGGTCGGGACTGAGGTCCACACCGCAGCACAGAACGCCCACCAGGGGACCTCCCGGGGTCGGGACTGAGGTCCACACCGCAGCACAGAACGCCCACCAGGGGACCTCCCGGGGTCGGGACTGAGGTCCACACCGCAGCACAGAACGCCCACCAGGGGACCTCCCGGGGTCGGGACTGAGGTCCACACCGCAGCACAGAATGCCCACCAGGGGACCTCCCGGGGCTGGCAGGGACATCTGCTCCGCGGCCCGTCCCAGCCGAGCGCCCGCTCCCCGGCTCACCTCTGGGCGGTGGTCATGATGGCGTCCACGACCTCGATAATCCTGTGCAAGGCGGAGTCGGTGCCGATGGTCATGTCAGTGCCGCAGAAGTCGTTGTCGATGGAGCCAACCATGCCCACGACGTTGAGGTAGGCGTGCTTCTGCACCTCCTCCCTGTCGATGTCGCCTGCGTGGGACACAGACCGCAGGCCCTGAACACAGGCCGCCGGCGACCCCGCAGGCACTCGGCCAGCGAGAAGCGGGGCGCCCCGGGGAGACAAAGCCGCCACTCCGCCCCGGTTTCCCACGTGTCGTTGTGTTTTCTGAACAAGCTCAGTCTGCGCGCTGAGGGCACGGCAGCCAGCCTGCGGCCGGGAGATGTCACCAGCCGGGCACAGGGGCTCAGCGCAGAAAGGGAAGGGGGAGCGCGCTGCGTCCGGCTTTAGTAAAACCCGACGTCTCTCCGTCGGCGGCCTCGGGCACGCGTCCCTCCGTGTGAGGGGGTGTCACTCGCACAGACCCGGGAGCTTCGGGACGCTGCGTGTGCTCCCGCGGATTTCTCACCGACGTGGGGGGCGGTGGTGGGGACCCGCCTCCGGGTCTCGGGAGAGAGCTGCCGAGGGGGGCGCGGGCAGGGACTCGGCGGTGACCCCCCTGTGCCGCCACAGAGCCTGCTGTGGGCCCGAGTGCAGCGGGCGGCAGGTGCCGCGGGACCTGACGGCCGCCCACCCATCCACGGACAGACGGCGCAGACTTGGGGCCCCTGCTCCGGGCAGCTTCCCACCCGTCAGAAGGGGCTGTCCCTTGAGGCCATGAGCTGCCGCGGGCCGTGTCGGATGCCAAGCCTCACCTCCGCATCAGCACCCTTCCAAGGTACGGGCCGCGGAACACAGAAGGTCCTCCGCTACAAGTCACCTCAAGTCTCGCAACAAGGCAGACACCGGGGGGTCCCCGGCAGAGCCGGACGCACGGGGTGGTGGACACCCGCACCCTCACCTCCAAACGCCCCGCGACCGTCAGCTGGGCGGACGCGTGAGTTCGGAGCGCTCCGAGGGGAACGGCAAATGAACGGAGGGAACAGAAAACCCCCCGGGGGACAGGCGGGCGCACAGACGTACCATTTTCGGCCAGCTCTTTGAGCAGCCCGCTCCACTCCTTCCGGAAGATGTTGGCCCCGGTGAGACTTCCGTCCCCGCCGATCACACACAGGTTGGTGATGCCCCGCTGAACCAGGTTCCCAGCGGCTTTCAGCCGACCCTCCCGGGTGCGGAAGGCCTTGCAGCGAGCGCTGCCTATGATGGTGCCTCCCTGGAAAGAAACCAGACCACGTGTCCGTGCCTTCTCCCCGCAGGAGCTGACACGGGGCGTTACCAGCGCGTCAGTGAACACGCAGAGAACACAGGAGCCCGCAGGATAACCCAGCCGTCCCCAGGCCCGGGCTGAAGCAGGACGGCGGGGGCGGCCACGGCCCCCACCCACCGAGCCTCCCACGGGCGGGCGCGGGCCAGCAGCTGTGACCGGAGAATGGGCACGGCCAGCCGCCCGGCTACCAAGGCCCCCGTTCTCCTGGAGCTCCCCACACGGGCAGAATAGAAACCTGTGAGCCAAAGACATCTGTGTCTTAACATCTCCCCCCGCTCCCCCCCGCCCTCTATTAAAGGCTAAGTCGTAAGAAAACTTCAGTTGGATCACCCACATTTCCAGGAGAGACAAGTCAGGGCTTTTCACACTCGGTCTCTCAAAACTGAAAGACCCCTAGTCACAAGTTAAAAGAAAGCAGGGGCGCCTGGGGGGCTCAGTCTGTGAAGCGTCCGACTTCGGATCAGGTCATGATCTCCCAGGTCTGTGAGTTCGAGCCCCACGTCAGGCTCTGTGCTAACAGCTCGGAGCCTGGAGCCTGCCTCGGATTCTGTGCCTCCCTCTCTCTCTGCCCCACCCCTGCTCAGGCTCTGTCTCTGTCTCTCAAAAATAAACATTAGAAAAAAATTAAAGAAGTAAAAAATAAATAAAAGGAAGCAGGATTTCTTTACATGCATCGTGAATTCACTTATAACACCTCCATTTGCACACAATCCTTCACGTACGGGCTCAGTTCATAAGGCACAGTGCTCTGCACCCCAAGGAGCCCGTGCGACTGGCGGGAAGTATGGCGGAGACAGCGGCACGGTGTGGCCCAGCAAAGGTGAGCCAGGGCGGAAGGTGCTGGGCAAGGACAAAGAGGGACTGGTCACTCTGATGTGACCGAGAGCGACTCGAGGGTCCTGGGATTGCTGACAACTGGAGGTCAAGCGGGCACAGCCCATAAACACCGAGGGGCTCGCGGGGCCTCAGGAGCTAAGCCACGACTGAGGATCGCCAACGAGTCGCCCTCCGCGCCCCACACAACCCCGCCTGGGTTCCTATCTCCCTGGGCGGTCGCGGCACCAGACCGGAAATGGTCCTGTCACACGTGGGTTTGCCGCCTGGAATTCAGAAGACGCGTCCTCATTTTTTGCAAATAGCATTCTAAGTGCCGACGGCTGTAAAAGTCCCTCCGGCCTGTTTCCGGGGAGGGCAGAGGATAGGACCTACGAGTGTGTAACCAGCCTCACAACGTACACCGGCGATCCCCTCCCCACCGGGGGCCACGGAGATGTAACGGCCCTAGAGCGTGATGTAAGTCGGGGCGCACAACGTGCTGATTTGATGCATGCACGTGTTGCGAAGGGGTCGCCACGAGAAGGCTCACTGACCTGCTTATCCGTTCACAACATGGGCTTTCTTTTGTGGTGAGAGCGTTTAATATCTACTCTTGGCAACTTTCAGCATCATATCATACAGCGTTGTTAAGAGTTTTTAAGGCCTAGGACACGATTCAACACACATCTACACTGTGAAATGATCGCCATAAGCAAGTTCATTATCACCTCCATCACCTCCGTAACCTCTGTGCGCGCGCGCGTGTTGAGAACGAAGATCTACTCCCTTAGCAACCCTCGAGTGTACAAAACAGAATTATTAAGCATAGCCACCATGCTGTACGTTAGGTCTGGAGGTTACTCACCCCCAACCTGGGAGTCCGTGCCGTTGGACCAGCGACTCCCCGTTTCCCCCCCCCCCACCCCCAGCCCTGGGCGGCCACCGCTCTGCTCTGTTTCTGCGGGTTCAGCTTTTCTAGATCTCACCTGCACGTGAGACCGTACGGACGTTGTCTGGGTCTGACTCATCCCCCCTCAGCACAACACCCCGAGGTCCGCCCGTGCCGTCCCGAGTTGCGGGACTTCCTTCCTTCCTACAGTGAATACATTCCGTTCACAGTCAGACACCATCTACTCCGTCCGTCCTTCTGTCGCACGAGCACCTTCAGCGAGAGTCTATCAGTCCGGTTTCCTTCTACTGAAAAACGCTCAACGTGAGCGACACGTTAACTGGTGCGGAACCACCAGTAAAGACCTGTGTTGTGAAATCCATTCTTTCCCTGCCATCCATTCTCCACCGGTTCGGGCCTTCACGGAGCGACCGTGTCTGGGGAATTCACCTGGCACGAGACGTCCGGGCAGGCTCCTTTTACGTCCCGGGCCGGCACCCGTCTTGCGCACAGCGGCACGGTCCCACGGCCGTGCACAGTCAAAGCCGGCAGCCACGTCTAGCTTAGCCCGGCACGGGGAGCTGCGTTCCCGCTGAAGCCCGCAGCCCTCGGAGGCCAACGGCGGGGATCGTTCCCAGGCCCGGTGGCTCTCGAACACCCAGCAGGCACCAACAAGCTGAAGCTGCCTCAACATTAATCCGGCCTGAAAAAACCAGAAACAGGGGCGCCTGGGTGGCGCAGTCGGTTGGGCGGCCGACTTCGGCTCAGGTCACGATCTCGCGGTCCGTGAGCTTGAGCCCCGCGTCGGGCTCTGGGCTGACCCCTCGGAGCCTGGAGCCTGTTTCCGATTCTGTGTCTCCCTCTCTCTGACCCTTCCCTGTTCATGCTCTGTCTCTCCCTGTCTCAAAAATAAATAAAACGTTAAAAAAAAAATTAAAAAAAAAAAAAAAACCAGAAACAAACCCGAAATCCACGACAAGTGAACCCCAGCTGTCACGCGTGACTCTCCAGTGCAAGAATAATCCTCTGCTGGCACGATGCAAAGCGTGTTGAAAAGTTTAATTGAGCCACCGATTGAGGATGTGTCCCTACCACAGAAGTGGACGAGGACGGTAATGCCAGCCAGCACGTTAACGCGCCTCCAGCATCACCGGAGCCGAAGGACAAAAGGTTTCCAACTACCAGAGTGACTTACTTTGGAGACACAGAGAGTATGGGAAGTGAGCACGTACCACTTGCAGAATGCTGGAGACGCTTTCCCAGTTGGCTTCCACGATGTTACTGCCGCCATCAACCATGCCTTGGTAACCCTGCGGAAAGAGGGTGGACATCCTTGTAAAAAAAAAAAAAAAACACCGGGTTCAACTCTACTGAGACGTCAGATCCACCTGTACGTTCTGTGAAAAAGTAAGTGCGAGGAGTGAGGAAGGACTCTGAGCCCCCAGGACCCCAGCAGTTCCGAGCAGGGCGCCACCCGTGCTGCTTCTAGGTGGCAAATGTGCACAAAATCTTCCTCAGTCTAACCCCCAACAAATGGGAATTTCTTGCCAGACTCGTCCGGGGCACTACGGGGACTAAGCCAGTTTGCCTGTCACCTGACAGGTCCACGCAGGCTGAAAGGGGAGATACTTCCCCTAACGCTGATCGTAATGTGACAAACTCACGTGCAAACAGTGGTGTCAATCGCTGCGCGTGCAAGAAAGCATTCCCGTCTGGGCCTCAGTTTCCCCGGGCCGCTATCCGTGCCGCTCTCGACACACACGCCGTACCGCGTTCGGCTTCTGAAAAGCACGGCTGAGGATCACCGCAGCCATCGGTCCGCCTCACCCTGTGCTTAGCTGCATCTGACTCGCCGGAGGGGGCGGTGAGCCAGCGGGGGTCAAGGCGCCCGAGGACCAGGACCTTCCGGCTCTAAGGGCATCTCGCTTTTCCCCACAGACCGCACGAGATCGAGGAAGACAGACACACCCGTTTGCGTCTTTACCGCCCAGACTCTCTCTCCCCAGGACATTTAACCTTAAAAAGGAACAGGCACTAACCACTTTGAAAGTTGATCATAATAGATTGTTACGGTGGATTCGTATCTCCTACCCTCGTGGAGGTCAAGAGGAAAGAAAAAAGTAAGGATTTTTTCAAAATGAAATGGCCCACCGAGTAGGGAACCGTGTGTGAAAGTTAATCAACAGGGCAGGAGCCTTTACGGGCAATCACTGCGTGAACCTGTGCTTACCCGTCAAAAATACGTTCCCATATGATGTAACCTACCGTGTTAATATACCGTATCGTAATAATATATGATACACGTTAACACATTATATCGTAT
This sequence comes from Lynx canadensis, assembly GCF_007474595.2. Taxonomy (NCBI): domain Eukaryota; kingdom Metazoa; phylum Chordata; class Mammalia; order Carnivora; family Felidae; genus Lynx; species Lynx canadensis. The sequence goes on along the minus strand of NC_044309.1, from coordinate 2,888,077 downwards.
ACCGTGACATACGATACATTACTGTTATCTTTACATCCTGAAACATCGTATTATAGAACTTACTATTTCTGTGTTATATAGCGAGAATACATACATGATGTATGTCTATAAATTATACAGAATGAACCTGCCTTCAACCTCTCTGTTCTATTTCACTCCAGACCACCTCTCTCTTTCCTGTCTGTCACACACATAACACCAGGCTATCAACACACACCTGTGTCTGTGTATATATTTTTATAGGCTATATAGATACACATTGTACGTAACATGTAATATGTTGTGTACAATATACAACCATATACGTTTACAAAATAGCAATATAATTACAATCGTAAATATAGCAAATACATACTTTATATGTTACACAGAACATATGTTGCATACAATGTATTATAGTCACATAATGTTTTACACCATGTAGTACGCGAACATCTAAATACACGTACACCCATGCACGTGTCACAGTCTGGTGTTCTGTGTGACAAACAGCAGAGGGACAAATGGAATGGACTAAAGTGGGGCAGAGGAGCCGTGAGCAGGTTCGCCTTGGAGCTGGCGGGCCGCCCCACGCCTCCTGTACTGAGGACGTGACCCCCGGGCTCGGGCTCCCCACAGCTCCCCAGAATAGGCCGTCTTCATGGGGCAGCGACAAAGCCTACCGGGTGTGCGTTTTTAGCCCTGTGCATATAACGTATGGGGCCGCCGAGGATGTCTGTGGAGGGTGACATGGGCCAGGCCCGGCCCCTGGCAGGGGGGCTCCCGAGAGGTGTGAGTTGTGCTGTGCCTGTGAGTCACCAACCACACACGCTGCCCCGGGACCAATGCAAAGGCAGGCCCTCCCTGCTTCTAAGGGACTCCCAGGGACAGTGAGCAGCGTGTTACAAACAGGTAGAGAGACGGGTAGCTAGACAGTAGACAGACGACAGACAGACAGACAGAGAGCAGGGAGAGGACGCAGAGGGAGGGAGCCTCCGGCCTCAGGACTGCCTGTCACCAAGCCCTGCCAAGTAACTCCCCAGTTTCTGCTAAGAACTACCCCCCCCACCCCCCGTCACTCTGCACGCACCACACGCCATGCCATTCCTCAGATACGGGAACAGCACTCGACGTCCGTGGCGGTGCCGGCTTTCCGAGCTCCGTTCTCTGAAGCCTGGGATGCAGGGACACAGCACGTGTCATAGGACACAGGCCTGCGCTGAACTGGACCCAGCGCACAGCACGATGCCTCAGCCCCAAACCCGCGCGGGCCGACGACGAGAGAAAACATCTTGAACGAGGCCAGAACGGCAGGTGAAAACCAGGGCCGTCCCGCGCACGGCAGGGTGACGCGCGCTAACCCCTCGGCAACACCCAGAAAGCCAACACCCCGCTCCCCCGCTCCGACGGCCGCCAGAGTAATTCCGGCACCCTCCGTCCTGAGGTCACCAAGGACACCCGGGGGAAGGGGCCGCCCCGGGCGCCCCAGTGCCGGCGAGGACGCGGAGGCCGGGGCAGTGTCCCCAGCTTGTCAAGGGCTGTCTCCGCTGCACCTGGCTGGCGGCACGGACCCCTGGACAGTTCGGGCAACTCGTGTGCCCCGCACAGCATTCCACAGCTTCTGCAAATTTCCCTCTGCCTGTATTGTCACCGCTCAGCCTTAAACACTGACTCAACAAAAACATTTCCGAATCCCTTTGCTCCTGGAGTAGGAACGTGGGAAATCCTCCTAGAAAACATGACACACACTTGGAAAGGCAGAATATCCTCCCTAGACGGTTTATTTCGCGCGGCGCGGCTGTCTACGGGAAAGGAAGCACCCGTGGGCTGGGCCGCAGGAAGTGACTGGCAGGGGCCGGGGGCTCGGGCACATCTGAGCGCAGTTTTAAGCCGTCCTTCGCTTCCCAGGAAGACGTGACTAAATCAAGAAGGCTGGTTTTACACAAACGTACCATAATTTACAAGCTCGGACGAGCTGTTTTCTACTGAAGCCTCGTTTGAGGTTTGAATGCCTATTCCAATACAGCCAAGAGCCCAAAATATGTTCTGCCATCCTCTTTGGAGTCTGACTTCAGAGCGAGTTCCATGACTCACACGGGAGTAAAGGCACGCAAAAGCCGGAAGAACCGCACTGAGTTTCTACCCCAGAGTAACGCTCCCCGCCTGGCTGGCCCTCGTTTGCACGGTGTTGAGCCAGAGAGAGACCCTTCGTGGCCGCACCAAGTGTGACGACCTGTGGAGGCTTCGAGCGGCACCTCTTGGTGACGTCCCCAAACGTGCCCCAGACTCTGAAGTCAGTTTGACCCCCTTGGAACCGTCCTGAGCAATGTCCAGGGAGGCCTGGGGGCCCAGTCTGTCCCCAGGACCCCGTGCTGCCTTCAGAGGTCACTCTGACGTGCATTTTTAGGCACCTGTTAAATCGGCTCTGAGAAGAGTCGGAACCAGTCCACGGTGGGTGGCTTCCTCTCACGAGAGACCTCATACTGCGTAATTTTGTTTAATTGAAGGCCCAGAAGGACACCGGAGTCCCGTGCTATGGGAAGGACGCTTTGTGATTTAGAAGGCTCATGTTGCAGGCGTCCACCCGTCTCCTCAGCCGGACGATCCTCCTTCCGGATCCCGTTTCTGGCATTTTTCGCCCGGCATCTCGCCGTCTGAGTGGCACGCGTTCCAGCTGCCAGCGGAGACGCTGTGGCCAAGATCGCGACCGCGAAGCGTCTTCTAGATGTGACCACTGACACCAGAGACCTCTCCCGGGCTTCTGCTGCTTTGCGTAGATACGTGTTTTGGCTTCCCGCTTTAGTCCTTCACAAACGAGAGCACGTCACCGACAGGACTTAACGGCAAGCACACGAGAGGTGCGCTCTCGACCGCTGGAGGCTTTGGAGTCAGGAAATGCCATCCTGCTAAACCAGGTGGGCGTGGGACAGCGGCGGGCACGGGTCCTCCACGGTGGTGCCCTCGAAGCCCAGGAACGTCTGCTGTTTTGCTGCAGGAGATTCTGGGCGGACCCCCCGGTGACACAGCAGGCCCTCCCAGACCCAGCGCCCAGTTCACCGCACCCCCCCCCAACCCCAGGGCTCTTTGGGACCCAGATGCTCCAGCCTAGCGGGTCTGAGAGCGCTCAGGGCGCCGGGACCTCGGGGACGATGCCCCAGAGCCGCCTCCGCACGTGTCCCACTGAGCTGCGGTCAGACTCTCGAATTCTACAATTGGTTAGAACAGGACGGGCCCCGGCGGAGCCCCGCACGGTGTGCCTGTGGAGACCGGCCGGTCCACCAGCGTGCTGCGTTAGCCCCCCGGCGTTATCGGATGTCTCCACGCCGAAGCGGATGACACAGAGTCCCAGGCCGGTCACAAAACCCACGGCCACAGCGGGTCACGGCAAATCAGCATGACATGGCCCCGCGGTGATACCGCAGGGCGGGGCAAAGGCCCAGAAGGAGATTATATTTCCGAGATTAAAACACTAAACTGGGAACCGGGGCAAGGCCGTGTCAAGCAGGACCAGCATGTGGACGGTCCGAGGACGGGTCGCGGAGCGGGCCCTCAGCGGGAGAGACGCTCAGCCCTATGCCCGTTACCTCTGTCATGTGGCTGCATGCGGCCACAGGACCTTTGTGAACCCAGTAACCGTGCGGACGGGTCTGCTGGAGCCGGGCAGCCGACCCCGCAAGTCAGCTGCAAGGGACACACACTTGACTGCTCGTTCGGGCCATCCTACTACTGTTTTCAGACAGGTGCTTTGTGGGTTAGTAGTTCTGACTCTAAGGAAGTTAAAATGTAGAAACAGTTAAGTGTCAGACCTGCAGGAGAAGAGAGTGTGGTTCTGGTCACCTGGCCTTCCCAGCACTCGGGGTGGAGAGTGGGGGGAGGCGGAGGCAGGGGTGGGGTGGGTCCGAGCAGGCCAGCACGCCCCCCAGAAGTCACCCTGGGCACCCTGGCCTGCTCGCCACCCCCGGTCAGGAGCACGGGGGGCACCCACGTCCCACCACACCCAGACGCCCCACGCCCAGCAGAGGAGGGCAGGCCAGGAGGGGACCGCTGCTGTCCCACCCGGCCTGGCTGGAAAGTGGGGGTTGGGTGGTCACTGTCTTTCTGCCCCGAGCATGACATTTCCTGCTTAAAGACGGTGAACGCAGGCAGCCCGTCAGAAGTCACGTGCCCCGTGGCAAACGGGGTTTCTGTTCGGAAGGGGAAAATGACACCCCTCTGTTAACAGACAGATTAGAGCTGGTTTATCAGGGCATTAAGTCAGCTCTGACGAGCAGGGTCTCCGCCTGCAGCCCAAGCCGGCCAGGCCGGGGTCGCGGCTCTGACCTGGCCGAGGCCCCTCTCTCCAGGAAGTCTGACATGCGTGCTTTTAACAAGAAGGTCGGCTGCTGAATGTGCCGGGAATCATTCCTGCCTTTATTCAGGGTTCGGAAGACCAGAGACGGGCCTGTGGGTATTTCCAGGTCTGTGTGCCCATGCCCAACTGGTAAGCGCTATCTCAGAGAGGAGAGACTCCGGGCGCGCCTGGGGTGGGGGATCAGTCCCCTGAGCGTCCACCTCTTGGTTTCGGCTCCGGTCATGGTCCCAGGGTCGTGGGATCGAGCCCCGCGTCGGGCTGTGCTCTGAGCAAGGAGCCTGCCTGGGATTCTGTCTCCCTCTGCCCCTCCCCAGCTCCCCGCCTCTCTCCGTAAAATAAAAAATAAACACACAAAAAAGAAGAAAGACTTTTAAGTGAGTCATGTTTAAAGAGCTATAACTTCTGTAAATCTGCAGAAAAACCTTCTGCTAATAGGATTTTGAGCCTGCAGATTATAGGAGACCTGAGAACTGGCCTCCAGAACCAAAGACAGGAGGAACAGAGGACTTAACGGCCCTCCTCAACCCCGGGACCTCGTCCCGGGCACAGTCCTGTGGAACCATGTGACGTGCCCGTCATCGCCGTCCCCGGACAGCTAGAGACACCTGTAGGTCTCTAAGGAAAAACCCGAGCCTGGAAGGAAAAGGAGAAAAACCGACAACTGACTCACCAGGTGGGAAGAACGGGTTAATCGGCCCCCCGCCCCCTCCTCCCCAGACGGTGCCCAAGGGCTCAGCACAACAGCACGTGGTCCTGGCCCGGATTTACAGCAGTCCCGGCGGCAGCCAGACAGAACAATCCGGGTGCCAGGCCTGAAGCAGGACTGCCAGCGATTTCCCATCAGTACGCTTCCCACAAACTTTCTGCTGAGGGAAAAAACCCAAAAACCCTTCCTTTAGGTAACACTAACCCGTTTAACTCTTTAGGCGCGCGGGGAACCTCGAAAGCTCCAGTCAAGCTCCGGGGGGCTATACACACCGACAGGCAGCTGGATAGGCTGCTGAGTGAGGTTTTGGAGAAAGAAAACCAAACGTCCTGTAAATCTGAGCCCCAAGAGGTCTCGGACGGCCGCCCCCAACGGGGGTGACTGTGCCCACCAGCACCACTGCCCACGTCTGGAGACACTTCTGTCACGACTGTGGGGAAGGGGGTGGTCCCGGCCGGTGCCCCCTGCCCGTCCTAGGGACGGTCACACCAGGCGGGCGGGTAAAGGGTGAGCATTCTGCTGCCCGAACGAATTAGGAAAAAACCCAGCAGATTTCGGAGTCGGGTGGATTTCAAAGACAGGGTCCTTCACGTCGGTGACAGAGAGCTGATGGTACCTGAACGGATTCACTTCGATGAGATGCTATCGGTTCCCGGTGCAAAGTCTGAGGGTGGGAGGCGACAGAGTTTTGAGTGAGCCCAGGACGGCCCCCCATGGGGACAGAAAGGACAGGCTGTTCCCTAGAATTCCTCTTTTGGGGGTGGGGGGAGGGGTGTCACGAGAAGCAAGGTGTCTTCTCCAGACGGATGCCTTCGGTTCAAGGGAGCCCCTCCCCAGGCTGCCCCCGTTAGCTCCCCATCGCTGGGACTCACGGGCCGGCCGTTCCTGGGGCCGAGCCACAGACACTGCCCTCTGCTCTTGTCCCCGGCACCTTCTTCCCGGGGTGCCAGTCACCAGTAAAGCAGTTATTACACCACCCTGCACACAGACCCTCCCTGAAAGAAACGGGATCTGTTCAGACTCAGGACTCCGCACTGCCCACCTGCGGGGAGGGGCGGGATGCCGGGCTCGCCCAGCCGACAGGACCCCATCCACCCCACCCCTTCAGGGAGGGCACGGAGAATACGGCCCCAAAAGTGGTCGGGACGAGAGCGGGCAGCGGAGCCCACGATGGGGAGAAGAAGTCTGCTTTCCTGTGTCAAGACTCTTCCAGAGAAAACCCAAGATGCTCTTCTCCCAAGGAACCCACGTTCCTGGGGGCGGGCATAGCTGATGTGCCCCAAGGCGATTCCTGAACTGGGGACACTGTGAAGTCTGGTGGTAGAGATCTCATCTGACTATCCCATCTCAATACCCCCAGGACACAGGGCCAGTGACGACAAACAAAACCACAACAGAACTCTTAAACCAGACAAGGATTAATGCTGACGGTTACTAGGCTGGATTCAACACCCAAAGGTTTGGCATGCACACGGCCACCAGGCCCACCGCACGCCCTCCGCCTGCTGACCTGGGCAGTGTGGACATTCGGGGCCAGGGAACTAACTCCCTGTTGTGGCCACTGTTCTGGGCACCGCAGGGAGCTGAGTGGCGTCCCTGGTCCCCAGGCACCACATGCCGGGAGCCCTAATAACATGACAGCCACGAAATGTCTGCAGACATCGGCGTCCCCGGGGGTAGGTCCCATCCCCGTCACCGGCCCGATGGGGGACTGGGGCTTTCTCCCCAGCTCTGCCCGTGACGAAAAGACACAGAAAAAGCAAAGTCTCTTTTTTTGAAAGACACACACCAGTCAGTTTCTTCAACTATGAAATAACGGAAATGACTTCCTTCCCCTCCCTCCAGCACCCGCGGTCACCCTCCAGACCCAGTGGCCGCTGGTGACAGAGCTGGAGCCTGGAGAACCCCCACAGCGTCCCCAGCGAGGGGGACAAACACTGTGGGGCCCACGTGCTGCACGCCCAGAGTCCAGGCAGAATCGTCTGCACTGAATCGAAAACACGCTGTCGGTCACGAGAGAGGAACCTGGTCCGAGTCCGCCCCAGCCCCCAGCAGGCAGGAGAAGGGGGGGGTTCCGGCTGGAGCTCCAAGGAGAGGCAGCCCCTCCCCAGGGTGAAATGGAACCAAATGGAAAGGCAGAGGGCATCGGTGCGCGTGCACGCGGTCCCCGGCAGCGGCAGGAACACACGCGGGCAACTGTAGCAAGCTAAACACCCACCGGAGGGGCGGGCTCTGTCCACACCAGCGCCCCGGCCCAGGGCCAACGCCCACAGGGGTGACGTGACCCCGAAGGCACCCCAGACAACAGTCTGGAAACGCTTTGATTGGGCCCATCCTTTTCACAGCGCCCAAATCGGAGAGACGCAAACCCCAGAGCCACAGAGCCGCAGCTCGGAAGAGCAAAGCCAAGAACGGGGCAAAAAAAAAACACCTTTCCAGCAAACAACACACAAACTGTTATCCAGCCCGACGAGCAAAGGCTTGTGACCCGCCCCTTCCCAGAAGGAGGAGAGCCCGGGCCAGCTCTGGGGGGCCAGGGCAGGGTGGGGGGGAGGTCAGGGCCTGGAGCCGGTTTCAGGAACCACTGTGGCAAAATACCGCCCCCCCCCCCCACCATCCCTGCCGCACGGGCCATCCCGTCGGCGCCCTGCGCTGGGATCGCGGTAATCGCACAAAACACCTAATGGCTTCACACACCATCACGGGTCTCCCGTGTCAGGACATTTGAAAAGTGGGGTGTCACCAGTCGCACGGGAGAGGAATGATCCCGCAAATGAGGGGTCACGTAAACGTGAGTCCCCAGTGGTGGGATATCGCAGAAACCTGAAGTGTGGAGAGGGATCGTGGCGGAAAACACTGCACAAAATATATTTGCTGTAGTTTTTTTTTAATTTTAAATGTTTATTTCTGAGACAAAGAGAGAGAGAGAGCGTGAGCAGGAGAGGGGCAGAGAGAGAGAGGGAGACACAGAATCGAAAGCAGGTTCCAGGCTCTGAGCTGTCAGCATCGAGCCTGACACGGGGCTCGAACCCACGAACCGTGAGATCATGACCTGAGCCGAAGTCGGACGCTCAACCGACGGAGCCCCCCCAGGCACCCCCCCATTTGCTGTAATTTTTTAACATTCAGATCCCCTTCTAGACTCTCACATACAGTCTTGGGGAGGATCAGAATAAAACACAAATGTGCTCTCTTCTTTCCGTGTTTTCCGCTTTGTCAGGTTTCATAAATTTAAAACCTAAATAGAGATTATTTATCCCTCATAGTTTTTGACGTAAACGCCCGGGTCCAAACTACACGGGCGCCTCCCCTCCAAACCTCGCCTACCGCTACGTGGTCAGCCCCTGGAAAGTGGGACATCACAGCCCGTGGCCCCTGGCTCACCTCAGACTCTTCATTTGAAGTTGGTACGGAAAGGGTTGCCGGGGAGGTGGTCTGGGTTTCCCGGTGGTGACACAAAGCTCAAAGTGGCCTCTTTCTCCCAGCTACCTCAATGTTTATTCGCGTTCAGCCCCATAATGAGTGACAGATCACTTCCGTAAGGAAGGAGGGCTGCAGACAAATACGGTCATCCCACGGGGCCAGCAGGTAACACGAAGCGGCATTTTGCGCCCCGCGTGCTCCCCCCCAGCCCCTCACCCCTGGCACAAACCTCACAGACCTGCACCCAGACCAGGAGTGCGACCTCCCCACTCCCTGGGGCACGCCCCCTCCCTGCACACGGGGCCCTGCTTTGGCCTGAGGGGCGTGCCCACCACCCGTCATCTCGTGTTGGGTCAACAGCGCCCGGGCAAGCGTGAGGCACGGGTCCCCGAGGCAGAGAAAGCGGGAGGGAGACGCAACACTGACCTCATAGATGAAGTACACCTTGGCCCCCACGTATATTCCCATGCGCACCACAGCACGGACAGCAGCATTCATACCTGCGGAAGGAAGGGGACAGAGTCAGTGACCAGACTGTGGCGATTCGCGTGCTGCCATTTAAGCCGCTGTGACCATGGGGGACCCACGAGCCCGCGCGGCGGGCTCCTCACACGGACGACGGGCCTGGCGTGCACGTCCGGGGTCAGGGCCAGGCGGCCGGCGCGCTGAGGGCACACGGCCGGGGCGCGTCACTGTCCGAGAGCCTGGGGCACCCTGACGGTCACCGCAGACAGAGGCGGGACCCCGGCCCGGAGGAGTTGGTAGGCAACACAGCCCATCGGCGAGACAGCAGAGAGACCGGGGCTTATCTGTAGTTAGACGGACTCAACTTGACTCGGACGAGGGCTGCCTCTGCGACCGGAGGAGGAAAATCGTTATTTCGTTAGCAGCTGGCGGTGTAAAGGATGTCTCAGCGAAGGGCCTTAAATTCAAACTAAGTCACGCCGTTTATTAAAAGAAAAGCCAGCCCGATACGGTATGAATAAATACCTCCTCAAGATAAATCTCGGACATGCTCCACACTTGCCCAGAGGACGCCACCTAGAGGGGATTAAAGCGGTTTTGTGCGACACAGCCTCGTGCTCTCACGACGCCCCGACTCGCTCTCCACGGGAGCCCCACTTTTGAGCGGCGCACCTGGGCCGGGTAAGCCCTGGGGAGAGCGGAGGGAACAGGAAACTGCAAACCCTGTGTCATCACGAAGAGGCCGGCCCGCGAGACCAGGGTTCGGGAGGGGACGGTCGGTCCCAGGCCTTGAACAGGCAGCTCCCGGCTCCCAGCCGACATGCGGGACATCGGGTGGCTCCCCCGCCTCCCCCGCTAACTCACGTTTCAGACACAAATGTCAGGACTGCAGAGGCTGGAGAACACGGGCCACGCAGGAAAGGCCACCCCTGGTAATACACGGAAGGCACCTGGCTCCCGGGAGCGTTACAGACACGGACACGAAATTCGTACGTACCGGGAGGGCAAAGCCACTCAGAAGACAGGCAGAGATGGTCACAGCTGAGCCACGTCTGAGACCCGAGAACACGGCTGTCAGCTCTCAAAGGCTACAGTACTCACGTGGCTGGACGAGCTTGGGGCCCAGACCTTAGAAATAAGTCCACGTTTAACGCACACGTAAAACATACACGTCCGCGGACACGTGCACATCTGCGAGCCATCACTTCCCGGTCGAACCCCGTTTGAGGACCTACGGATTAACGGCTGTTCGGTCCTCCAGACCCTCAGACGCTGCACATCAGGGCACAGCCTGCACGCCCCCCACGTGCTGCCTTTCCCGTACGTGCTCTCCGTGCTGCTGCCCACGCTGGACCCACACACCACGACAGCCTCTGCCCTCGAAACTGGCATTTCTCCCCACGTTTGCCCCACATCCCGCCCTGTGCCTCTAACCTTATCTACACCACGGCCAGAGGACTGGAACGGCTGTTTGTCTTTGGTTAGTCACGACACAAGCAATTTATAAATACGTTCTTCTTGTTAAAAAACTACGGGGCGCCTGGGTGGCTCGGTCAGTTAAGTGGCCGACTTCGGCTGAGGTCACGATCTCGCGGTCCGTGCTGACAGCTCGGAGCCTGGAGCCTGCTTCGGATTCTGTGTCTCCCTCTCTCTGCCCCTTCCCCTGCTCACACTCTGTCTCTCGCTCTCTCAAAAATAAATAAACATTAAAAAAATTTTTTTAAAGTATTACAGGGTGCCTGGGTGGCTCAGCCAGTTAAGCGTCTGACTCTTGATTTCGGCTCAGGTCTTCATCATGGCTCATGAGATTTCGGCTCTGCGGGGTCAGCAAGGATTCTCCCTCTCTCTCTGTCCCTTCCTACCCCCCTCCCTCTTGCTCGCTCTCTCAAAATAAATTAATAAGTTCATTTATCCATTTAAAATGTTTATTTTGAGAGACAGAGCATGTGCACACGTGCACGCGCGCACACACACACACACACACACACACACAGGTGCACACACGGGTGGGGGAGGGGCAGAGAGTGAGACTCTCAAGCAGACTCATGCTTAGCACAGATCAGTGACATCATGATCTGAGCTGGAAATCAAGAGTCAGATGCTTAACCGACGGAGCCCCCCAGGTGCCCCGGGGCCTCCTGCGTCGGCACCCACAAACTCGGATATGCCCATGTCCCTGCCCTCGATTCGACAGGGCCTGCACGCGTCGAGCCACACTCCTCAGGGACAGGTTGTCCAGCACGGGGACTCTATCTACCTGCTCGGCCCCACCTGGATGCTCGACCTGGAATCTCACGGTCAGTCGTCTCCACAGCACAAGCCCACAGCTCCCCCCGAAATGTCGCCGCGTCCCGGTCAGACACACTGGATGCCCTCCCTCGACCTGCAGATGGGGCCCCAGACCCCCAGAGACTCCCCGTGAGCCCCCACCCACCCCTCGTCCCTGGAGGAGTGGCACAGTGTGGGCTCTCACACCTGTGCGGGCGGCCTGTGCGTCCCCCGCGGCCGTGTCAGGTGGGCGGCTGGGGGGACAACACAGCTGCTTAGCGTCCCCCCCAGCAGGCTCCAGGATTCCGGGGCTTACGCTGCAGCCACCGTCACAGGGAAACTGACCCCGAGCCCTTCAACGGCACCGTCACCGGGTGGGAAGTATGATAAACATCGACTTCCGGGCCGTCACCCTCCTGAACGCCCCTCCTTTACGAGGCGTCATTCCCAAGGGGCCCCTCACACAGGCACGATAAATGCGGCTTTTGCGCCACGTAAGCGGCTGAAGGAAGGAACTGTGACAAGTAGACATGATCCGGAGGGGACGCCCCCGAGTCCCTGTGGGATAAAAGCCTGCCCCGACTGTAACCTGTCATGGGAGGCCCCCTGCCTGCCTCCCACCCCTGCACTCACCTCTGCAGTCACCCCTGCCTCCCACCCCTGCATCCTCCCTCTGCACTCACCCCTGCACTCACTTCTGCACCCCACCCCTGCACCCCACTCCTACACTCACATCCCACTCAGTGCCCACCTAGCGCTGGGTATCCCCCTGGGCCCCGGCAGAGTCCCTGGGGGCTTCTGGGGGAGGGAGGAGCCTGAGCATTTCCACCAAGTTCCCGGGGAGGGGCAGACGGAGAACAGCCCGGCCAGTACATCCTGAAAACCCCCTCCAAGACTCACTGGGCTTTAACTCACTTACTTGCAAGTGAGTCATCTAGTGAAGCCAGCCGGCCTCTTGCCACAGCTCGGAGCTCCGCCTGGGGCCTGGGGCCTGGGGAGGGGCCGTGCCTGTGGCTAATAACCAGCTGGGGTGGACGCTCACAGGAAGCCTGTGGGGTCCGGAGCCCCCCTGGGCGGATGAGGAAGTCAGGCTCCGGGCACAGAAACTGAGACGCCCAGGGAACAAAACCCGGCGGGTAAGCCTTGGCCTTCAGTCAGACGTAGAGCTGGTGCAGATTCTGCAGCAGGAAGGCTGTGCCGGAATCCCCAAAGCCAACCGCGAGGGATCCAGATGCCCCCTGGGCCCCAATTCCTGTCTAAGTGCTCGGGGCGGGGCCTGTGGTTAGTCAGCCCTCCCTCGTGGGTCCTCCTCCCACCGGGCGGGGCTGGGCCGGCAGGTGGCCGCCTTCCAGGGAGGGGACCCAGGAGGACAAAAGCCAGGGAAAGGGGAAGACACCCCTGCTCCCCAACAGCCTGCATCACAGGTTCCTCCCTCGTGCTTTCGCTTTCGCTTCGGTGGCCACGTCGGGGAAGCAAAGCAACTCTCCTAATCGTTATCACGGGGAAATGTCATCTTGAGTCAGAATCTTGGTGCTTCGAGAGCAGTCGCCTCGTCGTTCGCAGAAATGTAAACCCGGCCTTCAGGGAATGTGGAGTCCGGTTACGGGCACCCAGAATGACCAAACCTTGGGAAAACGAGGGGGCAGCGAGGTGGGAAATGTGTGCAGGTGACTTGAGACGCAGCAGAAACATCGGACCCTTAAGTTGTTCTGATCTTCCGTATTCGCCGCTTCTCACCAAACTAGGGTGCAGGTCGGAGCGTCTGGTCAGATCTTCCCGCCCTGGAGGTCAGGGAGCGCCGTGGACCTGTTTCCAAACGCTTCCTGGGGTCTGTTCTGATGACGTTTAAACTCTGAGGAATCTTGGGGCGCCTGGGTGGCTCAGTCGGCCAAGCGTCTGACTCGCGGTTTCAGCTCGGGTCCTGATCTCAGGGTTTGTGGGATCGAGCCCTGTGTCGGGCTCTGTGCTGACAGTGCAGAGTCTGCTCGGGAGTCTCTGTCTCCCTCTCTCTCTCTCTCTCTCTCTCTCTCTCACTCTCTCAAAAATAAATAACAAGTAAATTTAAAAAAAAAAGAAAAGAAACTTCATCTGTAAGAAGTAAGGGATTTGCTGATTCTAATAAAACGAGTGGGGCTCGTCCTGTGTTTCCCACGTGATCAGAAGAGTATAATCAACCTCCCGACTTAACCCTCTTAGCGGTGTGGAGCGATTTTCCCCACTCGTCACCTTCCCTTCCCTAATTAGTCCCTGCTTAAATTCCTTTTGGAAAAATGAAGCCCAGCTGTTCAGCCCTCTCACCGGCCTCTGTCTGAATTCACGTGCCTCTTTGTACCGAAGCAGCCGTCAGCGTGTGTCAGAACACAAGCTAAAGCACCGTTACCTTGCTCCTGCTCCTGAGATTCTCCGTTAAGCCTCCCCGTTTAATAATGTAGGCAGGAGGGGCGAGGGGGGAGGTCACCAGGAGAGCTGTGTCTGGGGCTGCCTCCCCCGGGATCAGTTGGCAAGCTGGGAGCTCCCCCCATCCTGTGCTATCCACATCGCTGCCCGCGTGAAAAGTCGGGGGAAAACGTGGGCACGCGTTCACTCGTCCAGCCATCCGGTGCACACGGATGGGGCATCGTCTCCTCGCCAGGCACCGGTGCCCTACATCACTGGCCAAACGGGACGGTTCCCGGGCCCGAGAAACCAATACACCGCCAAGGAGGAGAGCGCGGGCAGAGCGGGGCTGGGGGACTGGGTGCGGGGTCCGGTGGGAGGTGGAGCGGAGCCAGCGTGCCCGCCCCGGGGAAGCCTGGGTGACAGGGAGCGGGAGAGGCCGGGCACTCCGAGCCTGCCACACGCCGCGTCCCAGTGCCCACCACGGACACCGAGACCACAGCCAGCAGTCCCCTGCACGCCATCCGAGCTTCCACACAAAGGCTCGGGGGTGGGGGGGACCCTTTATATCCAAGCAGCCACGACCACCGCGGGGGCTGAAGCCCCACTGTTCCTGGGGCGGCCCCGGACTGTGCCAAGATGCACTGTGTCCGATAACAGAGCGCATGTCAAGGCTCAGCACGGAAACAAAAAAGTGAAACGTCCTATTAATGGTCTTTATATTAATGATGGACTGAAATACTAGATTGAATAAAATACACATTTACAATTAACGTCTCCTGTTTCTTTTCCCTTTTTAAAATTTGTTTATGTTTATTTATATTTTAGAGAGAGAGAGAGAAAGAGAGAGAGAGAGAGCACGAGCAAGAGAGGAGCAGAGAGAGGGAGACACAGAATCCAAAACAGGCTCCAGGCTCCGAGCTGTCAGCACAGAGTCCGATGTGGGCCCCGAACCCACGAACCGTGAGATCATGAACTGGGCCGAAGTCGGACGCTCAACCGACCGAGCCCCCCAGGAGCCCCTGTTTTCCCTTCTGTAATGCGGTGGCTACACGGTGACATCCATAATGGGCCTCATGTGGGAGCCTGGTTTCTATCGCACAGCAGTGGAATCTACTTCTGAACCCACACCGTAACAGTGGTGTGGTCTCTTGCCGGGAGCATCAGAGCAAAGCTCCTTGGAAAGGCGGAGAATATTCCAGGCACCTAACAGCTCATCCCCTGCTGATGGGTTTTCCCTGGACCTCCCATTGTTCACCAGTCTAAGCAAGGCTATCAAGAACATTCTACCAACCTGCCTGCTTCCACCGCTGCTCCCGGCTCTGCCTTTCTTCCTGCCCTACCGTGAGCTCCTACCTGAGGCCAAACCCTCCACCTGCAAAGTCACCCGACCCTCCTGGGTCCCCGCCATAGGGGCGTCTTGCCAGGGGCCCAGCTCCAGTCCTGCAACCCTCCAGCTATGGCCCAATCCTGCTCCCCATGAGACCCTAAACTTGGGCTTTGCACCCGCACCTCAGGTGGCTTCCCTGAACCCACAAGGCAAATCCAAAGTCCTCACTGCCTGCCCCTCCCCGGAACCTCACCCACCTGGCCCTGACCTCTTCCCCCAGCCCCTGCACGCCCCCCCCCGCCCCCATGCCAGGGTACTGTGCGCTGGTTCACCCCTCAGCCCCCCATGGGGTGTGTGGAGAGTCTCTGCGCACAGGTGTCCCGGGCCTTCCAGAAACAGGCTCTCTGCCGGGTCCGGCTCCCTGACAGAGGGCGTCCGCCGTCTGCCCCGGGCATCACTCCGCACCCAGGCAGCCTCGCTCATTGATGGGAGGAGGACACGGGAAGGGGAATCAAACCCCAGGAATATTAATCCAGAGCTGAGCCGAGGAGGAAGGGCCGCGGGCGGCCACCGCACCTACTCTGCCAACCGTTTCCCAGTCGAAGACACGTCCAGCCACATCACTTGTTTACACGCTCTGTGCAAGGAGTCCTATGCGTAACCCTCCCAGTCAAGGTCCTCGTCCTGATGGGCCGAGCTGCCCCGTGGACCCCGACTCCAGCGTGGCCCTGAGCCGACCAGAGGGACCAGAGGTGCGGTGCCCAGACCCGCGACACCAGAACGCGCCTCCGCAAGACCCCTGGGTGGCTTCTGCGAAACCAGGGGGACAAAGCTCCAGAGCCCCCAGGGGCAGCAGGGCGGGGCAGCGTCCCTGGATGGAAGACCCTCACTGGGGAGGAGGGGAGAGGCAGGGGGAGCAAGAAGGGAGTTGGGGAGAGGACAGCAGGTGAGCGATTCTGCGGCTTTGTTATGCAAATGAGCACTGGAGGCCCTGCCCAGGGGAGAGTGGGACCCCGGCGGCGGGACCCTGGTGGAGAGCAGGAACCAGGCTATTCACCCCCAACGGCCCCAGGGTTCTGGGAGGCCCGGCTCCACACTCTCGTCCTGACAGGTACAACGTGTGTAATTCCAGGCACGCTAAGTACATGGCGGCAAAGACATCTGGGAAAAAGGGGTGGGGGGGCCCCCGGGCAGGTGCACCAAATACAGACAGTGCGCCCCGCGGAACTTGCTGAGAAGAGGGAGGTGGACACACAGCACCCCGGCCATTTTTAACATAAAGGCCCCTGCCCTTTGTCCAAATACACCCTCCTGACCTAATTACAATCGCAGCAAGCATACAGTTTTGGGTCCCCACGTTTGCTGTCACCCCGTCCCGGCCCGTCTCTGTGTTTCTAACGGTGATGGCTCCTGGTGGCCCCTCTGGTGGGCAGAGCGGCCCCCGGGGGCCCCCGGCTCCCCCCGATGAAACGTTTCAGTTCCGAGCCAAAGCTGTTTGCTTCCCGTAACCGGGTTTGAGTTTTTCTGAAAGACGACCAAGTGTCCTGAGTCTAAGTCACCTGGGTGTGCCACACGGTGCGTGTGCCAGAGTTCCAGAAAACGGTGCGATGGCTGATTGCCCGCGGCGCTCACGGGGTTACCGCTGTGATTCTAACACACCGCTGCCAGGACGCAACAGTTTTTGCTAAATTAATTATTACATTTTAAGTGGAAAAAAAAAAAAAACCCATTACAGAACGTACGCGGACAGGGTTCCAGGGCAGTGAGGGGCCCCAGAGCCCTCGGAGACAAGATGCCCACCGGCCCCCACTTCCCTCTGCATCGAGCTGGGCTCCTGTCGCGTGTTCAACGGCAGGACCACCCTCGTGCCCGAGGCCCCGAGACCAGAGCCTCACATTCCCGACCACGGTGCTCAAGTTCGAATCTTCGAGGCCTTGGCGTTCCCAGGCACCGCTCTGCAGAAGGACTGCTTTTGATTAGTGAGGTTCAGGCATCGAAATGACTTCATGAGAAAAGGAAGGAGCCAGAACTCCAGCCGCCCGGCATTTTGCGACAGGGAGTGGCCCACAGGCCTCGGGGAGAGTCAGGGGAGCCGTGCAGCAAACGCTCGAGAGCCTGCCCCGTGCCGCGTCCTGTGCTGGACCCCAGAAACGCACTTGGGGAGAGACACCGGGGTCCCCCGCCTCCCGGGCCCTCTGCACCCACGCGGCCCGGCCCTGTCTACCACTTAGAGCGGAAGGCAGGCAGCACCCCACAAAGCCCGCCTGCCCCCGTGTGCACTAAATTAGCACAGAGCAGCACCTGCACAGCCCAGACGGCAGGTACTCATCCTGCGAGTTATTCTTGCTGATGCTGGAAAGGCTGATCGAGACTCCGTTCATGTGAGCTCCCCGAATACCGTACTCATGCTTGCTTTGCGTCAGGTGAAAGAGGGACTCAGCCTTCCCAGCCTCGCTGCCCCGGGTTCCTGCACCTTCTCAGCTGCACCCGGCCTCCCGGAGCCCACACTCTGAATCATGTCTGGTGAGTGACACAATCTTGCTGGAGGGTGGCTGCTTAGTCACGGAAAGGCTGTCCATCCAGCAAGGTGGAAAATCAGTTTAAACTTGCAGACGTCCTTGCGACAACAGAAGAAACCCAAAGAAGGAGAAGAACAATAAGGTCTAGGAATTGCCTTCCTTAAGGGGCGGGGCGGGGGGCTGTGGGAATACAGATGAGGGGATTTTTTTTTCTTTCTTCTTCTTATTTTTTAAATAATTACACGAAACTCGAGTAGAAAACAAAAGCACTCCATCACTCGGGTATCGACGTGGGACTGCTTCGGCTACCCCAGTGCTATCGCTGTAAACAGGACTTTTCTGCTCTCCTCGCAAAGCTGTGGAAAAACCATCCATATAGTGTCAAGCAAGCTGGGCTTTGCACACTTTGGAGCGTTAACTTGGACCTGAACTTTACAGCCTCACCGAAGAAAGGCCCCCGGAGAGCATGGCCTGCTGGGAAGTACCGGGGATTGAGAGCTCACAGGGCTTTGCCTAAATCCTGCCA
The DNA here is from genome assembly GCF_007474595.2 of Lynx canadensis. Classification (NCBI taxonomy): domain Eukaryota; kingdom Metazoa; phylum Chordata; class Mammalia; order Carnivora; family Felidae; genus Lynx; species Lynx canadensis. Next base: position 2,870,134 of record NC_044309.1, on the reverse strand, counting down.
ACTGCCACGTATGCGCCGCGTGACCTGAACGAAGTCACCCGCGAGTCTGTAGGACCTTCTCCCCACCTCGAAAATGAAGACATACGCACCGTGGAGTAACGTAATGAGGCCTGGAGGTGGGAAGCGTAGCGCTCCCGGCCCCCCAAATAGTAGCCATGGTCATCTCCACGTGGAATCCAACCATCATTCCACACCGGATTAGCAAACTACCTTGTGGGGCTCCTGGGGGGCTCAGTCGGTTAAGCGTCCGACTTCGGCTCAGGTCATGACCTCGCGGTCCGTGAGTTCGAGCCCTGCGTCGGGCTCTGCGCTGACAGCTCGGAGCCTGGAGCCTGCTTCGGATTCCGTGTCTCCCTCTTTCTCTGCCCCTCCCCCGCTCATGCGCTCATGCTCGCTCTCTCTCTCTCTCTCTCTCAAAAATAAATAAAAAGATTTCTAAAAATTAAAGAAAAAAGAAAACTACCTTGAAATTAAGGCTTGCACATGCTCTCCTGGATCTTTAGCTATGAGCAAAACTCTCCTGCCTTGGCTGACAGAATCTGGAATCAAGATAAAATGGGGAAAGAACAGAGCGTCTTAGCATCTCTAGGAACAACCTTCTCCAGGGGTCTCTAAATCTGCTGCTGCTGCTGAGACTGACCGAGCACACGCCAGGAGGAGCTTTCTCAGACCCTCAGTCAGAGCTCAAAATACCAAAGCAGGAGATGCTGCTTCCCACGGAGTTCCAGACAACACGGGGTCCAAGGCCTCAGCTCCGCCGGATAAATGCCCAGACCACGGGAGGCTCTCCCAGGGGCAGCCCGATGCCCACCTGAGAGTGTCAGGCGTTTCCCATTAATCTGACACCACCCGAGCGGCCTTCTCACGTCTGGGTCTCAACGTTTCCTCTCCCAGTGACCAACTGTGTGGACTCAACTGGCCTCTTGTCACTTTCAACTACTCACAGGTGGCGGAGCCAGGAGAAGGGACAGAAAGTGCTGACTCTCCTGTGCCATCACCTCGAGTCCGTGCACGTCACCTACCGGGTAGCTGAGCAAGCTTTTGGGCGGGGGTTCAAAAGAACGACCCGCCCATGTATTTTCACCAGACACAGAGCCTTAATTGTAAAACAACCTTGAAACTCTGACCCTGAAGCCCTGTGGTTTAAAAGCCAGTCCGGGGGCGCCTGGGTGGCGCAGTCGGTGAAGCGTCCGACTTCAGCCAGGTCACGATCTCGCGGTCCGTGAGTTCGAGCCCCGCGTCAGGCTCTGGGCTGATGGCTCGGAGCCTGGAGCCTGTTTCCGATTCTGTGTCTCCCTCTCTCTCTGCCCCTCCCCCGTTCATGCTCTGTCTCTCTCTGTCCCAAAAATAAATAAAAACGTTAAAAGCCAGTCCGTCTTCCTGCCCAACGGTGCATCCCCCTGTCGAGGCCCAGATTAAGATTCACCCAGGATGCTTCGGAACGTGTGCCAGCCCACGTCTCCACACGCACGTGCTTTTCAAGCCGCCGGTTGACGGGGAAGCCACTCTGAGCCCCACGGCGACCCCACCCGCACTCCACGTGGCACACCTTGGGTGTTTACTTAAGCGACAATACAGTGTTCCCCCGTGTTTCCAGGCCGGGCCAGTGCCCCGTCACAACACTTCGCGCCTCCGGAATGTTTACTCCCGGGATCACTTTACTAGAATACTAGGTCACCGGGGGAACTGCTCGATCAGCCGGGGGTCCCCCCTCCGGAAGGGAAGGCGGGCCTGTGTGGGTGGGGGAAGGGGGGCGGTGAGCAGCACGGCTGCCTCCCAGGGTAGAAGAGGCGGCTCTCCCGCCGGGACTCCCGCCGGGAATCCCGCTCCGCGGTGCGGGCAGCACGCAGTCCCCGCGCCGGGTGCCCAGGGCCAAGGGCGCAGGGCGCGAGGGTGGCGACTGGCCCGGCATCACGTAGACGCGCGAAGGGCGGGGCTGAGGCCACTGCGCCCCAACCTGCCGCCCCCGCGCCAGCCACGCCCGGCTCAAGGGCAACGGGAAGGTCACGGGCGCGGTGGGCGGGGGGAGTGCCAGGCAGCGCGCTCCAGCATCCTTCCGCCTCGCGTGGCCCAGAAACGCGCCCGCGTCCGGCTGGAGCAGGAGGGGGGAGAAAACACCAGCAGACCCAGCTGGATGGGCGCCTGCGGCCCCGGCCATCTCTAGGCTGCGAGGACGCCTCGGGTCCACTTCCCAGCGGTCGGCGTGCCCCACCCATCGATGCACCTGTGCCAGGAAACCCCACCGTCCGAGAGCTCCTGTGGCCCCACGTGCACCCAGCGCCAGAGGCCGGGCGTGGCCGGGTCACCCCCCCTCTTAACTATAAACATCTCTTGGGTGTCCGCGGCCCCGGGCTTGCGTCCCCCTCTCCCCAAGGCGGCCTCCACATGGTGGGGGTGACGGGGAGGGCTAGAGTCCGCGCCCCGGGCGCTGGCGACGCCCCGGAGTCCCCGGCTTCCTGGTCCTTCCCCCCCAGAGGAGGCCGGCGGGGCGGGCCTAGCGACCCATTCCCGTCTTCGGTTTTGTCAGCGGAGCGGCGGAAACCGGGCCGGGGCCCCCCGCGCGGGTCCCCTCGCGCTCCCCGCCGCGCCCCGCAATGCAACAGCGGGGAGCCCGCCCGCGCCGCGCGGGGACGCGAATCCGCAGGACGCGCGGCGGGGACCGGCCGTTCTTCCCGCAAGGGGAGGGGGGTCGAGGGGGACGGGGCCGCGGCATCCGGGGGGCCGCGCTCTCCCCAAGCCTCGGAGGGGCATCGCCCCGCCCTACGACTCCGAGGAGAAATGACCTCGGGAGACCCCGTCCCCAGCCCCAGTTTAAAACATAAACGTGGGGGTGGGGAATTAACCGATCTTCCCGATAAAGCGTCCCCGGGCCACAACCCCCCTCCTCCTGCCCCCCCCCCCCGCAGCCACCCCTTCCGAGGCCGCTCCGCCCACTCGTGCCCCGGAAGGCCCCCCTGCGGCTCCCGGGCGCCGGGGCGGGCCCCCACCCCCGTCTTATCCGCGCACCCCCTCCTCCTCGCCTCTTCGGGGCTCCCATCGCCGCTCCCCGCTCGCCCCGGGCACCCCGTCCCCGCTTCCCGGGCCCTCCTCCCATCACCCCTCCCCGGCCGGCCGGGCGGCCGCGCACCTTGGGCATCCCCGCCGCTGGTCAGCACGCCGATGGCCTTGCCGGCCCCGGAGAGGTGCTCCAGGAACTTTCGGAAGGAGCCCTTGCGGGCGGAGACGTCGTCGTCGTCCATGGCGAGCAGGCCGAGCAGTGCCGGGGCGGGCGCGCAGCAGCCTGGACCCCGCCCGCGCCGCCGCCACTCGGAACCGCCCGCCCCGGCCGCGCCGCGTGCGCCAATGGGCGGCCTGGGGCGGGCTCCGGGGCGCGGGGGCGGGGCCGGGGCGCGCCAGCCGCCGGTGGGGGAGCGCGGCAGGTGGGGGCAATCCGGGAGGGGGGGCAGGCGGAGCGAGCGCGGCAGGTGGGCGGGGGCAAGGCGGGGCGGGGGGGGGGCTCCAGGTGGCACGGGGTGGGGGACGAGCTGCAGGTGGAGGGCGCACCGCTGGTGGGCGGGGCGTCCCGGTGGGCGGGATCGCAGCGGCCGGGGGAGCCTGGCAGGTGGCCGCGAGCGCCGCAGGTGGCGGGTGTACCCGGTGGGCGGAGCATCGCAGGGGGCGGGCGTAGCGGGCGCTGGCGGGGGCAGGGGGGAAGGGAGCGGGCGGGAGAGAGCGCGGGGTGGCTAGGGGGCCCCGCAGGTGGCGGGACTGGCACCGCGGGTGGGCGGAGCGTCCTAGGTGGGCGGGATCGCAGCCTTTGAAGGGAGCGCGCCACGTAGGGGGCCGGAACCCCGACCGAGGCGCTCCCCGCTTCCCGCTGGATTCTTCCCGGGCGGCGCTGCGGGCGCCCCCCGCTTTCTCTCGGGCTCTGCCTGCGGCCCGGGGCGGGGGGACGTGCCGCGATCCTCCCGTCGGTGGGCAAAAGTGGGCAGCGCTGGCTGGCGGTGTCCAAGCCCTGGGCCCGCCCCCGGCCGGAGGAGAAGGAAGTGACCCCGCGAGGTGGTCTTAGCGACATCCTGGCGCCAGACCTGGATGTCCAGAAGCCGGGGGGGGGGGGGGGGGGGGGGGGGGGCTGGGGCGGGGGGGCAGGAAAGGCTTGGGGTGGGGGGATCTAAGACCTAAGTTCTTACCTAAGGACCCCGACTAGCTCCTGCGTCGTCAGCCAGAAGCTCCCACACTCTGTTGGGAATGTCCAAACCTAAAACATTCCTGTGCAGCATGTCGGTGACGGATGGACCGGCCGACTTTTTGCAGAGCTCAGCTCACTGCCAGTTACCTGCTTCGGACGTGGAGCCGGTCCCTCTTAGAGGCCTGTGTGACCCGGCGCACGGCCCTGTGCTGGGTCACAGTTACCCCAAAGAAGACCGCTCACAGACGCCCATGGACCGTGCAGGGTGGGGATAGCACACGCCTGAGCCTGCAGCCGCTCAGGGAATGTTTGTCCAGTGGGTACAAGGTGGAAAAAGAGCCCCCGGACTCGTGGAGATAACCCAGAGAACTCTGTGACAGCAACACGAACAACCATTTCTGTAGGCGCCCCCCCCCCAGCCAAATGATGGGGGTACACACCTTTATGGGGTGCCTGCCCCGTCCCAGCTCCACCCCAGCCCCTAGCTTACCTCTCTGAGCATCAAAACTGTATTGTGAAAGAGACGAGGCTGGAGGTCAGAATTACTGGTGAGTCCCTAAACCGCGGTCATCAGAGCCACCGGGCCTGGTTTCCCCTCCCCCAGCACAACCCCTGAGGCCCACCTTTGGAGTGCGGCCGGCAGCATGTATTTTTAACAAGCCCCAGGAGTGTGCTGATGATTGCCAAGTCTGGGTGACTGCCCGTGAGCCTGAGCAGGGTAGGGGCTGCAGAAAAGGAAGGCTGGGCCTTTGGGGGAGGGGCGGGTAGGTGGCTGGTGGGTGCCCTTCGCTCTCCCAGGGCAGAGGAGGGAGCCAAGCTGCACCCACAGGCCGTGAACCCCCAGCCTCGGGTGTGTGTTCTAGAATCACCCACCCCTTCCTAGAGCATCCTACGCTTCAGAAAGTTGGTGCACGCTGAATTTTATTTTGGCCAAAAGCCCTTTATAGCTTCTTGGACAATTGATACTTTTTAAATTTGAAGTTAGAGATTGGTCATTGTCATTGAATTGTCTGCAACAGACAAAAACAATAGAAATGAACGGAGTCCAAACATGACAATAGGTTAAGTAAATTATTGTAAAAATATACACCTGAGGGGCGCCTGGGGGTTCAGTCATTAAGCATCAGACGCTTAGGCCATCATCTCACAGTACACGAGTTCCAGCCCCACGTCGGGCTCTGTGCTGACTGCCCAGAGCCCACGTGGGATTCTCTCTCTTCCTTTCTCTCCCTCAGTCTCTCTGTCCCTCCTGCACGTGCTCTCTCAAAATAAATAAATAAACATTAAAAAAAGAAAAGAGTCACATGCCTCAAAAAAACACACACTGGAAGTTTTCAATTATTGTTACTATTCTGAAGATAAGTATCTATTGACATGGAGATATGTTCAGGGTATGTCATGAGAGACAAAAACCACAAGCCTGTGTGTGTGTGTGCACACGTGCGTGCATCTACATGTGAGCAGATCGAGATATTTTTATTTCCTTTTGATTACCGTGAGAATTCTCTTTTCCTGCAATGAGCAAGTGTGGTTTGGGAATAAACATGTGAGAGTGAGTTCAAAAAGAGATAAGGCCGAGACTTGTCAGATCCCCCAAGGTTTTGTCTGTTTTGCAAAAGCTGAGGTCTATGTGTGCAGAGTTGTGGTTCATGTGCGTGAACATTACTCTTCCCCACCTGTGCTGGAGCTCAGACCCACGGCTCGAGGGTCAGCTCTCCAGCTAAGGTGGAAACACAGAACCACGTCTCCTTTCTCATTCTTTTGCAACACATGTATCTCAATAGTTTTTTTCAAACCTTCGACTGATTTTTTTTTTTTTTTTTAATGTAGCTTTGGCCTTAGGATAGAATCCCTGATAGGAGAGGGGAGATTGCGGGCCGTAGGGACCTCCAGAAGCACATGACCTGAGGGCTAGTTCCCCATCGCTGCCTAAAAGGAGCCCCAAACTTTTGTGGCATACCAGCACACGCTCACGTCACAGGAATAACTGTCCAGGGGTCAGGGACTCAGGCAGCTCTGTTAGCCGCTGCCCAAAGTCTGTCACAGGCTGTAGCAAGGTGTCGGCCGGGGTCTCAAGGCTCATCTGAGGCTCCGCAGGGAAGGGTCTGCCTTCTGCACACAGCCCCCCACGCTGCTGGCAGGATTCTTTTCCTTCCGGGCTGTTGGTCGAAGGGCCTCAGCCCTGCCCAGGCTGCAGGCTGTAACTCCGTCCCTCATCTTGGCAATTTCCTTCCTTTCCGACCACGGGGACAGCTTGGAGCTAATCGGCAAGAACACTCCATAGCCATCACCCTTTTCCGCATGCCTCACATCCCTTCTCCTTCTTCCCAGAATTTGGTAAGTCCGCGAACCAGTGCTCAGTCATCTGCTAGACTAGGGAATGCCTCGGCAGCCCCTTCCTCCCCCGGCCTGCTGTCTTTCTGTGTCCTTGTCCACGTTTAAAAATAATTCTGCTCTGAGTCTAACGGCCAAACTTTAAATTATATATAGAGCAGTTGGATGCTTTCCAGGACCTCGATGCAGAATCACGTTGCCCTGAGCCACTTAGAATATCTAGACGCTGGGGAAAACGTGGAAAAGAAGACGGTCTCCTTACATCTGCCAGGTACAGAGTTTTGGCAGTGTCTTAGCTGTTCCGAGTTTTGACCCTCGAGGTAACTCCGTCAGGGAACTGGAGCCTCTCGCAGAGTAACGTTTTCCTTCTTGCGACGTTGGCGCAGGTTGACTGGTGGAGACTTCCTTGTGCTTCTAACACATCGAAGTAACAGGAGGCCACAGTCCTGTGTGAGAGGGACGTGGTGACTGGGTGGAGGGCTTGACCCGTTCTTTCAGACGCACATTGTCTTAGCACATCCACAGTTACCGGTGCGTGGCTGAGGAGGGAGAGAGACGGCTTGAAACAGAAGTCATAGAGGAACTTCCCAGCTGGAAAAGGAAACGCTGATTCAAGCGCGGTTACGGCCTCATGGGTAATCTTACGTGTCCCTTGAGTGGGTCATAGGCTGCCCAGATGTCTGGTTAAATATGCCTCTGGGCGTGTCTCCGAGGCTGTTTCCGAATCCCGTTAGCATTTGAGTGCAGGCACTCAGTAAAGCAGATTTCCCTCCCGCTGTGGGTGGGCCTCCCCCAACCCGCTGAAGGCACAGATAGGCTAAAAAGGAGGAGAAAGGGGCATTGGTGCCCTCTGCGTGCTGCGTGAGCTGGGACATCCACCTTCTCCCGCACTCGCGGTTCTTGGCCTGTGGGTTTGGACCGGCTGCCCCGGATCCCCAGTCCGGCTCTTCGTGTGCGTGTAAGTATATCCCGCTGCTTCCGTCTCTCCAGACAGCCGTGACTAGTACACACAGCAGGTCAGATACATGACCTGTGGTCGCTGCGCGTTGCTAACCTGAATGCGCGTTGGCATGTTGCCTACGCACACCTGTGTCCTCTGCGGGCGTCTGAAAGTTTGAATTTATAACGACTGGTCTCTAGGGCTCCTTACTCTCGGAACGGAAGTGATTCGTGGCTGAGCCGGTCGAGAGCGAACACCGAAGTATCTGAGGCCAAAGCCGTAAACAGTAACCCTTTTTCAGCTTGCAAACGGGCGCACAGACCATACGTGCGTCCGTGGCAGGTGCCGGCATCCAGCGGGAGGTTTTAACATTTGGGGGGTACACTTTCTGAGGGTCTGACGCAAGCCACAGACCTCTTCCTCTGCCCCCAAGTGCGTACGTGAACACGCAGCTGGCGCCCGCTGCAGACCGTCGAGGGGACTCATGGGCCGGGGGGCAGTGGGCGTGGCCGGGCCCGGGATGCAGCTGGAGGGCACAGCCCTGGTCACCAGCCCTGGGGGGGGGGGGGCGCAGACATCTCTGAGTCCTGAGTCGTGGACGGCCTCTCTCCAGCTGCCCACCTTCAGGCACTCTTATATTAGGAGGCTGAGCTCAGCTGGAGATGTTTGAGCCCAGACCGAACGGGGACTAAGGGGTCTGGGAGGAAGCTGGCCGTCTTGGGCCTGAGTCTGTTGTGCTCAGACGGCGCCTCCTGCCCCCCCCCCCCGCCCCACCGCAGCCCAGCAGCCCCCAGAGCCACCTCGGAGCTCCCGGGTCTCCCACCGAGAGGGGACATGTGGACGCCCTTGGACTGACTAGTCTTCTGCTGGCGACCCCCTCCGGCCCTGAGCCATTCCCTCGGGCCGTATTTCCTCAGTTCAAGCACGCGTCCAGCAGAGCAAGGCTGAGCACCTCTGCACAGGCCGCGTCCCTGGGACCTGCTTGTCCCCCTCACGGCGGTCCCGAGAGGCGGCAGGCCCGGGGGTCACTCCCCTGTTTCCCTGGCGCCCCACTGACCGGGTCACTTAGGCCCTCTGCTGTCAGGGCCCCGGTGAAGGGCGCATTCTGGGGCCATTCGCTAGTCATGGGGACAAGTCAGCTTGCTTAGCAGAGGAGCCTGGAGGACGGAGACAGACAGACAGACACACGGGCGGGAAGGGGGGACTGAAGCTCACCATCTCTGGTTCCCTGCAGCCCAGGCCGGTGCCTCCATCACCACCAAACCTGCTCCGCCTTCTCCCACACTGCCCCTCCTCCCCTCGTGCCCAGGCCCCTCCCCCCCACACCTCCACCTCCCGACCCCTCCCACAACGCCCCTCCTCCCCCCGAGCCCAGCCCCAGCCCCTCCCCACCTCCACCTCCCGACCCCTCCCACACCGCCCCTCCCCACCTCTACCTCCCGACCCCTCCCACACCGCCCCTCCACCCCTCGTGGCCAGCCCCCGCCCCTTCCACCTCCACCTCCCGAGCCCTCCCACACTGCCCCTCCTCCCGTCATGCCCACCCCCTCCCCTCCTCACTTCCACCTCCCGTCCCCTCCCACGCCGCCCCTCCTCCCGACCCCTCCCACACCAACCCCTCCTCCCCTCGTGCCCTGCCCCAGCCCCTCCCCACCTCCACCTCCCGACCCCTCCCACACAGCCCCTCCTCCCGACCCCTACCACACCAACCCCTCCGCCCCTCGTGCCCAGGCCCCTCCCCTCCACACCTCCACCTCCCGACCCCTCCCACAACGCCCCTCCTCCCCCAGAGCCCAGCCCCTGAACCACCCACCTCCCCCTCCCGACCCCTCCCACGCCGCCCCTCCCACCTCCACCTCCTGACCCCTCCCACACCAACCCCTCCTCCCCTCGTGCCCAGCCCCGCCCCTCCCCACCTCCACCTCCTGACCCCTCCCACACCAACCCCTCCTCCCCTCGTGCCCTGCCCCAGCCCCTCCCCACCTCCACCTCCCGACCCCTCCCACACAGCCCCTCCTCCCGACCCCTACCACACCAACCCCTCCGCCCCTCGTGCCCTGCCCCAGCCCCTCCCCACCTCCACCTCCCGACCCCTCCCACACTGCCCCTCCTCCCTTCATGCCCACCCCCTCCCCTCCTCACTTCAACCTCCCGTCCCCTCCCACGCTGCCCCTCCTCCAGACCCCTCCCACACCAACCCCTCCTCCCCTCGTGCCCAGGCCCCTCCCCTCCACACCTCCACCTCCCGACCCCTCCCATACCGCCCCGCCCACCACCCCCTCCCGACCCCTCCCACACCGTCCGTCCTCCTGACCACTCCCACACCACCCGCCCACCTCCACCTCCCGACCCCTCCCACACCACCCCGCCCACCTCCCCCTCCTGACTCCTCCCACACCAACCCCTCCTCCCCTCGTGCCCAGCCCCCCTTCCCTCCTCACCTCCACCTCCCGACCCCTCCCACACCGCCCCTCCTCCCGACCCCTCCCACACCAACCCCTCCTCCCCTCATGCCCAGCCCCAGCCCCTCCCCACCTCCACCTCCCAACCCCTCCTACACCGCCCCTCCTCCCCTCGTGCCCAGCCCCTGCCCCTCCCCACCTCCACCTCCCGACCCCTCCCACACGGCCCCTCCTCCCGACCCCTCCCGCACCGCACCGCCCACCTCCACCTCCCGACCCCTCCCGCACCGCACCGCCCACCTCCACCACCCGACCTAGCCCACCTCCACCTTCCGACCCAGCCCACCTCCACCTTCCGACCCCTCCCACACCGCCCCTCCTCCCCTCGTGCCCAGCCCCTGCCCCTCCCCACCTCCACCTCCCGACCCCTCCCACACGGCCCCTCCTCCCGACCCCTCCCGCACCGCACCGCCCACCTCCACCTCCCGACCCCTCCCACACCGCCCCTCCTCCCGACCCCTCCCGCACCGCACCGCCCACCTCCACCTCCCGACCCCTCCCACACCGCCCCTCCTCCCCTCGAGCCCAGCCCCAGCCCCTCCCCACCTCCACCTCCCGACCCCTCCCACACGGCCCCTCCACCCGACCCCTCCCGCACCGCACCGCCCACCTCCACCTCCCGACCCAGCCCACCTCCACCTTCCGACCCCTCCCACACCGCCCCTCCTCCCCTGGAGCCCAGCCCCCGCCCCTTCCCACCTCCACCTCCACCTCCCGACCCCTCCCACACGGCCCCTCCTCCCGACCCCTCCCACACCGCCCGCCCACCTCCACCTCCCGACCCCTCCCACACCAACCCCTCCTCCCCTCGAGCCCAGCCCCAGCCCCTCCCCACCTCCCCCTCCTGACCCCTCCCACACTGTCTGTCCTTCCCTGGAGCCCAGCCCCCGCCCCCTCCCCACCTCCACTGCCTGACCCCTCCAGACACCCAGCAGCTGGCTGCCCAAACAACCAAGAAATAAAGGAGCTTTTGAACGTACTGACCCCTCTTCTTTTTTCTCGGTTGTTGGAAACCATGTGGGGCCATGTGGTACCCCACCCCGTCCGCCCCCTCCCCCCCCCCAAACTTTCTCTGTTGCCGGGTTCTGTCCCTGTTGCTCTGGTACATGAATTAACGTGAAGATAGAACACCTCCGGGCACCAGGGGGCTCAGTCGGTTGGTTAAGCGTCCGACTCTTGATTTCAGCTCAGGTGGTGATCTCAGAGCTGTGTGTTCGAGCCCCGGGTCAAGCTCTGCGCTGGCAGCGTGTAGCCTGCTTGGGACTCTCTCTCTCTCTCTCTCTCTCTCTCTCCCCCTCTCCCTCTCTCCCCCCTGCTCTTTCAAAAAATTCAAAAAATAAATAAATAAACTAAAAAAAAAGTCTATGTTAAAAAAAAGAACACATGGGGCGCCTGGGTGACTCAAGTCGGTTGAGCGTCAGACTTGGGCTCAGGTCACGATCTCACGGTTTGTGGGTTCGAGCCCCGCATCGAGCTCTGTGCTGATAGCTCAGAGTCTGGAGCCTGCTTCGGATTCCGTGTCTCCTTCTCTGCCTCTCCCTCTCTCTCAAAAATAAACATTAAAACAATTTTTAGGGCCGCCTGGGTGGTTCAGTCGGTTGAGCGTCCAACTTCAGCTAGGGTCATGATCTTACGGTTGGAGAGTTCGAGCCCCGCGTCGGGCTTTGTGCCGACAGCTCGGAGCCTGGAGCCTGCTTCGGATTCTGTGTCTCCCTCTCTCTGCCCCTCCCCCGCTCATGCTCTGTCTCTCTCTCTCTCTCTCTCTCAAAAGTAAATAAAAATTAAAAAAAAAGAATGACACAGAATGTTCTGGTGATGATACAATAAGGGAAGATCAAACCATCTCAGGAACGTTCTATTATTCGTCACGGACGTGGTGGGACTGATTTCTTTTTATGGGCTCCGGGGGTAAGCAAGTGTGAGAAGCCTGGAATTTACTTCCTACTTTGTGGCACATAAAATGCCAGACTGTAGGCACGAATGTCACGGTGTCTCCTTCCATCCCAATGTTGGGTCCACGTTTTATTTTCATTCCCCTGGGTTAGCGCTGCCTGCTTCCTGTGTCCCAGAAATTTCTGGAAGGAATAGCGTTCGGGAAGCCCCGATTAGTCCCGGGCCGTCTGTCAGACAGAAGTTCCTCATCGACATCAAGAAGGTGGCTCTTTCCCACAAGGAGGGTGTTAATGACTCAGCCCAGCTCCGGACAAGCCCCGGAAAAGCTTTCCGGGTGCAGATGTCCCCTGAATAGCACAGCTTTCAAACTCCAGGCGCCAGAAAACAGCCTCGAGAGCGCAGAAGAGTCGGCCTCAATTCCTGCCACCTTGCCGAAACCTTCCCTCTCAGTCCCCCCTCCACCTGGGCTCAGGCCTCTTCCCAGCTCCCTCCTAACTCGCTTTGGAATGACCCCCAAGAAACAAATGTCTAATGATTAGAGTCGACATACACACCTTCCAAATTCAGGAAAAAGAAGAAAACACTCACAGGCATGGGAGTTTTCAAGCAGAGGAGGGCAAATGCTTAGGACCCCACACATCGATCCCATGAGTCTCTGTCTCGGCTCTGTGCTCATGATATTCTCCCTGAGCATCTATGGATTTCCAGCCCGTCCCTCAAGATGCGACTCAAAGCGGAGGCAGCTAATTCCGTCCCCCTTCCTCTCTTCTAACGAACCACACAGACTGAGCCAAAGACTGCCCTTCCCAGGCTTCTTTGTAGATCGGCCTGGCCGCTCTGGGACTCTGTTCTGGCCCAGGAGGTGACAGTGGGATTGTTGAGGAGGACTTTCAGAAAGACTGCTTAAAAAAGAGCCAAACTACCAGCCTTTTCCCTCTTCTTGTTGCTTGGAATGCAGATGCGATGGCATGATCCAAGTCACCGCAGTGGAGCATGAGGCACTCTCAAAGATCATCAACAGGGACAGCAGAGGGCGCTGCAGAAGAGTCTGGGCTCTGAGATCTCTGTGCAGCAGATGCGGGGGGGGGGGGGGTGCGTGGAGCATCGCCTGCCTTCAGATCCTCTTGATGGGCCAGGATAGACCTTTACATGTATGAGCTGCTCTGAGCCGGAGTTTTCTGTTACGTGAGCTGAACCGGACCCTAAATGACACATGCCTCCTGCTTGTATTCTAGGACACTTTCTGATCTGTCGGGGGAACCGTGTTCTCCCAGACACTCCTGCACAGTGGAAGGGGCTTGCTCATTGGATGCGTGAGGACCTGAAGGCAGGGCGGGGTGGAGAAAATGGAACTGTGTGGCTTACACATCCCTTACCTCTTACTTCTTAGCGAGCGCTGAAATTGAACATCACCCCTGGCGGTCCGGGGTGTTCTTAGCAGAGGAAACACCTCGGTTAAGAGGGCTTACCTGCAGACACAGTTCACTCCTGGGTCCTTGCTCCTGGGAGGCGTTCTTCCCCGCCCAAGTCCTGTGTGACGGTTTTGGGGGGCAGCGCTCTGCCTTCTCGGAGCCCCTAACCGCTCTGTGTCTGCTGTTTCATGGTTTATCACATTGTGACTCGGAATTACTGGCCCCTGGGACTTAGCGGCCTCTCCAGCCCGGCTGCGCCTGCCTAGTTCTGATCTGCTCAGAACACCTGCGGGCGCGGCACCGGCCGATATGGGGAGAGCCTAACGGAACGAGTTCCGCGGCTCCCGCCCCCTGTCCTACGCAGGAAAGAACATATAGAAGGCCTGCCTTCCCCTGCTCTTATTAAGTAGAATTGTTTGCATTCCTTTTGCAACGTGTGCCCTTACACTGAGCTCTACAGGCCCGTTGCCGGCTGCTTTTGACGCCAACGGAAGCAATTCCAGAGCCTCTTCTTTTGAAGAAAGGGTCTAGATTGAACTATTTTATCATATAGCCTGTTAATTCTTTATTTTCTTGTCTCCTCGTTTAAAGCGCCTTGGGAGGAGGAGACGTCCCTGCCACCCTGCAGCTACAGACAGGGAGAGAGAAGGTTCTTCCTACAGTCCAGTGCACCTGTTGAGCAGAGCCAGCCAGGGTCAAGTCCGCGGCTGCCGGCCCCGGCCTCCGAGAGCCGTGAGGAAGCCGGGCTGCGACCCCAGTGCCCGGATGGACACCCCTCTGCTTCCCTTTCCTCTGCACGCAAACCTGCCCCCGTTTATTTTTAACTTGTCAAATTGTCCGGCAGGAGTAGGAAAGGAACCTGCTTTTGTGAACACCCCCCCAAAAGCAATTGCATAAGTGACGGGGCACAGAAAAGGCCTACTTTGGCTGGTCCGACTGTGACCACGGTTTCTCTCGGCCACGTCCCCTCCTTTCTGTCGCCCCCTTATCGTGCCCAGACTTCCTTGACTGCGGTTGAGCTCAGCAGTGTCGCGGCTCTCTGCCGGGCTTCCTGCACCCACCCTGGCATCCATCCTGGAAATAGCTGAGGTCGGACCCAGTAAGAAGGGCGGGAGACCGGAGAAGAACCGTCGTCAGCAAGGAAGACCAAATTATCCCCACCGGTGGGGACCACCGGGGTTCCAGGTAAATGCCAGGGCTCGGTGTGGTCAGGACGGTGAGACGCGGGCCCTCACGGTGGCCCCGGTCCCCGGCGACGTGGGAGGAAGGCCTTCTCGAGCATCAGAGTCTCCGTTCTCCCGGAGGAGAATCTCGTGGGCCTCAACCCCACTCCGAGGCCATCCCGTGTCATCGCCTTGCTCGACCTCTGCCTCTCTGGCCAGAATACACTGCCTTCCGCTGGGGCCAGTGGAGCTGCACACAGAAACCTTTGTGTCCCCGCCGGCCGCCCGGTCCCGGGCCAGGACACTCCGCTCCCCGGCTGCCGGGTGTTTGTTCTGCTTAGCTCCAAGATTCTGACCTTGTGGAGGGTTCAGAAACTTTCTTTTGAAACTTCCTCTCAGGTTTGTTGTTTTGTTTTTGTTTGTTTTTTCAAGCCAGACAAGTAAAGACGACTCAGCTTCAGGTGGGAAGCGTAGAGATTGACATGGAAAATACACGCACGCTGACGGCTTCTGACCGGGAGGGAAACGTTCAGATTCTGTTTCACCGTAAGGTCTTCACGTTTTTGGATGATGTGTTTTGCAGATTTTTTTTCTTCTCTTAACGTCTAGTGATTTGCAAGCACCGAAATAATACAGCAGGACCTTTTACGAGTGGCGTGGGCTTTTTGCGAGTGGGCAAAATAATTGGAAACCAATGCACAGATCGGGGGCAGTTTGGTATATGGGAACGAGTATAAAGGATGTTGAATTATTTAACTTTTAAAAAAATTTTTTTAGGGGCGCCTGGGTGGCGCAGTCGGTTGAGCGTCCGACTTCAGCCAGGTCACGATCTCGCGGTCCGTGAGTTCGAGCCCCGCGTCGGGCTCTGGGCTGACGGCTCGGAGCCTGGAGCCTGTTTCCGATTCTGTGTCTCCCTCTCTCTCTGCCCCTCCCCCGTTCGTGCTCTGTCTCTCTCTGTCCCAAAAATAAATAAACGTTGAAAAAAAAGATTTAAAAAAAAATTGTTTTTAATGTTTATTTATTTTTGAGACGGAGAGAGACAGAACATGAACGGGGGAGGGTCAGAGAGAGAGGGAGACACAGAATCCGAAACAGGCTCCAGGCTCCGAGCAGTCAGCACAGAGCCCGACGCGGGGCTCGAACTCAAGGAGTGCGAGATCGTGACCCGAGCTAAAGTCGGCCGCTTAACCGACTGAGCCACCAGGAGCCCTGGATGTTGGAGTTTCCCACCAAAGTCTTAACTGGAGAAAGAGAGACACAGAGGCAGAGAGACAGAGACAGAGAGGAAGAGAAGGACAATTATCACTTTTGCCCAAAGATCAGGGGCAGATCGTCCAGAGCCGTCTCTTGAAGCACTCTGGGGGGATGCTGGTAAAGCCGCTCTTCTTCTGGGACATGACCGTTCTCAAGCAGCTCTGTTCTGCTTTTCGTTCTCCACTTAAAAATGAGACTCTTATGGTTAGAGCTCATTTTCATGTCTTGTTAGCTATGTGTCGGTGACATTCCAGAAATGACTGTGATGACAGGAGCAAACAAGTCCTCGGATCACATTCTGTGAGAGGAGCTTCTGGAAATCTTCCCCGGATTTGGCTGGCTCCTGATGGTGTTTATGAACGCCTGAGATCTCTCTCAAGTTCTCGTCTTCCCGGCTCGGGGGGCACGACTATGAGCGGGGGGTGGGGGGGTGGGGGATGGGGGTGCAGGTGTGTGTTCGCACCCACACACACCAGGCCAGACTGGCAGGCCCTCACCAGGCCGCCAGCAGCACCCAGCATGTGCCCCGGGTCAGTGAGCGCCGGGCTCCCAGCCCCTTCCTGGCCTTGGCCTGCCTCTTCCAAGGATTCATCTGTCCTGTCTCTAGTGCATTGTTTTTCCCTGGCTGCCGCCAGGCCAGGCCAGGGCTGGGTCTGACCTGTGCTCAGGGAGGATGACCAAGTCCCTTGGTGGGTGTTTGAGGGTGAGACTCAATCCCAGGAGCTTAACAGGCTTCCAGAAATGATAATGTGACTTGTCACGACCTTCGAAGGACTGGGAAGGATGGGGAATATTCTGAGAACAGAGGGGAGAGAGAAGTACAGGGGAGTGCAAGTGGAGGCAGGGGGAGAGCAGAAAGAGAGAGGAGAGCAGGGGGAGAGCAGGGAGAGTGTAGGGGGAGGGTAGGGGGGAGAGCAGGGAGAGTAGTAAGAGAGTAGAGAGGAGAAGGGAGTGCAGGGGGGAGGGAGAGCAGGGGGAGAGCAGAGAGAGGGGAGTGCAAGGGGAGGGCAGGGGGAGAGCAGGGAGAGCAGGGGGACTGCAGGGGGAGGATGGAGGGAGGGCAGGGCGAGGGTGGAGGGAGAGCAGGGGCAGAGCAGGGGGAGCAGAGGGAGTCCTGGCTGACAGTGGCAGGGTGGAGGAGAGGCGGGCCCTGGGAGTTCCGGGTCTGCCCTGGCACTGAGTTCAGGGGGAGGTGATGGCTGAGTTAGAGGTGAAGGCCAGTCCTGGCTGTGCTCTGTGCTGGTGGACGATGGGCTTCTCCTCTGAGGCGGGAGCTGTCCCCTGGCCCCTGTTTGGTGCCCCGGGGGCCCGGGACCCTCCTCCCTCCCAGACCCCGGCCCCCTCGGCTCTTTCTGGGCTGAGAGGAAGGTGGTGGTCACCGGGTGGGGACCTTTGCACCAAGGACACGTGGAAGGAAACCTGGCCTGTGTGTCAGCGAGTCAGCGAGGTCACCCTCCCTCCCTTGTCCGCGAGGCCAGCCCTCCCTCCGGGGGACCAGGGGTGAAGTCACCGGGGCAGGGACTTCCTTGTAAGGCCAAGCCCTGCGGCAGGCGGCCTGGGCGGGGCTGGAGGAGCCGGTGATTCCTGGGGCAGGTTCCAAAGTCCGGGCGGGAGGGGTCGGGAGGGGTGAGGAGAGCCAGACGCGCGGGCTCAGGCTCAGGCTGCAGCCCCTGGGTCACTCGGGGGTGGGGGGCCCTACCCCAGCCGGCAGGGGAACTGCAAGACCCCTGAGTCCTGGTGCGGAAGTCAGCTTGGTAGGGGTGACGACGTGCCCTGTCTGATGACAGGAAGAGTAGAAGACATGGGAAGGAGTAGCTGCTGCCTTGGGGGACGAGCTCCTAAGCGTCCCCGGTGGGACCCCGGTCTTCAGATAACAGGCTGAGAGACTCCCGTCTCGGTAAAGCTGTCACAGAGTCGTGGCAAAGTCCGGGACCGAGAGCCGGGACCAGGCCCCGTAGGGCCCACCGGGTGGGACGGCCACCAGCACAGACGTGGTCTCCGTTTCACGACGAGTTAGACGCCTGCTCGCCGACGAGGCACGTGCTTCACGTGGACTTTACCCCCAGCTCAGCGACAGGCTTTTTGAGGAAGGGGCTGTGTCTCCTTCTTTGCACAACATCCCGTTCCGTGGGTCCCAGCGGCCCCCACGCTGTCCAACCTGGAGAGGCTTTCGCCACTGAGCTGTGTGTGCATTTCTGTTTGTATCATGTGGGGACCGACAGGAGTCCAGATACTTTGTCTTTGCTCTCTGCTCTAGCCAGCTAACGTTGGAATTTAGGAAATAGTACATATGTAAAAAGCAACTCCAAATAAATAAGCTTTATATGAGTGTTACCATGACTGGGATATTTAGAAAGCAAAATCCGGATCAGGCAGACTCGGGATTTTATTCATTTCTGGGGTGCTGGCAAGCTTTCCGTCTCCTGGCCAGCTAGCTCTGGGCAGGAACACCAGGGGTCCCTATGCTTAGCACTCACCCCCGGGCTGGACGAAGCCAGAGGTTTTCACTACAATCAGGAAAAGGCGGCGTGTGTGTACGTATGTGTGTATGTGTGGGAGTGTGGAATGTGTTTCCACCTGTCCCCACTGCCTTCGGCGCCCCTGTGACGGCCGTGTGGTCTGTGCTTCTGGGGACTGACATCCCTTCTAGGGGTGCAAAAGTTAAGCATCATTTCAGCAAGATTCTGCGGGGACTTGACGCATGTTAAAATCTGAGAAGCACCGTCATCAGTTTGTATCACTGACCAGGAAACGGAGACACCTGCTTGTTGATCACCGCAGCCTCTGACAGCCCACGACGGCCCCACGACGGCCCTGGGCGGGCTCATGGACCCGCGCCTACACAGCCCTCCCACCACCCTGCGTTAGAGATTCCCTGGAGCGGTTAGAAGGCGACATCCTGGCCCGGCTGGGGGCCGGCGTCAGCCCCACGGCACAGTGTGACCAAGCAGTCCCCGCCCCGTGCCCCGTACTTCGGTCGGTCGGCAGAACGTCTTCTCTTACGCCTGAAGCTTTGTGCCTGCTGACCGACCTCTCCGTCCATTATACCTACTTGAAAGATGAGAAGACGCGAAACGATTTCCCTAGAGACCAGGTCTGGCTCCCTTCCCAGGAATTTCCCCGTCCACACCCCCGGGGACTTGCAGGTCCCCATTAGTGCCATGGTTTCTCTCTCCATGAGGTGTATTTTCTCATCTGCGGTATGGACTTAATATGCGTCGTAACCGACCACTCCGAGCGTTGACTCCGTTTTCAGGACCCCGAGACCACAGAGCCACCCCTGAGCTCAGGATTTTAGGAAGAATCTGTCCGGCTCTGGGTCCTAAGGTGAAAAGCTTATCGTGTATGTCGAGGCCTGACTAGCACAGAATATGTTTGATTTTTTTTTTTTTTTGCTGTTTTATTAGCCTCCCTGCCCCCCCCCCCCAGCTTTACTGAGGCATAATGGGCTCACAGTAAATCCACGTATTTAAAGCTTCTGACCTATGTTTGCATTGAAGAAACTTAGACCATCGTCAGGAATATTACGTATCTGTCACCCCCAGAGTTTCCCCTGTGCCCCCCTCCTTCACCCCCACCAGCCCCCCCGCCCCCAGCAAGCTGCTTTCATTCGCCACGCGTTTGTGTGTGCTTTCTAGAATTTTACATAAACGGAATGATATGCTCTGTACCTGCAGCTGTTGTGGCTTATCTTACCGAGCGTTACGATTTGAGCTCCAGCCCTTTACAGCACGTGTCACCGGTTCGTTCCTTTTCACGGCCGAGAAGCTTTCCATCGTTGGGAAACACACGATGTTCATCCATCCACCTGCGGACGGCCGCTTGGGGTGATTCCCGGTGTCCCTTATCACAGACAAAGCTGCAGCGCACACTGCCGTCCGCGTCTCTGGGTGGGGCTGAGCCAGCGTTTCCTTCGTTTCCTTCAGGTACTTGTCTGGGAGGGAGGGAGCGGGTTACATGGGGTCCGTGTTTACTTCTTAAATGAGCTGCCCAGGTGTGTTTCACGGGGCTGCACCGTCGTGCAATTCCAGCAGAGGGCGTAAGTGATGCAGGTGCCCACCGACCACGCACCGTCCACGGGCACCGTCCAGGCCCCTGGTGTTAAACTCCACGCCCTTAGCGGCCACGGATGTCATCATCTTTTCCTGGGTGTATTTGCCGTGTGCACCTCATCTTGAGTGGAGGCTCTGTTCACCTCTTTTGCACACTTGCTTTTTTTGTTTTGTTTTGTTTTTTTAATTCACTTTTGGGAGAGTGCAAGCGAGGGAGGGGCAGAGAGAGGGGGACAGAGGATCCAGAGTGGGCTCTGCGCTGACAGGCTGACGGCACGGAGCCCGATGTGGGGCTTGAACTCATGAACCCCGAGATCATGACCTGAGCTGAAGTTGGCCGCTCAACGGATGGAGCCCCCAGGCGCCCCTCTCTTGCACACTCTGTAACAAGTTTCTAACGTGCATCTAGAAAATGCATCTTTGCGTCCGGGGAAACAGGTGCACACATGACCCCTGCGGCCACTTTCACTGTATCTTTTTGTTTCTTGTCTGGTTCTTAGAGATATTCAGACACTCTTCCGGGTAACGAGTCTGTCCTGTGAAGTGCCTGCACAGAGCTGTGTGTGTCCTCCTTGGTGCCTCGAAGCTGGTGGCACCGTGGGCTCCGACTTTAGGAAAGTCCATTAACCAAGGCGCCCGGGTGGCTCAGTCGGGTAGGTGTCCGACTCTTGATTTCAGCTCAGGTCATGATCTCAAGGTTTGGGTGGTGAGATGTGAGATTGAGCCCTGCGTTGGGCTCTGCACTGGGCTTTGCCTGCTTACGATTCTCTTTCTCTCTTTCTCTCTCTCTGCCCCCCCTTGCTCTCTCTCTGTCTCTCAAAATAAATAAATAAACATTAAAGAAAAAGGAAAGTCCATTAACTTTTACCATGGCCCCTTCCGTATTAAATCTGCTTATCACACGACAGATTTGCCAGATTTGTAGTTAAGAAGACAGGTAACTTCCTGGGGATGTTAAAATCCGCTTATTCTGACATAAACGGAGCTGAAGTTTGTCGCACGTTTGCTGTGTGTAAAGCACGGGTCTGAGCCATTCGTGTGTATGATCTTATCTAACCCTCAGACCACCTTATAAAGCAAGACTTCCAGGATCACATGTTATTGTAGCGGAAGCTGAGTCTCAGAGAGGTTACAAACTTTCCAGCGGTCACACAGCAGTAAGGGAGGGGCAGGATTGGAACCTTCCTGGGTTACAGCCGGGCTCTCGCCTGCAGGAACCCGGTCCCCTGCCCTCCCGCTCAGGCCACTTCACCTCGTGCCTGGGGTACGAGGCCACCTGAATCCAGCCAGCCATTCTAGTAAGGTTCCCAGCCTTTATATTCTGATAAAGAAAGCTTTAAAAATAAGCCATAGTTTCAGAGTTACCCATAAGTGAACAGACAATATTTGCTTGCCATCTTTCATTCTTTTCTCTTCATGGAACAGTTGTGGATAATGTAATTTTTTATTCCTTGGTACTTAGCTGTGGCTTCGAATGCAGTGGCCTCAGCCGTGCATCTGGATGAAGATTCTACACGTCCTCAGCGTCCCAAACGGTCACCATCCTGGATCGCTGTGTTTTCTCTATTTACCTCCTCACCTGCCTCCTGGCCACGGACTGGCATATTATCTCCTTCAGCCTTTCGCTAAAAGTCCGCTTTCTCCTTCCTTCTCGAGGACTTTTCCCAAAGGCTCTGAGACACCCCAATGTTTCCAGGTGCTGGTTCTCCCGCTCTTCCTTAGTGTTCTTATTCTGACGCTTTGACCTCTGGGGTCTCGGTGAGGGACTGTCCCTCCCAGAGTTAGCCAACCCCCAGAGATGGTAAAGGCCTTTGGGAGTGGGGAGCGGGGTGCCTTCAGAAAGCAAACCCATCCGTCCAGCCCAGCCTCAGCTCCTTTGCTACCTACTGTGCTCCTGGGCCCCTGTCCCCAGCCCTTATCCCTGCAGGGCCAGCTGTCTGACCTCTGGGGACGGCTGCTTCTCCTCGTAGCCACCAAAATTATCCAGTCCTGCCCCCGCGCATGCGCCTCCTGGGTTCCCTCTGGCGAAACCACAGTAAAGGGTCCTGTCCACATTCGCCACCCCCCCCCCATTCGGCCGCGGGCACAAAGGGAGGCAGGGGAGCCCCACCCTCCCCGCACGGTGACGGCCACACTCTCTTTTCCAGGACGGTCCTCCCCATCTGTTGGCCTCGCCATCCTGAATAATCACACAACCCGCACTTAAAAATACATCTCCAGAAAGTATTCCTTTCTTCACACGGGAAAGACACGCGAGCGAGCCTGCAAACGCGTGTGGTTCTGCTGTATAGTCGGTGGAATCCCAACCCAGGGTGTTCACGGCTGAGGCCACCCCGCCCCGCGTGTCAGGCCCCCACACAGACACCCCGGCGGCGAAGTCGCTCATCACTGCTGCAGTGTTTGTGAAGCAAGATCCCACGCAGCATACTTTCCAGGGAAAAGCTCACACGATCACAAATTCATTATAATACACGCGTCGCGTCAGGCGCTTGTGAGGGTAGAACAACGACATTTCTCTTCGGCATCTTCCATTTGCTGGAAAGCCTCCCTGGGTCTGAAGTGGAACGCTTCCCGGCACAGATGGTGTTGTTCTGGCAAAAAGAAGGAGTTACCCGCCATGGTGTAGGCTGACGCTCTCTTCCCTGACGCAGAAGCTCGGATGCGACGTGGAGCCCCGCAACGAATGGTTCCCATTATGCATCTGGCCAGCAGACACATAAATGTAATTATTGAGTCTCAGAGGTTCTAGGATCGTGTCTAACCCACACGCCATCGAGCTCGGAATGATTACGCAGCGGTGTTCTTGAGCGTGAGAGAGACAGAGAGAGCCTAATGTCGTCGCAGAGGACAAATCACAGCGCCGCTCAAAGGATTTGTTCTCGATTCCTCTTCTGGGCAGGATGTGGCTTCCTGGTAAAAAGGAGCCTAAAACCCCACCCTTGTTGCCATAACAGAAAGAAGGAAACAAACCCCTTTGGAGGAACGGAGGGAGTGCACTCAGGGTGGAGACGTATAATTCCTGCAAATCAAGTCCCCGGTCTTCTAGAACATACAGAAGAGAACAGCTTAGTGTGAATCAGCGGGATACACAGACTCCCCTCGGAACGAGCTTCCAGGCAAAGACCACACTGAGGGATAAGCATCTGGGAAGGAGGAACAGGCATGTGAGTGGCCTGAGGTCCGGGGAGCAGGCAGGACCCAGGGAACACACAACCTTGACCAGCAGAGAATGTTCTGGCACAGCAGTAGATAAAGCTGCCAGTCACTGATTCTTTACTGAGCAGGAGTGAGTGGGTCGGATCAAGCCCTATAAATACCCTCACGGCCCCCCAAACTATAAAACATCAGCTTAAGCCCCCCACCCCCCACTCCCCCCGCAAAGAATGTTGTCGTGAAGGTGATTTCCGACTGAGGGTGCTGTGTCATGCGGGTGATTCTACTGCCCGTCACGCCGTCCGAAGTGTTTCTCCGGATCCAGCGAAAGCAATATTTGCTTTAGAGAGAAATGAATTAATTATTACTCCGAGCCCTTTGGAGATGCTTTTTAGGGAGGTGCTGAGTCATGATGAAAAGTCTTTTGGAGCTGAGTGTTCCCTCTGGGCACGAAGTTCCCGTGTTTATAGAAAAATCTGGCCTTTTAAATATTAAGATGGGGGAAGGGTGACGATGCCTTGAGGCACCGTTAAAAAAAAAAAGACGATTTAAAACTACATGCACACACAATGTACAGGTTTTTTTTTTTTTTACTTTTTTAAAAATGTTTTTATTTATTTTTGAAGAACAGAGAGAGACAGCATGAGCAGGGGAGGAGCAGAGAGAGAGGGAGACACAGATTTCGAAGCAGGCTCCAGGCTCTAAGCTGTCAGCACAGAGCCCGACGCAGCTCAAACCCACAAACTGTGAGATCATGACCTGAGCCGAAGCCGGACGCTCAACCGACTGAGCCACCCAGGCGCCCCCAAAATGTGCAAAGTTTTGGGAACAGTCAGCATAACGCTTTTTTGGACTCCAAGGTCATCATTGGAGAACACCGGGGATTTTCGTATCTGTTGGTTTTAGTGATCTTATTTTTTTCTTTTAAAGGGAAGATGAGACAGTGCATCTTGAAAGTTCATGGTCTCTAAAATAGTTTTAGCTGTTTTGGTCACAGGGAGCAAATGCAGTTCGGCGACGAGCGGACAGGGACTGCACAGGAAGGTCTTTGCTATTTTCCCTAATCGTCGCTGGCCCTCGTGCGTGACTCACCAGACTCCAGGAGGCCCCTCAGAACTCTTATGAAAACAAGGCTAATTTTTAAAAATTTCTTAATGTCTATTTATTTTTGAGAGAGAGACACACATACACAGCTCGAGTGGGGGAGGTGGGGCGAGAGAGGGGGACAGAGGATCCGAAGGAGGCTCTGCTCTGTCAGTGGGGCCCCAGGGAGCCCGACCCGGGGCTCAAACTCCCAAACCGTGAGATCATGACCTGAGCCCAAGTCAGACGCTTCTTATTATGAAGTGTGCACACTTTTTTTTTTTTTTTTTTTTTTTAACGTTTTTTTTTGGGACAGAGAGAGACAGAGCATGAACGGGGGAGGGGCAGAGAGAGAGGGAGACACAGAATCGGAAACAGGCTCCAGGCTCCGAGCCATCAGCCCAGAGCCCGACGCGGGGCTCGAACTCACGGACCGCGAGATCGTGACCTGGCTGAAGTCGGATGCTTAACCGACTGCGCCACCCAGGCGCCCCTGAAGTGTGCACACTTCTGACCCAATAGGAGCCTGTAAGTTTCTTCCGGGGGGGAGGGGGCTCCCAGTAACGGGATTGTCTACAGTCACCTGGCCCGGAGCCTCACCTACTAACGTTACTCAGTTTGGCATCAGCTTTCAGGCGCAAACCGAGTTCCGTGCTCCTACCCGGGAGCTATCTGTGTTGCCACTGCAGATCAAGCAGTATGTGCATTCTTCTTTCGTCTACAGCGTCGTGTTGACGGCTGAGACTGCACAGGAAGCCAGGCGGTTACATTTTTGAGGGGAAAAGCACTTCTTTCGTATTTTGCAGGGATTTGATATCGTTGTCACTGCTGTAAACAAGTCCCAAATCCTAACTTATTTAAAACTCAGGTGCCGGGTAATTCTGGTTCATTGGTAGGATTCAGCATTCTTTTTTTTTTTTTAATTTTTTTTTCAACGTTTATTTATTTTTGGGACAGAGAGAGACAGAGCATGAACGGGGGAGGGGCAGAGAGAGAGGGAGACACAGAATCGGAAACAGGCTCCAGGCTCTGAGCCATCAGCCCAGAGCCCGACGCGGGGCTCGAACTCACGGACCGCGAGATCGTGACCTGGCTGAAGTCGGACGCTTAACCGACTGCGCCACCCAGGCGCCCCGGTAGGATTCAGCATTCTAACAGAGGCGAGCCTAAGGAAAACTTCCTCTGGCCTAGGGGGAAACGTGTGGATGGCATTGTGTTAGGATCCACCACAATTCACCGTTTTCACATTTTAAACGAATCAAATTGTAAATGGAATGCGATGGCCCTATAGAGCGGGCAAGGACAAAACCTCTCTCCGTGTTCCTTTATCACAATTATTTTTGCTACTTAAAAAATAGTTTTAAAGATAGATTCCCAGGGGCGCCTGGGGGGGCTCAGTCAGTTAAGCCTCCGCCTTGGGCTCAGGTCATGATCTCGCGGTTCGTGGGTTTGAGCCCCACGTCGGGCTCTGTGCTGACAGCTCGGAGCCTGGAGCCTGTTTCAGATTCTGTGTCTCCCTCTCTCTCTACCCCTCCCTTGCCTCGCACTCTCTCTCTCTCTTTCTCTCTCTCTCAAAATAAATAAACTTAAAAAAAGGATAAATTCCCAAATAATTTAGGTTCTACAAAAACTGCAGAATAAACGTGATATTTCTAAGAGAAGTATTTTCTATCTATGGGACTATTAGGTTCCCTTAGGGAGGTCAGGTTATTTAGGTGAATTTATTTAAGGGGGGCTGTGTTTCATTTTGCCTTGAGCTGTCCTGGTGCACATGCAGGGACTTTTGTATCCCACCAAATTTCCTGCCTAGTCCCCAGTTTTGAGCATACGTACGTTAAAAAAAAATTGTTTAATGTTTATTTATTTTTGAGAGACAGAGAGAGAGAGAGAGAGAGAGAGAGTGAAGGTGCGGCAGAGAGAGAAGGAGACACAGAATCCGAAGCAGATTCCAGGCTCTGAGCTGTCAGCACAGAGCCCGATGTGGGGCTCGAACCCACGAACCGTGAGATCATGACCTGAGCCGAAGTCTGACTCCCGACCGACTGAGCCACCCAGGCGCCCTGAGCATACCTGCATTTGTGTGTGTCCTAAAGCCAATGAGACAGCTCCTCGAGTGTGAGATGTCAGGAAGGCTCTCTGGTTCCTTTCACAAATTGCCCCCCCCCATTACCTGGGGATCCTCCCGACCCATACCTGGGGGTCCTCCCGACCCTTTCCTGGGGGTCCTCCCGATCCTTACCCAGGGGTCCTCCTGATCCTTGCCCGGGGGTCCTCCCGGTCCGTACCTGGGAGTCCTCCCGATCCTTACCCGGGAGTCCTCCCCACGGCCCTTATCGCCACTTGGCACTGTCTCTCATAGTTGCTTTGCTCTGTCTGCCTTCCCCCCAGTCTCTGCAGATTCATCCCATAGGGCTGGGATATTTTTTGTTTTTTACCACAGGTATTTTGGGTTTTGTTTTTAAACGGCTTTATTGGGTTATGATTGGCATATCAAAGGTGTGCACACAACTGGATTGTTTGGAGGAAAGTGTGCGTTCCTTCCCCTGCTCTCTCATGTGAACCCTGAACAGCGCCGGGAATGAGACCGACAAAGACCTGGGCATGAAGGGCAGGGCTGGTGTTCATGCCGCCGCTGACCTTCCGGAAAGCGCGCCGACTGACTTCTGAATGCCACCACCCAGGAGCGTTTTCAAAATTCCTGGGAATGACAGAGGTTGGTGACTTTTAATTTGGTTCACAGGGATAGTCAAGCAAACAGAACAATCTCTCATCTTCTATTACTGCGACTTCATAAAAGGGTTTCAACTTCGGTGCCAAGACGTCACATTCCTGGAAGTGGGTACGAGGTGAGTGCACAGCACTTCGGCTTGAGCACAAGTGTCACCTGGCTTTGGAAAACTGGTAGTCTCTGAAACGTGTTTGTGTATCATTTCCTTCTTTTTTTAAGTTCATTTATTTATTTTGAGAAAAAGAGACAGTGAGTGGAGGAGGGGCAAAGGGGGGGTGGAGAGAGAGAGAGAGAGAGAGAGAGAGAGAGGGAATCTCAAGCAGGCTCCACATTGTCAGTGCAGAGCCCGACCCCACAACCCTGAGACCATGACCTGAGCCGAAATCAAGAGTCCGATGCTTAACTGAGCCCCCCAGGCACCCCACGTACTACTCGTTTTTAAACAAGAATATTTCGTCACTGACTACTGTGCTGTGGCAACCACACTGGTCTTGGGGATGCGGAGGGGACCATCTGGTTCTTGCTTTCCCCGAGCTCGGTGGTTGGAGACAGGGGCCCCCGGCATCGCTGTGGAATCGGCCTGGTCAGGGGTGCGGGCAGAGAGAGGACGGGCGCTTTTCATTTTCCTCCCCTTTTAGAGCGGCCGACGGGAGAATGAAAATCAATAGTTTACTCGGTTAAAGAAACTCTTCAGGTGAGATCTGAAGGCTGTCTGTCCGTCTCTGCATCCAAGACGTGCGGGTGTCTCCGCGGTGGAGGTGCGGGTGCTGACCACACCGCCCGCCCCGCAGCCGGCCGGCTCTGGCCAGCTCCGCTCCGTGCAGGGCCGAGAACTATTCTCTCCCATTTCCAGCGGCTACAAAAGGCAGAGTCCAGGTTTACTTTGTGTATTTCCCCGTGGCCGTGAGCGTGTAATGTGGGGGGCGCCCTTCCCTCTGCTCTCCCTGTTCTTCCCCGTCCGCCTCACCCCTACCTCCCCAGCTGCACACCTGCTAGGAATATTCGCGGGTTCCGAGTCAAATGAGTGTCCTGACCCGGTGTTTCAGGACTGTCCCCCTGGTCCTCGAGCTGGGATCACCCGATTCCTCCCGTCCCCACACAACCCGCCTCGGCAGCCAGGGAGGGACCCAGGGAGTGGAAGGAGAAACCAGCACCGTATTCTTCCCTCTTGAGATCCGCCTTCATGATTCTGTAGCAGATTGCGCTAGAAGAGGGAAGGGGAGGAAGGCCCACGGGTTGGGGAAACCCAGCTCGGTTTACACAGAAGGATGTGGTTTTCAGGGGTTTCCAACTCGACCTCTTTCTCTCCTTTCAAATGCCCTTTTGTTTCGCTGTGATCGCTCCGTCCAGCTAAGAAAATCAGAGGCTACGGACGGAGAGAATTCATGAAGGACAACTCACTGTGTTGGTGCTTGTGTGTGTATTCCTTTTACAGTCCATTGTCCTTCTCCAGATTTTTCCGAAGGGACTATTCTCCCCAGCTGTGATGGTTAATTTTATGTGTCGGACGGACTGGGCCATGGTGGCCAGATTCGGACATTATTCTGGGTGTTTCTGTGAGGATGTTTTTGGATGAGATTAACATTTAAATTGGTGGACTTTGAGTAAAGGAGATTGTGTTCCCTAATGTGGGTGGGCCTCATCCAATCAGTTGAGGTCCCTAAGGTGGGTGGGCCTTGTCCAATCAGTTGAGGACCTGAGTAGAACAGAGATTGACCTCCGCGGACCCTTTGGGCTCCAGTTGTAAGTCTTCCCTGCGTCTCCAGCCTGACAGGATCCGCCTTCTCGTGGGGAGGTTTACCAAGCCTCCACATTTGTATAAGCCAATTCCTTAAAATAAATTTCTTTATCTTTATATTATCTATTCATCTATCTATCTATCAATCATCTATCAATTATCTATCTACCAATCTATAATCTATCTATCATCTATCTATCTATCTATCCATCCATCCATCCATCCATTCATGCATCTATCTATCTATCTATCTATCTCTGTATCTATCCTGTTAGAGTTAACACTTTTGTGAAAACAAGACTGGGTGCTGCTTAGTGGCTTGGGAGGGGACAGGAATGACACGGAAAGAATCAGTAGTGAATAGAGCACCGTGAGGCAGTGGATGGGCCGAGGGTCTACGCTGCAGCTGACCAGGGCTGGGACGTCCATCTTGCTGTTTACGGGCTGGGTGAGCCTGGGTGACTCATGGAACCAGCCTGGAGACAGGCTGTGACATGGCAGACCCCTGGGTTTTAGTGGCGCAGTATGGCTGGACAGAAGAGCGGTTACTAGGGTAATTCGGAGACAATCTGCCAGGCTTTGTCTTCGAGGAATCAGGAGCGATAACGATCGATAACAGCAGTGTTGCTATGTCGTGGCGGTATGACAAAAACAGAAAAATTGTTTAATAGGCTTGACCTTGTTTGAGGTTTGACCTTTGACCTTAATTTCCTCATTTGAACTTGATTGAGATCGTATAATCCTCCCTGGATAAAGGTAAATTTTCAGAACTCACGTCGAAGATTTTTCTTGAGATTTTTTTTCAAAATAAAAATCTTGGGGCGCCTGGGTGGCGCAGTCGGTTAAGCGTCCGACTTCAGCCAGGTCACGATCTCGCGGTCCGGGAGTTCGAGCCCCGCGTCGGGCTCTGGGCTGATGGCTCGGAGCCTGGAGCCTGTTTCCAATTCTGTGTCTCCCTCTCTCTCTGCCCCTCCCCTGTTCATGCTCTGTCTCTCTCTGTCCCCAAAATAAATAAACGTTGAAAAAAAAAAAACAAAATAAAAATCTTTTGTGAGTGAACATTTGAAATTTTATAATAGGTTCTTTTTTTAAAATTTTCTTTTTAATGTTTTTATTTATTTTTGAGAGAGAGAGAGAGAGACAGAGCAAGCGGGGGAGGGGCAGAGAGAGAGGGAGACGCAGACTCTGAAGCAGGTTCCGGGCTCTGAGCTGTCAGCACAGAACCCAATGCAGGGCTTGAACTCACTAACCTCGAGATCATGACCTGAGCTGAAGTCGGACGCTTAATCGACTGAGCCACCCAGGTGTCCCTAATAGGTTTTTGTTATAAGTTTAAAGATTAGCATTGCTTTTTTTTTTTTTAATTTTTTTTTTCAACGTTTATTTATTTTTGGGACAGAGAGAGACAGAGCATGAACGGGGGAGGGGCAGAGAGAGAGGGAGACACAGAATCGGAAACAGGCTCCAGGCTCCGAGCCATCAGCCCAGAGCCCGACGCGGGGCTCGAACTCCCGGACCGCGAGATCGTGACCTGAGCTGAAGTCGGACGCTTAACCGACTGCGCCACCCAGGCGCCCCTAGCATTGCTTTTTAAAAATTTATTTAAATCCAGTGAGTTAACATATAGTGTCATGTTGGTCTCAGTAGAATTTAATGATTCATCACTTACACATAACACCCAGTGCTCATCCCAACAAGCGCCCTCCTGAGTTCCCATCCCCCACCTGCCCCCTCCCCCCCCTCCCCTCCAGCAACCCTCAGTTTGTTCTCTGTACTTAGCACAAAAAATAAACCCGAGTGAAATAAGGGAGCGGGAGGGACCCGAATAGACATTTCTCCAAAGAAGACATCCCAACGGCCAGGAAGCCCACGAAGAAGATGCTGGACACCGGTCACCAGGGTGCAATGTCACTGACGCACGCCAGGATGGCTTCTGTAGAAGACAAGGAAACCCCCAAAGTAACAAGCGTAGGGAGGATGTGGAGAAAGGGGGCTCTTGGGTCCCGCCAGTGGGAATGCAAAACGGTGCGTCCGGGGAAACAGAGTGACGGTTCCTCCAAGAATTGAAAATGACATTCCCATGCCATCCAGAGACTTCACCTGTGAGCACCCAGACCGATGGGAGCAGAGGCACGGACAGGCGTTTGTCACCCATACGCATCGCGACGTTACTGACCGTCGCTGAAACGTAGCAGGAGCCCACGTGGCTGCCGAGGGCTGAGTGGATGAGCAGACGGGGTATGTCCACACAACTAAACAGTATCAGCCTTAAGGCAGCAAGAGCTGTGACACCTGCTACAACGGGGATGAGCCCGGAGGCCGTCACGCTCACCGAGATAACCTGGTCGCGGAAAGACAAATACTGTCTGGTCCGCTCACACGGGGTCCCTAAAGGAGCCCGATAACAGAGACGGAAAGTAGAATGGGGGGAGGGCCAGGGGCCGGGGGAGGGGGAGCTAGCCTTTAACGGGGACCGAGTTTCAATTTGGGAAGACGAGAAAGGTCTGGAGGTGTTCGTACAACACGTGAGTGTGGGGAACGCCACAGAAGTGAACACTCAGGACTGGAGAGAACGGTAAAGCTTACGTCTACTTTATCACAGCGACACAAAGAGATCGACAGTATTTCTTTCCATCTTAGCCTTTTTGTCCTGGTTTTATAAGTTTCGGGCTGGACCGCACAAAATAATTGCCCCGCTGGTTAGATAACCCTCTTTGCTAATATTACAAATGTTTATCTGGTTCGCTTTCCGGGAAGTCTAAAAACCCTACATCAGAGATGACTGTGTAGTCACTGAAAACCAGCTGGCTTGCTTTGTCAAGAAGTTTGGGGGCGCCTGGGTGGCTCAGTGGGTTGAGCGTCCGACTTCAGCACAGGTCACGATCTCGCGGTCCGTGAGTTCGAGCCCCGCGTCAGGCTCCGTGCTGACGGCTCAGAGCCTGGAGCCTGCTTCCGATTCTCTGTCTCCCTCTCTCTCTGCCCCTCCCCCGTTCATGCTCTGTCTTTCTCTGTCTCAAAATAAATAAAGGGTAAAAAAAAAATTAAAAAAAAAAAAGAAGCTTTGTCAAGGCTTCGGGAAGGAGAAGGGCAGGATGTCAGCACTGTGTGGTCTTAGGGACGGATCTGCACAACGAGATACAGGCTCTGCTTGGACCACGTGTTCCCGGACAGCCAGATGCAGGGGCTCTCTTATTATGCCCGGTGCTTGGCCCTTGACAGAGTGAAATTCATGTTTCGTGAAAGTATTTATTTATTTAATTTAATTAATTTATTTTGAGAGAGAGAGAGAGAGCACACATGTCGGGGGGGGGGTGCAGAGAGAGAGAGGGAGAGACAATCCCAAGCTGGCTCTGTGTTGGCGCAGAGCCTGATGCGGGGCTCGAACCCACCAACCAACCACGAGGTCGTGTCCTGAGCTGAAATCAAGAGTCGGATGCTCAACCGACTCAGGCCCCCAGGCACCCCTGGTGAAAGAATTATTGAATGTCCTTTTGAAGTTACTTCTGGGTAATCCATTAATTAATTAATTAATTAATTTATTCATTCATTCATTCATTTATTTATTTTTGAGGGAGGAGGGGTGGAGAGAGAGGGAGAGAGAATCCCTAGCAGGCCCTGAGCTGTCAGCACAGAGCCCGACGCGGGGATCGAACTCACAAACCTTAAGATGGTCACCTGAGCCGAAGTCCAGAGCTGGACGCTTAGCCGACGGAGCCCCCCAGGTGCCCCTGGTGGACGCAAGAAATTCATTCCTTCAGAGGTTTCCTGGGGGCACGTGCAGGTCAGTTCTGGGCTGTGCGCTGGGGCCTCGAGGGCGACGAAAGCAGCACTGGACCAACTCAGGGGGACATTTTGTGTTGAGAGACCCAGACAGACACTGCCTCCCGGCAGGAGCGGCTCAGGACCTTGTGGGGGGAGCCCGGGGGGCCTAGGATGGGCCTGTAAGTCTGCAGGGGCCTGGGGAGCAGGGAGCAGGCGTCCTGGCTCTGGTGTTCCGCTGGCGAGGACTGTTGAGGACGTCACTCCCTCGTGCCGTGTGTAATGGCCGGGGGACCTGGGCACGTTTTGCTGGCCGTGCACCCAAAAGCCATCCCCCTCCAGCTCCTTTCTTCCCGTTAGACGCCTGGTTCTGCTCCAGGACGAGGAGGGGTGACAATGTGTTTGAAGATCATGAGTCCCCCCCGCCCCCCACCCCCCTGCAATCCTGGGGACTGAACTATGATCAGTCCAAGCCGCTCACACTAACAATGCTTCCCTGTCAGTTCTCGTCTTACGGACCGCGAATAGCCCTCTGTGCTCAACGATCCCCATGGGAAGTGTGCGGGTGAAAGACCGAAAAGGGAGGAGAACATTCGAAAATTCTTGGATGGAGGATGCGATGTCCGGAACTCTGTCTGCCTCTTTGTGACCACGAGACGGAAGTCAAGAGCATCTCGGAGAAACTGATCCAGAACATCGCCCTTACGGAGCTGAGGCCTTGGCCCTTCTGGAACAGCCTTGCCTCTGAACACTTGTGTCGTGGGGTAGCCGCGCGTCCCTTATTGTCTACGCCTCACTCAGCAGGCATTCTCCTACCTGCAACAAAACAAAAGCAAATGTTACCTGGAAGGTTACTGTTTAAGAGCCGAGCAAACCTCAGGTTTAATTTGACTGGAAGAGTACACAGTTAGTTCTGGGAGGATGTAAGGAGAGGCGTGTATACGTGTGCGTGAAGAGAACAGCTTCAGTGCCCTCCGTGTATCCTTCTGAAGGGAGACATCCGAGGGCGCCTGGGCGGCTCGGTCGGTGAGGCGTCCGACTTCGGCTCAGGTCACGATCTCGCGGTCCGTGGGTTCGGGCCCCGCGTTGGGCTCTATGCTGATGGCTCAGAGCCTGGAGCCTGCTTCCGATTCTGTCTCCCTCTCTCTCTGCCCCTCCCCTGCTCGTGCTCTGTCTCTGTCTGTCTCAAAAATAAATAAACATTAAAAAAAATAAAAAAACCAAGGGAGACATCCAATCAGTCATTCAGGAATTTGTCTACAAGGTGCAGGACAAACGGGGTGATCCCGTGTAAATTCCGCTCCTACTTTCCAAACTGACGACCGGCGTCTGCCCCTGGACGCCTCGTCTTTGGAGACCACGTCCCTTATCAGCAGTGCAGTGAGTGACAGTTGTGAACGGGAGATTCGCCTTCTCCGGACCCGGTCTCCGCCTCAAGGAGTCGAGACCAGGAGAGGACACGGGGAGGTGCGGGAAACACACAAGGCGAGTGCTGACACCGCGAGCAGCCGGAACCCAGCCCTGACGGGGGGTGTCAGTGAGTGATCAGGGACAAAGGGGGCCCCCAAGAGAGTGGGACCCGGGATGACAGCACAGGACAGGGAGCAGGTCCGAATCTGCTCCGGCTGCTCTGGGTGAAAGGCACGCAGACCTGGGAGAGATGTGGCCTCGTAGGGGGCGAGGAACAAAACCGGGCTCGTAAGAAAGGACGGCAGTGCTTGAGGTGGTTGTGGAGATGAGAAAAATTCCGAAGGAGCATGGACGGCGTGGTTGAATCTGTCCTCGGAGGTTGGATCTGCGTGTCTGCTGTGTGTCTGTCCCCAGGGTGGGTGTCGGAGGCAGCCCGTGCAAAGAAGGGGCCCCTTGCATCAGGCGGGTGGGCCAAGCACAGAGCCACCTTGGCTTAGGGTGACCGGGCTGTTCCCTGCTCAGGCCTGAGTGGCCTGTGTGGCCGCTCCCCGTAGACGCGTCTGAATATGTCCCCCCAACTACGGAGGAGGGGGCTGCCTTAGGACAGACTGATGGTAGCGACGGCCAGTTTCGCACAATGTTCGACCAACGACTTTAACTTTAGGTGTAAACGAACGAATGCCAAGTTGGCTTAACCGTTTTGCCGTTTCTAAAGAAAAGATCTGTTCGTTTAAATAACCACGGCTGAAATTACATCCAGATCCGTGAGCTTTGTCTGTATTCCATGATCAATTATCAGTTGATGTGATTGCAAAAAAAAAAAATTGTTATTGATCAGCTGGATTTCGCAGCTTCCGCGCAGGTCGTTCTGTCATTTTGGAGAGCTGTATGTGCATTTTTCACCTAGGAAGTATCGTAGACCTCAGCCCTCCGACCGCCAGGCCACTGTCTTCTAACGCCTCAGTTCCTCCTCCGTCAAGGGCGGGGGGGGGGGTACTGACTGTGCTGTGCCTTGGGGGGTGGGCTGCGTGAATCACAGCTTCCCCTGGGGGCACAGACCCGGGAGGGAGCAGGGACGCAGGGGTTCAGCAGAAAGGCAGGGAGAGTGAGACAGGACAGGGGACAAGGGGGGTCCCAGCCACAAAGGGGTGACAGCCTGGCCCAGGGAGGAGAAGCAGGGAGCACGGAGCAGGAGGGCCCCGTGTTCTCTGCACCCTCTCCTGGCTGGGGAGCAGGTGCAGCCGCAGGTGCATGGCAACCTGGCACTTTCCTGGGGGGGGGGGCGGAGGGGAAAGCTGCCAGGAGGCTGCTCCCTCATCACAAGTCCTCACACAAGGACTGCAGGAAACTATGGGGGCAGAGAGAGCCCAGGATGTGTCCTGCAGCTTTGGGGAGGGTCTGTCCTCCCTGCTCGCAGCGGAGAGGACACGCGAGCCTCTCGGTCCCTGAAGCCGCCCTCTGCACGGCTTCTCTGCTCCTTTCTTCGCTCAGGAGAGTGAACCATGTTTTTACCTCTTCCCTTCCGGTCTCCCTGTGCCCCACCCGGCCCGGCCCCCATGACGCAGCAGGGCCTCACGTCCCTCGCTCCCCGGCACCTGCCGGTGGCCCTGCCGTCCTCCCTCCAACCCAGGGGGTCGGCGCTGCCCCAGCAGGCGGGACTGGACAGTGCTCCCTGCTCCTGAGTGTTGAGGTGGAGGACAGGGACCCCGAGGGCCCCGTCACCTTGGGGCCATTGCCTCTCTGACTGCTGGGCGGGGCACGCGTGCAGGCCCAGGCCAAGCTGGGGCTCGGGGTCCCCCTGTCCATGGACCTCAGCTCCCCCCTCGGGGTCGCAGGGTGCCCTCCCTTCCCTGGCAGGGCCTCAACTTGCACGTGGAGAAGTCAGTTCCACGTCTCTGTTTCTCTCACAACCAGGTCCGGGGCCTGATTTTCAGGAGGAGACAGGGTCTGGAGGAGACAGGGTCCCTTCAGGGGCTGCAGGGAGGCCTTCTGGCATCCACACCACCCTGCCCTGAGGGCACCGTTTTCCTCTCTGGCATTTGAGCGCGGTGACGTCCCCGGCCAGCCTCCGCCGCTGCAAGGTGGCTATCACCACGGCCCCACGTCCGTCGAGCACCCCCGCCTCTGCTCTCCTCGGGTGCTCAGGAACGAGGACCAGTCGGTGAGGCACCGGCTGCCAGCACCTGGGTCCCGCTTGTCACCTGCCCCGTGAGTGGCCCAGAGCCCAGCCCGGGACACCTGCTTGCTAGGACCCCGTGGGGCCCCGTGATCTGAGCTGGGCGCCCTCTGCAACGTTTGAAGGTAAACGCACTGCTGTGCAAATGGGCACAAGCCGTGGGCCCCTTTGGGAGGGCCGGCCGTAACCTCTCCTATGCTCATACCCGATTCTGGTTTGTATTATCGTTGGTGGGTGTTTAAGTGGTTTCCGCTTCTCTACTGTTGGCAACAATGTGTCCGTGAAAAATCTTACACGTCTCCTCCTTCTGGATCCGTGCAAAGTTTCTTCCGGTAGTTAGAAGGAGTAGTTAGGGAGAGCTAGGAGCCACTGCCACGAAGGGAAGCATCTTCCCTGAGAGGAAGCAGATGTGGCAGAGGCAAGGAAGGCTGGGTGTGCCTCCGGTGAGCGCGGACCCGAGGAGGAGGAGGAGGAGGCCGGTGGTCTCTCGCCCAGGTGGAGCTCACAGCTCCGAGGCGGAGGGGGTCCCTGAGGGAGAGAAGCGAGGGAGGAAAGCGGGATCAAGGGTACGCCTAGGGAATGCTCCGTTACCTAAACCTGAAAGGAGGCGAAAACGATTGATAAGGAAGGAGAAGGGGCGCGTGGGGCTTCAGAAGGAGGGCTGGGGCCTGGTGTGGCAGCCCGAGCTCCGCTGGCGTCCCCGACCGCCAGCCGCTGCCATCGCGGGGTCCCGGTGGACCTTCCCTTCCGTCCGAGCTCCCAGAATCTGTCCTCAGCTCATGTCCGGTCTTCCCCGCTTGTCCCCTCCTGACGAGAGGCCCCTGTGCCCTCGCGCTTGGATCTCAAACTTTCTCTGCACTGGCATCACCAGTGGGGGGGGGGGGCTTGTGAAAACGCCCCCACCCCCGACCCTCCCCTTCCGCGGGGCTGGGGCTGAGTCTCTAGAGACTTTGAGAACAGCTGCCCTAAGGCAATACTTTTGTTTTGCTCTTTAATTTTTTAAACACATAGTGTTCCCTTTGTGGGCAGCCCTACACTCAAATCTTGGCCCCCAGCCCAGGTAGACGAGCCCCCAGCCCAGCAGGATGTCGTCCCCCCTTCCACCTGCTGTGGGATCGGCTCTGACCGGCGAGGGGCTCCCTCATCAGCCAGACGCACAGACGTGAGAGGTGCAATTGAACAAATGTGGACACGATTTGTGCTTGGACAGTAATCAGGGCAGATCGTCGAGCACTCAGCTCCCTGAATTGTGCAAATGCTTCTAATTAATCGGAGAGTTGTAAACCATGTCCTGTAGGTATTGCCTGCTGTCTTAATTCGTTCAGGTGCCCTGTAAACAACAGACACTTACCGCTCACGGCTCTGGAGGCTGAACGTCCAAGATCAAGGTGTGGGCCACTCAGTGTCTGGTGAGACCCCACTTCCTGCTTCATAGACGGCGTCTTCTCGCTGTGTCCTCACATGAAGGAGGAGAGGGGGGTGGTCTCTGGGGTCTCTTTTATCCCAGAGGCCCTACCTCTGACACCAGCACCTTGGGGATTGGGTTTCACCCCTGAACTTGGGGGGGGGGCACAGAATTCAGTCCGTCGCATTTGAGCTCTGCAGATACGAGCTGGGCCTGAATGCAGGCACCACCCCTGCCAGCCCCATGTCTCGGGCGTCCCCCAACCTGTCATAACCGGGGAAAGTGATAGTGTGCCCCTCACGGCTCTGTGGGCAGTGAGTGAAGTACTGATCTTGGGGTCCAAACAGGGTCTGGCGTGTGGCAACCCCAGATACACCCGTGCTGCCTCTCGGCCCCCAGCTCCGTGCACGTGGGCACATGGATGCAATAGGAGGCCAGACCCACGCACAGCGTCGTGGTAGGACCCACGTCAACTGTTTATTTATTTTTAATTTTTTTAATGTTTATTTTGGAGACAGAGACAGAGGGGAGTGGCAGAGGGGCAGAGGGAGAGGGAGACACAGAATCGGAAGCAGGCTCCAGGCTCCGAGCCATCAGCACAGAGCCCGACGCGGGGCTCGAACCCACGAACCTCAAGGTCATGAACTGAGCTGAAGCCGGACGCCCAGCCGACGGAGCCCCCCAGGCGCCCCCACGTCAACTTTTTAAAGTTTTGCCCTAATGCCCACCCTGCCCTTTGATCCTCGATGGCAGACAGTTTTGGGAAGAAAGCAACGACCCCTGAAATCATTTCATTTCAGGCCACTTGAGGAGCGGAAGCCGGGAGCCTAAGGAGGTAGGTGTCACTCCAGCGTCAGGTGCAGACCGGTCCCAAGGCAAGTCGGGTGGTTTTGAGCCAGTGCCCCCTGGCTCCCGCCTGTGCGGGGCCGGGCAGACTCGTGTGGAGGTGACAGTCCAGCAGAGGGAGTCCTGACGCTTCGCACCCGCATCCTCAGTGAAGGACGACAGAGGTCGGCAGGTCCCGGGCTTCCAGCGTCCTTCCTGCCAGCACGCCACCGGAGCACATCCATCGCTGGACCGACAACACACCCTTTCGTCTTGAGGACACGCCTTCCGTCTGTCCAAGGGACATGACCGACACCGTGGTTGGTAACTGGAACAGCAATGTCGCCAGCGGACGGCCGAGGCTTGCCGCCACGGGGGTGCGGGCTGCAGACAGGACAGCAGTGCAGGTGCTCCGGGGACCACACGCCAGGCTCTTCCCTAACCTGGACCGCCGTCCAGGGCCGAGGGGCCGGTGGCTGGGGGCAGCGGTGACCGCACGGCGGGAAGGACCGGCTCTGCTTTACTCATGTAGGGTTTTCTACACACCTGCAGCCGAATCGGCTGAGCTCTGGCTGTGTGCGTTTGCTGCTGTCGTGTAGACTGAAGGTTCACTGTTGACCGCCAGCCCTGGAGACAACCGTAGTGTCGAGGTGACTCCCGGAAAATTGTCCCACTGGGGCCGGTTTCCCCAGAGGTGGACAAATCCCGTAGGCCAGGGGGCAGACGTTCGACCGAGAGAGGCAGGAAGGTGGGGAAGGGGAGAAAACCCCAGACAGGGAGGCCGTGTAAAGTGTGCCCGGTGGGCACAGGAACGGAGAGAATGAGCTGGAAATTAACTTCACGGTCCTGTGCCCCGATCGCAGGTGGATGGAAGACAGCTTCCTCACCTGTGAAGGGAGGTTGGAAATGACCCCTGTGGCAGGATTAACTGAGTTCATGTTTGTAGAGAGCTTCTCACGGCGCCTGGCAAACAGTATGCACAGTAGAGGGTTATTCGACACAGAAAATAATAAAAATCAATGATTCATACACAGAAAATCCCGAGGAATCCACTAAATAATTATTAGAAGTGATAAATGAGGTCAGCAAGGTTGCAGAATACAGATCAATATTTAAAAATCAATTGTATTGAGGCACCTGGTGGGGGGGCGCAGTCAGTTAAGCATCGACTCTTGATTTCAGCTCAGGTCATGATCTCACTCAGGTTTGTGAGTTCGAGCCTCGCGTCGGGCTCTGTGCTGACAGTCGGGAGCCTGCTTGTGCACTCTCTCTCTCTTAATCAAAATAAATAAATCAACTTAAAAAAAAAAGAACAAGGGGAGCCTGGGTGGCTCAGTCGGTTGGGCATCCGAGTTCGGCCCAGGTCATGATCTCACCGTCTATGGGTTCAAGCCTCGCATCGGGCTCTGTGCTGACAGCTTGGAGCCCAGAGCCTGCTTCAGATTCTGTGTCTCCCTCTCGCTCTGCCCCTCCCCGACTCAAGCTCTGTCTCTGTCTCTGTCTCTCTCCACAATAAATAAATTAAAAAAAAAAAAAGAACAAAATAAGATTCACATTTCCAGATTCGAAAACTTACTAAAAAGCAATGGTGATCAAGACCATTCAACGAGGAGAGAATCGTTTTTTCAGCAGACAGGGCTGGGATAACAGGGTAGTCACATGGCAAAGAATTAAGCTAGACTCCCACCTCCCACTATATACAAAAATTACCTCAAAGTGGATCCAAGACCTAAGTGTAAGAGCACAAACTACAAAAGTCTTGATATACAACATGAAAGTTAGGGGCGCCTGGGTGGCTCAGTGGGTTAAGCATCTGACTCTTGGTTTCGGCTCAGGTCATGATCCCAGGGTTGTGGGGTTGAGCCCTGCCCTGGGCTCTGTGCTGAGTATAGAGCCTGCTTAAGATTCCGTCTCCCCCTCTCTCTCCCTCTGCTTCTCTCCCCCGCTCACATGCACTCTCTCACTCTCTAAAAAGAGACAAATACCCAACTTACAAATGGGCAAAAGATCTGAACAGATATTCTCCATAGAAAAGATACACAGGTCCAATAAACACAAGGAAAGGCTCAACAGTATTCATCATCATGGAAATGTGAATCAAAAGCACAGTGATATACCACTTCGTACCCTCTCCGACGATTGGAGTCAGAAGGTCAGATAACAAGTGCGGGAGCAGAGTGGCGGAATGGGAGCCCTCGCCCATCACGGTGGAGATGTCAAATGGTGAAGTGATTTTGGAAAGCTACCTGGCGGCTCTTCAAGACGTTGTTACCATATGACCCAGCAACTCCACTCCTGGGTATCTACCCAAGAGAAATGAAAACACATGTCCACACAGGAACTTGTACACAAATGCTCGTCACAGCATTATTCATAATACCCAGGAGGTGGAAACAACCCAGATGTCCATCAGTAGACAAATGGGTAACGAAATGTGCTACATCTAAGGGATAGAATATTATCTGCCATTGAAAGAAATGAAGCACTTAGGGGCGCCTGGGTGGCTCAGTCGGTTGGGCGTCCGACTGTGGCCCAGGTCATGATCTCACGGTTCATGAGTTCGAGCCCTGCGTCGGGCTCTGGGCTGACAGCTCGGAGCCTGGAGCCTGTTTCAGATTCTGCGTCTCCCTCTCTGCCCTCCCCTGCTCGCACTCTCTCTCTCTCTCTCTCTCTCTCTCAAGAGTAAATAAACATTAAAAAAAATTAAAAAAAAAAAAAAGGAATGAGGCGCAGACACGTGCCTCAGCATGGATGGACCTTGAAAACATCCTGGTTGGTGAAAGAAGTCAAGCACAAAATACTGCGCATTGTGTAAATTCCGCTGATATCAAACGCCCACAGTAGGCAAACCTCTAGGGACAGCAAGCAGACCAGTGGTTGCCTAGGACTCGGGAAAGGGGCAGGGAGGAGAGGTGACAGCGAAAGAGCATGGGGGTTCTTCTTGGGGTGACACAGATGTTCCACGATGGGCTGTGGGGACTGTTGCACGTATCTGTGAGAATACTAAAACCATAGACTCATACACTGGAAGTGGATGACGAGTAAGGCATTACGGGCATGAGACCTAGAGCACACGGTCGTGGCCCGCTGGGAAATGACTCTCCAGGCAGGGATCCCCCGTCCACCCTCCCAGGGGCCTTGTGGCCTCGGGCACCGGCCTGATTTGACCGACGTGACTGCCCACACGTTGATCCAACTGTAAAATTGGCCTGATTTGGCTTAAAAGCAAATGTTCACTCTCTTTGTTCTCAAGAACACTAGTTTTGATGGCAATGGTGCCAAGGTCTCAGTCTTATTTTTTATTTTCGTGGTGGATGTGGGCTGCAGGGAGACAGCACTGAGTCTGGGGAGAGCTGTTACCGGGACACCCCCTGCGCCTGGGAAGGCTGGCTGGGAGTTCTGCTCCCGCCCCGTCTGACCTCCGCGGTGGGCAGCCTGACCGTGCTTTGTGCTGTTAATGGAGGTCAATCCACCTTGTTACCTGAAAACTACACAAGAGATTTGAAAAATATGACCCCACGCGTACCAAGGAGCGTCTTTGGCAAATGGCAAACCACCGAGTCCGTCAGAGTAAAGCCTGGCGAGCTTCCCGTGGCTGTGCGTGAACTCCAGGAGGGGGCATCTGTATCAGGACGGTAGGAGAGGGGTCCTGTGCCGCCGGGACCCTGACTCTCCACGCGCCCTGAGGACCAGCGGAGCCCTGAACAGCCCCGCCTGCTGACGGGAAGTCTGTTCTCGAAAGTGTGCCTGTGGGGCACGTGACCTAGTCCTTGTCCACCCTCAAGGCAACCCCTGGGAGTCACAGGCTGTGGTCACCACGGGAAGTTTCAGACGTGCGTTGAGCATACTTTATGTGGAAACCGCCAGGCCCGCCGGGTTCGGGACAAATAAACCTTAGTGTTTTCTTAAATGTAATTTCTAGAACGCGATTACTCTCCTAGCATTGCTTCTGATTTCTTCTGGGAAATCAGAGAGCGGGTGGAGAGAAATACCTAACACGTTCTCCCAGCTCGCGCGCAAGTGAGGGAGGGATTTTCCTGCAAACGCGGGGCTGGTTTGGGCTGACTTGTGTGTGGGTGAAGCTGATGAGAAAACTACCCAGAGCCCTCTCATCTTCAGGTTTGATATCATCGTTCAGGGTGCAGGTTTTCCTGGTGATAAATGCTCTTTGTAACGACAACTGTCAAAACATATATCCTCTTTGAAGAGATTTACTTCTCCGAGACATTCTGTCTGTCTGTCTCATGTATATCTGATATGTGTATAGTAATGTTTTTCTTATATATGTCATATCTTTCTATTTCCATGTCTGTATCTATTATGGTTGGCCAAGTCAGCAGTGGAATTTAAAAAACAGGCATTAATGATAGGTGTAGGCATTAAATTTTTTTTTAACGTGTATTTATTTTTGAGAGAAAAAGAGCACAAGCAGGGGAGGGGCAGAGAGAGGGAGACACAAAACTCAAAACACGCTCCAGGCTCTAAGCTGTCAGCACAGAGCCCGACGTGGGGCTCGAACCTCGAGATCACGACCTGAGCTGAAGTCGGACGCTTAACCGACTGAGCCACCCAGGCGCCCCCATGTAGGCATTTTTAAAATGACTTGAAATCACACAGTTTTTGCAATTTGAAATTTTTTTTGAATTTTGAAAAAAAAAAACCAAACATCACACACGCTCTGTTTTTTAGGTTGTAGCCTTAGTGTTCAGAGAAAGTGAGCTAATTATATGTGTAAAGATATTTAAAATGTTTTGACAAGATACGAGCCGTCTTCCACGCTCTAGCTTGAAATCTTCCTAAGTGTTTTATCTTAAAGCAGCGGGACGGGGGATTTGATGGTGAACTTGGTTACACGTGTGACAGATGATGTGGTTACGTCTAACTGCACGGCCCGTCACCAGCAGAAATGCACTGTTGGGTGGGGGGGAGCTGGGAGCCTCTGTTGTGCAGCAGTGAAGGCTCCTTAGGGAACATTACAGACGATGTTTGGGCTGCGTTGGTAAAGCTTGGCCGTTGTCGTTTCTTCTTTCTCCGGCCCCCACGGCAGCGGGAAGCCCAGGGGGTCCCAGAGGGTGCTTGGCCGGGTCGGAGCCCTGTGTGCATCCCTGCTGCTTTGTTCTTCATCAGGGTCCTCCACTGGCTGGGACGGAGTGTTTATCACAAACCATGGAAAGGAGGAACAGAGACCCAGCACCCGGCGTCTCCAAGAGAGGCTTTTCCTGAACTTGGTTACAACCCAATATGGAGCCTGACACTAATAGGCACCGATTTCACAGAATAATAGGTATT
This sequence comes from Lynx canadensis, assembly GCF_007474595.2. Lineage (NCBI taxonomy): Eukaryota > Metazoa > Chordata > Mammalia > Carnivora > Felidae > Lynx > Lynx canadensis. Next base: position 2,826,890 of record NC_044309.1, on the reverse strand, counting down.
TTTTAGGTTTATTTATTTATTTTGAGAGAGACAGTGTGTGAGTGGGGGTAAGGCAGAGAGAGAGAGGGCAGGGGAGGGGCAGAGAGAGAGGAAGAGCGAGAATCACAAGCAGTTTCTGCTCTGCCAACGCAGAGCCTGATGCGAGGCTTGAACTCGTGAACGGTGAGATCACGACCTGAGCTGAGACCGAGAGTTGGAGGCTCAACTGACTGAGCCACCCAGGTGCCCCATCAATATGTATTTTTGAGGCTAAAGATAATATTTGCTGAGGCAGGGGCTGGGAGTGCCCTTAGCCTGTATCATGGTCTCTGCCCGAAGGAGCCCTTGCCCTGTAGCCAGAAGGAAAGGAACCCGGAGCAACAATGAACAAAACACAACAGAAAACCTAAAGAAAAGGAGAAAGGGAGGGAGGAGGGTGGGAGGAGGGCGGGAGTGAGGGAGGAGAGAGTGAGGGAGGAGGGAGATGGTGGGGAGGGAGGGAGGAGGGAGGAGGGAGATGGTGGGGAGGAGGGAAGGAAGGAGATGGTGGGGAGGGGGGAAGGAGGGAGGGAGGAGGGAGGAGGGGGATGGTGGGGAGGGAGGAGGGAGATGGTGGGGAGGGAGGAGGGAGATGGTGGGGAGGGAGGAGGGAGATGGTGGGGAGGGGGGAAGGAGATGGTGGGGAGGGAGGAAGGAGATGGGGGGAGGGAGGAGGGAGATGGTGGGGAGGGAGGAAGGAGATGGTGGGGAGGGGGGAAGGAGATGGTGGGGAGGGAGGAAGGAGATGGTGGGGAGGGGGGAAGGAGGGAAGAGGGAGGGAGGAGGGAGAAAGGAGGGAGGAGGGAGGGAGAAGGGAGGAGGGAGATGGTGGGGAGGGAGGAGGGAGATGGTAGGGAGGGAGGAGGGAGTGGTGGGGAGGGAGGAGGGAGTGGTGGGGAGGGAGGAGGGAGATGGTGGGGAGGGAGGAGGGAGATGGTGGGGAGGGGGGAAGGAGATGGTGGGGAGGGAGGAAGGAGATGGTGGGGAGGAGGGAAGGAGGGAGGAGGGAGGGAGGAGGGAGGAGGGAGATGGTGGGGAGGGGGAAGGAGGGAGGAGGGAGGAGAGAGGGAGGAGGGAGATGGTGGGGAGGGGGAAAGGAGGGAGGAGGGAGGAAGGAGATGGTGGGGAGGGGGGAAGGAGGGAGGAGGGAGGAGGGAGATGGTGGGGAGGGAGGAAGGAGATGGGGGGAGGGAGGAGGGAGATGGTGGGGAGGGAGGAAGGAGATGGTGGGGAGGGGGGAAGGAGATGGTGGGGAGGGAGGAAGGAGATGGTGGGGAGGGAGGAAGGAGATGGTGGGGAGGGAGGAGGGAGTGGTGGGGAGGGAGGAGGGAGATGGTGGGGAGGGAGGAGGGAGATGGTGGGGAGGGAGGAGGGAGTGGTGGGGAGGGAGGAGGGAGATGGTGGGGAGGGAGGAGGGAGTGGTGGGGAGGGAGGAGGGAGATGGTGGGGAGGGAGGAGGGAGATGGTGGGGAGGGAGGAGGGAGATGGTGGGGAGGGAGGAGGGAGTGGTGGGGAGGGAGGAGAGAGATGGTGGGGAGGGAGGAAGGAGATGGTGGGGAGGGAGGAGGGAGATGGTGGGGAGGGAGGAGGGAGTGGTGGGGAGGGAGGAGGGAGATGGTGGGGAGGGGGAAGGAGGGAGGGAGGAGGAGGAGGGAGATGGTGGGGAGGGAGGAGGGAGATGGTGGGGAGGGAGGAGGGAGATGGTGGGGAGGGAGGAGGGAGATGGTGGGGGGGGGGAAGGAGGGAGGGAGGAGGGAGGAGGGAGATGGTGGGGAGGGAGGAGGGAGATAGTGGGGAGGGAGGAGGGAGATGGTGGGGAGGGGGGAGGGAGGGAGGAGGGAGGAGGGAGATGGTGGGGAGGGAGGAGGGAGATGGTGGGGAGGGAGGAGGGAGTGGTGGGGAGGGAGGAGGGAGATGGTGGGGAGGGAGGGACCCCAGGGAAACCCCGTCTGCTGCCCCCTTGCTCCCAGGGCTTCCTCGGTGACCAGGAACCACACCTGTACCCCGCTTGCCCTGTGCGCGGCGCTCTTGGACTCCTGCTTCGGAAGCGGGCGGGCAAAGCACGGGGAGCGCGGGCCGAAAGGGGCGGACTCTGGAGGCCTGGGGCGCGGCTCTCGCGGAGGAGCCCCCGGGGCTAATCGTGAGCGGGGGGGGGGGGGGGGGGCCTTCCAGCAAAGACAAGAGCCGGACCCCTCACTTCACCAGCCGTAGGTCTTCCGACACCAAGGGATTTAGTCCCCAAGGCGCAGACGGCTTCGCGGGAGGGCACGAAAAATAGGAGGAGAGAGAAAATAAAATCTCCGGAGAGCGTGGACCCGAGCAAGCCTGGAGGGGAACTCCGTCTCCGCACGGAGCCCGAGGACCTGCACGCGGGGCCCGGGGCTGTCACGCGACCTGGTGGTGTTCTTTTCCGAATTCCACTTCCCCTAGAAAGGACACTGAAAATATTTGGAGACACGAAACCCGTTCTCGGGCGAGACTGAGAAAGCAAGTTTCATCCCGGCACAGATTTCTGTAAAAACCTCTGGGTCCTGAGCTTTCTGGGTCCTGACTTCCGGTGCGGTTTGGGGCCCCAGGGATCTCAAACGATAACGGGGGCACTCGGTTTGCAAACGTCCCTGCGGGTGACACTTCTGTTGCTTGACTCGACTCCTTTCACAGGGGGGTGGGCCCCGTGCAGCCGCAACGTTGGGGTGAAGCCTGCAGGGGACAAACAGCCCAGGGGACCTCGAGAGACCAGTGGGCTTTCCAGCGCTAGGGGCTGCTGTCCTAGTCCTGGGAGAGGCAGGGCGGGGACGGGGTGGGGGGGGGAGGGTGGGTTGACTGGCTCTGCAGGGAAACAGAACCAGCAGGAGACGGACACACATCAGGAGCGCATTCGTGAACAGTCTGCTCCTGTAGCCATGGAGGCCGAGAAGGCCCCCCTCCCCCCAAATCTTCGTCCGCAGGGGAACTGAAAAGCCAGGAGGGAGGGCAAGGGTGTGGGTCCCAGACCTGAGAGCCAGAGGGCTGATGGTGTAACTCCAGCCCGAGTCGTCGGGCCCGAAAGTCAGGGTGCCGGGGTCCCGAGACTGATGTTGGGCCCAGCAGGGTCCGAGTGGGGTGGGAGTTCCTGGGCCCAGTGAGTGGAGGGACCCTCACCGTGGAGGCATCTGCCGAGTTCATTCGCTCATCTGCTCGTATCTTCAGGAACGTGGTCACAGACTCCTCCAGAAATCCTATTTAACCCCATGCGGGGGACCCGAGGCCCGGGCGAGGGGACACACACAGTTAACTATGTCCATGGGGATAGAACAAGCTGCCTTCGCTTCTGGGACCATTTCCATTGGGGAAACAGAGGCAGGGGAGGCTGGGGGCCGGCCCCAGCTCTCACACCTAGTGGTGGGTCAGGTGGGAGCCTTTCCATCAGGGAAACTGAGGCACGGGAGGCTGGGGGCAGGCCCCAGCTCTCACACCTAGTGGTGGGTCAAGTGGGATGATTTGCATGGGGGGAAACTGAGGCAGGGAAGGCAGGGAAGGCAGGGAAGGCAGGGGCCCGGCCCGAGCTCTCATACTTAGTGGTGGGTCAGGTGGGGCCAATTCCATGGTGGGAAACTGAGGCACGGGAAGCTGGAGGCCGGCCCCAGCTCTCACACCTAGTGGTGGGTCAGGTGGGAACATTACCATTGGGGAAACGGAGGCAGGGGAGGCTGGGGGCCGGCCCCAGCTCACACACCTAGTGGTGGGTTCAGGCCGTCCACACATGGTCCGCTCCAGAAGCCAGCCCACCGCACTGCCTGGTGCTTACCGGCCCAGACGCACCCCTGCCTGAAGCCATGCACTTGTCTAAATGGGAAGGAGAGGCCTGGAGTCACGGTGAGAACAAGAGCGTCCAGGCGAGCTGCTCTGCGGGACGTCGCCCGGCCTCCCCCCGGTGGGTGTTGAGTCATCTCAACACGAGCAGGGGAGGGGCAGAGAGAGAGAGAATCTCAAGCAGGCCCCATCCACACTGTCAGCGCCCGAGCCGGACACGCTGGGCTCCATCCCGTGAACCATGAGATCATGACCTGAGCGGAAATCAAGAGGATGCTTAACCGACTGAGCCACCCAGGCGTCCCCGCAGGCACCTTTCTGATGAAAAGGCAATCAATTAAAATAAATCCCCTCATTTCATACCTAAGCACCATAATACAAGCATCACCTTGGGGCTGGTGTCCTGACATTAGGCGAGGCACTGAAGTTACACAGCAATAAATAATAAAGTCCTAGGATTAAAATCTGTCATCGTTATTCCTGCGTTGATTTGAAAAATAATGGGGGTTACAATTTATGTGATGATTGGGCACAACTTAAGGTTCGTTAAATGTCTCTCTGAATCTGATTTATTTTTTCAACTGAATTCTCAAATATTTGAAAACTGTCTTGATTATAAAAATGCGTAGACGTAGGGTGCATTTAAATATATGTAGATATATTTGCATATCTACATTAAATATGTTCTCAGTAGAAGGTATCTCCCCAGGTACAACTTCATGGCGACCAGGAACTCATTATATAAGCAGGTGCCTGTGAGCAGTTGATACGGAGAACCAGCCAAAGTCTGCTATTCTAGACTTTCTGCCCATTGGGATTCAGAAAACCTATTGGCTAAGTTTTTTTTTTTTTTTTTAAGTGCAAGTCTAAATCTCATATTTCTGGAATCCCCACCAACTCATTGGACGCGAGACACATCAGTGAATAATAAACCTGTCTCCAACCTCTCTCTAGCCTTGTAAGAGAGCCTCTTTCTAGCTGGTGTTTAGTTCATTAGAGTACTAGTAAGAGTGTTCAGGGTTATTTACGTTATTTATTTATTCAAGCGTCTGTTTCCTGAACATTTACTGTGTGTAAGTCATGGGAAATCATGGGGTAAAATGACCCGGTTTGCATTATGCCCCCTTGGAGGGGGAGGCACGTGGACACAACACAGTACGTGTTCCCTGTGCACATCGTGTGCCCCTCAGACCCGTGTCCGTGGCTTGGGGAGCACCACGCACAGGCTGCTACCCACGTCTGCCTGGACCGCTCGTGTTAATTATTCCCGGACGCCGGTTTGTTCCCACCAAGGTATCTTCTGTATTTCATACAATTTTGGAATTTAGCTAAGTGTTGGAGCAATTCATAGTTTTAGAATTTAACTAAATACTAGGTGGTTTATCATTTCACCGTTTAAATATTAGATAATTTCACTGAATACTGGATAATTTCATAATCTCACTAAACATTAGATAAACCCATGGGATACGGGATTAAAAGATCGGATATACCCCATTCTTTCCATGAAGCTACGCTCAAATGTTCTGCCATTTAAAACCTGAGCCGGGGTGTCCATGGGCCCGGACGTCACCTGCGGGGACTGCCTGCATCCCGGGTGCGCCCGAGGGAGCCCCTGCACATCTACCAGCAGAAGCAGACTTGCGCTTGGCGAGCTGGGCTGGGCGGGATGCTGTCTGCTCTTTGTTCGATCGAACGCGGGCCTCTAGACTCCTTCTTGAGGTTTGCAAACCGCTGGGCTCGGTCTTTTAAGTACAGGAACCCTTTCTTGGTGTTTCCTCCGTTCTGTCCTCAGTAATTCGTCGAAGAGAGCAGTCTGTTCCTTCCGCGGTCCGACTGGGTCTGCCGAGGTTCTGGGAGCCCAGAGCCGGGGGGCAGAGATGCTGTGAGGGCGTGTGGCTCTGGAAGGTGCCCCGGTGGTATGAGAGCGCATCGGGGAGGAGGAAGCACCCCTAGAAGCAGCAGAAGAAAACGCCAGCGAACGTAGGCACGTTTTCCTGTAGGGATTGCTTTTGTGCGGGTACGTTTTATTTTCTCCCAACCACGCCTTCTCTGTCGGCCCGGCCGCGTGAACCCGGGCCGGTCAGATTCGTGTCTCCGACGCGATGGTGGTGGGGATGTCCAGTCCATCTCGCCCTCCCTCCCGAGATGCGTGGTAACCCAGGAGACGCGTGACAACAGTGAGATGTCCAGCGTCTTCGACACCGGGAGACAAAATGTGAGTTGTGCGTCTGTTCGAGGTGTCCTGACCGAACCGCGGGGCAGAGCATCGTCAGGGACGGAAGGAGCCGGGTCCAGGACACCGATGTTGCGTCCTGGGGCGTTGCCAGCTTCCCAGGGCAGTCGGGGGCCCCCTGCTGCCGAGGCGCCTGTTTTGCTCAGGTCTGAGCCCGCCGTGTACTCTGCGCTTCGGACAGCAGAGGGCGGCAGTGCGCCGGCTGAGCGGGGAGAAAGGACGCACAAAACCCCGCGCCGCCCTGATGACGTCCTTGCTTTCTCCGCCTCTGCCCCTTCGTCGCCGCCCCTGGTTCTAGGACTGGCAGTCGTCTTCGCAGTTGACCGGCAGACGCCCACGGGTGTGCGCGTGGGACACAGAGACCGCGCAGCCTGCTCCCACCGCGGCGAGAGGTCGCCTGCTGGCTCTCCGACACCGTTCAAGACGTCGAGGGGGAGGGTGAAAGTGGTTCTTACGGCTTGTGTTTCCTTCTCCCGGGAAAATGTTCCCCGCGGCAGTCGTGAGCGGGCAGACTCGCAGCCACACTCCCCGACTGCCCCGCCAGGTCCCCGATGCCACCGTGGGCGGCAGGTGCACCCGGTCCCTCGTGTCCGCACCGTGCGAAGGCAGTGGGGGGATGGGGGGCTGGTCCCAGAGCAAGAGAGTTCTGTCTCCCCGTCCCAGCTGCTTTAGTTTTCTTAAAATTTAAAACTGAGTGAATGATAGTCACCATGGCATTTTCAGGATGATGGGAGCGTGGCACCTAGCATACAGGGAGTGCCCAATGTTGACTGTTATTGCTACTATTAATTTCAGGGATTAAGAAAAAATCTTTAATGTTTACTTTTGAGAGAGAGAGGGAGAGAGAGCACAAGCAGGGGAGGGGCAGAGAGAGAGGGAGACACAGAATCCGAGGCAGGCTCCAGGATCCGAGCGGTCGGCACAGAGCCCGACGTGGGGCTCGAACCCACAAACCGCGATATCATGACCCGAACCGAAGTTGGACGCTCAACTGACTGAGCCACCCAGGCACCCCTAATTTCAGGTATTTTTTTGAGCTCTGGGTCTTGTTAAAAGCAGATTGGAGTCACTGCCCGAATAATCCCTCACCTCTCACCTCCTGCGTCATTCAAACCAAGTGATGAGAATGATCGTTCTTGCCGGACCTACAGGTGGCTGCCCGACGAAGACATTTAGGAACAGGAAATGCCCCTTTCGCCATACTCGTTCGTAGTTGACTTAAAACAATGTCTCCATCTCACAAAACTCCTACATTTGCACCTGCTAACTGCCAAGAAAATCGTGTCATAGCACAGAATATATTTCATAATAAACTCCTGTTTAGAGACTCAGATTTCCGAAAACCTGGTTAGACAGGACGCCTGGGGGGCTTAGTCGGTTGAGTGTCGACCTCTTGACTTCGGCTCAGGTCATGATCTCACAGTTCGTGAGTTCAAGCCCTGCGTTGGGCTCTGTGCTGACAGCCTGGAGCCTGCTTGGGATTCTCTCTCTCCCTTTCTCTCTCTGCGCCTCCCTGCTTACACTCGTGCACTTGCTCTCTCTCTCTCTCTCTCAAAAATAAAAAAAGCTGGTTAGATGAGATATTCAGATTCTGTATTGTGTGGAACAGTAGTCACTGGCCACGGGTGACCACGGAGCACTCGAAATGTGGCCCTTCTGAACTGAGCGGAGCCGCTCATGGAAAAGACACCCGGGTCCAGAGACTCAGTGTGACAAAGAGAATGTAATTACCTCATTAACATTTTTTGTATCAATTACACATTGAAATGCTGTTTCAGATATGTTATGTAAAACGCACAAATACATTGTTACAAGCACTTTCACGTGTTCCTGTTAGTTTTTAAAATTATCGTTATCGTTATTATTATCATGTTGAGAGAGAGAGAGAGTGCCTGTGAGTGCAAGCAGGGGAGGGGCAGAGAGAGCGGGAGAGACAGAATCCCAAGCAGACTCCACGCTGTCAGCACAGAGCCCGAGGCGGGGCTCGATCCCATGACCCCGGGATCATGACTTGAGATTAAGAGTCAGGTGCCAAACCGACTGAGTCACCCAGGCGCCCCTCTTTTCACTTTTACAAGTGCTTTCGGGGCGTCCGGCTGGCACAGTCGGTAATGCACGCGACTCTGGATCTCAGGTTGTGAGTTCAAGCCCCACGCTGGGCATACAGGTTGCTTAAAAAAAAAAAAAAATTGCTTCCCCAAATTCAAAACTCCCACCGTGGCTGTGTGTGTTTCCAGTGGACAGAGACCTCCTAGGTCATTTTGTGCCTACATAAAACTCACAGTGTCATTTGTTATGTTCCTTCTAAAAGCATAACGGACGAAGGGAGGGGCGTCTACGGCGAGCTCAGCCACGGGAGAGGCGTTTGGGTGAGGTCCACTCAGTAAGTCACTGAGCTGCGTCTCTCATCGGCGGTTTCTGTCGGTTTTGTGGCCTCCGAGGAATTTGTCTTTACTGAAATGTGACAAGTGAAACCTTTTCCCTTTTCCGCTTTCTCGGAAAGCCTGGGTCTTCATGTGAATTTTCAGCAAATCCATCAGACGTGGACAGAGGACAGTGCACATCGTGTGTGCAAGACTCCGCCTCTCTGATGCGGCTGTGCACCCCCCCCCCCCCCCCCCCAGTGCCGGGCGGGCGACCTGTTCCCGACCCACTTCCTCCGGCCTCCGCACGTTCGGATCCGTCTTGCTGCAAAATTCGGGCGTTTACTCCCCACACAAATGCACTGCACTGCAGGCTGGGGAAACACCACGGCTCATTCTCTCCCTCCCCTGAAAATGTCCGAGAGCGTGGTCGCCCGTGAAAATTCATTCTCGCGTCGGAAGGTTTCGCCCCCTCCGTCCCGGTGTGATGGCCTCCGTGCCGATAGGTGGTATGGTACCGATTTTGTTTCTGCCACACCCAGTACATTTTAATTACACTCCTCCTGCTGTTTTCGCTTTACGGCGGGTCACGGGTCGCTCTGAGGTCCGGGCTGGCTGCCTTTCGGGGCTCTACGTGCCCCCCGGGTCCCTGCGATGCTGATCTTGCTGTGCTCTGTTTGTGAGAATTTAGAAAGCATTTGATGCTTCAGGGGGCCAGAAAGGCATCACTTATAATAAATCCTTACCCGCCTTTTTTCTAGAAATCATTTTGCCGGGAAGGCTTTTACTTCCTCGCATGCCCCGGATCCCCAATTCTGTTTAAACAAATTCACTGCCTCCCCCTGTATTTCCATTGGTTTCTTTTTTTTCAACGTTTTTTTATTTATTTTTGGGACAGAGAGAGACAGAGCACGAACGGGGGAGGGGCAGAGAGAGAGGGAGACACAGAATCGGAAACAGGCTCCAGGCTCCGAGCCATCAGCCCAGAGCCTGACGCGGGGCTCGAACTCACGAACCGCGAGATCGTGACCTGGCTGAAGTCGGACGCTTAACCGACTGCGCCACCCAGGCGCCCCTATTTCCATTGGTTTCTTAAGTGCCTCCAGTATTTCCAGGTGTGTGGGGAACCTACGAACACATTCTCAGGCTTGGTCTGCCTCACGTTGGCCCTAACACGGGGAGCCAGCCCTGGGGGCCTGCTGAGTGCCGGGTCTTGCATTGCTGATGGGGCCTGAAGTGGCCTGAACGGATCCCGCCCCTCGTGGGCTCTGCCATTAGGGGACACAGTTTGGACCTAAAGAAACAAGGTGACTGCTTGTTTTCAAACATCTGGAGCTTCTGGGGCAGGAGGGTGGCCCAGGGCCGCTGGGGACACAATGAAAGGGAAGACCTGGGATTTGGGACCAGGCCCCCTGGTCACCACCTCCTGTGGCCGGGCTGTGGTTTCAGCGTGGGCTCCTCGAGGAGGAGAGGGGGGAGAGGTCAGGAGGGGGTGTGACGGGGATGCAATTCGGCAGGTGCATGGGGGTGGGGTTCTGGGTGAGTGGGGGTCTGGAGAAGAACCGACTCCCTCTGCCTCAGTCTCCCCGGCTGTAAGTCTTCCCTGACTGCACAGATTTGCACACCTTCTCTCTTCGCCAGGGAACAAACTCAGGCCCTGCCAGCCTCGGGCAAGGCCATAGTCAACCTGGAAAAACTACTGTCCCGGTTTGATGCGGATGAAGTCTAATGTCACTGATTAATAATTTGCTATAGATTTTTACTTTTTTACTTTTTAATTTTTCTAAGTTTATGTATGTATTTATTTATGTATTTATGCATTTGTTTAGAGAGCGTGTACACGAACAGGGGAGGAGCAGGGAGAGGGAGAGAGAGAACCCTCAGCAGGCTCTGCCCTGTCAGCTTGGAGCCTGAAGTGGGGCTCAGTCCCACGAACCGTGAGATCATGACCTGAGCCGCCCAGGCACCCCGCTATAGATTTTTAAATAGACTTCATATTTTAGAGCAATTTTTACATCCACAGCAAAACTAAAGAGAAGGTGGACAGATGCCAGGACCCCCACCCCACACGTCCACAACCTTCCCGCTATCGACGCCCCCACCAGAAGGTGCATTTGTCATAATCGATGTACCTCCGTTGTCCCCTCCCCTCGCCCAGAGTCCATGGTTCACACTAGGTCACTCTTGGCGTTGCATGTTCTGTGGGTTTGGACAGATGGACAATGGCACGTGTCGACCGTTAGGGCATCACACGGAGCCGTCTCACTGCTTTAAAAATCCTCCGAGCCCTGCGGATGCCTCCCTCAATAGCTGTGGGTCTTTATCCTAAACTTTGTATCTCAGTTTGACATCTTTCTTGTTGAAACCTTTAGGTAATTTTCTCCGCGACTTTGCTGTGATAATTATTCTCTACACACGAAGAAAAGCCCCGTGTATCGACTTCTAAACGTTTTATAAGAACACGGCCTTCCTGTGAAGTTCATGGGCGCCGTGTAGAAACACGCTCTGGCGAAAGCTGCCCCTGAGACGGCCCGCGGTTCCTGGTCGGTGGCTGGTGGAATTTAAGGGCAGTTTTGAGGAGCACCGCGCTATGTGCGGTATATTTGGATGTGATCATACATGCTACGTTCTAGGAAAAAAGTGTCCCCAAGCGACAGGGGGCGTTTGAAGTTCCTGGGGAGGCCGGCTGTGGAAAATCGCACCCGGGACCCACGCCAGCCGTGCCGAGGAGGCACACGGGCCTCACCTCCGTGTCCCGCCAGGAATTGCTGTCCTCGTCCCATCTGTGACCGTCCCCAAGTGCCATTCGCAACTGTGGCTTCCCTCGGGACTTGCGTGTGAAGGACACAGCACATCAACTGTTAGCATCTTTACTGTGGGGAAACCGTTTCCGGCTGTCGGTGACGTTGTCTTTCTTACGCTGCACAATAACACCTTTCAGACAGTGTTCGAGATCATCCTGTTACCCTGGAGCCCTCCCCCCCCCCACTGCCGCCCCCCGCCGTTTTCTCAGCCTGTCTTCAAATGAATTAAAAGTTCTGATTTATTTCCAGGGCCTCTTAAAAAAAAGCTCCCCGAAAAGCAAATACTATTTGTAGTGGTGACAGGCAATTAGCAAAGCATTTAGATTTATTATAAAGCACCGGTGCAAGTGGTGTTTTATTTTTCTTTTGCGGGAGTCTGGAAAATTCGCTTGCAGATTGCTTCTTTCCCAGAGACCTGTTCTCGTTCTGACGTGCGGGTGGCGAGTTCCCGGCTGTCACAGCTCAGTGTGACCTACCTGTCTCCTTACATCCAGCCTTTCTTTGTTCTCCTCGTAAAACCGCCGATTTCACCTCTTACTTGGCCTTTATTTTCTCTGCCCGTGATAGCTGCGTGTGTACAGTCGCTTTCAAACGATAGTTAACATGTCGATTCCGGCGTGGGGCTTGTATCTCACTAAGGGAGGGCTCAGGAGAAGCTCGCAGGAAGGCGTTATTCCCCTTGTAGAGTCCAGGGGGCCGAGCCCCCACGGGGGGACGGGTGGCAGGAGCATCGGGGGAGGGGGAGGCGTGGATGTGGGCCGGGCCACTCGGGGCGATGCCCCTTCCCGCCCACCCTGCCCCACCGCTCTGTCCCCGTTTATCTGTCTCCTGCAGGTACAATTACTTTCCTTGGGGTCACTCCCGACACTCCGGGCCCTCCTTACCTGTATCTCCCTCCAAAGTGTCACCACCCGTCTGTTAGCCCCAGACCACTTAGGGTTAAAACAACTCACTCTCCTCGGAGGTGTTTCCCCGCGTCTGTGGTCTCATCGAGGACCTATGCCCACAGTCAGCGCCGGAACGAAACCCGTAATTACTTTCCCCGGATCATCTCCTTCTATTAAGTTGAAAAAATACTCTCACGGTCTTTCAGAGCTCGGGTTTTTCCTCAGGAGCCTATTTGACAGACACACACGTGTATGCATACACATACACGCACGAGCACACATACCCAGGTGTGCAAATTAACGGGTGTAATCAAGTCTTCAGAATGCAAATGCCGTTTTATGTTCTGGGCAACATCATTGGCAAAAGATATCGCTACTACTAATTACATAGTATACTAAGTATCATACTGTATTGCTTTTTCAAAATGTTTATTTGTTTATTTTTGAGAGAGAAAGAGAGAGGGGCAGAGAGAGAATCCCAAACAGGCCTGCTCTGTCAGCGCAGAGGACGACGTGGGGCTTGAACTCATGAACCATGGGATCGGGACCTGAGCTGAGGTCAAGAGTCGGACTCTTTTTTTTTTTTAATTTTTTTTTCCAACGTTTATTTATTTTTTTTGGGACAGAGAGAGACAGAGCATGAACGGGGGAGGGGCAGAGAGAGAGGGAGACACAGAATCGGAAACAGGCTCCAGGCTCTGAGCCATCAGCCCAGAGCCCGACGCGGGGCCCGAACTCACGGACCGCGAGATGATGACCTGAGGTGAAGTCGGACGCTTAACCGACTGCGCCACCCAGGCGCCCCAAGAGTCGGACTCTTAACAGACTGAGCCACCCAGGTGCCCCTCTAGTATATTGTGAAGAGCCATGTTACAAGAATCACATGATTAACAGCTATTATTTATTTATTATTTTACTTTATTTTATTCACTATATTATTTATTATTTTATTACCATTTATTTATTATAGCAATCATATCGTGAATAACTGTCCTGTTGTAATAACTAGGCTGTTAGCAACAGCGTATCCTCAGTAACTACGTTATCCCGGTAGCTGTGGGCTGCGGTCTCGTATCCTGGAGCGGATTACTGGCCGTTATCGTGCCCGCATCGGTGATCTCGGAGCATCTTTCGTGGTATGGTGCCATCTTGCATGCCCACAGCAGCCGTGAGGCTGGCTGACAGCCCCTGTCACGGTTGAGGACACGGGGCCACACTCGCCCTCCTGGGGGCCAGCCCCGCCCCTGGGGCTGCGGGGCCGCTTGCCTTACCCCTCCCCACAGTGACAGAGTCCACTCTACGTGACCCGCACCATAGTTTGGGAACCAGATTCCCACTCCCGGGCGGCCCCCGCGATCCTGAGGCGCGTGGAGATTTTTCTTGCCTTTTACACAGAAGGTCTGTTTCTGTTTGCCCATGTGATGTCCCGTCCTAAAATCCCGGCAAACGGGCTGCACTAATGTGATCAGGTCCTCCCCAGTAGCCAGCAGAGACATAATGTCGGGCGTCTGGCCGCGCCTTCCTCCAAAGCCACCGAAAAGCTCCTTAGGTCCCGGTGACTTGGCATCGAATCATGGCCCCTAAAGTGCCCCCGACCCCGCACGCATTCAGATAGGGCACACAAGTGCTTTAGGCAGTATCCGCTCGGACGTGTTGCTCATATAGCAACTGTGTGGCGTGTGGGTCCAGAATTCAGTGGAGGAAAAACGGAAATGCAATGACGACGATGGGGCGTGTGGATGGCATAGACTGTGCATGTCCACAAGTTTGTAGGACTTCATAAAGGGTTTTACCGAGGGCCTTTACCGACTGGCCAACGTGGAACCCGTGAAGTCAAGCCAAGAGCAGCCGGCTAAATGTATCAGCAGCATAATCCCAAATAAGTGATGGATGCACATTTTCGTGCTGAAAAAGGACTAGGAGAAATGCCAAAACGGTAACACCTATTCACAGCTACCATATCTGGGGCCTGGGGCCTTGAATGATTATTACCTTTCATAGTTGGGCCCATTTACAGAATCTTCTGCAGTGGGGAAGTGCTTCTGTTCCCACGGGAGGCGGAGGGGAGGGGAGAAGATGTTTGTAAGCCGAGAAAGACCACAGAGATTATTAAGTGATGTTCTTTCACCACATGTGTTGTCGCAGGAGGGATGTTCTGGAAGGTTCTATGGCCTCCGTTCGGCCCATTTTGTGCTGGTATTTGGACAATTGCCTCGTAAAGCTTCCCAGAAACCATCTCCAATCTTTTTTGTCAATTCTGGCTTAAAAGGCGCGAGCGTTAGGAAAGACACTGGCAGGAAATTTTTCCTGGAGGTGATTTTTCATGACCATTAATTTTCCACTTGCCTCAGATTTTCCTTTGACTTCAGGAAATTTGGTTTTTATTGTCCTCCTAGGGGGCCTGAGGGCATAGGGTATTCATACCCTCGCTTTCCCCTAGACTCTTATTTAAATTTAGATTATGACCACATGAAAAATTTGTTGGGAGAAGTAATCAGTGGGGCCATATGTTAGAGTTTCAAAAATCACCCTAATTTCCATTTAGCTCACATCATAAAAATCACCCTCCCATTCAATCCGACTATTATAAGGTGTTTTAGATGAGTGATGTGGGGAACGCCCGTAAAGGCGAGCTAATAGCGAGGCCTTGGTCTTCCAGAGAGCTATTAATCTTTGTCTCTCTCGGAATTCGGTCACACACACACACACACGCGCACACACACACACACGTGCGCGTGCCCGAGGATGGAAGCAAAAACCATAAAGAGGAAAGCTCATAAAAGTACATAAGAGTGTCAGGAAGACTTTACATTTTATTTTTATTTACTGGAAATTTATGGGGCAGCGGTGGGGGCACCACTGTGGCTGGCAGCCCCACCCTCCTGCCCGAGTCCCGAAGGGCCGGCCCTCACTCGGGGAAGGCGCGGACCTGGCTGTAGAATGGGGGGTAAGGGGGGACGTCTCTCCGGGTCTCCAGGGACCACAAGCCAGCCCGAGTGCCCACGCCTGATTTCTAGTGTGTCCTTTGTATTGGGTAATTGTCTCTACGACCCACCGGGTCACTTGAAAGGGCGTCCCATCGCTAGTTGGTTGATTCTGAGGTGCAGACCATTTAACACGCCCAGTGATTCCTATCTAACTGCAATGACCCTGGCAGGTTGGAGTGGCCTGTGTGGGTAGCTCCCTGCGCGACAGGCAGGTACTTGGGAGACAGCCGTCAGCACAAAGCACGTGCACCCCACCCTACTGTTTATCCTGACGGTGCTGGCACCCATGTGCCTGCGGAGTGGCCGGTGTCCCCTCCCCGGACATCCATTCTCATTCCTGACTACTGTCACCTGTCCTGTGAGAACAGCCATCACGGTGGGGGGTGGGGCCACAGACGTCCCTCTGGCATCGGGAAAGCCAGCGAGGGGCATTTTGTTCCCTGCCACGAATTACCCTCGAATGTCCTACGAGGACTCAGCCACGCCTACAGCTGGGCGTGCCGGTGGGTGTCCTGGTGGTGAGGAAAACCGGCTCCGTGAAGAACCACCAGGGTTTCGAAAACCCTCCTCGCTGGAGAAATATGTTCGAAGGCAAAAGACTTCATTCTTTCCCATTTTGTCCTCTAACTTTGGTTCTTAGACGGTCTTCCAACGACCCCACGGGACGGCACAGCTGCTGGGTCTAGGTGTGGGCTTTGCCCGCTGAAGGAGGGGCCCGGTGGGTGAGGCCCCGCCGCAAGTGAGGCCTCAGCTCCCGCTTGTCAGAGTCCGCGATCACGTCTGTTGGCAAACCAACCCCAACGGGCGGAGGTGGTTCAGCCCTCAGGTGTCCCCAACGCGCTAAACTGCGCGTCAAGGCCCGCGAGGCAGAGGCGGCTGGCTAGGGGGGCTCTGACCCCCCTGAGAGCTGTGCACTCGCGTGGATGTGCCAGGGGCTCGATCGCTCAGCCTGGGGCCTTCACGGCACATCACCAGCACCGCGATCCTGCGGACAAAGAAAGGTGTGGCGGGCTGCCTGCGACTACAAATGGAGGACAGCCCTCGCCCGGCCGGCAAGGGGGATGACGACCTCGTTTTGAACTCACCCCCCAGGCTACAGCATTGCTCTCGTCTTTGCTTGGACGGGCTCAGCCTGGAGTTTTCACGTTACAAGTGCAGACAGAGCCCAAACATCTGGCCGCACAAATTACACCCAGATATCCGCCCAGCTTGTGAAATCCGGCTTTCTGTGGAGCACAGGGGTATTTCTCCCCCTCACGATGGAATTTTTACTGCTTTAATTATTACTTGCAGACAGCATGGGAAATCTTCCTTTCAGTTAGATTAAAAAAAAAAAAAAACAACCAAAACTTTCATTTCTTTTCAAGAGAGAAACCCTACGGAGTTCTAAAGTGAACATTTATTACTGAGAAAAGCCTTTAATTTTAAATAAAGAAAATCTCGATTTTTGCTTTTTTTTTTTTTAAGAGCATTGGAAGGCATTTAAAACCTTGCATAAATAAATTAGGGGTTTCTGGAAGATGCATCGTCCCCTTACTGCAGACCTCATTTGTGCACGTGCTGTTTGGAAACATTAAACGTGTCTCGCCTTCTTCCACCGCGTATTTGCTCTGTTCACGGCTCTACGTGAAATTGTAGGAAGCTGCCTTCACTTTAAGGCTGCCAAGATCACGCCGTGTTTGGGAGAGCACGAAGCTTTCTGGGATTTACATGACATTGCCGTTTTTCTTGGAGTTCTGCATAAAATACAAATTAAGATAAAAATATCCCCGGAACCTTTTTAAGTCAAAGTAGCCAGTTGTGCAGAAGCCTTCCATTAGCACACTTTGAAAACCCTCAACATGCATTCTGGTGCCACATGATGTTTTACTAATATTTAGAAATACTCTCACAGTGGGAGATTCGCAAATGTTCTCCCCGGAACTTGGGTAAACTGTATTAACATAATTCCAAATCCGATTGCTTTCATGTGGTGAGAGACAGAAAGCAGGGTTGCTATTTTCAGTCGTGAATTTGAGATGAAAAGGAGAACACGGAGGGAATCCGGGAAGAGGTTTATAAAACCACGATACGTTAGCAAATAGATTTACGCTCAGCGTGGCGCCCTCTAGTCACACAGTGTCCAAGCAACGCGCCTTCGAATCACCTCCGGAAGCCTCGTGTGCATTTGCAAATCTGCGCAGAACAGAAAGATCTCCCTGTATCGTCACCAAATCTCAACAAATCTCCACGTTTTGCTACATTTGCTTTATTTTTCTGTCTTTCTGGTTTCTCTCCCCTTATGGAATTACTTTAATGCCATTTCATGAAGGGTCATTGCAACCCCACCCGCTTCCCTACGCATCTTTGAAGAATAAGGATATTCTCCACCAAAGCCTTTCTACCTACGTAACCGTTACGGACGCATTTCGGTATCGCTGGGTGTCTGGCCCCCCATCGGGCGTTCTCTGTTGTTTCAGCGCTCTCATTCTGCAATGGGTTTCCGTGGGTCCAGAGCTGAGCTAGGTCCGTGCTTGACGGGTGTTCTCTGAAGCCAGAAGTTTGCCTTCCTTCATCTCCTGACTTGTTCTCCCTGCCGTGGACCCATGTGCCGGGTAACCGCATGTATCAGCTGGGCTGGGCCATGTTAGTCTGGGTGTGGCTGTGAGGGTGTGTTTTGGAGAGACTAACATTTAAGTCAGTGGACTTGGAGGAAAGCAGACTGTCCTCTCTACTGTGGGTGGGCCCCATCTAATCACTTGAAGGCCTCAATAGAACAGAAAGACCGACCTTCCCAAGCAAGAGGGAATGTTGCCAGCAGGCAGTCTTTGGACTCCAACTGCAACCTGGGCTCTTCCCTGGGGCTCCAGCCTGCTGGCGGGCCTTGCAGAGTTCGGACCTGCCAGCCTCCGTAATCACATGGGCCAATCTCTTAAAACACATCCTTTTCCTTCTGTCCTCCTGGAGAACCCCCACCCCTGCACCATCTACGCTTGTCTTTTTGCTTCCTTGTGGTGACTCTCGGGAGCCCTCTGTCCCCCCACATTCCCGATCCACAGAAGCCAGCTCTCAAGATGCAAGGTCGCACGCGGGAGGCGCTAACCGTGCGTCGCTGTCTAAATTTAAACGAACTAAAGCAAGATAAAGTGAACCCAACTCTTCACTCTCAGCAGCCGCGTTTCAAGAGCTTAACGGCCATGCGTTTGTAGTGGCCGCTCCGCCCGAGACCACAGATGTGGACCATCACCGCAGAGAGCCCTGTCAGTGCGTTTTTGGGAGTTCGGATGCGTTCACGTCCAACACGTTGGCCAGAATACTTCATAGGCTCTCACTGCTCTCTTATTTTGTCTCTCTCCTGCCCGTCTTTGTCTCACATGAGCTCTAGAAGGGAGCTCTCTCGGAGACCCTTGCTCTCGGTGTGTTGGGGCTGTTCTAACAGGACAGCAGACGTGTGTCCCCACGTATCTGCAGGCTGTGAGACCTGTTTAGGGAGCCGGCAGATCTGGGGTCTGGCGAGAGCCGCTTCCTGGTCCATAGACGGTGCCTTCTCGCCGTGTCCTCACCGGCAGTGCTCCATCATGGGAGCACTCTGATTTCTCCCATCATGTCATGACCTCCTCACCTCCTGCAGACCCCACCTCCTAAGGCCATCACTTTGGGGGGGCACAGCATTTAGGCCCCAGGACCGCTTCATGCCCAAAGGGCCAGTTCACGGGGTAGTTTGCCCAAACCCGTGTATTCTTCTCTAGATTCAAATGCTTCCGGCAAACTGGGGCGGGTTCATCGTCCCCGGGGGCAGGGGGCCTGTCTCTCTCGCTGCGGCTGTGTCCCCGGTGCCCACCCCGGTGGCCGGCACGGCAGCCACTCAGCACCCCAATCCCCTTGTGTGCGGAGCCCCCGTCCTGAGGAGACGCCGTTTAGGCTCCGAGGTCCTGCCTCCCCCTCGTCTCTACGGCTGTGCTGTGTGTGTGCATGTGTGCGTCCCACAGACACGCGGTCCTCGGGAGATCTCCCCCACTGGGCTGTAAGCTCCGGGGTAGGAGTGGGGCGCACATGTCCTTGGGGCGCCCACAACGGCAGGAAGCCCGCTTTGGATCCTGCGTCTCCCTCTCTCTCTGCCCCTCCCCCACTTGTGCTCTGTCTCTCTTTCTCTAAAATAAATAAACATTAAAAAAAAAAAAGAAAGAAAAAGAAATTGGCACGAACTGGGGCTGTTTGTCTCCCAGTTGTGGAGGCCGGAATCCTAAATTATGATGTCAGCGGGGTTGCTCCTTCTGGACGCTCCAGGTACCACCTGTCCCAGCCTCTCCCCCAGACCCTGGGGGTGCAGCCACCCTGAACTTCCCTGACCCGTGGACACATCACTCTGATTTCTGACTGTTGTCATGTGGTCTTCTCTGAGGGGCACGTCTTTGCTGAAATTTCCTCTGTTGTTTTTTTTTTTTTTTTTTTAAGTTTATTTGTTTATTTTGAGAGACAGCACAAGCAGAGGGGCAGAGAGACAGGGAGAGAGGGAATCCCAAGCAGGCTCCGCACGGTCGGCACACAGCCCGACGCGGGGCTTGAACCCACGAACTGTGAGATCCTGACCTGAGCTGAAATCAAGAGTCAGACGTTCAACAGACTGAGCCCCCCGGACGCTCCTGAGATTTTCTCTTCTTAGGAGGGCACCGTCATACTAGATTAGGGTCCACCCTACTTAACCGACCACGTCGGCAAAGACCCCAGTTCCAAACAAGGTCACATTTCCAGGTCCCCAGACTTTGGGCTTGACTATGTCACTGTGGGAACACAATTCAATGCAGCACGAGACCGTTCCTCAGATCCCGTGAGAAAAACAGTAGAACTAGCACTGTTTTAAGTTTAAATGTTTTGTATTTACACTGGAAACAAAATTTATTATAATTTTACTTTCTTGACTTGGATAGGAGCAAAGTCAACAAAGAGAACAAAGAGAGCAAAGAGAACAGTAGAGTTCTCTTACAGAGAACTCGCTCCGTGCGGCCGTGCTCCCAGCTTGTGTGTTAACATATTTGATGCTCACAACAAAGCTCTTGAGTTAATCCCTCTGTTTTCCAGGTGGGGAAGTGGAGACACCAAGTCACAACACTGGCTCCGTGTCATACAGCCCCTGGAGGAGCTGATGTCCTCGTCTGTGGTCTTAACACCCACATCGTCCAGCTTGTTCACTTTGCCGTTAATTCAGGTCCTACAGGCTGCCTTGTGTGTTACAGGCTCTTTCAGTCTGTGACCTCCTGCCCAGTGGAAATGCCCAGAATCAGGGCCGCATGGACAACGTCCCTGGTCACCCTGCACACCTGGTCGCAGAAATTTACTGACCTGGGACGGCCAACTGGCTAGCGTGGCCCCGCGTGCCCACCGTTTGTCTGTGGTCGAGATAGACGGTGTTTTTGCTGAGTGATTTCATCAGGCTGCTGTCCTTTCCCTGGCAATCTATCCTTAAGAGTTCGTGGGCTTGTCAGACTTGCATAATTTCTATGCGTGGTGGATAATTCATAATTATACACGGATTGTGCCAGATTCTCTCCGAAGGAAGCCGCAGTCGCGTCTAGAGTAGCGCACTGATTGTGCCCACAGTGGACGTTTCTGTTTACTTCTCAACTTGGACAGGAGGCTGTTAATGCGAACATTGCGTGTTCAGGCTTTTAACTCTCACATCAAACTATTTCCAGCACCGGTTTTTCTCCAGGGCTCTTGGAGGCTCGCTGCCTTGCTATTTTGAAAAGCTGTTGTGGCCAACGGGCAGCTTAGCGACTCTCTTTCACCCAAAGGCATCCTCCCTGGACCACAGGTATGGTGGCTCAGGAAGGAGGGGTGCGGATCTGAGATTTAGAAGCAGATCGTGTTTGAAATGTCGGTGCTGCGTGGGGGCCAAGGAGGCTGGAAGGAGCCGGCTGGCCCAGAGACAGGAGAACATTCTCAGCGGCCACGGGGGGATGGGGATGTGTCCGCAGGGCCCTTGCCACTGGCTGATTTGGATGAGCAAGGCCGGTCTGTGGGGTTTGAACTCCCGGCACCCACAGATGAAACCAGATATGCAGCCAGGGTGCCCTGGGGAGCGGCCAGGTGGGGGGACGAGTTGCCCTGAGGCCACTTTGAGCCCACCGCTAGTGCCTCTTCAAAGCCACAGCAACAAGAGAAATACCTCCTCCTGCTCAATAAGCTGAGAATTGGTTCAGGTGACGACCTTACCCGGTCCTCTCACACTGACCTTACACCAATGTCTGGAACACTCCGTGTCTCCCCCTGATGCCCTTGAGGGCGACCCAGAGACCGGAGGAGCCTGGGCGGGAGCTGGCAGGGCCATGGACTCTGGTGGCTGGGCCAGCCCTCCTCCTCTGAGTTGTGGCCGGCGGGCAGTCTGCACGTGGCCCCATCCACACGTGAACCTCTTCCCCCCATCCGCCCATCCGTGGGGTCTATCCTCAGCCTACTGCTCTGTTGGGTCACGTCAGGGTCGGTGGCCCTCGCACCCGGGCCCCCGAACATGGTTGCCAGCTGCAGTGAGATGAATGGTGGCCCTCGAAAGGTATGTCCACGTGGAACCTCAGAATGTGACCTTGTTTGGAGTAAGGGCCCCTGCAGACAGAATTAACGTAAGGGTCTCAAGATGAGATCGTCCTAGCCCTGAAATCCAGTGACAGGTGCCCTTACAAGAGACAGAAAGGGGGGACACACAGAGACACGGAGGAGAAGCCATGTGAAGGCAACAGAGCCACTGAGCACGAGCTGTGGAGACGCAGGGCGCCGGGCTTGGCGTGGACAAACCCCGTGAGCAGCGACGTGGAAACTGCGTGCCCAGAACCGAGGATCCGTGAGCATCGCTGAGGGTCACTGGCAGTGCCGTGTTGGAATCCGGGGCAGAGGAAGGTGTGAGCTCCAGTCTACAACGTTACGCACTTTTTAATGGTTGGTTCTTTCCCCCCAAAATATTAAATGAAGTGATAAAATATTGAAAAGTGAGTGTATGAAAACACATTATTTTAAATCGAAGTTTTGTCTTCATACCCAAACCAGAATGTATCATCGTTTTCCTGTCTTGGGTTTGATGAAAGCAAAGTCATCTGGGGTGTTTCCAAAATTGACTTCTTTGCTTGCCGAGAGAGAGAGTGACTGAAAGTATGTTAGATGCATTTAAAGCTTTACCAAAAGATGTGAATATTGAATACAAACGAAAAGGAAAGAAACTGGAAATGTGTGACTCATCAGATAAGAGCATCAATTATTTTGGGTAAGGAATCAACCTGAAATTTAGAAGCTGATACGTGTCCCAATTTTACACTTGAAATTGAGACATGCAGAATTAAAGTCTTCAGATTTTGAATTTTTATCTAAAAACATGCTATTTTGGGGCGCCTGGGTGGCGCAGTCGGTTAAGCGTCCGACTTCAGCCAGGTCACGATCTTGTGGTCCGTGAGTTCGAGCCCCGCGTCGGGCTCTGGGCTGATGGCTCGGAGCCTGGAGCCTGTTTCTGATTCTGTGTCTCCCTCTCTCTCTGCCCCTCCCTCGTTCATGCTCTGTCTCTCTCTGTCCCAAAAATAAATAAACGTTGAAAAAAAAATTAAAAAAAAAATAAAAAAAAATAAATAAATAAAAACATGCTATTTTGCGTGAATCTCTCTGCTTTTCAAAAAGCAGCCACCGTCTCAGCTCTGAAAATCCTGAAAATTTATGTCTTAGAGAAATTTTGTCTGAAATAGTTGATTTTCAGCAGCCCGAGTTGTCAGGGATGGGGAATATAAAACTCATAGCATCTTCGTATCTTGCAAAACTCTTTTATGAATTTTGCTTGCTGAAATTTGAATCGGGTTAAGAAGTGACTTTGAGTATTTATTTTTGATTTTTTTTATTTTAGAGAGAGAGCACGTGTGTGCGTTTCGAGTCGGGGAGGGGCAGAGGGAGAAAGAATCCCAAGCAGGCTCCACACTGAGCACAGAGCCTGACGCAGGCTCAATCCCACGACCCTGGGATGGTGA
This sequence comes from Lynx canadensis, assembly GCF_007474595.2. Taxonomy (NCBI): domain Eukaryota; kingdom Metazoa; phylum Chordata; class Mammalia; order Carnivora; family Felidae; genus Lynx; species Lynx canadensis. The sequence continues at coordinate 2,803,827 of NC_044309.1, read as the reverse complement.
CCTGAGCTGAAACCAAGAGTCGGATGCTCAAACGACTGAGCCCCCAGGCGCCCTGAGCATTTTTTTAAAACGATATGACTCACACAGGTATCTCATAAAAGATGTTTTAGTAAATCGAAGTGCATTTAAAACAAATTAAAAAAATTTTTTAATGTTTATTTATTTCTGAGACAGAGACAGAGCATGAGTGGGGGAGGGGCAGAGAGAGAGAGGGAGACACAGAATCCGAAGCAGGCTCCAGGCTCCGAGCCTTCAGCACAGAGCCTGACGTGGGGCTCGAACTCATAAACTGTGAGATCATGACCCGAGCTGAAGTCGGTTGCTCAACTGACTGAGCCACCCAAGCGCCCCTAAAACAAATTTTAAGATTGTTACTCAGTTTGAGAGAGATTGCGAAACACGGTAATTCTCTCAGTTGAAGGCAAGATAATCAAAGAGTAGATTTTGAAAATGTTATTGATGACTTTGCTCCCATCCAAGTCAAGAAAGTAAAATTATAATAAATTTTGTTTCCAGTGTAAATACAAAACATTTAAACTTAAAACAGTGCTGTGAAATGTAATATACCTACTTTTGAATTTTTCAGTACTTTCAAACTACCTTATTATTGATTGACCTAGAAAAAAATTAGTTGTTGAAAAATTGATGAAATGTACTTGAGGGCACACGTCTTTCCTTTTGCCTCAGCTCAGCACAGCTGGGTCCTCTCTTCATTTATTTGTTTATTTAATTTTTTTTTAATGTTTATTTTGAGAGAGACAGAGGGTGAGCGGGGGGAGGAGCAGAGAGAGAGAGGGAGACAGGATCTGAAGCAGGCTCCAGGCTCTGAGCTGTTAGCACAGAGCCCGACGTGGGGCTTGAACCCACCAGCCGTGAGATCATGACCTGAGCCACAGTCGGACGCTTAACTGACAGAGCCACCCAGGTGCCCCCTCTTCGTTTAAAATTTTGATTTTCTTTACTCATCGTGAAATTAAAAAAAAAAATTTTGTTTTAACATTTATTTATTATTGAGAGACAGAGAGACACAGAGCATGAGCAGGGAAGGGGCAGAGAGAGGGGGAGACACAGAATCCAAAGCAGGTTCCAGGCCCCGAGCTGTCAGCACAGAGCCCGATGCGGGGCTAGAACTCATGAACTGTGAGATCATGACCTGAGCCGCAGTCGGACGCTTAACTGTCTGAGCCACCCAGGTGCCCCCCCTCTTCATTGAAAATTTTGATTTTCTTTGTTTGTCGTGAAATTTTTTGCATGAATTTTGATTTTTATTTATTTATTTATTTAAAAAAATTTTTTTAACGTTTATTTATTTTTGAGACAGAGAGAGACAGAGCATGAACGGGGGAGGGGCAGAGAGAGAGGGAGACACAGAATCGGAAGCAGGCTCCAGGCTCTGAGCGGTCAGCCCAGAGCCCGACGCGGAGCTCGAACTCACGGACCGCGAGATCGTGACCCGGGCTGAAGTCGGATGCTTAACCGACTGAGCCACCCAGGCGCCCCAGGAATTTTGATTTTTAAAAGTATTGCATGCAAATATTAGTCTCGATGACCAGGGGTTTCTGGGGCCCGGGGACGCAGTAGCTAAGTCCTTCCCTGGCTCGACAATCGGGGCTGATTTTTGGCTTGCTCTGATCGACTGAGATAACACTGACTTATCAACTGTGTCCAAGGAGGCGAGGGGAGGGGTTAGAAACTGCGCCTAATCCAGAAGACATTCCCTAATTCCTAGAACATCTTCTTCCCCTCCAGCACCTGCCAGGAGGGCGTCCTGGGTGATGAATCTGTTGCAGAATGGTTGGTCTTCGCTCATCCGGAAAGCACATGCTTCCCCGGGGCGCCCTCCCCGGCCTCTCTTTGTGAGGTTTTCCGTCGCTCACCGTGAGCTGAGGACCCAGGTGAAATCGAGGCCCAAGGCGCTGGGCCCTCGCCAGTGTTTGGGAGAAGGGGAATTTAGTCTCTGCTGTCCTATGTTCTGTGTGGGGTAGGAAGCTTCCACGGAGACCCAGTTTGCTTTTTTGTTTTTTCTTTTTTTACAAAATGAAGTTCACATGACTAGAAAAAAAATAAACAATATAAATTCTTTAGCTTTCTAGCGCATTAGATTCCATTTGAAAAATAGGAGTTTGAGCGGGGAAACGCGGCAAGTTGTGGAATCTTAGTTCAGTGACATTCTCCTGCTGTAAACCAGCATCGTGTGCTAGAAGTGGGAACGGTAAGTACATGGTTTCCCTCAGCTTTTCTGCTCCAGTTTAAGGGAGCGCGCCGTGTGCAGAGGGCCCGATGGCTGCTGTTTTTCTGCTCTAGCGGGTTTACTGAAAGACGCTCTTGTCTCAAGTTCTGGAATCTAGTGAGGGTGGCAGTTTCCTTTCTCTCCTGCAGTCTGTCAACCGCCTTCTGCAGAGGGGTTCGTGGACGCCGTGAATAGGGAGACGGGCCCCATGTGGTCTAAACACCCAAGTCAAGCTGGTGGTGGTTGGAGCCCCCAGGAGGGCCCGGGAGGCGTTTGAGGGACACCCACTGTCCTCAAAGAAGAGGCTGTTTGTTTACGGAGATGGTTTCTGTTACGTCTTCTTCCTCAGCCTCACGCAAAACACAGAAACGCACACCTGGTGAGCGTAACCAAATTCCGGCAGAAGGTCTCCGGCAGGGGGTGTTTCCTCATGAGACAGAAGCCCCCTCTAATCTCAGACGAGGTTGTGACGCTCCCTGTCCAGCGGCCCAGGCCGCTCCTAACCTCGTGAGCTTTGTCGCTGCCGTGAGAATGTAACGGTCGGGCCTCACTTCTCGTGGTCGGCTAGGAGAATTGCGCACGGAGCATTCATGCTGCAGCCCTGGGTTTTTAAATCATGTGACTTGTCTCTTGGAGCCATTGGCTGACTTCCTCTACAGGAGACGAGTGGAAAGACCCCGGCCGGTAACCGCTTCTGGTCCAGTGTGATTTACGCACCTTGCGTCGCGTATCTGGGCTTTCAGTCTTCTTTTGCCGCTGTGTGTACAGTCCCTAATAGTTTGTAAAACTTCCTCGCATCTGTGTCATTTGATCCTCCGAGAAACCCTGTGACGCGGGCAGATGACAGGGTGGAACCTGCTCCAGGCAGGAAGTCGCCTCCGCGTGCTGTCACGAACTGAATGTTGGCGTCTTCCCGAAGTTGGCGGGCTGGAGGCCCTGACTCCCGGCTGTGCTTGGCTGTGTTTGGAGATGGGGCCTCTGTGGAAGTAACTAAGGTTAAACAAGGCCCCAAGCGTTTCCACACAGTCAAAACCGCCAAGTGGCTTTGGTCACGGGTGGCCATCGGTTGGCTTCCCTGGGGACAGATGCGGAGCTTGGGGGGGGGGCACCCGTCGCCACTGGGGCAGCCGAGGGGAGTCCGCTCGCCCCTGCAGGGAGTCCGGCTGATGCCGCTGGTCAGGGCTCCTGTGTGGCCACCTGACACTGTGACCCCACGAGGGCTCACTGCCGAGGCCGCCTGCCGACCCCACTGCCTGCGGCCGGCCGGCAAGCGTTCCCTGGAAGGGATCTGGGAGGCATGTGTCACGTCACCACATGGGGAACGGGTGTCCTCGTCTGCGCACCCAGGAACCTCACACCTCTCGCTCCGGCATCCCACCTGGTAGGATTCTTGGACACAGGACACAGGTGGAGCCACCAGGGACGGTCACTGAGCTTCCTCCCAGCCCGTCGGGCACGCTCATGTGACAGGAGGCTCTGGAAGGTGACCCTGTACCCGTCTTCCCCTTCGAGCAGATTTGTTTGCATCTTGGTGGCTTCCTGAAGAGAACCGCTAAGCCACGGAAATGTCATGAGGCCCCGAAGTGACTGCTTCCGCAGCAGAACACGCAAAGACCAGATTTCATCGCAGGTAAGACTTCCCCAGTGACTGTCACCTCCCTTGCCCTCGACGTGGCTGCCCTTGGCAGAAGTCAAGATGCCGAAGGAGCAGGTGTCCTAGCCGGTCGAGGAGGGAAGGATCGGAGGTCTAGGAGACTGGAGTCTGGGAAGTGAAAAGATGCCCTGGAGCCTATGTTTTGATCCCCTGACCCGTATGCTCGTAAGTGGACTTAATTTGCACCAAGGGAAAGGGTCGAAGTTAACGTTCGTTGGGGAACAGCCATGCTTTGTTTTAGATGCTTTGTAGGATCTGGTTTAGTCCCGACGCTCTTGACGTCCAGGCGAGAGACGGGGAAACTGCTCGGGGCGGCTGGGGGAGCCGGGTTTACGCCAGGTCCACCGGGCGCCAGCCCTGGGCTTCCCCTCCGGCCGGTCACGCGGCAGGTGGCTGTTTGCAGAGGGTCTGCGTCCACGGGGGGGGGGGGGGGGGCTTTCTGGTGGCTGTTCCCCCGGGTCGCTTTGGTCGCTTCGGTGACTCACGCTGCCGGCTAACCCACTGGGCTTTTTCTCCGCTCCTCTCTCCACGAGGCCCCTTTGGCTCTGCGCGGGGGCAGTTCTCTTTCCCTTTCGTGAGGCACAAGGGCTGTTTCTTTGTCACTTCCTTTTCGTTTCTGTGCTTCTCCGGTGGCTCTGGGCACGCCGACGAGGGCAGGTGCAATCAGACCCACAGTTAGAGTGTGACTCCCATTATGTAGAAGATTCATCGTGCCAGTGGATGTCAAATGACGCGCCATCCCACATCCACCTGGCGGTGATTGCCGAACTCTTCAGCCTCCCCGCTTTGGCTGTGATTACGGTCGGGCAAACCCCCTTCTGCGATGTCACCCTGGGGAGCGTGTGTGCGTGCACACCGTGTGGGAGTGTAAATTTCCCACACCACTGGTGTCTGTGCGGACTTGCCGGTCTGCCTGCCACCTTGGCTTGACCAGAGGGTTTCAGCCGCTTTTAACCCCGTCTCTGGGCACGTTAGGTTGGGATGTGGTCCCGACGGCAGGCTCGTCCCGGAAGCGTCCTGGGCATTGACTCCTGCGCTCCGGTCCCTCGTCTGCCCGCCCGCAGACCTTCCCGCTGGACGTACCTCCCGCAGGGCTGAGTCTCGGCTGATGAGGCGCGCAGACCCCTGGCCGATGTCCTGGTGTTTCTGCCCATCTGGCCGCACGGCCGTTGACAATATGCAGGGCGCACAGCCGTTCCCGGAGCGACAGCTCATCTCAGAGAGTGAGCGTGTGTAACCGCAGTGGCTGTACCTCCAGCAGCTCTGCGCCCACACTCTTTTTCCCTCCCTCCCCTCCTTCCTTCCCCCCTGCCTTGTTTTCTTTCTTCCCTTTTTAAGCTTGAACTGCAGCTTGACGAACCTCAGTTCCAAGATTAGGGTTCGGTTTTGCTACTTCAGGGAGAGCAGCCAACCCGCCCGGTCCACACCCTGGGAAAGGAAGGTAGTTTCGGCAGAGAAAAGATCCCCGCCTCTGGGCCGACGAAGCAGCCGTCCTAGGCAGGGCCGTGCGGAGAGACACCGGTGGGAAAGCCACCGCGAGAAAGCAGCACGGGCGAATGATGAGGATTTGGGCGAATCCACGGGCGAATGATGAGGACCCTTTTGCAGCAAAGGGTCCTCGGGGGTGGTGTGTGGTCTGGGGAAGACGGAGAACGCTGAAGTCTTACTTTCATCGACTCTTGGCACACGTAGTCCTTCCACGTCTCCCAAACGGAGGGTGTAAAAAAAAAAAAAAAAAAACTAAAAAAAACCCAACAAAAAACCAAGGCACAGAGTGTGGGCATCCCCGACCGCGTGAGTGCGACAACCCAAGTCCCTGCCTCTTATGCCTTGAAGTTAGACTCGGTGAGCTTTCTCAGCCAAAACAGATTTGCGTCTGGGACTCAGATGGAAACTTGATATATATATATATAAATATCAATTTTCTCTTCTCACGATTCCAGTGTTAACATAGCACCATGTTTCTGCACATCCAGCTGGGAAAGATAACTTGCGCCGAATTCCGCGTTTTTCAACAGCACGCTGATGCTTGGGTGAGAGCATCTCGCAGGTTTGTAGCTGAGGCTCCGTTCTGGAAAGACAAAACGCAGCTCTGATTATTCTCTCAGTGAGCTTATGGGTCCCCAGTGCAGAGTTAACACAAATGAACAATTCAGCTTTCTTCTAGAATATGAATCTTACTAATTGTGGGTATGAAAACCAAGTCTGAGCTCTGGACCACTGAGTGGAAGAAAGAGAGGCAGATTGTCAGAAACCGAGGAAGAAGCCCAAAAGGAAGGCTGCCCTCAGGAAAGGTGAGCCTGGAGAGTGGCCGGGGGGAAGCCAGGTGGGAGGGGGTCCGATGAAATGGATGAACCGTCAAGGGCTTTCTTTCCTTAATTAGGAAAAACGTCAGCAAGTTGACAGGTTTACCTTCGATATCTGGAATTTCAAGACACTCACTTTTTTTTTAAAGTTTATTTATTTATTTTGAGAGAGAGAGAGAGAGAGAGAGAACACGCACATGAGCAGGGGAGGGGCAGAGACCGGGGAGAGGACCGTAAGCAGGCTCCGCACTGTCAGCACAGAGCCTGACACAGGGCTGTGAGATCATGACCCGAGCCGAAATCAAGAGTTGGATGTTTAACTGACGGAGCCCCCCAGGGGTCCCAGGCCACTCATTTCTCAATATATCCTTCTCTTACCCAAGTACACATTTGACAAATATTGTTGCTCGTCTGCTGCGTGGTGGGCAAGGGGCCAGGTGCTGGGGGTGCCGGTGCCCTGGTTAGTCATGGCCTCGGTTTTCACGGGGTCACATTCTGCCAGGGAAGACAGGCGTTGAACAGACGAATTGATCTATATGTTTAAAGGTATGGATTGTTATCTTAGCCCATTCAGGCTGCTCTAGCACAACGCCACGGACGGGGTGGCTTCAAACAACTAGAAATGTGTTTCTCGGGGCTCTGGAGGCTGGAGCCCTGTCTGCACGCTGGTGGATTCCAGCCCGGTGACACCCCATTTCCTGGCTCATAGACGGCGTCTTCTCACTGTGTCCTCACATGGGGGAAGGGGCCAGGGATTTCTCTGGGGCTCCCTATAAAGGCACTAATCCCACCATGGGGGCTCCGCCCTCACGACCTCCTCCCCTCCCAGAGACCCCGCCTCCTGACACCATCGCCCTGGGTTAGGGTCATGAGGGTTTGGGTGTGTGCAGACACGGGGACCGCAAGGGGAAGGAGAGAGTCCCCAAGGGGCTGTGATGGATGGAGAAGGGGATTGAGGGTCCTCAGGAAGGAGGGGAGAGGCTTGCGTTTGGGGCAGGGGTTTCTCTGGGGCTCCCTAGAAGGGCACTAATCCCACCATGGGGGCTCCGCCCTCACAACCTCCTCCCCTCCCAGAGACCCCGCCTCCTGACACCATCGCCCTGGGTTAGGGTCATGTGAGGGTTTGGGGGTGCGCAGACACTGGGACCGCAAGGGGAAGGAGAGAGTCCCCAAGGGGCTGTGATGGATGGAGAAGGGGATTGAGGGTCCTCAGGAAGGAGGGGAGAGGCTTGCGTTTGGGGCGGGGGTGCGTGAGGGCGAGGTGACCCTATGGGTGAGAAGTCACACCCCGTAGCTGGGGCGTGACACCTCAGAAGGAAGCATTTCACACGATGCTCTGAAGGATGGGCTACTAAGGGGTCACAGGGCAACGGTCTGTCTACGTGGGGTGCCGGGCCTCCCGTGTTCCCTCCTGGGCGCAGAGATGCACGTCCCCTCCCAGCTGCCAGCTCTCGAGAACAGCAGCCCTGTCCGTGTGCAGGCAGATTCCGGTCACCGGGGCACACGGAGGGTCTGCCGGGAAACGACAGGCTGGGGTGGGATCTCTGAGCGCCCCAAGGCGGTGCGTTGGCTCGCTCATGCACCTTCACAAGTGCACAGACGGGGCTCCTTGAACCTCGGACGTTTACTCTCCCCCAGTCCTGGAGCCTGGGGGTCCGAGTCCAGGCGCGGGCAGGGCTGGTTTGTCCCGAGGACTCTCTCCTGGACGTGCAGACACCGCCTCCTCGTGTCCTCACGTGGTCGTCCCTCTGTGCGTGTGTGTCTGTGTCCCGATCTCCTCTTCTTGTGAGGACACCAGCCAGAGTGGATTCGGGCCACCCTCGTGACCTCCTTCTACCTTAGTCACTTCTGTAAAGACCCCGTCTCCAAACACAGTCACGTTCTGAGGGCCTGGGGGTTAGGACTTCCACACGTGCGTTTTAGGGGACACAGTTCGGCCAGTGACAGGTGGTGTCACCCAGTCTGCATCACACCAGCTCATGCTGTGTCCTCAGGGGTCACTTCCAGCTCTTCCCTAAAGCCTGTCAACGCTATCGGTCTTCCTGTCCCAGAGTCCCACAGAGCCTGCTTCTGTGACTCAGGGGGAGGAGGGGGGGGGACACGAGAGGAGGTGACAGTGTCTTGACAGCTGCCAGGAGGGGACTCTGAGACCTCCGACCTGGTGCCGGGCAGGGAGAGCCCCCTGCTCCACAACAGCCCCTGGGAAACGCCACCAGACACAGCCTAGAAAACACCGGAAAAGCCAAGACCCATTAGAATGAGATGGTTACTTTTTGGTGACGTTGCATCGCTGAGCCCCGGGGTTCTGCGGCTGCAGGCGGCTTCGAAGTCCCTCTCATGGGGCTTCCAGAAGAGGAAACCGACACTTACAGGCCGAAGGGACCTGCCCCACCAGAGTGGCGGCAAAGCCACACCTGCTCTCCCTGAGAAGGAAGGTCAGTCGCCAGCACTCGGCCTTCTCCTACCCTGGCCCCCACCCCCACCACAACACTCTGGGGAGTGGGTCTCTGCATAAATTCCAGGACTGCTCCGGGCCTCGGGGATGCGGGATGTCCAGCCCAGCCTTGGCCCGCTGCACGTGTTTCCCCTCCGCCATGACTTGGAAGTTGACTGGGAATGTGGCTCATGTGCCCCTGGCATCCTGAGGGCCGTTTACACACAACATAACATTTGTTCGCTGTTTGACTTTGATGGATGCAAATTTATTCCAAATGAGCCCAACGTTCGTTAGTTGGTAAACATATGTTGTCGGTGGCGGCACACAGGGCCGCTTGCCGGATGTCACGGCCGGTCTCCACTGGACACCGCCCGCTAGCCTCGGCCCGCCTTGCTTCTGGCTAAGGCTCCAGATGTTGTTCCTTGTGCACCGTGGAGCCTCCACGGTAGCTACAGTGCCATTTTCTTTCATTAGAGAAGCGCAGACAGATCTGCGGGAAGGACTTAAGTTTATAGGCTGACCTACCAAAGGGAGCTTCTTTGAACGTTGGCCACTTGGCCATCTGCCTTGACTCCCAGACAATTCTTTCTGTCTCGTGACCCAGAGACTCCTCGGGACCGAATCATCATCCCATTCCGCTTCTGCTCGATATTTCTCTGCAAGTAACGCTGTGGCCGCTTCTGGTGCTTTTAGAAACACCCGTAATAAGAACGACGTTGTTCCAACAATAGAGTGCTGTTTTGTGGATGCTCGTTGAACCGCACACACACACACACACACGCACATGCACGCACGGACACGCACAAGGCAATGTAAAAAGAAAGTACGAAGAATGCAGGGTTTAAGCAACACAGGTGTGCTGAGTTAACTCTTTCCTGCACACACGTCAACACCAGTCAAAAGGAAGCTAGAATGGCTAGTACATCAGACACAGCAGATTTTAGAACAAAGACTATTATCAGGGATAAAGAGGGATATTTTATAATTACAAAGGGATCAGTTCCTCAAAAGACATGCCAATCCTAACCTCACTAACAGAGCTTCAAAACACATGAACCGACATGGCAGGAACAGATAAATCTACAGTTATATCAGAGCCTCCAACATTTTTGCCTCAGCTGGTAGAACGAGTAGCTAAAAAAATTAGCAAGAACGTAGAGGACTTAATACTCTCAGCCAACTTGAACTAATTGATATTTATGGAATCCTTCACCCGACCACAGCAGAACACATATTCTTTTCAAGTGCGCATAGAACATTCCAGACTAGTCCTCATTGTGGAACATAAACCACGTTTCGTGAATGTAAAATATTTCAAACAAAATACGCTGTCTCTCCACAGTGGAGTTAAATTAGGAGTCGGTAACACTGAGAAATTTAGACAAGGCTCAAATATGCGGAAACAGTAGTTCACATCTAAACAATCCATGGGTCAGAGAAGAGACCGAAAGGGATTTTGAATTTAATGAAAATGAAAACACAAAGCATCAAAGTTTATTTATTTAGATAGCCCTCTGTTTATGAAAGAGTTTAATATGGAGGCAAAATCTCCTACCCCCCACACAACTTCAGACCTAGATAGCTTTACTGGTGAATTCTACCAGACACTTACAAATGCAATAATATGAATTCTACACATAATCCTTCTCAAAATGGTACCAAAAGGATACTTTACCAACTCACTTTATAAGGTTGACATTATCCTGAAACCAACATCCTGGACCAACATCCTTTTAATACAGATATAAAAATTATGATCAAAATGCTAACAAATGAAGTCCAACGATATATAAAGCAGCATCATGACCAAGTGGATGTTTCTGGAAAGTCAGAACTAATACAACATGTGAAAAATCAATAAATAAAATTTCCACATTAGGAAACTAAAAGGGAAAAATACCCCACCTTTTCTCAATTGATAATTTTAATAGACACAAAAAAAGCAGTTGACAAAATTCAACCTCCATTCCTTGTAGCAACTCGTGGCAAAGTAGGAGTGGATGACAACTCCCTTAACCTGATCTAAGGCCTCTACAAAAATCGTACAATTGACATGGTACCTGGTGGAGGGAAGTGACCCCACCTGTGATTACGAATAAGCCAAGATGTCTTCTTTTGCACTTTTCAACACTGTTCTGGAGTCCAGCTGGTGTAATAAGGCAAGGTAAAATATATAAAATGCATTCTGATTGGAAAGAAAATTTAAAACTGTCTTTATGTGCAGGTGAAATGACCACCTACATAGAAAATCCTTCGGAATCTACAAAAAACTACTAAAAGCTAATAATAACAAAAACTCACTAATAAGCATGTTTGTCAAGGTTGCAGGATATAAGACGAATATACAAAAATGAACTGTGTATTTATATACTTGCAACCAATAATGGGGAAATTGAAATTTGAAAGGTAACAGCACTTACAACAGCATCAAGACGATACTTAAGGAGAAATCTGACAAGAGATGTGCAAGATCTGTGCACTAAAAATTAATACATTTTGCTGAGAAACACTTAAAACTGACTAACTAAACAAAACGGTAGATTGTGCTCGTGGCTCAGAAGACTAGTGTTGTTAAAATGTCACTTCTATCCTTACTGATCTATACCTTTCATGCAATCCCAATCCTAATCCCACTAGATTTTTTTTTTTGTTTGTTTAGGTAGAAATTGACAAGCTGCTTCTAAAATTTATCTGGATGTTCAGAAGACCCAGAAGCACTAAGAAAAAAGTTTGGAGGACTTGTTTTAATTGACAACACTGTGTAGCATCAGCATAATGATAGAAGAATGGGTCAAGGGAACATACTAGACAGTCAGTCCAATCATACAGGTGACTGATTTTTGATAAAAGTTCAAAGGCCTTCCCTTAGAAGGAAGGTGCTGGAACAATTAAACGTCCATATGCAGAACCATGTACTTCTGCTGGACACCTTCATGCTGTTGATGTCATTCAGGCAGGTCTAAAAACTGATCTCTCCCCTTCCTCTCCCCACATTTACTCTGTGGATATTCTGACAGCCTTCAGGGATGCCTTGGAATGCCTTACTTATTTTATTTTATTTGTATTTTTTCAATGTTTATTTATTTTGAGAGAGAGAGAGAGAGAGAGAGAGAGACAGAGCATCAACAGGGGAGGGGCAGAGAGAGAGGGAGACACAGAATCTGAAGCAGGCTCCAGGCTCTGAGCTGTCCGCACAGAGCCTGACAGGAGCCTTGAACTCACCAACCAAGAGATCATGACCTGAGCCAAAGTCAGACACTCAACTGACTGAGCCACTCAGGTACGCCTGGAATGTTATTATTAAAAAAAAATCTTGCATATGAAAATTCATGAAGCTATGTGACCACAATGTATAAAATGTTGCTCTAAACCTTGGAATTACATTTTCTTCCCTTTTTCCCACCTATCACTTGGAATCAGTTGCTCGTTTCTATAAATCCTCACTTGCAAATGTCCCCAGAGTACCCTCTCCATCATATCCACATTGCGCTCCGTGTAGTTCAGGTTCTTACCACCCTACGTCAGCCCTTGGGGTGGTCATCTGTGCCCCCCTATTCCAGTCTCAAGCCCCTGAAGTCATTCCTTCATGAAGCTTCCTATCTAAACCCACAGGTCTGACCTTAGAACCAAAGGGTTTCAGGTTGGATAGGACCTTAGAGGTTATCAACAACAATACTTCATTGAATTTGTAACGCCCTTTGGGTGACCCCACTTTTAAAAACTAGGAAGCAGATTCTCCTCTTAGGAGTGAGAACTGTCAGTTCAGCACCAATCCTGGAGTCTCCATTTTGGTTGTAGAAATAAAGCCCTTAGGGCATGGTTGGGAAGGAGAAGTGATACCAAGGGAGGAGTAAACTGCACTGCGTGAAAATGAACAGTCATGTTGGTAGTTGGCAGATGGGCCCAGTGGGGAGAAGCAGCCAGAAGGTGAAGGTAAAGGACAGAAAGGGGCAGCAGGGCAATGCCCTAGAGTCTGAGAGGAGACCTGCCTCCTTTTCTAGGATGGGGAAACTGAGGCCGTTAGCAGCAGGGATGTCCGACGGCCTCCTCTGTGATGTGATCATTGCCCAAACTTCTACACACAGTGAGTGGGTGAGTGGATTGAGCGGGGTTGTGGGAAACAGAATTGGCCTCCAGAGTGGGGGTAACATGAATTGGAGGCAGGGGAAGAAGCCTAATGGATTAGTGGGAAGGGAAACTCGGAGGAAGCTGACCTGCAAACAGAAATCCAACCCGCAGACATTGTGAGGAATGCTGTCTTCCTCACATGAGAAGGGGATTCCAGGTGATTTCATTCAAACCTCACAGGACAGGGCGACCCCCGGCTCATGAGGGGATAGAGGATCACATCTTCCAAGGGGGCGATAATTAAAGGTTTATTTGCACATATTGTGTCCACTCATTGCTACCTGCCAACTTACTGTTTTTACTTCCATTTCATTGATGGAGAACCTGTTGCCTATGGAATTTATTCGCTCAGGGTGTCCTAGTCAATAAGTGACGGAAGTAGGATCCCAAGCCGTCCAAAAAGATGCTTGCTGAGCTGACCCTTTATATGTTGTCATGATGTCTGCTAGGTTGTAATCTGTCTGCGGACAGGAACAGCATTTCACTTCCCGTACCACCCGTCAGCAAGATTTTCTCAGAGTAACATCGAATATTTTATTGAATTGAGGTGAAAAGAATCAAAAGACCTAAATCCCGCTATTAAAAATCAATATTCAAGGAACATAGACAGCACAGAGTCAGGGATATCAATCAAATCCATGTTAAAATGAAATTTTGTTCTTCACATAGGGAGTAAGACACCAAGCACAATGGAAAAAAGTGACCCAACTATAAAAAATTTATCACAAAGAACGGATTTAGACAGACAAGAAAGTGGCAAAATGGGTTATGAAGTGCTCAACATAATCCGTTTTAATGAATTGTTAGCTGAATCAGGCAAAGCATTTAGGATTTCTGGGAGAAATGTACAAATATCTTGAATATTTATTTGACATTTTCTTTACGAGTTCTTTCTTTCCGCACGGCTTCAGGTGTTGTTGACCAATGGCCTTGGGAGGAATGATTGCAGCTGAGTCCACACCTTCTCAAATCCTTCAGACTGTTTCTATTTTTGTAGAGTAATTTTTCATTAACAGTAAATCCCTAAGATTTACTCAGCCAGTATAGCAGTGGTTGGCCAGAGTTCAAATTTCTGATTCTAAGGAATCTGATACTTAGATGCTTAATCAGTGTGGCTTCCTATCCACAGTGGGTGCATCTTTGCTTGACTAGAAAACATCATAGTAGTAGGGCATGGGATTGGGGAGGGGGTGAGCCCTACTAGAGTAGTTCTTGCTGAGGAAGAGGGTGAGGGGCGGGGGTTGTACGTTCACCCCAGTGTGAGGTACACAGCCTTTCTGGCCAGTCTGCTGACCCCTGGGTATGAAATTGGACCACAATCCTGGTGACAGAGTGTGTGTTGACTGGGGGAGGGAGGACAAGGAAGGACCCTGGGTGTTGGGGGGAGGCGGTCTCAAGTGTTGACTGGCCATGGGGATCAATGCTATGGAAGGGCCCCTCTTTTTTTTTTTTTATTTTTTATTTTTTATTTTATTATTTTTTAAAAAAAAAATTTTTTTTTTCAACATTTATTTATTTTTGGGACAGAGAGAGACAGAGCATGAACGGGGGAGGGGCAGAGAGAGAGGGAGACACAGAATCGGAAACAGGCTCCAGGCTCTGAGCCATCAGCCCAGAGCCCGACACGGGGCTCCAACTCACGGACCGCGAGATCGTGACCTGGCTGAAGTCGGACGCTTAACCGACTGCGCCACCCAGGCGCCCCGGAAGGGCCCCTCTTGAAGCCACATGGACACCTGCCTCAGGTCGTACCTGATCCCGACTCTGTTGGTTTGTGAAGGTGAGCCAGGAAGACCTTGAAGGAAGGAACATTTTTCCATTGTAAGCTCCATTCTCCTTCAGGGACATAGTGGATGTCTCTCTACACTGGCACATGGTAGATACTCCTCAAAGTTCCCCAAGAGGAAGAAGAGATGCCTGCGGGAGTGAAAGCAGCGGGTAGCTTTCCTCGCATTGCTGTGCCCAGAAGAGCTGGCGGGTGGAACCTGGACGCCCTGGGGACCATTTCCCCAGCTCTTCCTTCAGTGGGTGTGGATGGCAGCTGTGGGTCTGCCTTGAAGCCATACTTTGACTCGGCTCTACCCCTCCCTCCAGGGGGCTGTGAAAAGCCCCCCAGATGAGGGGGAGCATGGGAGATGGGCAGGGGCAGCGTTTGGGGCTTGACCAAGCGCTCGCTCCCTGCTGCTGTGCAACAAATTACCCCAAACTTGGCGGCAGAGAAAGACAGTCAGAGACAGACACAGAGAGAGAGAGCTCTGGGGAGCACAGAGTGAGAATGGCCACGAAGGAAGGCAGTCTTTCCTAACATGAGAAGGGAAGGAGACCGATGACCTGTGTTCCAGGTGGTGGTGTGTCACTGGGGCCATCTTGGGGGCAGCCCACCCTCCTCACACAGTTTGCAAGGGAAGACAGAGCCCCCGATGGAAACAAGGCTGGGCCCGGGCCGCGTGTCGGGAGGACTATATGCTGGGGCGTCTCTAGTTGAGGGGCTCAGGGAAATAGTCTGCCGGATTGGGGGATGTGGCCAACGGGATACCCACATGTGCTTCATAGGCAACGCTGATTGGGGGCCACTCTGCAGGTGCCCCTGGTCCCGCCCTCTTTCCAGCGGCCGAGTGAACCTACAGTGAGTACAGACACCATACACACAAGGTGGAAACAAGCAGCGTACATGAGAGAGTGCTTTCATTGAACTGTTATATTGCTGACCCCCTCCCTAAGAGGGAAAGAGAAAGTAAGGGGTGCATTTGACTGCTCCTTCTGCTTAGAGGTTCAAGGGGGCAGTTTGGGGCCATGAGCCCACACAGTCAGTTAAGATAGAAAAAATAGTATAGCTTTGATGCAGATTCATATTATATGCTCTTCAAATACAGGCCTGATTTTCTGTATTCAGAAATTCCGTCCCTCCTACCCTTCTTCCTACCCTCCCTCCCTCTCTCCTTCCCTTCCTTCCTTCCTCCCTCCCTACCTCCTTCTTCCTTCCTTCCTTCCTTCCTTCCTTCTCAAAAAAATGTATGGAAGTGTTCTGTGCCTTCACATGTGCATCCAGAAAGATCCCTTAGCATTTGGTACCTGCAGTCAAGTGTTGTACAGAGGATGAGCCAATATACAATTCCAGAGTTTCCTTCTCTTCAAAACGTCAACGTCAGCATCAGTTTATTCCAAATTAGCGAGTACAAGTAGAAAAATAGGACCCGAAACGGGTAAGAATGTAACAATAGTCAGAGACAATTCCCCCTGATCGATCATCCATTATTTTTATCTCCCCTATTTCAGAGAGCTACTATGTTTTATGTCCAATGTACGTTAACCTTTTTTTTTCGCCCTACTTACCTTTACAAATTTGCGCTCTTTCCTCTCTAGATTTTTTTGGGCAAGATAATATGGTTTCCCATGGTTTCACAAAGGTGTAAGCAGTTAGTTTTTCTCTCCTGGACCGCAGGCTTCTGCCCCGTCCTTCCTGCAGCCCCGGTATAAACCAGGCAGACATGGTGCATGGAGGCCAAGCTCCCAATGAGGTGTCAGGTGGGGCATGGGTGGTGTTCACGGGCTCATGTGAGACCCCTCCATTTATGCTCAACAGGAAGGCGTTTTATCCCGTCTTTCAAGATTCTTTTTAGCAGCATGCGAATTTTGGGAAGTTAGTCCTTTATCATCTCCGTAACCTACTTAAGAAATGTGTGTTTCTGCCAAGAGATTCAATGTATGTAGATATGTGGACAGAGAAAAGATCGCCCGTTTGCAAAATACGTACAAAACCCAAGAACACACTCACTTCTCACTCATGTTCACCCCACGGATTCCCTTAAAATTGGATGCCATATAAAGAAGTTTGTATGTCAAGGACGCAAGACTCATGAAGACACTTTTCAGTCAGAGAGCTCCCAGGACTGAAGAAGACGGGCGCGTCCAGAGACACTGGGCCCAGCTGGGGATTTGTGCTGGAACCACAGCATCTGCACGTCTATGCACGCAATCAATCCCGTGTTCAAGCTGTTGAACGACTCTGGCAGGGGGCAGTGCTTTTAAACCTTTCCAGTTTGTCTCTCCATCTGGGCTGCAGCCTAACCCATTTTGAAGACACCTGGCAAGGGCCTGGGGCTTGTGGATCGAAGTGGGCTCTGTGCTCCCAAGGGGCGGAAACACTGGCCTGGCTTGGGCCCGGGGCTGGGCTGTGAGCCTCCTCTGGCCTCAGCCCTCCCTCTGCTGTCCCTCCACCTGTGGCCAGGCTGAAGAAGATCTCCGAATCACATCTGCCCGTGATCATTTCTTCCCTCCCCTGGGCTCCCAGCTCGGAGCGCCACAATGTTGTGCCAGTGGTCCGTTTTATGTCCTGACTTATTCACTGGCACGCCTCGATGTGGGGCTTCAGGTGTTACAGAAGCCATTCAAATCTTGCAAAATAATTTCACTTTGATGGGAATCTTGGTGTTAATTCAGGTGTGCTGAACATTACTAATTTGGGCATCCTTTCGTCCAGCGAAAATGAATTAAAGAGGTGCCCAGACCTAACTGTTAATGGTTTCTCTAGGAGGATTTGTGGAATCATGGGAGGCAGAAGGAAGTCCTCCCTCCCTCCCTCCTCCTCCCTCTTCCCTCCCTCCTTCTCTACCTTCCTTCCTTCCTTCTTCCCTCCTTCTTGACTTCCTGCCTTCCTTCCTTCCTTCCTCCTCTCTTCCTTCTTTCCCTCTTCCCTCCCTGCTTTCCTTCCTTCCTTCCTTCCTTCCTTCCTTCCTTCCTTCCTCCTCTCTTCCTTCTTTCCCTCTTCCCTCCCTCCTTCTGTTCCTTCCTTCCTTCCTTCCTTCCTTCCTTCCTTCCTCCTCTCTTCCTTCTTTTCCTCTTCCCTCCCTGTTTTCCTTCCTTCCTTCCTTCCTTCCTTCCTTCCTTCCTTCCTTCCTCCCCAGTCTCTCTCTCTCTCTCTCTCCTTCTTTTGACAATGAGCATGCCTTATTCTCATCAGAAGCAAATAATGATTGCATAAGAAGTGCCCAGACAGTTGTCTGAGAAAGTAGTTTTTGCAGAGCTAGGAGCTAGATCATTTCTTAGGACATCTTTTTCATCCTTTAAATGTTTGACAAGTGTCTGAGGACAGGCCTTGCTGTCAGGAATCGGTGGCCAAGAGGGTTGGGGAGTTCTTGCGGGCCCAGAGAGGAACCCCTTTCCCTTGTCCTTGTTTCTAAGTGTGAATTCTGGGGTGGCTGTAACACTTCTGTTCTGCCTCCTCAGGGGACTGTGCAGGTCGGTCCAAGGTTCCGAGACGTCCTCACTTCCCACGTGTGCTCAGTCAGCCTGGCAGCTCCGGCTTCTCTTTGGCCCTGGTGTCTGTGAACATGAACCTGCTCACCAACACCCCCCCCCCCGCCCTCCGCCCCCCCCCCACCACACTGTGTCCTCATCCTCAGGACATCAGTGTGTCCCTCCCTGTTGGCCACGTCGCCCTGATGCTCGCTTCCAAGCCACTGCCTCCTTCTCTTTTGTTCCCATAGTCTGGGCCCTTGTCTCCAAAGACTGCATCCCAGGAATTTACGTGGGACTTCCATGTGAAAATCTAAAGGTGGGGTGGCCATGCCGGCCAAGAATTCCAGGGGACCACACTCTCCCACTTGGCGCTGGGCTCCAGAGTTCAGTCCCGCAGGTCTCTGTTCATGACTACTAACTACTCCTGCCCAGACGTCTCCACGGGGCTGGCGCACAGGTGCAGGACGGGGTGGCCTGGCGGGCCCTAGGGTGTCCCAGTCTGGGGTGGGGGGTGCTCCTTCCATTCCCTGTCCACTGACTAGTGTGTTACAGATCTTCAGGAATAGAAGTTGATGCAGAAAGCTGATAGCAGTGCACACGGTTTTTGTCTGCAGCAATGGAGGGGATTTCCTCTGGTGGAGACACGATTGATTTCCTTTCCAAGGAAAGTATACGCACCAGCGTTATTTTCTATTGGCCTACAGGACAGTTAGCCGTTTGTTGAAGCCGCGGTCGGCGGATTCATTCAGCATTCCGACCGCACGCCTCGACTTTTCCCATTTTCTGTTAAACGAGTCTTAATATGGCGCTGTTTCTTCATTTATTAGTGAGTTAAATATATTCTTGGAGTGTGTTTGTTTGGTATTTTATGGCTCTCCAAATTCAAGGCACCTGGATGGCCACATAGTCTTGGTTTCTCAATGACCTCTTGAGTTCCCACGTGTCTTCATGGCTAGACGCACAAGCTGCCTCCAGAAGCTTTCTCTTCCCCAGCGTTAGAGTGACTTTTCTCATGACCCAGGCGCTCTGCGCGCGCACAAACTCACACGCGCACGCACACGCAGGCAGAATTAGTGTAAGTCGGGAACTGCTCATACCGCCTGGCTGTGCCGTGACAGTCGGAACAAGCACAGCTCCGGCCGCGTGTGTTGCTTCCAACTGGTCAGTCAGAAACCCCTCTAAACACAGCCGTGGAAATTACCGGAGGAACGGAGGCACGCGAGGGAAAATGGAAGACTTTCCTCCGCAAACCCTATGTTTCATCAAGGCTATCAGCCGGGAGAGAGAGGAGGGGAAGGAAGCTGTGTGAGAATTTCTTGCGGACTCGGCCTCACTTCCACGTATCGCCGCGTGTGCGAGCGGCCGCCCCTCACACCTGTGAACCCCGGGCGAAGTGGAGACCCACGGGTGGGTACCAGGGGCTGCAAACCCGTGGGTGCGGTAGGGGCTTTCCGGTCAGACTTAGGTTCAAAACACGGTTCTGTTGTCTGGCACCGTGACTCCAAAAACACTTGCTGGGGCAGATTGGAAATGCAGGCGACCTCGGGGTGTGAATGAGACAGGCTGCCCTCTGCAGAGCCTCTTACCACCCGGGGAGAGACCCCCCCCACCCCACCGTGTGTCATCCCTGGAGCGGAGAGAGGGGTAGCGCTGCCTCCTGCTGTGGTGGTGATACGTGGGGACACGCATGAACTGCTCCGTGCACCGACGGTGTCCTACGTGTTCGCGGTCCTCGTGTTCAGCGACGCCGAAGGCTCTGGGCTGCTGCCTTCACACATGCGTCGAGATTCTAGCGGGTTCTTTACACCGGGCGCCTGGGATCCTGGAGCACCCCGCATGCTTGATTATAATTTTGTACGACTCGCGTCTTCGGTGCCAGAGCCAAACAGTTTCCAAGGAACCAGTGAGCTTAGGGCACGTCCTTCTGCAGCAGAATTTCTAGAACGCGCAGAGAGAACCTAACAATATGGTCTGTTTATGGGGAACCCCAGATCCCCGGGTCCGAGCTCCCCCAGGACACCTGGGTTCAGGAGGACAACACGAGGATGGGTTCAGCTGCGCGTGTAAGAGACCCTCACGCTCAGCCTGAGAAACTCCCGGAGCTGCTTGCGATGCTGTGCTTTTGACCTGCGCTGCCTCCCGACTTGTCAGGTTGCACGGTTTCCTCACGGACAAACAAATCAGCAGAGTCTTGGTAATGAAAGTCGCTAATGCCTCCTTTCCTCTCCCTCCTAAATTAAAACCATTTGACGTAGGGGGAAGAGCAGACAGAATTCAGTTATTTTTGGTAATTGCAGCGTCACGTTGATAATTTGCTCAATCTTCTTGCAAAATTGCCTAATTGAGAACAACGAAGCAGATGGCTCTTTGTTTTGCGGCGTTCAGTCCCTAACCCGGGAGCCAGCCCCAGGCTCACTTCCCATTCCGGAAAGCTCTGGCTGGGCCGCCCGGCCCAGCCCCGCCAACGTCCCCACGCGGTGCCCGCTGCTTCCACAGGGGGGCGCCCACGACACGCGCAAGAAGCCCGGGCGAGCTCGGCAGCGATCAAATTCTTCAGGCTTCTCAGCTGCTTTTCTTTCCGAATTACCAGGTAACACTCCTTCCTACCTAAAATTTGCCCTTTCGTTTCCCCTCTTCTTTAAAAAGAAAAACAACCCTTATATCATGTGACACAGGCAAGCTGACGGACAGCCGCTCGGGAGGGGGCAGTGTTCACGCGATGGTTGCTCCCGCGAGGCGAGACTCGGGGTCTTTGAGACGCGGACAAAGCTCCGGGTTTCTGGTTGGGACCTTCACCGAGGCCCGAGCCGCCCGGCCGCGGGCAGTGGGGACACCCGGAGGCCGTCACCTGCGGGCCGTCGGGGGCACGGCTGGCGTCTGCCCCCCGTTCCCGCCCTCTCTGTTTCCACCCTAGGTGGACTCGCGTGGACTCCCACTTCCCCGTGGGGCTGTGCCGCAGCTGGCCACGAGGGATCCCCAGACGCCCCCATGTGTCACCAGGGCCGTACGGAGCACCGGCCTCGCGCCTAGCCGCCGACCGCGACTGTCTGCGGGCCTTCACGAACACAGCCGGCAGGTCCGCCCTGCAGCTCTGTGTCCGCGGGCGTGCTGTGGGGTGTGGGCACGCGCACACGCACGTGTGCATGCGTGTGCACACGCGGCCGCGCCTTCTGGGAGATCCGGACACACGGCGGGCTCTGAGAACCGCTCTCCCGGGCCGTTCCCCGACCGGCACGGCCGACATCGAACGCGTTGTCCCCTGGGCGTCCTCGCGGTCGTGTGCACAGAGGCTGTGCGGACGACGGAAGGAGCCAGCATACAGTTCAAATGTCCTTAAGGTAATTTGGGTGGTCCCGTGAGCTCCCCCCCCCCCCGCCCCCCGTGTTTCGCGTGGGGCCCACCGCTCTCGAGTGATGGGTGTGCCTTCTGCCCTGATTCCTGCTAGCCTCGCCCACCCCCTGCATTCTGCAGCACGGACCCCTCTCTTCCGGACGCGTTCGCCTTCTCGGCTTCCTTGGAGACGCTCGCTCATGGGAAGACACTCACCTTGACGGATCTGTGGCTCTTATTCGAGTGGGGCCCCGTCATCCTACTGGGCAATTTTGTTGTCACACAAGATAAGACTTCCCCTCAAAGCCTGCTCTGTCTCCTCCAATTCTACCGGGACACTGTCAGTTGGGTTATTTATTCATTTATTTTCCCCACGGCACACAGTAATGTTTTGGATACTGACGGCGCGGGCAAAGCGAGGAAGAATGTCCTGAGTGGTTGTCAGAGAAGGTCTTACTGAGCTCCTCGTGCGGAATGCGGTTTCTATCCAGAATAGAATCAGGGTTAACATATGACGGAAAAAAACCCAAGTTTGGTGAAATCACTTATTATGCGTTTATCGTGGTGCCGGGGCCAGCGAGGTGGCCGTGAGCCTGGCCGCCCGGCGGCTCACGGTCACATGGTCCTCACTGCCACCTGTGCTGTTTGTCCAAGCCCCTTGTGCTGGCCGCGTGCCCACACGTGCGTCCCGGGTTCTCAGAGGCTCGAGTGTGCTCGGCCACGAATCTACCCGGGCCCGCCAGCCTGTTTTTCCAGAGCTGTCCCAGAGGTGGGCGCGGGAGCGTGGGCGTGGGGTCACGCAGACACCTTTCCTCTTCACTCCGCTTGTGAACCCAGCTCTCTGCCTCCAGCGGTGAGGGAGAGGAGTGTTGGCAAGGTTCAAGTCTGGGAGTTTCTCTGCCAGCAGGCTGTCTTCGTGTGGATGATTTTAAACATTTTGTTTTATTTACATTTTTTCCCTCCTAGGTATTTACTGCTGGTTAATATGTTAGAGGCTCTTTCCTTATTTGTTCCTTCTGTGAACTTCCTTCCTTCCTTTCTTTTTTTCTTCCTCCTTCCCTCCCTCCCTCTTTCTTTCTTTCTTTCTTTCTTTCTTTCTTTCTTTCTTTCTTTCTTTCTTCTTCACCCTAGATAGCCCACTGAAAACCGGAAGCATTTTTCTCTAAATAAGCCCTGGGTGAAACCGAATCTTTGGGAAATGTAGACTACTTTCTAGAACTAGACTACTCTCATGGCATTATAAATAGCATCTGCCTTCAAGAGGTCACTTCATTTTGTGAAAAGAGAGGACATCTGATTTACAAGGGTCATTCTGAAGAACGCTTCCCCCGAGGCACCCACGCCTCCCCTCGGAGGGAGAGGCAGGCGTGCTGTTCCAAGGGGAGTCTTGAAGCTGTGTCAGTCACCAGCTTGGTGTCGGGGCGAGGGGCTTGGCGTCTGGACTCAGTTTCCTCGTCCTTGATGAAGGAGGACGATGTAAGTCTTGTCTACGGCGTGTGTGATGCGCCCTGAGCAGGGGGTGGGGTGTGGACACGTGTGTTTCTGGTCTCCTGCCACTCCGTGAGATACAGGCTGTGCTGAAATGTGCGTTGTGGCTCCGGCCAGCACCAGGACGTACTTTTAAACCTCTTACATCTTTGGATGTATAAGCAAGTCTGGGAAATGTAGTAGCACGTCCCGTGAAAAAATCCTCATCTTTATGTGATTGTCTGACCTTAAACGGTTTCCCCAGGAGAAGGAGATCCGACCACGCTTCCATCAGGATAAGGGTCTCGGCATAATTTCACAGTGTATTTCCTTTGCAATATTCCATTTGGTCATCTGGAAGTTCACGGTTTTCCTTATCTCGGGAGGTTCAGGGCTGCTTATGAAATCGTGCCACAGAGAAGTAAGTGGTTTGGAAGGGGGATTCCAGCCTCTTTGGCTTTCCACTTACGACGGCCGTGATAAAAAATAATTGGTACCCGGTCCCTGTTGCCCTGCTGGCCAACTCATTACCTCGTGGCCTTTTAAGGGGGAAGAAACCTTGGCAGCGCGTTGGTCCGAGCCCATGTCTTAACAGACGAGGAAACTGAGGCCCACAGGGACTGTGTCACTAGGCTAGGCAGCAGCAGGATGAAATTCTTAAGGGGGGCCCTCTAACCCCACGGTCGATTTTTGCTTATTCTTACCACTCAGAGCAAGAGTCACCCCTTTCAGATGGAGAGCACGAGGCACGCAGCCGCACAGGATTTCCAAACGCCAGCGTGGTTCGCTTTTGAGGCCAAGTGCAGGCTTTTTTGAGAACTAGGTATCTGTTCACAGCTTGTGAAATAAGGTCCCTCCAGGGAACGTGGGATGGCCACGGTGCGCTTAGGGTGCCCCTGGAGGCCACCTGAGCGGCTACGCACCATTTGGCTGTTACGGATCCTTCCGAAGATGAACAAAGCATTTTTTGTGGGTGAAATTAATTGCGTCCAAGTGAAGAAATCATTTGGGAAACGTGGAGGCAGACCCACTAAGCTCAGCTTTCCTTTGCACCGTGGGAATTATCAGGGAGAGGCCGCTGGGGGTGAAATGAACCCCACGGCCTGAAAAGAGAAAACACTCCTCACGACATTGTGCTTCGGTCGTGAGGAGACCTGAGAGGGGTGACTTACGACCGGGTCCTGCAAGAATCAGGCAACATAGGTTAGTCGAGTCGAGTGCCTGGACCAGGGACGGTCACAGGACGTCAGACAGCATGAGCAGGTGCTAACATGGAAAGCGGTTTCAGAAGGGTTGGAAGAAACAACAATGTCAAGAGGAAAAGGACTTGAAAATCACCCAGTTTGAGGGAATATAGTCTGAAAGTTCCTTTTGGCAGAGCCACAGAGGGGGGAACAAAGGCTCACCATGTGAGTTAGGGTTGCGCTAAAAGCCTTCGCAGGGGACTGCCTCCCGGGGCTCACTTTCCAGCCGCAGCGGTCTGAGCGGTCATGCGCCTGTGCTGCTATAGTTTCTTTTTTCTTTTTAAATTTTTTTTAACGTTTATTTATTTTTGAGACAGAGAGAGACAGGGCATGAACGGGGAAGGGGCAGAGAGAGAGGGGGAGACACAGAATGCAAAGCAGGCTCCAGGCTCCGAGCCATCAGCACAGAGCCCCACGCGGGGCTCGAACTCACAAACTGCAGTATCTTGGCCTGAGCCAAAGTCAGATGCTTAACTGAGCCACCCAGGGACCCCTGCTATAGTTTCCTTATAAATGGCCACATGTTTTAAACTTTGGGAAGGCTCAGATCAAAGACTCAGCACCGAAAATAAGCCAAGCCCGGAGCACTGACACTTCCTGCCTGTGACGAACGACCTGTTTATATTTGGTATTTTAAGTAATTGTAATATTTAAGAGAATTTGACATATAGACTATCTATGAGATTAGGCTCATGATTCCAAATTAAAACGTGTAATTGCTCAGTTAAATTTAGACTTGTTATTTTAAGTGGAAAGGCGTAAGATAATTTAGTAACAGGCACACGCAGGACTGGCGTGTTTAAGAGAACTGGAGAATCACTGTATTTGCGGATTTGGTTTATTGCATTTACTTGAGTTGTTAAATGTGTGGTAAGTTTTTGTTTATTAAGTGACAGCGTTGAAACGACTGCAAGGAAACCATAATAAGTTAAATTCCTAATACAGTTTTGAGACATTTAAGAGCATTTAATGAATTAAACAATGTTAGTAACATAACAGAGACGGAGGAGGAGGAAACAGTCTCGGTGGACCCACGATTGTCTCTGAAGAGAACCGTCCTTAATCTCGTGAAAAAGGACGACTTCTGTTAGTTAATAGAAAAAGGCTGATGTAAGTGACCCACTTCCGAGTAGACTCTGAACCTTGGGGAAACAGAAGCCCTGCACGCTAGGCTGCAATAGCTCCCCTGGGACTCACTGCACCCCTACCACCTCAGGTTCCACCCCTCCATCTCAGGTTCCACCCCTACCACCTCAGTTTCCTGAAATGTGTCCTGGAGCTTACGACTCCCCACAGAGGGCAGAGGCCAAGGTGAATTAGTTCGCAGCAGGAGTCAGCCCAGAGGTGGAGATCTGAGCACCTGTGTAGCGGGCAGCCATGGAAGGCTCTCTTGGGCAAACGATGGTGGACGAAGGTGTGAATGATGGTGGTTACCAAGCAGGCAGAGGACCCTCACGCCCAAAGGCTACTGAGTCAAGGGAGTGGGGGGCATGCCTACTGCCGCTCTTTCCTCCCTAGAGGCTCCGGGGGGACTCATCTGCCCAGGACGCGGCAGCAGCCAGCCATGGGCTCCCCTGTGGTGCCCGGGGGCATGTGGACTGCTGCCCCTGCGGTGACCCACACCCCGACTTGGGTGGAGCGCAGCACTCTCTGTGCGCGCAGGCCGCGTGGACCCCGAGGTTCTGGCTGTGGACGCAGGACGAGGATGGGCAGAGCGCGGCCGGGTCGGCGACGAGCACGGTCCTGTCTCCACCCCAAGTCAGGAGTACAGTGGGGTGTGGATGGCACGGATCCCAGCCCCCCCGTGCCTCCTGGAGCTCGGCTCTCTAGTTGGAACATAACTCCGCTCGGGCCCATCCTGGGAACAGGCCACGGATGGGCAGAGCAGGGAGGCGACAGGAAGACGCAGGGCTCGCTTCCTGTGTGGTCCTCGTGTCATGCCGTTCCTAGCAGGGGCTGAGGGTACCCGCCCTGCTCTCCGCGTCACCCTCATGGCTGTACCCCCACCCTTCCTGCTCTCTGTGTCCCCTCCCTGCTGCACCCGTAACCTCCCAACCCTGAGGCGGCTCTTCTGTTCTTGTTTAGAAAAACACAAAATAGAAAATCAAATTTGTTAAATTAACACTTGGTCACATAGACGTGGCTCCCTACACGTTTTGTCACCGTAACTTATAAATCAGGGTCTTGGATCTTATTGACATAGGAGCACTTTCCCCTCCAAGATGAGTAACATTCTTCTTTGCTCCCTGTGAATCGCCAATATCCTTCGGTGAAGAAATTATGACTTGGACGCACAATTACCACGATTTATGTCTTCTTCTGAGTTTTCCCTGTTTTGTCGCCATGGACCACACGAAAGCACGGGACAGTTTTCTGAGTTCACAGGTAATGGCAAGACGCAACAGAGACACGGGCTGATGCACGCTTTCCGTCTGGTTGGCTTTCTGTCAGTCTATTTTCGAATTTCTCCGCACAAATTTATCGATACTGCATTCTCGTGGTCTCAGGGACTCTGAAGAGGCTCCCTTTCTCCTCCCCGTGCTCCCCAGTGAGAGCTGCGCCTTCCCCAGGAAATGCCTGGGGTCTGCAGGACGGGCCCTCTGTCCCTGCCAGAGACCCTTGGCAAGCTCATGTCCCTGCCGTGGGGGACCTCTGGGGCCGTGGCCCCTCTCTGCTGCCTCACGGCCAGGCTGATGGGTTCCCTCTGTCCTCCGCCTCCCATGTCTCCCCTGGTCCCCTTTGCCCTCTGTGGTCAGGGTGACGAGGATCGTCACATCCAGTCTCTAGGTTAGTGGGGGTGGGGTCCTTTGATGCAAGGGCGTCCCTGGCCAATGAGAGTGCCCGTGGCCTTGGAACAGGGAAGGGCGGGCTGGCTGGTGTTCTGGGTGGCTGTCAGGGTCACAACACAGCCAGAGGTGACTAGCACTGGCACCCATGAAAGCTTTGCTGCACCCTGTGTATCGGGAGGTGTGGAGGCTGGTGGGCCGGGTTGGACAGGCACCAAGCCTTCCTAGGGAGACCTCCAGTCCCTGCCTCTCCCAGCTTGGGGTCCTTTCTTGGTGCTTCTGGGTTACCCGACGTTGACCAGCTCCGGGCTGCCTGTCCATACCTGAGGTACAAGGGGCAGGGACAGTGCCCCAAACTGACTTTTACCAGAAGAGAATGGTCTCCTAGAATCCTGTATTGTTCAAGGCTCCCCAGAGACACAGACGCATAGGAGGCAGACGGAGGGGTGGGTGACATGCCGGAGGGGATTTCATGCGAGTTGTCTCGGGCCGTTCCGGAGGCTAAGCCCAGGGTGCGGTTGAGTCGGCCGCGGGCAGGAGAAGACGTCCCAGCTCGACAGAGAGCCCAGACCCACCCTTCCTCGGCCTTGTGGTTCTGTCCGGGCCTCTAAGGATCGGAGGCTGCTGGCCGCCCGGGGGAGGATTATCTGCCTTACTGGGTCTCCTGATTCCGATGCTTATCTCTCCTAAGACACCCTTACAGACACCGCAGGATAACTTGGCCTGCTTTCTGGACATCTGTTAGCCCGGCACGGCCTCGCCTATGTCCCCGGGAGAGCGCGTGTCCCATTGCTGGGCCGCGCAAAGGCTCTCAGGGCCTCGGGGAGAGCCGGCAGGGCAGGGCTGAGGTTGGATGCTGAGGTACCGAGAGCTTCGTCTCCGCCCCGCGACCCCGGGCTGTCTTACGCAAAAGCACACGTATGTCTAAGTTACGGAGCCCTTGTCACAACACATCCCTACATATCTGGGTGATTGTCAGCTTTGGTGTCACCGAGATTCACAAGTGAGCAAAAGTGTGCATTATAAAGATGTACGGGGGTCGATTAATTTCGAGTTGTCGGCGTGAGTCATTCCGGCCTACGATGGTGTCTCGTAAATTTAACATTTCCCAGGGAATGTTGTTTTAGAATGTGATTTGTGAATTGATGCAGAAGTGTGTCAGAAGGTGCTGTAAATCAGGGAGGGACTGACAGAGGCAAAGGAAGTTATTCAGATCATTTGAGCCAGTTTATTTAGAAATAATTTCAGGCCATATATTAGAGAAATGGGAATCATCTTGGCCGAAGGAAGGAACGTATGGGCAAAAAATAATCGCCCACGCATAGGGCGTATTTCGGAATGACATCACGTGAGTGCCAGGCGCTCCCCTGGAGTTAACATCCCGGGTCTTACTTACACGTCCCCAGCGTCCTGGGTGTGCGCAGAAGATGCCTGAGTTTGCACACAGGGGCCGAGTGCAGAGAATGAAGTCAATAAATAGGCCAAGGTCACAGATGCCAAACAGAGTATCTCAGCTGCTTCCAGGCTGACCCGAGCACTAGCCCACCTTTGACCCAACAGCACTTACCTGTGCAAGAAACATTTGCTTAGTGCCCTTGGGAAACCCAGGCCAGCATGCGAGGGCCCCACACCATTGACTCCTGGATGTGTGATGTGTCTCTTCGGATGTGCATGTAATAACTAGGCAGCTAGAAGTTTTGAAGGATAATGGGCGTTATTTTGCTATAAGCAGTCCGTGATTCTTAAGACAGGAGCCTTTTTAAAGGCTGTGGAGTTATCGTTTTTGAAGACGGACAAAAGCGAACCATAGAAATTCTTATTTTCTGGGTCTCAAAATATCCACTGCCCAGAAAGCTTCATCCCTCAGAAAAAACCCCACGTCTGCTCTGCCTTCATGGTTCTCCCGGTGGATGATTATTTTATTCATGGTGTTAGTGCTTCCTATTTTCTTCCATCGAAGGAGAATTTTTTTCTGTATCTTTGTCTCTTCCTATAAATAATATGAGATCCTAAAAGCCTGGCACCAGGCGCCTCTGGGGGGCATGTCTTCTTAAATTTCAGGGCTGCGTGGCGGCTTTCGCGAAGCCTTATCTCCCACACCAAAAAGAAGAGGGGATCACAATGGTCGGCTTTTCTTCTCATCTGTGTGTGCACGCAGAGCAAGGAAAGTTCAGACATCACCAGCTTCAAATGACAGATTTCAAAGGCGTTTGAAAAAAGTCGAGGGAAGAAAGAGAAACAAATCTTGAGCTATTACAAAGAGTTTTTTAAGCAAGACATGTTTATTAAGCGGACTTCATTCTCCCGCACATATTCAAAGACATCTGATTAAACCCATCCCGGGGACACTGACAAAGCTTCTGTCCGTCTGCGCGGGACAGATAAACCGCTTCCCGGCAGATTGGTATCGCCTCGTAGGCTCTCCACCCGGGAGAAGCCCACAGTGCGCTGTGGGAGGCAACCGTGCCGAACACGGGGACTCCAGATCGCAATGCAGGCGCTCCTATCTGGAGCCCGTCTAAGCGGGGAGGCTGCAGGTGGGGACCCGTGGCCCCCAGAAGTGGGTGGGGGGACTCGGGCTGCAGCCGGGGACCAACCAGGGATGCAGATAAAAAACGTGGCCAGGAGGGAAACTTCCCGAGTTCGTGTCTCCCTAGACACTGTGCACGGCCCCTGGGTCCCCTGTGTCCCCTGCGTCCGTGGTGCCATCCGCTCCTGCTCAGGCTGTGTTCACAATGATCGCCGGGCCAGGATCTGATAAATGCCCCGTTTCCCGCCCATCGGCCTCTCGCTGCTGACCAGCAACCTTCCCCCGGCACCGTGACAACATGCAGGGTTCATACAGCGCCCCTCTTTCCGAGGACGTGGCTCACACGGGAGGGAGAGAGAGGATCCCAAGAGGGCTCCAAGCCCAGCGGGACTCAATCCCACGAACCGTGAGATCATGACCTGAGCCGAAACCAAGAGTCAGACACTTCACTGACTGAGCGACCCGGGCACCCCTCCCGGACCCCTACGTTATCTGCTCATTCCCTGCTCTAGACTCTATGTTGTGTCCCCCGAATCCGTGTGTGGAGACCAAACTCCCGACATGATGGGGAGTAGGAGGGGGTCTTGGGGGAGGTGCTCAGGTGATGGGGGTGTGGGGCACGTGGTGGGGTTAGTGCCCTCATATGCAGGAGACCCCAGAGAGCCACCTCGCCCCTCCCCGGCCAGGTTCAGCCACGTGACTCCTCACGTGACTGCGGTAACGTCTGGAAGCAGTGTCCTCACAGAACTCCAAATCCCAGGCTGATGTTACCTCAGCTAATTTCCGTGGAGACGCTTTCTATCCCTATCACGGACGCGCGTGAATTTTGTCCCGCAGCCCTCAGAGCAGATGCGGTGCGTGGATGTAATATTTTCTCATTATTTTCTCTGGTTTGCCCAGGGGTCTTCTGCAAACCAGAGATGAATTTTAGTTAAACCGAGGTGTCCTCTGGGGTCCCTTCCTAGTCTAAGAAGGACAATAAAACAGAGCAGGGACTGAAACCAAAAGCAAGGACAGAGGATTTATAACGAATTGAGGAGGAGGTCAGGCCCCTGGCATTTTGTTGCTCTGCTGATGGGTTATTCTGTAAATAGTTAATTTGGGAGCGCGTGGTCAGGGCAGCAGTTATGCACAGGTAGTTGGTGCAGCGGGGGCCGGGGCCGGGGTCTAGGACGCCCTGGGAGATCGCGAGTAGTGGCCGTCTGCTCCTGTCTCATCACTGTGATGTGGGCCACGCCAGGAGAACGTGGGAGTCTGAGTCACCCCAGCCCAATCCTGGTCTTCGGAAAGGACTATGTCAACCTCCTGCCTCGTCCCAACTTGTCATTTCTCTCTTTGTCTGGGAGCCCTGTCCGGTGTCTTAGGTCATCATCTACTGTCTGCTGACTAGGGCATCTTTTCCAACAGTGGGAGTCGCGTCTCTGGGAGTCGAGCCATCGGACCCTGCAAGGAGGTGGGTCGCTGTGACCTTGGCCCCATTGGGTGTGAGACTTCTTGTCTTCGGACGTTGGTGTTGGGACGAGCAGGTTAGAATAGGCCACAACTTGGGATCTCCCAGGGGGGTCTGGACTTCTACTGCCTTCTCTCTGCTGTTCTCACATCCTCTTCTCCTCGATGATTGTAATCACTGTTTATGGAAGGGTGTGGACCAGGAGGTCAGACTGGAAGGGGCTGGAGGTTATTCAAGTTTTTCCTCGCCTAGTGTTTATTAACCTAAACAGCCTGATTACTGTAACAGACACTGCTGGGAATGAATGAATGAATGAATGAATGAATGAAAAAGATAGGAAACTTGAAAGAAAGTGTGTCTCGTGCCAGAGGGTAGAAAGTTCTGGGTGGGTGTCAGGGTGAGGGCCCGGGTCACGGGGGTTCAATGTTCGATTCTTTCTATGCTCACAGGGCACATCACCTTTTAATTTTTTTTAATTTTAATTTTTGTATACTTGAGGTGTCCAAATTGTTTTGATATGTGAGTACATTGTGAAATGATTATTGCGTGAGGCTAATTAGCACCTCCATCACCTCCCATAATTAACATTTTTTTCTTTTGTGGTGAGAGCACTTGAGATTTACTGTGTTAGTAGCTTTTGAGTATGCACTGCATCATTATTACCTACAGCTACTGTGCTTAGTCCCTGGAAACTGTCATCCTGAGACCGAGTTTGCGTTTCAGTATGAAACCTGACCAGTATGACCAGTATGTCCCTATCCCCAACCCCAGCCCTGGCAACTACCGTTCTGCCTTCTGTTCTGTGGGTCTGACTATTTCATTTTATTTTTTGAAGGAAATCTCTCTTTTTTTATGTTTACTCATTTTTGAGAGAGAGAGAGAGGGAGAGAGAGAGAGAGAGAGAGACAGAGCGTTAGCAGGGGAGGGGCAGAGAGAGAGGGAGATGCAGAATCCAAAGCAGGCTCCGGGCTCCAAGCTGTCAGCACAGAGCCCGACATGGGGCTCCAACTCACGAACTGTGAGATCATGACCTGAGCCGAAGTTGGACACCCAACCGACTGAGCCCCCCAGGCGCCCAGTAGACCTGAGTATTTTAAATCCCACATATGGGTGAGAGCACACAGCATTTATCTTTCTGTGTCTGACTTATGTCACTTTGCATCGTGCCCTTGAGGTCCACCCATGTTGTCCCCTATTGCAAGATTTCCTTGTTTTGTAAGGATGAATAGTGTTCCAAGATACGTATGGATCACATTTTCTTTATCCACTCATCCCCCAACGGACACTGAGGTCGTCCCCATGTCCGGGCTGTGGTGAATATGCTACAGTGGATGTGGGAACACAGATACTCCTTTCATTGCCTTTGCATGTATACACAGAAGCAGGGTTCCTGGGTCTAGGATAGTTCTATTTTTAGGCTTTCGAGGAACCCCCATGCTGTTTTCCATGATGGCGGCACCAGTTTATGTTCCCACCGACACTGGGCTTTTACAGCGGCGGTCAGGGCAGGCTCACTGAGGCAGTAACAGAGGGAAGACGGGGGCCAACCCTCAGTCTTGAAGGGAATCCACGCCTGACTGCTGAGGTTTAAAGAGAAGAGACTCGTTGGGGTGCCTGGATGGCTCAGTCGGTTAAGCGTCTGATTCTTGATTTCTGCTCAGGTCATGATCTCATGGTTCATGGGTTCAAGCCCCACGTCGGGCTCCGTGCTGTGCTGACAGAGCTGAACCTGCTTGGGACTCTCTCTCTCTGCCCCTCCCTCACTCGTGATCTCTCTTTCTCTCTCTCTCAAAATAAATAAATAAACGTTTAAAGAGAAGAGACTCCAGATAAAGCCTATGGTTGACAAAGATTATTGTTGAAAAGGGGACAAAGGAATGGTACAAGGTGAGGTCTGGAGGGAGAGTGAGGTAAAGAAAGATATTTCTGAGGATGGGAAAAGGAACCATCTGTTACGCCCAAGCAGTGTCCCCGTGCAGAGGGGGTCTCTGACACAGAAGAGGAGGGGAGGGCTGCCACATGCTGTCCCGCCTGAGTCCGTGATGGAGGGGTGTCCCTGCTGAGCCCCGAGGAGCAAGTCGGTGGTTTTGGGGGCAGGACAGTGAAGGGGACGTGTTGGGACAAGGGGGCGGGTTCTATTCTACTAGCTTCCTTTCTCCGGCAGGAAGGGGGAGAGGGTGTTGGAGGGCTGAGAAGAGAGGAAGAATTAAGTTGTCTCCGAGGAGAAAGGGGGAGACGATCGTAACATGGGAAGAAGCGTGTCGTGGGAAACACACACACTCTTCATGGTGGGGGCGGGGTCAGTCTTCGTGGACACGGAGATGGGGGGGGAAGCTGGATTCGGAAGCGGTGACCCTGCTTCCTCATCATTCAACTTCCTTAACGCGTCGGAAAAATGAAACCTGCGGTTGGATTTATTCCCCTGCTGGGCACTCCATGCCCTTGGCCTCGGCCTTGCTGGTTCTTTCTAGACTGTTCCGCACAGCAGCTGGCAGCTCTCACTGCTGGAGGGGCTGCACCTGAGTGCATCTGGTGCAGACATCAGGCTCCTCACCCGCCCGAGCAGGAGCTGCCCCACGCCAGCTGCTCCCCACGTCCGTGGTGCTGCCTCTGTGCTGCCCCCTGGGCCCCTCCGGCCCTCCTCGGGGGCCTGTCTCCCCGCACCCCCGAACCCAGTGTTTCTCTGTCACCTGTGTCACACCTACCAGGCAGGGGCGGGGACCTTGTGGGTCTTTGGGGCAGTTGTTAAAGGTCCGGTTCTGCTCCAGAGACGGGCGCTGTGAGGTCAGGAGGGGGCGCGGGGGGCTCTAGGGTGACATGATGGGCATGGTCCGCGGGCCCCCTCGGGGAACGCTGCTGTGGACTCTGGTCACTGGCCCACACTCACCTCACCACGCTAATCACATGACCCGTGTTCTGGGCCAGCCAATTAATTTCCAGACACACACATTACGTGTTCGAAGTAACGATTGCTCATCTAAAGAGATAGTCGGCGTTTTAGAAGGAAAATATTTTTCATGGAGTGAAAGTAGTTTGGAAGAAGATCAACATATCCGCCGGGACGCTGAGATTAAGCAGAAAATTGAGACAAGGGATGAAGTATTATTTTCTCTTATTGCCAGCTCACCACCTTCTAAATCTCCCTGCGCCCGAAAACGCAGTTTAAGTGATTTTTTTCTTAAGGCCTCCTCCGCTTGAAGCTTCAGCTTCAGCTCACACTGATTTTTACAGCTAAATTATAAGGCTCCATCCGAGGGGGTTTAGCGAAGGAAATGCAGACGGCCCCGTGCGGGGGCGGTTTGGAAAAGAGGCCATTGTGACAGAATCTGGAGGAGACATCCAATCAGTCGGAACTGTGAGCCATTGAGAAGTCATGACCAGGGAGATGTTAGACCAAACCTCATTGTAAGAATTCCTCAATTTATGCAGCTTTTCCAGAGGACAGAGTCCCGAAGCTTCCAAATATCAGAGGGGCCCGGGATCTTATGGAAGAGATATTTTAGGAAAATTGGGCCCGATTGACTGTGCTATTGTTATCCTGTGTTCTTGTCACGTAAAGGCTAATGGAGAAGCCATTTTTAAGGAATGTTGTACAAACTCCTCTCATGTTTCGGGAGGTGAATTTAGCTTTTCTTCTTCTTATTTTTTTTACTTTTTATTATTATTTTTTTGAGAATGTGAGACGGCGTAAGTGAAATCACTTTGAACTTGGCTTTTCTTTTTAGGTCGTGTAGACATCATTCTCTGCTTTTACAGATGCACCCTCAGGCGTGAGCGGGAAGGAGAAAGCTCTCACAGAGGGTGTGGTGTGCGTGTCCCCTTGGACCTGAGCGCAGAGTCTCGGAAGGGCTTGGGGTTCGGCTTTGGAAGGGCGGGCGAAAGGACGCAGAGGCTCGGAGGGGTCCAGAGCCCCGTGGTTTTTGCGCTGATCAGCACTGCTGGCCAGGGACAGACTTCATTCTCCAGGTGGTCCTGGTGCCCCTCCACACACACACACACACACACGCTTCGCAGCCGGAGCACAGAGGATCCGGAGGGCAGTGAAACTGCTCTGTCTGATGGTACAATGATGGGCACGTGTCCAAACCCACGGAATGCACAGGGCCACGCCTGACTGTCACGGAAGCCGTGGACGCTGGTGATGATGCCGTGTCCGTGTGGGTTCGTCCTCGGTAACAAAGGAGTCACCTGCTGGGGGTGTTGATCACAGGGGAGGGTGTCTGGGGGCGGGGGAGGCAGGGGGCATATAGGACATCTCTGTGCCTTTCTTTTGACTTTGCTGTGAACCTAAAACTGCTCCCCTCCCCCCCCCCAAAAAAAATAAAGTCTTAAGACAAGACAGAGCAAGAGAAAGTCCCTTATTCCGTGAGCTGGGGCAGCAGGGCAGCAAGATAGCAAGGCAGGGCCTCCGTCCCATAGCTGTCTTCTGGATGCCTTGCCGTTCGTCATCATGTGGGGACACTGCGTGTGCTTCAGTGATTTGGAGGAGAAGATTATTTCTGAGAGTGTCTATTAAAGGGTTTGAAGGAAGTCCAGGTTCTCGCTGCAGGAAAAGTCAAGAATTTATCTTTTGCGTTCACAGCAGGCTCATGATGAGGGTAAATCGCCCGGAGTCTGCATGTGGTGCTTTGGGGACCTCGTTGGGGAAGGGGGGGGGGGGGGCTCAGCACATCCAGGAACCGTCCCTGCCCCGCTGCGCGGCTCCCTTGCTAAAAAATGGATTCCATTACCGAAGAAATAGCTGAGAGAAGGAAGTCTGGGACACAGGTTATATTTTCTGCAGAGGCTTTCAAAAGGCATTTGATAAAGTATCATACAGGAGGCTCCCACGAAAGTAAGGATTTATGAATTAGAGAAAAAAAGGAGTCACTTGAAAATGAGGTGCAGAAGAGAGCGAGGGGCCACGATCAGTCACTGTGACAGACAGTCGGGAAATAGAGCTCGGCGGCCGGCCGAGCACAGGCGTCCCTGCCAGGAGCCCCCCTCCCCAACCCTCTCTCCGGAGCAAGCTCTTGGACTTCTGCAGGGTCTCGGCCTGGCGGGCAGGGGTGCTCCAAAGGTGGGGGGTCGACTGAGGGCCGAGGTCACAGCGCAGGGCCAGTGTCCCCCCCCCCCCCACCATCAGGTATGGACTTCCATGTGGGTCAGTGCTGCAATGCTAGCTGTCCTCCCCTCCGGCTGGATGCCTCGAGGGCGCAGGGCAAGGACAGGTCCCCACGGCCGCGGGGCCTAGTCAGGGAAAGCCAATGGACGAATGACAAAGTTGAGGTTTTCTCAGGAGGAGGGGGGATTTCTCCACACGGACAGCATGAGTTCCGAAATGTGGGAAGGCTCTCCAGTCAGCCGCCTCTGCTCCCCTACCGGGCACCCACGGCCTCCCTCTGCTCCCCCTCCCCCCCACGCCCGGGGACGGTCACAGGAGGTAAACACAGAATCCCTTCCATCCCTGAGAGCTGCTGACGATTTTAGCAGAGTCCCGGCCGCGCCTTGGCTCGCGGGGCCCCCGCCTCATGCACGCGTTACAGGTGTGAGCTCGCCCCTTCTCCTTCGAGGGGATTTTGTCCTCAACTCCCTGGAGGGCAGCGTGGGACTTCCTGTCGCCCTCCCTGCGGTTGTGACTTATTGGACACATGGTAGCTGTCCGGAGGGAAGCTCCAAATCACGAGAAAAGGCAGCAAATTAGCAAGTTGAAGAAACAAAAATTGGGAGGGATGTGTGTTTAGACCAGAAACACCTTGGAAACGAGAAAGTAAAGCAAGATAATTAAGTCATGGGTAAGTTGGGTCAACACACATCACGCCCTTAAAACCAGGGTCTCTAGACTGAGAATTAGCCTATTTTAAGGGAACCAACCTGCACCTCCACGTGGATGGTTTTAAGTCGAGGCCCCAAAAGCCTGGCTGCTTTTCCTACTATTTTGCTAGAGTTACCTGGACATCCTACAGACAGCCGGTTAACCAAACTTGCCGTGGGCTCCGCCGAAACGAGCCTGCAGACTCAAGCCCGTAGGAGGCATCTCGGTTCTAACTCGGTACGTTTGTGCTTTACGTCTTGCTTTGTAGTGACAAAATACGGGGCTCGCGTCCTAGCTCTCAAAGCGACTTTCTGGGAGTCGGCCCAGGATTCAGTGCGGTTTTGACCTCCTGTACTGGAGTTCAAGGCTCTTCAGATCCAGTGCAAAGCTGCCTACGGTCAAGTGTCCTGAGGACGGCTGCCCGCGGAGGCCGCGTTCAGAGCGCAGAACTTCGGGCTGGTGGCTGCCTCACGCTTGGCGATTCCCTGCTGACCTCCCAGCCCGGCCACAGGCTTTCAGGAGAGGACGAGGGTCCTGACCATCTTCTTCACCGAAGCGAAGACCTTCACTTTTCGTTTCCAGCTCCAGACCAGCCGTTTTTTTTTTTTTTTTAATTTTTTTTTTTCAACGTTTATTTATTTTTGGGACAGAGAGAGACA
Source organism: Lynx canadensis (assembly GCF_007474595.2). NCBI lineage: Eukaryota > Metazoa > Chordata > Mammalia > Carnivora > Felidae > Lynx > Lynx canadensis. Next base: position 2,766,574 of record NC_044309.1, on the reverse strand, counting down.
GAGCATGAACGGGGGAGGGGCAGAGAGAGAGGGAGACACAGAATCGGAAACGGGCTCCAGGCTCCGAGCCATCAGCCCAGAGCCCGACGCGGGGCTCGAACTCACGGACCGCGAGATCGTGACCTGGCTGAAGTCGGACGCTCAACCGACTGCGCCACCCAGGCGCCCCAAGAGACCAGCCGTTTTTAATATGCCTGCAAAGCTTATCTGTAACAATTTCTCTGTTTGGGATAATCACTTATTTCCATCCTGTGCAAGGACAGTTTGGAAACACACACACGCAAACACACATGCGCTCACAAGTGCACACGCGCATGCGTGCACACCCAAACCACACGCGTGCTAACACTTATGCACACACATGCACAACACACACGGGCCCCCGTGTGCACACAGATCACACGTGTGCAAACACTTAGGCACACACACGTGCACACGGGCACACGTATGCACATGAGACAGTATCTGATTTCTCTTCCCCAGGCTTTTCCAGTGGCTCTGTGCCGGAGAGGAGAGAAGACATCACCTCCCTGGGCTGTGCTCTACTTAGAGAGGCTTATCTTATCTGACATAACCATGAGACCATACAATGAAAAGCCAGCCCCCGAGCGGACCCCTGGTCTGGTGCCCGGCCCCAGGTCAGGGGTCCACACGAGTGCCTTACTAACAGGCCACGGAGCTCACCTGCTGACCTGAGGTTGTTACGCTGTTCACTTCAGAAAACAAAAGCGCTTTGCTTACTTTACTTAAAAACCACATCTTTAAAAGCCAACCGTGGAGTTTGCCTTTAGAGACGCCCTGTCTCTGCGGGTGCAGTGACCGGCGTTGGCCCCGGGTCACTTCTATTTCCAGGTGGAGGGGTTGTGTCAGCCTCTTTGTCCTTATCTGTCTCGAGGAGCCGATGAAGTTCAGTGCTCGCGGAGCTCAGGGTTTGGAGAAACAGTCGCGTGAATGGTTGCTGAGCCCCGGAACACCTGGAGAAGGACACGTTTTTCGGTGGACTCCGTCCCGGGTCACCTTCCCGCATCTGGAATTGCTGCCTGCAGCTCCCAGGGCTTTCGTCACCTGCTTGTGACCCTCTTGGGAAGAGCAGGAAGGAGAACTAACCAGGTGGCTGGGTCAGGGCAGTCTCTGTGGCCTCTTGAAAGCTTTCTGGACCCGGTGGTCAGGAGAACGTGCCTGGGGACCACGAGAGCCCTGGCTCCCAGGTGTCCCCAGCGTTGGAACAGCTGAAGAGTGGCCCCTGTGCCCACTGACTGCCACCACGTGTGAAGGGAGCTGGGACAACACTTCCCTTTAGCAGCAACAGACGTTTCAGTGGAGAGCCTGGCAGGGGCGAGGGACGGCGGGCTGAGGACGCGGCTCCTAGGACACACAGCCTGGCAGGGATGTGGGATGGCAGGCCCGAGGACACGGCTCCTAGGACCGAGAGCCTGGCGGGAGCGAGGGACAGCGGGCCTGAGGATGCGGCTCCTAGGACAGAGAGACTGGCGGGTGGGGGGGGAGGCGGTGAGGGAGGGGCAGGGCCAAGTCTCTGGGTCCGGGCACGGGTGTCTCTCTTTTAGCCCTTGCTCTCCCGCTCCCCTTCCTGTCCCCTGGATGCTGGCCTTGACCCTGCACGTATCCTTCCAATCATAGACGCTCGCATGTGCGACTTAGGACGGATGCCCGATTAGCATGCAGTGCAATGACAGTTATGTGTGTCACCAAATGTGTCAGAGGGCTCTGTCACTCTTTTTATCTGATTAAAACACTGAGTGTCGTTCAGGCATGCTCGATTTTCCTAGTCTGCTGCCTGTGCAGGTGGCAGCCGTCATCTCGTGGCTGTCTGTGCTGCCCCCAACGAGCAGGGACTGTGTCCAGAGGGCAGTGTGGCCTCCAGCTTCAGGCTCCCCGAGGGGTGGGGGGAGCCAAGCCCCAGTGACGCTCAGAAGGAGCTGTAGGTCCCGCCGGGGTGGGGGGGAAGGTGTCCCCTGCTCTGAGGTTGTCCTGTGGGCTGGGCCTGAGTGTGTCCCTGATGCAGGAGGGACGCTCACGGTCATTTAGTGTGGAGTTTAGGTGACCTGTGGACTTCACACGGGATGAAGACCCAAAGGAGAGGCAAAACCCAAAGGCTTTTGCACCACGCTGAACAAAGGGAGGAAGTTTTGGAAAAGTGACTAAACATTCAAGGATGCTAAAGGAAGACGGGATCATATCACCAAGGGCTGTTTGTACAGAGTTCTCTCGGCTTCAACTGCCCGTCCCTGGTGACGGGGACGTCGCCCGTGTGGGATCTTTTCTCCTGCTTCCAGGAGGAGGAAGGGGAGGTCAGAGCATCCTTCTTGGGCCTGATGTTTTCCAAAACAACCCTTACGCCCGAATGGCACGTTCCGGTTTCCTTCAGTACAGTGGGTGGTTGGGTCGGCCTGTTCCAGACAGCCGTCATCACCCCCAAAAGGATTCTTGAAAATACCACTGAAAGGGACAGCTGGAAAAGCAGGCGAGAGTGTCTGAACCCGGGTAAACACTCAGCACATGTCAGTCTACGATGCATGGCAGCCCCAAGGTCAAGTTTGAGCACTGACCTTGTTCATTCTTGGTCTTTTTTTTTTTTCCTTAAGGTTATTTATTTTGAGAGAGAGAGACAGAGAGACAGAGAGCAGGGGAGGGGCAGAGAGAGAGAGGGAGAGAGAGCATCCCAAGCAGCCTCCACACTGTCAGCGCAGAGCCCGAAGTGGGGCTCGAACTCAGACACTCAACCGACTGAGCCACCCAGGCGCCCCGTTCATTCTTGTTCTAAAGACGATTATTTCCTCCCCGCCCTGGGTTCCTCCGCGCGGCCTTTCTGTGCACACAGCCTGCACCTTCCTGTGCCCTCAGAGCTCCCCGCCCCTCCCGCCTCAGACTTCAGAGCCGGGTTATGGTGAGGGGGGTAACTGGCAAGCTGGAGGTGGAGACAAATGGTTTGGGGTTTGCTCAGGCACATGGCGGTTTGTACTTCTGGGTAAAATTAGCAAGATTAGGAAAGGTCCCCCTGGCCGGGGGAAGAGCAGAGAGAGAGGGAGACACAGAATCGGAAGCAGGCTCCAGGCTCCGAGCTGTCAGCACAGAGCCCCACGGGGGGCTTGAACCCACAGGCCACGAGATCATGACCTGAGCCGAAGTCGGACACTCAACTGACTAAGCCTCCCAGGAGCCCCTTGAGACATGTATTTTTAATCTATAAGTAAAGTGATAAATACAAGAATAAACAAATAGTAGTTATTTACAGTATTGTTAAGTGCCAATGGCATTCCTTATACCAGGGATAGACTCCTAACCTCCCAGGACTTCAGAATGTGACTGTATTCGGAGACGGGGTCTTAGAAAGGTGGTTAAGGTAGGAGGAGGTCACTGGGTGGCCCTGATCCAATCTGACTGGTGTCCCTATAAGAAGAGGATGTCGGGACACAGACAGGCACCGAGGGACGACCACGTGAGGACACGGGGAGAGGGTGGCATCTGCACGTCCAGCAGAGAGGCCTTGGGAGGAACCAGCCCTGCCCACACCCGGATCCTGGACTCCCCGCCTCCAGGATGGGACGCAGTAACTGTCTGCCGTGTGAGCCCCAGGCTGGGGTGCTCGTTACGCTGATGCTCAGTCTGTACTCAGCAGTCAAAGCCTGCCACCCCACTGAACCCCTCCATGGCCCGCGTGAGGCCCTTTCGGACCTACAGCATGGATGAGGCTAATCGTCCTGGCCAAGGTCACCTGGAAATGTTTGACAGGAGGAAACTGGAGAAGAGGTAATCTCGATTCAGCTCGTGTCCTCGGCCGCCGAGCCTCACATTCCTTTCGGTACAAAGCTGGGTCTGAGCTACAGACAATGACCACAACACAGGCTTGCTTGTCCCCACGATGCGGGAGTGACCTCCAACCATTTTGTCCAGCGCAACCCTTTACTGAATATTCCCTGTTTACTGAGCAGCGTGTTAGATGTTGGGAGCTCAACGACGAGCCGCATGAATCTCGGCCCCAAGGAGCTCGCACTCTGGTACGACAGACGGCCGGGTGTGCCCAAAAGTGATCACGTAGCACAGGGATTACTGAGTGTGTGCTATTTGCAGAGATCCGTGTTAGTCTCTGCAGGTACGAAGGCGATGTGGTCCCTGTCCTCACGGGACTAACAGGGACGTGAAGACAAACGCACGTCATAAAATACTACACCGAACACAATTATTTATAATGCGGGCATACAAAGGACACAGATTTCCCCTGGGTTGGAGGAGAACCTAAAGGTTTTATAGGACAGGTAGCACGTTCATCTTGGAAGACAGATATCTCGGGCCAGGTAGAGGAAGAAGAAAAGCTTTCCGTGTGGAGAGCCAGCCAGCAGCAAAGGCCCTGAGGTCTGAGACATTGGTGTCCCAAGGAGACTGTAGTTTTGAATATGGGGTATCTGCCGAAGGCCAGGTGGCAGGAAGGCTGGAGAGGTCGGACTGTGGGGTGGCCTCCAAGGGACATGTGGCCAGGCGGTATCATGAGGTTTTCGAGCAGGGCAATGATCGGCCATCCGGCTTGCAAACAGGCTGGCGGCATGGCAGGTGAATTGGACTCAATGTCCACTGAACAGGGTTCAGATGTAGGTATAATGATGGAGTAACCAAAGTGAGAGATGAGGAAGGTGGAAGGAAGAAGTATTCATAAAAGGAAGGGAGAGAGCGACTCCAGGAAAACCTGGCCAAGTAGATAGGGAAGAAGAAGATGCTCAGTCTGTGAAAACGCCCAGAGTTCTTCCTTGAGTCCCAAGTAGATAGGGAAGAAGAAGAAGGCTCAGTCTGTGAATACGCCCAGAGTTCTTGCTTGAGTCCCAAGTAGATAGGGAAGAAGAAGACACTCAGTCTGTGAATACGCCCAGAGTTCTTGCTTGAGTCCCAAGTAGATAGGGAAGAAGAAGAAGGCTCAGTCTGTGAATACGCCCAGAGTTCTTGCTTGAGTCCCAAGTAGATAGGGAAGAAGAAGACACTCAGTCTGTGAATACGCCCAGAGTTCTTGCTTGAGTCCCAAGTAGATAGGGAAGAAGAAGACACTCAGTCTGTGAATACGCCCAGAGTTCTTGCTTGAGTCCCAAGTAGATAGGGAAGAAGAAGACGCTCAGTCTGTGAATACGCCCAGAGTTCTTGCTTGAGTCCCAAGTAGATAGGGAAGAAGAAGACGCTCAGTCTGTGAATACGCCCAGAGTTCTTGCTTGAGTCCCAAGTAGATAGGGAAGAAGAAGACGCTCAGTCTGTGAATACGCCCAGAGTTCTTGCTTGAGTCCCAAGTAGATAGGGAAGAAGAAGACACTCAGTCTGTGAATACGCCCAGAGTTCTTGCTTGAGTCCCAAGTAGATAGGGAAGAAGAAGAAGGCTCAGTCTGTGAATACGCCCAGAGTTCTTGCTTGAGTCCCAAGTAGATAGGGAAGAAGAAGACGCTCGGTCTGTGAATACGCCCAGAGTTCTTGCTTGAGTCCCAAGTAGATAGGGAAGAAGAAGAAGGCTCAGTCTGTGAATACGCCCAGAGTTCTTGCTTGAGTCCCAAGTAGATAGGGAAGAAGAAGAAGGCTCAGTCTGTGAATACGCCCAGCGTTCTTGCTTGAGTCCCAAGTAGATAGGGAAGAAGAAGAAGGCTCAGGCTCTGAATACACCCAGCGTTCTTGCTTGAGTCCCAAGTAGATAGGGAAGAAGAAGGTGCTCAGTCTGTGAATACGCCCAGAGTTCTTGCTTGAGTCCCAAGTAGATAGGGAAGAAGAAGAAGGCTCAGGCTCTGAATACGCCCAGAGTTCTTGCTTGAGTCCCAAGTAGATAGGGAAGAAGAAGACGCTCAGTCTGTGAATACGCCCAGAGTTCTTGCTTGAGTCCCAAGTAGATAGGGAAGAAGAAGACGCTCAGTCTGTGAATACGCCCAGAGTTCTTGCTTGAGTCCCAAGTAGATAGGGAAGAAGAAGACGCTCAGTCTGTGAATACGCCCAGAGTTCTTGCTTGAGTCCCAAGTAGATAGGGAAGAAGAAGAAGGCTCAGTCTGTGAATACGCCCAGAGTTCTTGCTTGAGTCCCAAGTAGATAGGGAAGAAGAAGACGCTCGGTCTGTGAATACGCCCAGAGTTCTTGCTTGAGTCCCAAGTAGATAGGGAAGAAGAAGACGCTCGGTCTGTGAATACGCCCAGAGTTCTTGCTTGAGTCCCAAGTAGATAGGGAAGAAGAAGAAGGCTCAGTCTGTGAATACGCCCAGAGTTCTTGCTTGAGTCCCAAGTAGATAGGGAAGAAGAAGGTGCTCAGTCTGTGAATACGCCCAGAGTTCTTGCTTGAGTCCCAAGTAGATAGGGAAGAAGAAGACGCTCAGTCTGTGAATACGCCCAGAGTTCTTGCTTGAGTCCCAAGTAGATAGGGAAGAAGAAGACACTCAGTCTGTGAATACGCCCAGAGTTCTTGCTTGAGTCCCAAGTAGATAGGGAAGAAGAAGAAGGCTCAGTCTGTGAATACGCCCAGAGTTCTTGCTTGAGTCCCAAGTAGATAGGGAAGAAGAAGAAGGCTCAGGCTCTGAATACGCCCAGAGTTCTTGCTTGAGTCCCAAGTAGATAGGGAAGAAGAAGACGCTCAGTCTGTGAATACGCCCAGAGTTCTTGCTTGAGTCCCAAGTAGATAGGGAAGAAGAAGACGCTCAGTCTGTGAATACGCCCAGAGTTCTTGCTTGAGTCCCAAGTAGATAGGGAAGAAGAAGACACTCAGTCTGTGAATACGCCCAGAGTTCTTGCTTGAGTCCCAAGTAGATAGGGAAGAAGAAGAAGGCTCAGTCTGTGAATACGCCCAGAGTTCTTGCTTGAGTCCCAAGTAGATAGGGAAGAAGAAGACGCTCGGTCTGTGAATACGCCCAGAGTTCTTGCTTGAGTCCCAAGTAGATAGGGAAGAAGAAGAAGGCTCAGTCTGTGAATACGCCCAGAGTTCTTGCTTGAGTCCCAAGTAGATAGGGAAGAAGAAGAAGGCTCAGTCTGTGAATACGCCCAGCGTTCTTGCTTGAGTCCCAAGTAGATAGGGAAGAAGAAGAAGGCTCAGGCTCTGAATACACCCAGCGTTCTTGCTTGAGTCCCAAGTAGATAGGGAAGAAGAAGGTGCTCAGTCTGTGAATACGCCCAGAGTTCTTGCTTGAGTCCCAAGTAGATAGGGAAGAAGAAGAAGGCTCAGGCTCTGAATACGCCCAGAGTTCTTGCTTGAGTCCCAAGTAGATAGGGAAGAAGAAGACGCTCAGTCTGTGAATACGCCCAGAGTTCTTGCTTGAGTCCCAAGTAGATAGGGAAGAAGAAGACGCTCAGTCTGTGAATACGCCCAGAGTTCTTGCTTGAGTCCCAAGTAGATAGGGAAGAAGAAGACACTCAGTCTGTGAATACGCCCAGAGTTCTTGCTTGAGTCCCAAGTAGATAGGGAAGAAGAAGAAGGCTCAGTCTGTGAATACGCCCAGAGTTCTTGCTTGAGTCCCAAGTAGATAGGGAAGAAGAAGACGCTCGGTCTGTGAATACGCCCAGAGTTCTTGCTTGAGTCCCAAGTAGATAGGGAAGAAGAAGAAGGCTCAGTCTGTGAATACGCCCAGAGTTCTTGCTTGAGTCCCAAGTAGATAGGGAAGAAGAAGGTGCTCAGTCTGTGAATACGCCCAGAGTTCTTGCTTGAGTCCCAAGTAGATAGGGAAGAAGAAGACGCTCGGTCTGTGAATACGCCCAGAGTTCTTGCTTGAGTCCCAAGTAGATAGGGAAGAAGAAGACGCTCGGTCTGTGAATACGCCCAGAGTTCTTGCTTGAGTCCCAAGTAGATAGGGAAGAAGAAGAAGGCTCAGTCTGTGAATACGCCCAGAGTTCTTGCTTGAGTCCCAAGTAGATAGGGAAGAAGAAGAAGGCTCAGTCTGTGAATACGCCCAGAGTTCTTGCTTGAGTCCCAAGTAGATAGGGAAGAAGAAGATGCTCAGTCTGTGAATACGCCCAGAGTTCTTGCTTGAGTCCCAAGTAGATAGGGAAGAAGAAGAAGGCTCAGGCTCTGAATACGCCCAGAGTTCTTGCTTGAGTCCCAAGTAGATAGGGAAGAAGAAGAAGGCTCAGGCTCTGAATACGCCCAGAGTTCTTGCTTGAGTCCCAAGTAGATAGGGAAGAAGAAGACGCTCAGTCTGTGAATACGCCCAGAGTTCTTGCTTGAGTCCCAAGTAGATAGGGAAGAAGAAGACGCTCAGTCTGTGAATACGCCCAGAGTTCTTGCTTGAGTCCCAAGTAGATAGGGAAGAAGAAGACACTCAGTCTGTGAATACGCCCAGAGTTCTTGCTTGAGTCCCAAGTAGATAGGGAAGAAGAAGAAGGCTCAGTCTGTGAATACGCCCAGAGTTCTTGCTTGAGTCCCAAGTAGATAGGGAAGAAGAAGACGCTCGGTCTGTGAATACGCCCAGAGTTCTTGCTTGAGTCCCAAGTAGATAGGGAAGAAGAAGGTGCTCAGTCTGTGAATACGCCCAGCGTTCTTGCTTGAGTCCCAAGTAGATAGGGAAGAAGAAGAAGGCTCAGGCTCTGAATACGCCCAGAGTTCTTGCTTGAGTCCCAAGTAGATAGGGAAGAAGAAGGTGCTCAGTCTGTGAATACGCCCAGAGTTCTTGCTTGAGTCCCAAGTAGATAGGGAAGAAGAAGACGCTCGGTCTGTGAATACGCCCAGAGTTCTTGCTTGAGTCCCAAGTAGATAGGGAAGAAGAAGAAGGCTCAGTCTGTGAATACGCCCAGAGTTCTTGCTTGAGTCCCAAGTAGATAGGGAAGAAGAAGAAGGCTCAGTCTGTGAATACGCCCAGAGTTCTTGCTTGAGTCCCAAGTAGATAGGGAAGAAGAAGATGCTCAGTCTGTGAATACGCCCAGAGTTCTTGCTTGAGTCCCAAGTAGATAGGGAAGAAGAAGAAGGCTCAGGCTCTGAATACGCCCAGAGTTCTTGCTTGAGTCATCAAGCCAGCTGGAGCTTCTGGAAGGAATAGATTTGGGGCCAGGCACCGTGTTAGTTCGCAATGCCTCCGGCTATAAGGCAGAGGGGATATTTATTGTTTGCTTAATAACTAGAACGGTGGCACAGGTCACCCGCCCCCCACTCCCACCGCTGGCCCTTGCTTGTATGTTTCCACCTCATGGTTACAAACTAGCTGCTGCAGCTCCACGCATCACGTCCATGTCAAGGCAGGGTGAGGGGAAAGGGACGGCATCAGCGAGCTCTCCCCTGTGTCTTCCTTGCTCTCGGGGAAGCAGACTCTTCCTAAGGAGCCCCTCGGGAGATCCTGCCTCCTGTGTGAATGGCTGGGGCATGGCCACCAGCTGCCCCTTTCCCGTACGTGGGAGGAGGTGTCTGACTCAGGAGCTGGGCTTGTCCTGCCTGGCTGAGAGCTGACACGACCCATCACCCGAGCGAGCACACACGGCCACACCGAGTGAACGTAGAGTGTAGACAAGGAGCTTCGGCTGGCGCTGAACCACACCCAACGCACACGCTGTCGTTGCCGCCGAGCCTCAGGTGGGGCAGGTCGTGTGCGCTGGGCTCACGCGTGGGACTGGCCCTTCTCTTCCCGTCCTTTCTGCGTGGAGCGTGAGGAGAGGCCAGGCTGGGATGTGGCTGAGGGCAGGTGCACCTCAAGAAGTGGGGCTGAGAGGGGGAGGGCGCAGCCACGTGGCCTCGGGGGAACACGGGTCCAGGAAGGTTTCTGCTTTGGAAGCCTGGAACGCCCTTCAGCAGGTTTGGGGTATTAAACGAGGGAGAAGAGAGGCTGTGAGGGACCAGCTCCCGGTCAGGGGAGCAGACAGGCCTCTGAGCCCCAAAGGGCCTGGTGGTGGGGGGTCTCGGGTCAGGGGAGGGCAAGGCCGGGGTGACCAGCCTGCGGGAGGAGGCCCGGGCAGGTGCACCCTGGGCTCGGGGAGCTCTGGCCTGGCCTGCCCGGGGCACACAGGTCCTGTCCGCGGAGGCCGCGGGCAGGACGGTGACACGGGCAGTGCTGCGGAGATGCCCTGGGGACAACCTGCATGTGCGGGGGGCAGAGTGCGGGGTCCGGGCCGGCCGAGGGGCAGCGGACAGGACGCAGGTGCGGGCGCAGGGGCGGGAGCCGGTCGAACTCTTGGCGTCTCCCTGTGGCTTTTACACGGGGGAACGGCGAGCCCTCTCCTGCATTCTCAGCCGTTTTTCAAGTTCTGGACTATTCTCTGCGAGTCGGTGCGCGGCACCCCTCTTGCCCCGGGGTCCCCCTCCTTCGAGACCCGCTCCCCACGTCTGCTTGGGCCTCTGCGCCCTGCTTCCTGTGGCTCCCATCTTTAAATGTGCCCTGAATTTCTGCACATACCGCTCAAAGTGACTTGTGCTGATTCGATTTAGTTTTTCTGAAAACACCTCTCCAAATCGAACAAGGCTGCTGTTCTCCAAACAAGTAAAATCGGCAGCCCCGCGTCCAGCACCGCCACGTCCCGACATGCCTCTGGCGTCCCCTGCCGGGGGTTTCTGGGCTCGCTCCTCCGGCTGGAACCTTCCGTCTGGAAGGCGGTATGATACACACTTTTCCCGTGCGGGCTGGCTGCGGGCTCGCGGAAGCCGGGCCATGTCTTCATCACACTGACCTCTGCACAGTGCAGCCTGGTGTGACCCCTGGTGTGGGTGTTGCTGCCACTCTGTCCCCCCCGCCCAACTCGAGACCGTCTCCTCGATCTCTCACGGTCTCCGTCTCCTCATCTGAACATAGGGATAGAACAATACGTAGCTCACTTCTCTTCAGAGACGGAAGGAGGCAATCTGTGTGAAGCATTTATGCCAAGAGCTTGGAACGGTGGCCCCCTACACGTTGGAGCTTTGGTTAAGCAAATAACTAAACTAGATTGGTTTACTGTTACTTTATGTACGGAAAGTGATGCGGTGAATTTAGGAAACAAAATGGAATTTTTTCTCTCTTATCATCTGTTATTATAATATCTGTGATTTGTTTAAAAGCTATTGTCCTAAACGGAGGGTTGCGGGGGGGTGAGAGGGAGGGGAGGGTGGGTGATGGGCATGGAGGAGGGCATCTGTTGGGATGAGCACTGGGTGTTGTATGGAAACCAATGTGACAATAAATTTCATATTAAAAAAAATAAAAGCTTTTGTCCTTCTTTCCCATTTTCTTAGTAGACTATATTTTAGAGCAGTTTTCGGTTGACAATGACATTGAGGGGAAGATACAGAGATTTCCCATGTACCCCCTGTCCTCTCACAACCTCCTCACTATCCACACCCATGGAGTGTGGGTCTTGTTACAACTGATGAACCTTCATGGACGTCCATAATTTCATTAGGGTCACTCTCTGTGTTGCACAGTCTGTGGGTTCGGACAAATGTGTAATGGCACGTATCCACCATTATAGTATTAAGCAGAGTAGATTCACTGCCCTAAAAACCCTCTGCCCTGCTCTCCGCCCCCTCTCCCCCACTGGCTCGGGACACGTAGTGATCCGAGGGTGCAGATCCATTCTTTATCTCTAGGGTCCTGCGTAGTGCCCCCTTCTCCCTTCTGTGGGTGCCAGGGGCTTGAGGCTGGCAGCTGGGCTGAGAGGTGCGTGCATGGGACTTCTCCAGTATCTGCTAGAAATTGGGTGATGCATTTTGACAACACAGTTTGTAGAGCTGTGTCACCTTTCTTTGGGGCCTGGAATCAACACTGCAGGTGGCAATTCTAACAATTGACTAACAGCATCCTTGGCGCTGGTGAGCCTGACAGGTGGCGGCTCAAGCTGGGAAAACGCACATGAAATCGTGCTAAGCCCCACGTTACATCTTAAGAGAGTTCCTTGAGTTTCTAGAAATCTAGTTTCTATTTTCAAGAGAGTAAGAGTCTTTGAAATAGGAGACCCCAGCCTCGCGGCCACCATGCTTCGTGGACAGGCACCCTCACACCTCCTCACGGCTGAAGTTGAAAGAGTTTTGAGTTAAATGTCATTGCGCACCACGTCTCTCCACTTCCAGGAATTTCTCACCTGAGACTTTCATTATTATGTTTTCATTCAAAATCAGATTTAAAGTTGTTTCTCTCTCCCTCTTCTATCCTTCTGTTTTCATTCTTTCACCTCTTCCATTTTTAAAATTTTGAAAAAGGTAATAATGGGGTGAGGATAAATTCAAGACGGTTAATATAAATTTTAAGCATCTTTGGAAATAAGCATTTGAGAGAATAAATAAATATATAAGAACTATAGATAAATATATAAGTAATATATATATAAATATATATAAATATATAAGAACTAGTTTGAGATCTTCATAAGCAAAGGATAACAAGACTCATCTAGGTCAGATACACACAGCTTTTGACTAAAGGGAATATATTATTTAAAGAATAATTTGCTACCCGTGGGCACTAAATTGATACCTAAAATTTTTCTTCTAAATTAAGAAATATTAGCTGGTTATTTGGTTTTATTTGTAAATAATAACTATAATTTTGAGTATTTCAGGACGTGCTACTGCATTTTTTTTCTACATTATCTCATGAAAGTCATAATATTTTCCCTGTTATTATTATTTTTATAATTTTAATTAGGTTCACTTTATGGTTGGAGACCCTGAGATGCAAAGAGATGAACGCATTCACCTGCAGTCGCATGGGAATTAGGAGTCAGAGCACAAATGCAGGTATCTTTCTCTCTGAAGGACGGTTCCTGGAGGGTGGTTCAGCCCCTCAGGGGACATGTGACAATGTCTGAGGGCATTTTAGTCACAATAATTCAGCAAGAGGGGGTGCCCCTGACTTTCGGTGGGTAGAGGCCAAGGATGCTGCTCCTTACCCTCCAGTGGTCAGGACGTCCCCACCACAGAGATGCATCTGGTCCCAAATGTCCACAGTGGTGGCCAGGAATGAAAGCTTGCCCTAGTGCACAGTGAAAGCCTTATCTTTGAGTGTGAAGAAGCCACAGAACACGAACAGAACGAGAACAAGAACAAGAATAAGAACCAGAACGAGAACCAGAACCAGAATGGAACCAGAATAAGAACCAGAACAAGAAAAGAACCAGAACCAGAACAGAACCAGAACCAGAACCGAACAGAACAGAACAAGAACAAGAACCAGAATAAGAACCAGAACCAGAATGGAACCAGAATAAGAACCAGAACCAGAACAGAACAAGAACCAGAACCAGAACCAGAACTAGAACAGAACCAGAACAGAACCAGAACAGAACCAGAACCAGAACCGAACAGAACAGAACAAGAACAAGAATAAGAACCAGAACCAGAACCAGAACGGAACCAGAATAAGAACCAGAACCAGAACAGAACAAGAACCAGAACCAGAACCAGAACAGAACCAGAACCAGAACCGAACAGAACAGAACAAGAACAAGAACAAGAATAAGAACCAGAACCAGAACCAGAATGGAACCAGAATAAGAACCAGAACTAGAACAGAACAAGAACCAGAACCAGAACAGAACCAGAACCAGAACCGAACAGAACAGAACAAGAACAAGTACAAGAACAGAACAAGAAGTCGTGTTGGCACTGGTGGGATGGCCCAGGACCTAAGGGCTGGTGTAGAACCCCACATGAGGTGGCCACAGGAGGTGCTTTTGAAGACTTCCACCCTGAAGTCTAGGAAGCACTAAGGAAGCAAATGGAAGCCAAGGATGCTTGGCCCTTTCTGAGAGACCAGGGATGTCCTCGCCTGACATGTAAGGAGTGTGAGGCTCTTATGAATGGATTTTCCTTTTTGTTTAGGTGGATGTGGGATATTTTTGTTCTTTGCAGTCAAAAATCCTGATATACCAGAGAAACTTCTTTGGTTAGAAATCTTTTGAGGAAAAAGTATTAAGGTTCATTTCTTTAAACTTAAAGTCAAAATAGAATAAAATTTTCTTAACCTTGTGCATCAATATGCAAAGATTTTCTTATTTCTTAGACTCAGTCAGATGGATCTCCTTCCAAAATCTGGGTGGAGGCAGTCTTCAGCCAAACTGTCTACCACGAGACTCAGTTTCTTTAGGGCCCCAGAGATTCTTGTTTAGTGACTGAACAAAAAACATGGGATCATCGCATTGTTGACCTGAGAGCCACTTAATTTGGGAAAAAAGATTGCATCCCTAGCTCTGGAGTAGCCATCAAACCTCAGAAGCCAGAATTTAACACAATCCAGACCCACGTTGTGCTGCCAGAGGCCATTTGATGCCTGACAGAGGAAGGGAAGTCAGAGAGAGCTCTTGCTTTCAGCCCCATGACCACCCTACGAGGCCAGTGGCCCCGAGGATTCTAGAAATCTAAATTCAGTGGGGAGAAAAGGGACCGTTAACCACATATTTGGCGGGAAGATCAACCACGCACATTTTCTCTTCTTTCAGAGAAGAACATTTGAGATTTGTTCTGTAGCTCACAGTTGAGGTCTTGTCTTTCTTGTGCATCAGACATATTAGAATCTTATTTTCCATTTTCCCTCTGTCATCCTAATCCGCATTTCAGGATGGCTGTCTCCACAGAGTGGTGTGGATGAAATGCCCCTGCAGCTAACAAGCCTTATGCAGCTCAGCCCCTCCTCTCTCTCTCCCCCTACTTCCTCTGGTTCCTTTTCCAATGGCAAGTCAAAGGATGTTTATAAACCAATCCAGGCGCTCCTTACCCTCCTGGGCAAACCTAAGACCTAGAAGCGAGGCTCCAGGTACAAGCCTGTTTGGTGTCTTCACTCCTGGATGGCAAGTGTCTTCATTAACTCTTTTCTTTACCACCTGAAGTTGATGGCATTGTCCCAGGATGATGAGGCCCATCACGTTGTACGTGTTGGCTGATAAAATCCAGCACCTTCTGTGAGGTGAGCGGCAAGCAGGTATCTAAAAGCATAGTCAGAATGGGTGTTGGGAACAGATGCAAAGCTGCTGTGAGACCACGTGAGGCTTGGGCACTCATGAGGGGCTCCAGAACTCCCAGAGCTCAGCCCCCAGGTCCCCTCTCGGCACAGAGCCCCTCCATGTAGTTGAAGGGATTGGGATTCGGCAGTTCACCTGGCATTGCTTACCCAGTCCTGGAACCGACTTTCCGGGTGGCTTGGGACGGTCTTGACTGATGTTCCTGTCACCCTAATTATTAACACCATCCGTTCTTATGCCCGAATATGCAGTTTGCATGAGAAATCATAGTCCCCTGAGCCGGGTCGCCCAAGCCGAATTTAGCACACTATGAGATTATTGTTCAATCCCGAAGAGCTGGTTGAGAAACAGAGTAAGAGCAGCAAAACATTGTCCCGCCCACCCCCGCCCTCCTTTCCTGAACCTGTCACTCTTCAGTGTAGGAAGAGCTCACTTTAAGCTCACTTTAAGCCTGAGAGGTTTTCTTTGGCCGTGGTCATATTCGTGTGTTCCCATCACCTGCACCACCGATAAGATCAGTAAAACCCAGAGACGTTTTGTTGCAATGAATACCCATTTTAGAGATTTGAGAGAGCAGAGAAAATAGAGGCCATGTTGGGCTGTATTTCAAACCGTGATGGGGGCGCCTGGATGGCTCAGTGTGTTGAGCCTCCGACTTCAGCTCAGGTCATGATCTCACAGTCCGTGGGTTCGAGCCCTGGGACCGGCTCTCTGCCATCAGCATGGAGCCTGCTTGGGATTCTCTCTTACCCTGTCTCTCTGCCCCTGCCCTGCTTGCACTCTCTCTCTCTCTCTCTCTTTCTCTCCAAGATAAACATAAAAAAATGTGATGAACTTGACTATGAGATACAAAGAACGTGCTAGACTGTTGTCATGTTGAAACATCTCCAAGGCACGTCCAGGCTGAGTAGCCACATCTTTGTGAGAAGCACCCAGTGATCCAATCGTGAATACACAAAAGTCCCCTCACAGTGGCACGTCTCTGACATGTCAGGAGATGCTCTTATGCGGTGAGTGAAATCTCCTGGGAGGGTCATAAATCCTGTGCAACAAATTATACACTAACAGGTTCTTAGAGGAATTCAAATAAATCTTCACAGCCGCTTAGCAGGTAATCTCCAGATCAGATTCCCATTTTTCTTAAGAGCAAAATAATATATGGCTTCTTATACTCTCCTAGTGAAATGCTATATATCAAAGATATGAATTTAGTCGAAATATTGATCTTAAGCCAAAGTGAAACTAAGGGAAAGTTTAATGTGCTTCCGCACAAAGGAGAGGGCCAGGGAAGGGTGCTTAAATGTGCGTCATGAAGAGAAGCATCTGGGAGGAGAGCCACAGAACAATCCAGAAGCCTGAGGCCCTCCCGAGAGCATCAAGGTAAGGAGACCAGGCGGAGTCGGCCGCGGCCTGTCTCCCGCCAAACATGTTGTCATGGAGACTTGCCCTTGCAATTGGAAGACATGGCGGGGTGGGGGGGTGCGGAGATCAAGGAGAAGGGAAGTAGCTTCATGTTGTGTGAGTCATTTTAAATGTTCTATTGTATCGCAAGTCCCACGATGCAACAGCATGGGAGCCACATTCCGTGTGCTTTGGGGGATCTGTTGCCCGGGAGGGCGACCCCGTAGGGCAGGTCAGCTGGACGCCCTCGGGTGGGTCCCAGCGGGAGGGGACCACAGCGGTTCCCCCCCCCCCCCCCCCAGTGTGGAGACGCAGGCAGCTTCTGTCCATGGAAAAGGCTCGTCTTCCTCCTCTCCCTTCGTCAGTCACGGGAACTCGGGACAAGCATAATAAGGAAAATAACCTTCCTTTTCATCCCAGTTCCACAAAGTGAGTCAGCCCTTGATGAATCTCCTCGGAGTAACTGAGCCTCATGGGTCGTAGGCAAACCGTCGGAAAAAAAGCGCTTTTGAACAAAAAAATGTCTTTATTTTCTCTTAATGAAAGGCTCTCGTAAAGTCATTTGTCATTCAATTACCTGTGTGCTGTCTGGAATTTATGAGTGAGCGAGGTTCCTGAGTAAAGCAAGGGAGGAGGCCTTCCCAGGGGAGCCGACCTGGCCATGGTCACGTCAAATTCACACACTGGCGGGGTGGCTGCGATTTTCCCGTCTAATGTCTGAAGCAGGCCGGATGACTCTGCCCTGGCCTGGCCTTTGGCTTGCGTTGCTGGATGTGACTTATCAGACAGCAGCGGTCAAAGTCCCAGGTAAACCAAAGTAGTTTTCTAAATAGGCTATTACTTATTTATTTGGGGGATTTATAAAAATGTGGCCGTCATGTGGCGCCTCTGGGTACATGGATAATGCAAAAGTACAAAACATTAAGGAACAGAAACAAACAAAAGCCAGCCATGTAGCTCTATTTCTCTCCACGGACAGAAACCACTTTTTTGATCAATACATTGAATTACAAAGAGGGATTGCGAAAAAATGCAAACGGGCGTTTAACGGGACATAAAAGATTTAGTCCTCAGATGGATGCTTTCCTGCCATCTTGCACACACAGTGGCGTGGGCGAGTCTGGGAGTGCAGGCTGCTGCGTGAACAGGCACCAGAGTGGGTGACGAGGTCCCTGTGAGGAAGGGGCATTGGTGGCGGGGCACTGGCCTGGCCTCAGAAGTTGGCCCTCAGGTTGTCTGTGCACCTTGGGTCTTGCGCTCTGGCCCTTGTCGGGTTCGTCCCTTCCTGACCAGTCTCCTGGCTGTTAGACGCAGCTGGGGTTGGGTCTGTCTTCCCGGCCGATGGGCACGCGGCCACACCCCTTTCCCAGCCGGATGTCTGTCTCCAGCTCTCCATGGTCTGCCCCCCCCCACTCCCCCCCGTTACCCGATTTTCTCAGGGCTCCCACGGCAGGGGCTCCGCTTCTGTCTCAAAACTCAACCCTTTCACTGAACAACCGGTCCCCTCTGCTGTTCCCCAGGCCTAGACGCAGGTCGGCATCTGGCCAGAGGAGGGACGGAGGCAGGAGAGAGTTGGGTAGGGATGGCAATTTAGTTCCCGAGACCTACATACAAAGGAGAAATTGTTCAAATGAGAGGTAATCACACACATGGTGTCTGCATTCACCAGCAAGAATTTCATTAAATTCAGAAAGCCCTATGGGCCGCTCATTAGTATTTTTTAAAGGTATTCTTCAGTGTGGTTAAGGCAAAATCAATACCGGGCCGGCACCTGTTAGCAATGCAATGAGACTAACATTTGTGCTCCAGCGAGAAGAGGGACGTTTCCATGTCCCTAACTCCCTGGGACCCTCAGAGAGAGGGGGGTAAATGCCAGCCCCACTGGAGTCTTGGTTTCAGGACGACAACCTCAGCCTCAGTGCTCTGCTTTTTTTCTCTTTCTCAAAAAATGAATCCAAAATATAAAAGTATGGAAAATGATCCAGTCATTGGAAAGTAGAGAAGAATGTTATCAAAACAATGATGTGCTTTTTTTTTTCCCCTCTAAGGTTTATTTATTGTTGAGAGGGGCAGGAGGGGCAAAGAGAGAGGGCAGTAGAGAATCCCAAGCAGGCTCTGTGTGCTGACAGCGGAGAGCCCGACATGGGAATCGAACTCACTTACCGTGAGATCGTGACCTGAGCCGAAGTCAGATGCTCAACTGACTGAGCTACCCAGGCATCCCCTGGGGTTTAACCATATGGTTTAAATGTGTCTGGAAACTCTGAGACAACAGATCATGAGAGAAGCCAGGAAAGGGTCCACTGGGTTGTTTCATGGATAGTTTTCCACAGGAAGTCTAGAACCTTCCACCCCCAGCCTCAGAGCTGCAGGGATGAGGGCAAAGCTGGAGAAAGATGCAGAACCCAGGGTCAGCGGAGGCTGTGTGGCATCTGTGGCCAGCAGCAGAACACAGCTAAGCAGTATTGGCCATGCAGTGCAGTGGGCTGTGTGGAGGGTTTTACAGAGAGACAGAGAAACTCAGAGAACTTGGTGCCCATTCACATGGATGGGGAAAGTCTGGAAGATCCTGTCACGGAGGGTCTGAGTTTCACCCCCAGCCTTCCTGTACCTCTCTGGTTTTCTGGCTGATGGCCACAGCTCTGTCCTTCAACATATACTATGGGAGCTCGTCACCACAAGTCAGGCATGAAAGACTCACATTTTAGTGCAAATATAAACATTACTAAAAGAAAAAGAGAGAGGTTACCGAGACATATTGATGGTCACCATCTGGGTCAACAACTCTGATTGTTCCCATGGAAGTTCCAAGTGTGTTTGGCAGGTGGGTAATGACATGGCCAAGTTTTATACCCAGAGCAGTTAACCTGAGAGCAGATGACACTCTCGATGGGGTTGAGAATGGGGTTTTAAACATGTTTTTCCTATTGGTAGGATAAAAATAAGTTTCGTGAAATTCCATATAACATTAGACCATAGGAAAAGTGTGAAAATTAACAGCAAGAAGGCATTAAACAGGAAAATCGAAATAGTCTTTATGGTGGCTATAATGAAAGGCCTGCTATATTCATTTTCATGATATTAAAAGATAAAAATCTCTCTTTTTGAGTCAGAAGCATGATGTATTATTTATGAAGAGGTCTAAGAAGGCAGGACACAGAAAAGATCAAACTTGAAGGACTAGCAAATGTAGACAAAGCATAGGCACATAAAATGCATTGTTAGAGGAAGCTGGAAGAAAGTAGGGTTCAAGGCAAAACTCCGATCATCTCCAATGAAGGTGCAGAATTT
Organism: Lynx canadensis; assembly: GCF_007474595.2. Classification (NCBI taxonomy): domain Eukaryota; kingdom Metazoa; phylum Chordata; class Mammalia; order Carnivora; family Felidae; genus Lynx; species Lynx canadensis. The sequence continues at coordinate 2,747,021 of NC_044309.1, read as the reverse complement.
ATGAACATTTGTTTAATAAATACCATAGTGTCAACAAGAACTGTTAAAATTTTTTGAACTGTCATCACAGTGAAATTTCTCTTTTTCTGACAGAGCTCAAGAATAAAACATACAAACTGAGAGTGAAGATGAGGGAGTAGAATTATTAGGTTCTATTCAAAAATTTATACGCTGTAAAGAGAATGCACTTTCCTTCCAAGTGCTTTTGGAACATAAACAAAAGTTGGACTCAAAGAAAACAGGAATAAATACCCGAAAGTGGGGGCTGTGTTCGGAAAATATTCCTTAACCACAACAAAAATGGCAATTAACAACAACAAAAAAAGAGAATTGATTTGGATACTTTTGAAAAAAAAAATCCACGTCTTGATTCAGAGAGAAAATAACAATTGTAATTATATACAAGGTAGGAACTAAGTATAACAATATTATGTTTCAAACACATGAAATTCAGCAAAAATTGAGTTCCAAAGAAAGTTCGTATTTAGAAATCCTTTCATTGTTAAAGTAAAAGGAATATATGAGAATTCCAAGAATACATAAGGATAAGTTAAGTTTTTTTTTTTCTATGAGAAGGAAACATATAATGCTAGGAGAAATGAATAAGCAAATATAGTCTCAGAAATTAAATTTATAAGAAGTCAGAAATCATCAGAATCAAAAGAGGATCCCAATAGATAAATTTTGGGAAACAGTGAAAAACATACACGTGTGGATGTGACGTAGAAGCCATGTTGGGTCGAGGGCAGCAAGATAATAATTCTGGAATCTTGACTTTTCTCACGATTACCCTCTGGGCAGAGAGGATGTGAAAATGACTTCCCAGCAAGGACAGAAGATGGGGGGAGATTCGTACAAGTGTCGCAGTGAGTGTGGGGTGTTCTGCCCCGGCCCCCTGTCCTCCCTGTGCGTGAAACTCTGGAATGGGGAGGAAGAGTGACTTCTAGTTCATCCGCTTGTCCAGCAAAGAACTGTCCTGTCCCTACTTCGCATGATACCGTCCAGGCTCTGGGTGGGCTTGCGGCTTTGGGGGTCGTATACACGTGCCGCTGCCCCAGAACCCCTCTGACGTCCTTCCCTGAGCTCTTGGGAGGGTGGGTCCCCAAGTTACTAAGTTTTCAGGAAGGGCTGCGCATCTTGGGATTTGCTTTGTTTCTCCACAGGCTTGCTCCTGACTGAAACTCGAAAATGTCAACTGTTTACGTGACAGTGACTGTAGGTTCTGCTTCTGGAAAACCTAGGATGGAGGGACCCAACCCACCCGGTGTGGAAGAGAAGGGGCAGGTCAGCCCGGGACAGAGGTCCAGTCCCTCAGCAGCATCTGATCACTGCTGTCCCTGGATGTGCTTTCATCTTGTCCTGGTGGACCCCTGGCTCTTGACTGAAGATGACATTTTTTCCAGTTTCTCCCCCAGTGCAGGTGGTTGACGCACCAGGGGCCTGGAGGAAAGGGCATTGTCTTCTTGTTCCTCACTTGCGACTTGTAGACCTCTCTCCCTCTCTCCTTCCTAAAACTCCCAGCTCCGGACATCAGTCATTGGATGGCATCTCCCCTGCAGGGTTTTGGGTTTTGTCATCCTCTCGCTTCTCGACAGTTCTGGGCTCACTGCAACCCTTTCCAAGACCATCGCTCTTCCAATGTACATGAGGGAGATGTTTGGTTCCTGGAGCTCCCCGGAGGTCTTGTCCTCTGCTGTGCGTCGGCCGCCAGCTCTCTGCCACCACCATCAAATTGCAATGCCTGTGTCTGCGACACAGAGCTTCTGAGGCCCCCGCTACCCCATCCAGAACCCTCAGCTGTGATCCTTCTGTGTCCAGCACCTCCAGCTATTGAATCCATGGTGTTTTCCCTCTCCTCCCCTCTTCGTGTCCTTCACCAAGTGTCCCTCACCAAGTGTCCCTCATGGCGCCTCCGTGTCTTTTCTCCCCTCTTAGCTTAATTCCATGATCAGTCACTGTCATTGTGTCCTTGACCTTTTCTGTACTTACTGTGTGTACCCTTGTCCCTCTGCAGGGGACAAGTGCCTGGCCTGGCATCCTTCATCTGAACTACAGATGCAACCAGTCATTTGATGAGTATTTTCTCAACGATCTCAGACATGATACGTAACTGGTGTCATTTCTGATGCAAAGAAGACTGGTTGATTAGACAGGTGTCTTGGAGCATTAGGGCTTAACTCTGTCTTGGACCCTGGGCAGAGACGGGTCATTCTCAGAAAGCCCAAGATCACCCCTCTGCTAAAAACCTTCCAGTGGCTTCCTACTTCACTCGGAGTAAAAACCAGGTCCTCGCGATGGGTTGAAAGCATCGTGTGGTCTGCCCCCCGCACCCCAGACCCTTTTGGTCTCACGTCCCTTGCCTCCTTCGCTTTTCTCTTGAGCCATGTGAGGTACTCACTTGCCTTGGGGCTTTGTGACGCTGCCCCCTCGCCTGGGGAGGCCTTTCCACACTACCCCACGGTGCACGTCTTCTAGTCCTGACCTCAGTGAGGGCCCCGATGACCCTATTTAATCCTCAACTCTCTCTGCCCTTCACCCCTCATTCTTTTACCTGGCTCTACTTTTTCTTTTCTTTAAACATACCATATGATCGACTGTATTCTGCTCATATTTTATCTTTCCTTTTTCTCCTGCCAGAATGTAAGCTCCACGTGGCCAAGACCTTTGATTCGCTGCTGAATCCCAAGCACCCAGGAGCGTGCCTTACACACGGGAGGTGTTCAGTATCTATTTGTTTAATGAGTCAATGAAGAAGACTGTATTTGTGAAAGGAGACCCATCTGTGGTCCACTGAGGCCACAGCTGTTAAGTGGAAAAGGGTGTGGCATGTTATGTGGAGTGCAATACCATGTGTCTGTGTGCAGAAATGTATTTCATATCCATCATGATTCCTGTAGAAAACTGTCTGTAAGGTAGGGATATTCCCAGTGGTTTTTCCCTTGGTGGTGGGAACATGGGCAGCGTTTACATTTCCCCGGATTTATTTATTTACTTATTTTTGTAGTGAGCATAAAGGCAATAACACTAACTTAAAGCTCTCCTCGCAAAAACCAATTCAATGCAGGCTTTGTGTATATGAGTTCCAGAAATGTGCGTCTTACACAGGGCTGCACTGGAACCTCTGAGGGTGTGGTTTTCCTGGAAAATCTCTTGCAGTTGGGCTCTGGGAAGCTCTATTGAAAATAATTCTTGGGGCATCTGGGTGGTTCAGTCAGTTAAGCCCTGGACTGTTGATGTTGGCTCAGGTCATGATCTCACAGTTTGTGAGTTCGAGCCCCTCCGTCGGGCTCTGTGCCGACAATGTGGAGCCTACTTGGGATTCTCTGTCTCCTTCTCTGTCCCTCCCCTGCTTGCTCTCTCTGTCTCTCTCTCTCAAAGCAAATAAATGAACATTAAAAAATTAAAAAACAATTCTCAAGGGAGTCCCATCATCTCCAAAGAAAGCATTCAGGAAAAGACTTTGAGACAAGATCTGTGCAGGCATTGCACAGCACCTCAATATTCCCCCTTTCCTATAAGCCTGCCCACACACAGCATGTGCTCACTTTGGGGTCAATTTCTGTAAAACCCACAGCACAAGGACCTGTAACATTGTCTGTTTCCTCGAGACCCTGCTGGAGCCCATGGTGGGTCCTGATCACTGAACACGTACTCACATCTTACCTTGGGTTCTTCTCTATCATTCATGCACTGTGCTTTGTCCCCATTGGCTTGTGGACGTTTGTCATTGTAGCCCAAAGAGCCAGGGACCAACCGACCAACTTGTGAAGGTGATGGACACTGGAGAAAATACTAAGAAAAAAATTCTGGAGATCGAATTTCTGGAATCTAAAAATTCTGGAAATCTAAGCCGACCAAAGCTCGGCTTAGACAGGATAGACAATGGCACAGTCGTCCTCAGTTGATGTCAGCCGGGCCTTTCCTGATGTCACTGTGGCTGGAACACGTGGAAGGGAGGGTGTCCAGCGTCTGGGTGGGGGGTGTGGCAGGTTGGCGACATGAGGGAGGTGGGCAGTCCTTGGGCTGATGGAGGGGTGTGGCCAGAATACTCCAAAGCTCCTCATGGTGGATCTTCTGACTTTGAAGTGGTGGCAAGATAAAGAAATCTTACGTTTAAGGCGCAGAGAGGCAGGTGCCAAAGCCAACGATAACTGGATGATCAAAGATGTCGAGAGGGGTCTGAACGAGCTAACAATCTCGTCTCCATGGTGACAGCGTCTCCCACCACCCTCTTTCACTGCTAAGAGGCTCTGAAACTCATCTTCTACAAATTCTGCTAAAAATGGACGAAAGGAGAAAATGACTCTGGTTTCTTTCTCTTTTTTTGCTTCATTCCAGTCACCAGGTTGAACAAAAACGTCTTATATATAGATTCCCCCATTCACACAGAAACTGGTAGTATAAGTAATTTTTTTCACTTCTCCGAGTCTATTATTAGGGTTAACAAGCCCAAAATGGGTGTTAGAAATGCCTAACTCGTGATTGAGCTCTTTCCCCAGCACAATGTCGTCACGTGGTCCTAAATTTGAGTATAATACACCTGTGATGAGGAACTGGCATCGGGGTGATTGATCGTGCATTTTAGCAAATATTACTATGGGTAAGGCAGACCTCGGCACCCTCTGAGCCTGGAGAGCTTTTCTGCTGCCTCATTCACATGGTAATTAATCCCTTGCCTCCTGCCTCAGCTCCAGTGTTATTGGATTGAATAGATTTCTTTTTTTCTTAAAGTGTTCCCTGTGTTTGTACGTCGCCTCTCCAGCTACATAAACTTTGGGAAGTCACACCCTTCGGTTTTACATATTTTCAGTGGCTCTAAAGGACAGAAATACAGTAGTCTATCTTTAAGATGTAATTCATCCCATTAAAAAACATATTTAGTGTTTTCTATGGTCTGAATGTTCATGTTTCCCCAAAATGCGTATGTGGAAAACTAATCCCCAAGGTGACGGTGTCGGGAGGTGGGGTCTTTGGGAGGCGACGAGGTCATGAGGGCGGAGCCACGATGGGGCTTGTGCCCTTATAAACGAGACCCCAGGGAGCCCCCTCGCCCCTTCCCCCATTAGGCACACAGCCAGAAGACGCCATCTATGAACCGGGAAAAGGGGCCTCACCACATGCTGAATCTGCCGGCAACTTGATCTTGGACGTCCTGCCTCCAGAGCTGGGAGAAGTCAGTGCCTGTTTATGAGCCCCCAGTCGATGGTGTTTTGTGATGGCAGCCCCAGCGGATGAAGGCGGGGTTGCGGGGTCACACAGCCGCGAGCTGGGGGCTGTCCCGGCCTCCAGGGGCTGCCCGTGCCCCCCGGCTCCTGCCCCTTCCACCTCCAGCGATCCTCCCACAGTGATCACCAGTGGGTCCGTCTCCCACTCCATCCGTGCCGACTCTCCTGCCTCCCTCTTCCACTTGTAAAGACTCTCGTGATTACGTTGTTGCCCATCTGGATAATCCGGGAGAACCTATTTCTAAAGTCAGCTTATTAAATACTTCATCTGCAACGTCAATCCCCTCTCGTCCATACTGTGACATCTCTGTGGGTCCTGGGCAGTTTTAGAACTGAAGAAAGTGAGGTTCAAAGTGGAGGACTGACTCTCCCAGGACATTTTGGGGCGTCCTCTGCCTTTCATTCCCCCCGTCATGGCGAAGATGGGGTAGGCGCGAGCAGGCACGTGTCACGGGATGTTGTGGGAAATACCACATAAAGCAACTTTCAGAAATATCAGGCTCTCAGATATCAGTTTGGACTCCTCGGGAGGCCCCAGGCTCCAATGTGGGCATGCCCCCGCAGTACTGGGACGCTCGCCTTAGGGTTCTGTGAGCACCCGAGACTCCATCTTTAATGGGGGAAACACCACTTTGGGGAACAAGAGGGAGAGAGAGGGCTGGGCTTCTCCCCGCGACCATGTATTCCTGGTGGCTGTTATTCCCATCCTTGAAATGATGGCTCTGACAACCTGGAGGTCTTGGATCCAAGGAGAGGGACGCTTGAACCAGTTTGCACTGGATCTGAGGTTATGGCCCTAGGATGCCACATTTTGAATTCCTCGTGGTTGCAGGGATCACCTGGGGGTGATCGACCCGACTCTCAGGACATGGTAGGGTCAACTGCCCACAATGTCTAGAGCTTGGAAGAATCACTGGGGTGCCTTGCGACACGTCCAAGGTCAAGAAAACCGTAAACAGGAAGTTACATCAATCGTGGCCTGACTAGGGCGCCACAGCCGGGGAGCTGACCCCTTCAGGCTCTGAGGTGTGGATTTCTCCCCCCGCATGTAAGCTAACCCAGCAGATGCTGACCGAGTGTGAAGGGGTATCTAGACTGGGAGCAAGGGAGAGATGGTTAACATGAGCCACTGTCCGACTACAGCCATGAGGTGCTGGGGAACGTCTCACTAGAACTTGGGCAAAGCTTTCCCTCCTTTCTTCTTCTCTCCCCTCCCCGGCTCCTCCCCTCCTCCTTCTCTTCTCAGGGCTGTGGTCACCCACCATCTTTGGGAAAAGACAAGGCAGGGTGAACGTGGCAAGGAAGATGAATGGACGTGAGTGGTCACTGGGAACAGGACACATGCGTGCCAGTGCTCTGCCCAAGCGTGGCTCCTCCTGCCATTTCCAGGAGGGCCAGGTGGCTCCCCGGTGGCCAGCACCATGGCTCTCTGGGGACGGCTGCCGTGGGTCTGGAGTGCCCTCGGCCTGCACACCAACTCCCTTCCAAGGAGCAACACTGATCCAAACACTGGTGCTCGTGGGCTCTAGATGGCCCGGCTTCCTCAGCTCTTCTCAGCAGGATCGAGCTACGGGGGCTTATTGTGGTGACCGGCTCATCCCAATGTCTGCCGTGTCCCCCCCCTCCTCCATTGCGTGCCCACTGTGTGCCCACCGTCCTGCTCGTCCAAATCGTCATACAGGCGTGCCCTGCTTCCTGGACATTGGTCACACCACTTTGCTTTTATGAAGGACCTACATTAGGGACGCCTGGGTGGCTCAGTCCATTGAGTGATTCTGACTCTTGTCAAAATAAACAAATAAACTTAACAAAAAAAAAAAAAAAAAAAAGAAAAGACATTAGTACCTGCTTTCTTAGCCAAAAGAAATCCGAAGAAGATTTCTTAAATGTATTTTTAAGTTTATTTATTTATTTTAAGATACAGAGACAGTGATACAGAGACAGTGTGGGTAGGTGAGGGACAGAGAGAGAGAGAGAGTGAGAGAACGCGAGAGAGAACCCCAAGCAAGCTCCACACTGTCAGGGCAGAGCGCAATGCGGGACTCGTGAAACCACAAGATCATGACCTGAGTCGAAACTGAGAGTTGGATGTTTAATCGACTGAGCCACCCAGGAGCCCCCTTTTTCTGCTTTTAGGAGAAAGATTAAAAGCACAGGGCGGTCAGCCTGGTTTTGCAGCCAGCTGGCGGGGGCGGCGAGACTCGCGCCACCTAGCGCCTCCCCCGGGAACTGCACACCGTCTGCGCCCCAGCCACCAGGGCCCTGAGCTGTGTCCGCCCGCCTCTGCCCTTGATCTCCGGTTATCAATATTATTAAGGCAGCCTCCCTTAGCCAAGATGTGCCCAGAGCATCAGAGCCTAGGAGAGGTGGTTTTGGGGGTCTGGACTGCTCAAAACTTGTTAAATTAATTAGCACAAATTAATGGGGATTGCTTCTTCGCTCTGGGCCAGTAGGAAAGGTTTCATAGGAAGGCTCTCCTTTGGATGGTGTGAGTGTGGACTCAGTCCAAACCCTGCATCTCGGGGAACCCAGGTCGGAGGAGAAACACAGGTCCTCGGATTCAGGTAACGCACCTGCCCTCAAAGGACACTCAGTTCTTGCAAGTTTCAAGTTCTCAGAAGCCTCGAGCAGATCGGTGATTCCTCGATTTTACAGCGAATCACGGACAAAGCTAGTTTTCCCTACAATGAGCAAAAAGTATTTTACTTTCTAATTGTCAACCCAATGTGCAACATACTAGCAGCTGTTAGGTACTCTCTACGTGCTTTTAGGCACGATTCTAGAAATTTGTAGGATTTACCTCGTTTCTCTTCCTCATACAAGGTTGCCATGTTATCCCTACATTACAAGTAAAGAAACTCATGTTCAGAGTGGCGAGTACCTTCCCCGTGTTCCTCCACCACCCGCCCCCAGAACTGTCACCGTCTCGCAGCCTCATTTGTGGACTCGTCTTGCTTGCTGCCTGTGGACGAGGCTTCTGTTGAAATTGTTATGTCTGGAGCTGAGGTCGCCTCAGGAAAGCAAAACTGACCATCTTATCGGCCGGTGACCTATATACTGATTAAAATTAGTAACACAACAGGCCCCATATTTGCCCCTTGAATAAGCTATACTTTCTCATGTGCTTTAAACCGCTCTGCTCTCCTTTTCTCTCAAGAATAGGCTCTACACCTGACCTGAGTCTTTGATGTGTCCATTGAGGAACTCTACCCAGGTCATAAACTAGGTCAGTTTTTAAAATATATGTCTTACAGGTCAGATTTATTTTAAAAAGGCAAAAATCGAGGTCAGACCCATGAGCCGTTGTGCAATTCTTACGCTGGGGTTCTGCTTCTAAGAACGCGGTGACCTGAATTTCAAAAGTAACTTTGTGCAGAAACGTTCTGGTTCTCGCCTGTCACTCCCTCCCTCACGCATCCTAGGTAGGTAATTCGAAAGTTAATTCTCCTTTCCTTAATGTCCAACCCCCCCACCCCCGAAAGATATTGTCAGATCGCGAGTCTATTTATTTGTTTCCTTCAATAAATGAGCCCATTCTACGCGCTAGGCACTGGGCTAGTCACTGGCTGGAACGGTTAGAAAAGGAGGGACAGCCTCGCAAAGAAACAGTGGGCACACTCGATTGGAGCATCTGAGGGAGTTTAATAGAGGAGCTTTTATATAAGTGTGGGCAGGTTGTAGGGAAACAAGCAGAACGATAGGCAGGGGCTCGGGACAGCAGGGCTGGTGACCCCTGGCTCTGGAGGTGAGGAGGTTACGGCAGCTTGGGGTCACTCCAGCCAGAAGGGGAGGCTGTGACCATGCAGGACACCAGCTGGCCTGTGGAGGTCCCACCAAGAGGCACAGAGAGAGTGAAGTCTAGCCGTGGGATGGATGCTGTGTTCCCCCAAACGCCTATGCTGAAACCAAAGCCCGGGGTGATGGTGTCGGGAGGCGGGGCCTTTGGGAGGTGATGAGGTAGTGAGGGTGGGGTCCCATGAGGGGATTGGCGCTCTTATAACAGGGGCCCCAGAGAGCCCCCTTGCCTGTCCCCCCATGTGAGGACACGGCGAGAATCATGGGGTCTTGATCTTGGACCTCCAGCCTCCAGAACAGATGCCTGCTGTTTATAAGCCCAGGTCTGTGGGTGGGAAGGGTGGAGGGTGCCTCCTGGGGTGGGGGGGGCGGTGAAGGGAACCGCCAAGCTGCTGACGAGTGGCCACACGTGATAGTCTAGTGATGCCACAGACGTGCAAACCATTAAGCACTTTGCGCTATAAACTATTCTTCGATTAAGGCCTGTCTGAAGTGAGGTGGACGCCCAGAGGAAGTTTTAACACCTGCCTGGAGAATTAGGGAAGTTTCCCACCAGAAGTAGCACGTTAGCCGCGGTCGAGGGGTGCTAGCATGCACACCACCACCCAAGTGTGAAAAATAACCAGCGACAACGAGTGTAATGGAAAACGTAGGTCTTAACAACGGTTCTGTGGGGTAGCGGTGTGCGTGCTGACTTACGGTCCTTCGGCATTGCAGTGGGAAAGGTGTTCTCATGAAGAAGAAAAGGAGCCACAAAGGAGAGCAGGAAGTTCAGATACAATATGAAAAAGTCTTTTTAGCGTCCGGGTACACCAAGAAAGGCATTTGAGTCGACAAAAGCCATCAAGGCATCAGATGATGAGTCAGCTGGCAGCCAGTCAGTTAAAATAAGCTGAGATCATTTTCACATACGTAGAAGTTAACTGCGTGTTAGGAATACGATGAAAATTAAGAAACCTAGAATGAAGTGAGATGGGTCCATCGCCAGTAAGTGTTTGGGCTGGGTTTCTACCACTAAAAGCAAAACGAAGAGCTACATATATTAACGATCTCCCACTGACTCACATTTTAGCAGAATTCTGAAGAAGTAATTTAAGTGTCTTGACAGATAGAAATAGTTGCAAAGGGAAATAAAACAAAATCCAAGAAGGATCTATCCAAACTCCGAATGATCCGTCATATGCTGGTTTATGATTTACGCTCAAAAAGATAGCTTGCCTAATGTTTGTCAAAGATCCGGAAAATACATTCGCAAGAAGTCGGTTCAGCCGGGCGTCTCCCTGGGAGGTGACCACTCTGCTTCTGTTCGAGCTCTCCGTACGGAGCTTTTAGGCTTCCATTGGATTCTGCGTCCTTTGAAGGCAAGACTTCTGACTCTTTCCTTGGACGCGGTGGTGCGTTGATGGTAAGTGCTCCATGAAGGTTTATCAAGCCAACTGGATGGTTACCGAGCATTTACTGAAAGACCAGGCTCCGTAAAACAGCACAGGCTCTTTGTCGGGAGGAGAGATGCTGTCACAAAGAGTCAGGCAATTCTTCAAGAGCTCTTCAAGCCGTCGGCAGCAGTGAAGAGAAACGCTCTATCATCAGAAGCGCGCTGACAGTGATGTGTGAAAATCACTGTATCCAAGACAGGATCTGATGTCGCTCTATAGCGTTTTAATGGTAAATAGAAAGAGATGTGAGGGAACAGAGGTGGAGACCTGCCTGAGACACAAGCTGAAATCTATTGGAAATGTGAATGCAGATCAAAATACGAATGGATCTGGTTGAGAGTGATGGTCTGAGCAAGGGAGTAGGGAGATAGGGCTCCCTCACACGCCAGGTCTGACCAAGGAAAGAAATGGTGAACGCTCCAGGAGTTGCGAGGAGAAAAATGTGTAAAGAACCAAGGGGAATAAAGGTGAATTAAAAAAAATTGTTATAAAGTTGCCACATTAAATATTTATTATGATTATTCTAGCTAGGAGGTAGAAAACTCATTCCAGCCAAATTAATCTATAATTCTATTGGGTCATTGCAACAGCCTGAAAGAGATTTTAACAAAAGAGGCATAGTTATGCACAAATATAGTCCAGATTCTTTTCTATCAATTTAATGTATTGTATTTTTACAGCATTTTATGATTAACAAAGTGTGTGTGTGTGTGTGTGTGTGTGTGTGTGTTTTCCAGAGCCACATTCAATCCTCACGATAATACCGTGACAAGGTTACTGTCTCTATTTTACAAGTGAAAAACTGTTGGGACACAGAGAAGAAATCAGCCATACCCCAGGATTGACACACCTGCTTCGTGACAGAACTGGGGTCCGAACCCAGCTTTCTTACTTGACCTTGACCATTCATTTGATGACTCTAAAATTTGGTTCTGATGAATGTGTCCTGATCAGATAAAGCTAGTCATGAAAATAACTAGTGGTTTTGCCGATATTTCCTACAGAAGTATAGTACGGAAAAATACTTTTTTCTCATATCTGGATGATGGAAAATAAATATCTTTTAAGTAAAATGACTCAGAACCCAAGAATAGCTTTGACGACCTCATTTAGAGGCACGATACGGAAGGAGGCAGCGTAACATGGTATTTACAAACACAGACTGTGTCACACCGACCTTGGTTCGAGTACCAGGCATCTCTCAACTCACTTTCTTATCTTTCAAATGAACTCCCCAGGAGGCTGTTCTGACATTCAGATGAGACTGAATGTAGAGCTTGGCGGAGTCCCAACACATCATTCAGTAAATATTAGGTAATGTTATTGTACCAGTTTTTCAACACTGGCTGGTAGATCATTATAATGACCACTCCTGATGGCCCATGCCCCCTGCATGCATACTCTCGCCGTGTTGAGGTCTGATTTTTTTCTACACCTAATTTGTTGAGGACTTCTTTTTTTAAAAAAAATTTTTTTAAATGTTTATTTATTTTTGAGACAGAGAGAGACAGAGCATGAACGGGGGAGGGGCAGAGAGAGAGGGAGACACAGAATCTGAAACAGGCTCCAGGCTCCGAGCCATCAGCCCAGAGCCCGACGCGGGGCTCGAACTCACGGACCGCGAGATCGTGACCTGAGCTGAAGTCGGACGCTTAACCGACTGCGCCACCCAGGCGCCCCGGATGTTTTTTTTTTTTTTTAATCAGGAAAGGATGTTGAGTTTTGTTAAATGCTTTTCCTGCATGGATTGGCATACCCATATTCTTATGTCTTTCATTCTCTTGATGTGTTGATCACATTTATTGATATACAGACGTTGAACCATCCTCACAACCCAGGGATGAATCCCACTTGATTGTGGTGTGAGATCCTTTAACTGTGCTGTTGAATTTGGTTTGCTCGTATTCTGTTAAATATTTTTGCACCTACCGACGTTGGCCTGTGGTTGTTTCACCACCAGCCCCCACCACCCCAATAGTCTCCTTATCTCTAAGGGTAATAGTAAGCTTGTAAACTAGTATGGAAGTATTCCCTCCTTTTCAATGTTTTTGGAAAGAGTTTCAGAAGAACTGGTGTGAATTCTTCTTTAAATGTTGGGTAGGATTCACTGTAAAGCCGTCCGATCCTGGACTTTTGTTTGTTGCAAAGTTTTTGATGACTGACTCAATCTCCTTCCTTTTTATTGGTCTCTTCAGATTTTCTGTTTCTTCATGGTTCAGCCTTGGTAGGCTGTGTGTTTCTAGGAATGTATCCATTTCTTCTAGGTTGTCCATTGCCTTGGCGTGTAACTGTTCAGAGTCGTCTTTTAGGGTCCTTTGCATTGGTGGCATCAGTCGTCATGTCTCCTTTTTCATTTACAGTTCAATTTACGCAAGTCCTCCCTCCTTCCTGTTCTTGGTCAATACAGCTAAAGTTTTGTCCATTTTATTTGTCTTTTCGAGGGACCGATTCTTTGTTTTGTTGATCGTTTCCATTTTTCGTTCCTCTATTTCATATATTTCGGCTCTGATCTTCGCTACGTCCTTCCTTCTGCTAGCGTTGGCCTCAGGCTGTTCTTCCTTTGCCAGTCCCTTGAGGTGTGATGTTAGATTGTGTAAGGTCTTTTTCCTTCCTCCCTTCCTCCCTCCTTCCTTCCTTCCTCATTCCTTCCCTCCTCCCTTCCCTCCCTCCTTCCTTCCTTCCTTCCTTCCTTCCTTCCTTCCTCCCTCATTCCTTCCCTCCTCCCTTCCCTCCTTCCTCCCTTCCTTTCTCCCTTCCTTCCTTCCCTCCCTCCTCCCTTCTCTCCTTCCTTCCTTCCTTCCTTCCTTCCTTCCTTCCTTCCTTATGCTCTTCCTTCCTTCCTTCCTTCCTCCCTCCCTCCCTTCCTTCCTTCTTCCCTTCCTTTCTCCCTTCCTTCCTTCCTCCCTCCCTCCCTCCCTTCCTCCCTTCCCTCCTCCCTTCCTTCCTTCCTTCCTTCCTTATGCTCTTCCTTCCTTCCTTCCTCCCTCCCTCCCTTCCTTCCTTCTTCCCTTCCTTTCTCCCTTCCTTCCTTCCTCCCTCCCTCCCTCCCTTCCTCCCTCCCTTCCTTCCTTCCTCCCTCCCTTCCTCCCTTCCTTCCTCTCTTCCTTTCTCCCTTCCTTCCTTCTCTCCTTCCCTCCCTCCTCCCTTCCTCCCTTCCCTCCTCCCTTCCCTCCTCCCTTCCCTCCTCCCTTCCCTCCTTCCTTCCCTCATTCCTACCTTCCCTTCTCCCTTCCTTTCTCCCTTCCTCCCTTCCTTCCTCTCTTCCTTTCTCCCTTCCTTCCTTCTCTCCTTCCCTCCCTCCTCCCTTCCTCCCTTTCCTCCTCCCTTCCCTCCTCCCTTCCCTCCTTCCTTCCCTCATTCCTACCTTCCCTCCTCCCTTCCTTTCTCCCTTCCTTCCTTCTTTCCTCCCTTCCTTCCCTCCTTCCTTCCTCCCTTCTTCCTTCCTTTCTTCCTTTCTCCCTCCTCCCTTCCTTCCTTCCTTCCTCCCTCCCTCCCCCATCACCCCCCCACTTTTAAAAGAAATCTCAGAAACGAAATTTCCCATGTGACTCACTCAAAACAACATAAAGGATGTATGCCTCTTCTCCATAGTAGCAAATGTGATGATTAACATAATAAAGTTATTCATCTTGTCACCATCCTCCAGATTACATAGCCATATGAACACTGAAACAACACTTTTGTGATTAGGTTGATTGGTATTTATGATCTTTAATGAGACATAATACAGTCATTTGTGCAAACCACGAGCATATCCTCAACCCAAGTTGTCATGTGGCCAAATGCAAATTACTCGGGGTGGAGACAGTGGCACAGCAGTGGTCAGATTCACATAGCTGTCAGAAATGTAATGTGTTCATTCATGATTGTTGTTTGCTTCTATTTGGGATTTTTGAGTCTATTTCCAAAAGTATATATATTTTTACATTTATTCATTTTTTGGGAGAGAGAGAGAGAGCACAAGCAGGGGAGGGACAGAGAGAGAGAGGGAGACCCAGAATCTGAAGCAGGATCCAGGCTCCGAGCTGTCAGCACAGAGCCTAACGCGGCGCTTGAAACCATGAACTGCGAGATCATGACCTGAGCCAAAGTCAGACGTTTAACTGACAGAGCCACCCAGGAGCCCCATCTCGAAAAATATTTTAAAAACTTTTTTTATTTTTTTAAGTTTATTTATTTTGAGAGAGAGAGAGAGAGAGAGAGAGAGAGAGAGAGAGAAAGCAGGGGAGGGGCAGTGAGAAAGGGAGAGAGAGAATCCTAAGTAGGTTCCATGTCAGTGCAGAACCTGATGTAGGGCTCAATCCCACAAACTGGGAGATCACGACCTGAGCAGAAAATCAAGAGTCAGATGGTCAACCAACTGAGCCATCCAGATCCCCCTGAAAACTGCTTTTCAATTAAGCTTTTTATTTTGAGATAATCGTAGATTGACATGCACACGTGATCAATAATACAGAGATTTCATATACCCTTTACATAGATTCCTTCAGCCAAAACATTGACAAAACCATAATACAATATCACGAGCAGTGAGCTGACATTAACATGAACCACTGACCTTGTTCAGATTTTCCCCATTTTTACCTGTCCTCTTTCGGTATGTGTGTGTTTAGTTCCATGACATTTTGTCGCATGTGTAGGTCTGTGTATCCACCAGCACAGTCAAGATCTAGACCACTGACTAGGGCACCTTGTGCTGTAATTTTACAGACAGAGGAGACACTTTACAGGGGAGAAGTGGTCTCTCCCCCAGCCCTCTCCCATATTTAACCCCCGGAAACTGCTAATCTGTGTTTCATTTCGAGTACATTATGTACAAGTGGCGTCAGGCAGTGTGTAACCTTTGAAATTGGCTTTTTTTTCACTCAGCATAATTTTCTGGAGAGTCATTCAAGTTGTTGTGTGTATCGACGGTTCGTTTCTTTTTATTGCTGAAGACTTTCCATGATATGCGTACATGAGTTTTGTTTAACTGTTTTACTCACCGAAGGACATTTGGGTTGTTTCCAGTTTGGGGATATTATGAACAAAGCTGATATACACATTTGTGTGTATGCTTTTTTAAACGTAGTTTTATTTTCCTGGGACCAATGCCCCTAAAGTGTTACTGTGGAATCTTACACTAGTTACCTGCGTAGTTTTATTGAGAAACTGCCAAACCGTTTTCCAGAGTGACTACCGTGTTCCATTCCTACCAGAATGTGTGAGGGATCCACGCCAGTGTTCGATGTTGTCACTGTTTTTGTAAACCCTTCTGATAGGTGTGTCGTGCAGTGATATCTCATTGTGGTTTTAATATGCGTTTTCTTAATAGATAATGAATCCTTTTCTGTAGTCAATTGCCAGCTGCTTATCCTCTTTAGTAAAACGACTATTGGTATCTTTTCTTATTTCCTAATTGGATTGTTTGTTTCTGAGAGTTCTTTATATATTCTAGGTACTTGTCCTTTTTAGATATGTGGTCTGAAAATATCATCTCCCAGGCTATAGCTTATCCTTTTATCCTCTTAATAAGATCTTTTGCAGAGCAAAAGTCTCTGATTTTGTTGAAATTAATTCATCAATTTTTCCTTTTATGGACATGCTTGTGTTTTGGTGCTAAGTCTGAGAACTCAGGGCCTACTCCAAGTCCCATAGATTTTTTTTTCCTACTTTTTCCCTAATGCTTTTTTTTTTTTTTATTATTTTACATCTACATTTAAGTCTGTGACCCACTTTGAGTTAATTGTATAAAGTTGACCTTTCGTTTTGTTTTGTTTTTTGCTCTTGGACATCCAATTGTTCTCGCACCATCTGTTGAAAAGCTATCTTTCCTTCATTGTATTGGTTTGCACCTCCATGCAAAATATACCTATCAATATGCTATGTCTATGTAGGGCTATTTCTGGGTTCATTAATTATCAATTATATCATGTGCACATTGAAGTTATTTTATTTCTTCTTTTCCTGTATGTATCCATTTTATTTTATTTTTTCTTGCTCTAGTGGTGGTCAAAATGTTCAATACTGTGTTGAATCAAGCATGGTGAGAGTGGACCTCCACGTCTTGTACCTGATATTGGGAACTAATATGCAGTATTTCGTTAAGTAAAATGTTAGCTGTAGGTAGATTTAGTTGCTTTTTACCAAACTGCAATACTTCTCAATTCCTAACTTAATGAGAGTTTTTTGAAAAAATTATGAATGGATATTAGATTTTATGAAATATTTTGTGTATGTCAATTGATATGATGTGATTTTTCTTTATAATCTAATGATATGGTGAATAATATTGATGGATTTCTAAATGTTGAATGAGCTTCCCATACCTGGAAAAACCCCACTTGGTCATGGTGCATATTATTTTTGAACATTGTTGGATTTGATTTTCTAATAGGTTGGGGATAATTTTTGTCTCTTATTTCAGGAGAGATATTGGTCAGTTGATTTCTTTTTTTGTACTGTCTTTGTCTGGTTTTGGTATCAAGTTATACCAAACGTGTTTTATACAAGTGGGCTGTTAAGACTTTCCTCCTATTTGTTTACTGGGAAAGATTGAGTAAGTTTGCTGTAAATTCTTATTTAAGTGTTTGGTAGATGTCTACAGTGAAGCCACTTGGGCTTGAGGTTTGGTGAGAGTATTATAATTACAAATTGATTTTTTTAACTGTTATGGGGCTATGCTGATTGTCTATTTGACTGTGTTTGAGGTTCAGTAGTCTGTGATTATTGAGGAATTGGTCCCTTTCTTATTAGTTGTCAAATGTCTGAGTGTAAAGTTTTTTGTAATATTTTCTTATCCTTTCAATGGCTACAGGATCTGTTGTGATGTCCCGTGTTTTATTCCTGATGTTAATAATTTGTGTCTTCTCTCTTGAGATTATTGTCTGTCTTGATAAAGTTTTCTCAATTTTATTTATTTATTTTCAAAGAACCAGACTTTGGTGTTTTTCTATCTCAGTTTCAGTGATTTCTGTTATTTTTTCCCCTTCTTTGTACTTGCTTTAGGTTTTTCTTCTTCTTTCTTATTTTTTTTGTTCTTTGTTTTTCAGACTTTTAACTTTGAATTAGGCTACAGAAACCATTTGCTTTACCTGTTCCCAGGGGAGTAAGTGGTGGCTGCTTTTCCCATTAGAAACTTAACCACTTAGTTAAGTGATCGAGCAGAGTTGCTGATTCCAGTCAGTTGGATCCAAAGTTGCAGAATGGCCAGCATCTGTAGTAGCACTAATAATACATTTTTAATTAATCATTTGAAGATATAACTGTAATGTGGAAAGTTTTGAATTTATGGACTTACGGTTATTCTTCAGCAGGTTAATTAAACTTAATATTTCATACTCAAACTAGAGTATCATTAGGAAATGCGTGAATTCTATCAATTACAGCTTATTTTCTTCCAATATAGAACTAACTTGAGTTGAAAAGCAATGTGAAGATCTGCCTCAAACATTCTAGTATCTTCTTTGCCTTTTTCTATGTCCCCAAACTAATTTTGATGGAATTAATCTGTGAATAGAATGCATATCTTAATTTGAAAAGAAATATTCAGCAATCTATTAGTAACTGTGGTGTTTTTCTCCCATTATTATAACCCAGAGTCTTGCAATAAAAACAACCATTGCTATAAATAGCATACTTTAAAGCATATGGAATTATTTCCTTAATGAAACATTTTAAAAATGATTTATCTGAATTCCTGACTCCACTCAGACCTTGCTGAGAAATGTGATCTTTTAAGGCCATGAGTACTTGGATTATCTTGGAGTGACACTAGTGGGTGGCTAGATTTGATTAATTCCTCCAATGCAGAAATAACTGTACCAAAAAACCATATGAAGATATGACAGTTAGGTTTGCCCTTGGAGAATATCCTTTGTCCATTCTGTTATTAATTTATTCACTGGTATTTTTATTTCATAAATAAAGGAATTATCATGTAGGGAAAAAAGCAGTTTATAAACAGACATTTAATGGACTTTACCTATTAAGTTGAAAGTCATAATAGATTAAAACTGGGTATTTAAAAATCGTGTTACAATGGGATATAAATATTTTATTTCATTTAGATATCTCTCTCGTAATCACTTTTCGAGGCTTGAACAACTTTTTTTTTTTTCTTTTTGACAATTTCACAAGGAACATAATGAGTGAACTTTGCCAAATCTGCAGTTTTGTAAACGCATCAGAAGCAAATTATACCAACTGCTGCAGAGCACAAGCAAGAGCCCTTCAGTGCTTCCCTTTACGACTCGGACGGCCTGCTCAATGGGCTGTGGTTTCCTTGCCATTTGTCCTGCTCGGAGATGCAAATACGAACGTATGCGTGTATTGCTGTGTACATGCACCACTTTCAGAGCGTGCCAAATTTAATACTAGTCAGACAAAAGTACTAGTAACCGCTTGCAAAAGGAAAACAATCTTAAAAACGTGGACTTCAAAGCTTAAAGGAAAAGAGAAGCCATTGAGAGAAGTATCCATATTTATGAGCGCCCCGTAATCTTGACGCAAGACAGAAAAGCGCAGGGGAAGACTTAGTCCCTCGTTAAGGAATAATTCTACCACAACTGATTGTGTTGTCAAGTCTTCTGCAAGAACAGGTGAATGCAGTTGATTTCGGAGAAAGATGAGTCAACAAAGGCGGGAAAGGAGCTCTTGGTTTTATGGCGGGCCTGGGAAAAGGAATCTTTTCCTAACCCCTAGGAAAGATTTTTCTGCCTAAGCCAACAACATCATCACGAGAGCGATGGTAAAGTCACCAACAGGTTTACGGGGCCTCACGGCATAAGTGCCAAATGATGTGATCTAATTTGACCCGATTCAGTAGTAATCTCCTGAACAGCTCTTTCTTCAAGGTCCACCTTAACTGCTTGGTGTTCGCTAACCCCACGCGTGTGTTGTTCAGCTCCACGATCAAGGTTATTCTAGCACTCCTACCTCTCTCGGTCTGGAATGACTATACTTCAGATGAAGCCGTGTTTCCTGAAATCCTAACGTTGATGAGAGATGCAGGAGAACAGAAGGCAGAATCTGGGCACCGGCTAAGGCTCTACTGTTCTTGGGGACACTGAGCCATTCCCAAATAGATGTCCCCCCCGGTTGCCAAAGTTCTGGTCCACAGATGCAGGAAGACCGCCTGTTTTTCCGCGGGTGTCCTGATGGGTCACAGCCTGCAAGCGGCTGAGACAGCGTCACTGCGGGGTGGGTCCCTCCCTGCGGTCCCTTTTACTCAGACTACACCTGCTTGCTCTCTCCCCCGCCTTCCCTTCAGTGTCGGCTCATTCACAGGAGGGGAGGCAGATGATTTTGGTGGCAGGCATTGTGTTTGTCTTTCCTTTCCTGTCCCTGTTCTTCCTCATCACCTGCCAACACCCCTGTTTGCAGCAGAGTTCTCTGCACCTCCTGTGCCCAGGATCACCAGGTAAATGTTGGTTAACGTCAACATCTACAGTATGGATGAGAAAGGTCTGGATTTTCAATAAATACAAGACGGCTAATTAACTCGGATCTAGAAACTACCAATAAGATTGTGAGGCAACTCAAGACCCATGGTAGAAATCCAAAGTGTGTGTGTGTATGCATTTATTTTGCATATATATATTCATTATACAATATTATATAGTTGTACCATAGAGCACAGTTATTATACATATCATATGGATTATGCATATGAAACAGGGGACACATCCATTGCGGGAAGCATGTGAGCCCAGGTGCTATCAACCCGCGGTTTCCTAAGTGGAGAGTTTGAGCACCAAGGCAACCGGCAGTCCCAACAGAAGCTCCTTCATTTTCCCAGAAGATCTGAGAATCTTGAAAAAATACCTGAACCAAATGAAGACATTCCATGGAACATTTTGGAACACGAATGTTCAAAACTTCTGAAGCTGAGATAGACTCCGTGTGTATGGGAGGTTTCTCAGGGAATCACACGGATGCCCAGTGCCACTGAGGCTTCGTCAGTGGTTGTGCTGAATCCCTAAGCATCTAGAAAAAGAGCACTCAAAAGAAATGGACCCCGATTGCCCCTCAAGGCCCTCTGGGACCCCTCAAAATGCAGGCAGCACGGTTTAGTTTAGGTGGTGCAAAGACGCAAGGCGGCACGGGACTAAGTCATACAGTGATTCCTCGTGACCTTTTCATTTCAACTCATTTCCTCCTAATCCTTTCAGCTCATAAAAGTTTTAGAGGATGCTAAAATATACTTTGACATGTAAAAAATGTAAAAAGTTAAAATACAATTCACGTACATAACAGCACCCAAATTGTATGTATACAACTTACTAAATTCTCACAAAGTAAATACACTTGTATAAACAGATCAAAAACTAGGACAGTCCCGAACCCCAGAGCCCCCCCTCACCCCCCCCCCGGCCCTTCCCCTTCCCTTGATGACCAGCCCTGGAGAGGACATCACTGTCCTGCTCCCCCAGGCCCCGGGCAGGTGTGCTTGCACAAGGCTGTCATATAGATGGAACCAGAACACCTGCACGTTTCGTGTGTGAGGTTCCTGGAGGCAGCCACGTGGCATTTGTTAAACAGATGTTGCTTCCAACACTAGCAGAGAAGTAGGCGTGTAGAAGGAGTTATCTACTGTGGAACTTGTTGCCATCAGCAGGATATCCCCTTGCCACTGTGGGGAAGCAAGAACCAGCCTCCTCCACACCCCGCGGCCGACCCCCCAGATGGCTGGGGGAGCTCGTCCTCATCAGGAGCAGGCATCTCTTGGTGGCGGGCCTGCATCCCAGCTGCCGGGAGGGGAAGGCATGTCTGTCCCGCTGTGGAACCCCGTGCACCTGGTCTGGAAAGTTTTTATTGTGACGTGCGCGCCTTTTCCGTGAGCGTGAGGAATAGATTGGCCCTGATTTCACTCGTACAGGTTGATTATCTTGTACCAATGACTATCTCACACAGTTTATTTCCCTCTTTGTGCCTGAAGGAGATTCTTTTGGAAGCTTCAATTTACCTGTTTTTTTTTTTTTTTTTTTGTGGTTATTCCTATTTGATGAGTTTGTTCAGAACTAAATGAAACGTGCTAATTGCCTGGAAAAGAAAACAAATGAACCCAAATATCAGCTTTAACCCCTTGTTCATTGCCAAGGTTATTCTAGCATTTCTGCCTCTCTCAGTCTGGAATGACCGTATTTAAGATGAAGCCCTGTTTCCTAAAATCCTAATGCTGATGGTATCTTCCTGTAGATATGCAGCATTCACAGTGAGTTCTCCAGACGTTTGCCAACTCAGTGTTCTATTTTCCCTTTTCGGTGCGATTGCCTTATCTGGGACCTCTGCTGAGGTTATCAGCCAGCTGGGCAGGGCTTAGTAAAATCCTTTTTTGCCTTGAAAGGATTAATCTTGGTGCAGGGACTATCTATTCTGGCGCTCGAGTATAAGAAAGCGAAATGCTTTAGGTTGGCCCAAAATGTCTGAGAAAGCCTTGGGATGTTTCATAGGTGTGAATAACGAAGCTGTTCCTATTGTGTCATTCCATTCCTTTTTTAACATTGGTATTCCTTAACATAACTCTACAGCAGTACGTATCAATGATCCGTGCATGTTAATCACAAACTATGGCAAATTAATAGAGTATTTCATAATTCTGCAGACATCCGTAAATCTTTTCTGACAGTTGGCTGGAGATCTCCTGGGGTATTAGTTTTCCTTGTAGCAGATATATGATACTTTTCCGCCAACACAACAATACCAGATAAAGCCTCTGTATATGTGGCTGTTTGTTTGCCTTCTCAGATTTAAAAAACAGCAGCAACAACAACAACAACAACAAGAAGCAATTGTGTGCTAGAACAAAATATTTTATGTGATATCGTGGCATCTTCTTTCCAGAAAATCTTTAAAGATAGGTTAGCTTCTCTATGTCTTTATTGGTTTTTGTGAAGTTGTACAAACACGCATTATGCCATATCGTGGTGATCGCTCGTTGAACCCAGAATTAGAATTTTTCAGTATTTATCAGGTACGTCTTATTAAACACCTTAGTCATGCCGGAGATGTGTCAGTTGAACATCACCTATTTCTTATTTCCCCGATATGAAGCTGTCACTTTCGAATAATTTCAAAATTCTCTTGAGCCGGATGGAAGTCCCTGCCTGAAACACTCTTGCGTGAAAACCAAGTGGTTCCACAGGTTAACCAGTAACATTAACAAACTGAGCAAATGTTCCATTCTTTCTTCCTGAAATCATTTTCTTTGAACTTTGAGTCTTTTACAATGAGTAAAACTATTTCTTTCTTTCTTTCTTTCTTTCTTTCTTTCTTTCTTTCTTTCTTTCTTCTTTTGTTCCTTCCTGCTTTCTGCTTACTTTTCTTTTACCAGACTACTAGAATAAAAAGAATGCAGCAGAGAATAGTTGGAATTTATTTCAGGTTTGTGATTTCATTAAAATTGAAACATCCATATCGCTCCTCTTCAAAATTCTTTTCATGGACTTTTTCCTCCATGTGATTCATTGTATCATGGTCTAGTGGGAGCTTTACTTTTCTGGAGGACATTGAGTTGAGATGGTTGGGGATGGTTGACCCGTGAAGGTGACAGAGATCACCTCACATGGGAAGATGGCGGGTGACGGAACTGACAGGAACAGCTGCATTCCTGACGTCAGAAGAAGTGATTAAGTCCGTAATCAGATGGCTTATTCATATGTCTTATTAAGTACACATATGTGACAGTATATGCCCGGCATAAGCCTCAGGTCTTTAAATTATTAATTCGTTCATCTTCATAGTTTCTTATCATTGCTGTGCATCAGATGAACTGGGCCCAGAATGGTTAAGCAGCGGCCCACGGTCCCATGGCTGTCAGCGCTGGGGCCGGACTAGAACACACCGGGCTCCAGAATCCAGAGTTTAGATGCCGTGCTATTGTTTCCTGACCTATCTTCACTAACGTGGGGAGCGGTCATCTTTCCTAGGTCAGTGGACTCAATCATAGCTACACCCGTGTTCCTGCCCCCTACCAAAAGAAAGAGAAAACCCATACGGGGTGTCACGGGAGAAGATGTCGCTGGCTTGGCAACACATATTTATAAGGCAAGGGGAGGCATTCTGAATGAAAATCTTCTTTTCTTATTTGCAACTGGAAAAGGTTTTCAAAGAACTTCTCAATCTTTCAAAGTGCTTTCAGCGCTTTTCAGCAGGCACTGAAAATAGGAATAATGGAACTGATAAAATGATGTTGATTGCATTAATGCTGCCTCTCAGTGCTGGTCTCCAGTAACAGGGAAGAGCCTTGACTAATACTGCCGAGGAGAGGAAAAGACACGAGGAGACCAGAATTCATTATATGATAGACTTCATCTACACCCGGGATCCTTTTTCTTTAAAAAAAAATGCTACCTTTTCTCTTCCTTTGTGAATGGAATCAATAGGAAAATATATTGAAATAGTCACATACATCGTTTCACTTTTTTCTGATAAAAGATTCAACAAAGTTATAGCTACCCAAAGTTATAATTTTTCCCCATGGTTTTGAGTTCAGAGAAACTTTGCTCAGATATTACTGATTTTCTGGTACGTGTGAGGAGAATACGTTAGATAGTTAAATGTGATTTCCGAGATCGTGAAATGCTTGAAACCGTGGAGTTGTCCTCATTTAATATTCTGAGTTGAGGATTGGCACCCAGTTGGAAGCCAGTTTTCCAATAAGCTATATAAAGGGGGAGTGAGGAAGGGGGTACAGGAAGGCAGAATGTCCTTCATCAGGACTTTGCCTGTTACAGCCAACATTAATATTTTTAAGCTGCTACAAGTATGTCTTAGTCAGCTTGAGCGGCCATAACAGAGCAGCACAGACTGGGTGGTTTATAAAGAGCATGAATGTAGTTCTCATGATTCTAGACGCTGAAGTCTGGGATGAGGAAGCCAACATGGTCAGGTTCTGATGAGAGCCCTCTTCCTGGTCCACAGATGGCCGCCATCTTGTTATAGCCTCCCATGGTGGAGGGAGAGAGGAAAAAAGAAGGAAAGTTCTCTCCCTAATGTCTCTTATTAGGGCACTAATCCCATTATGTGGGCTACACCCTCATGACCTCGTCACCTCCCAAAGGCTCCATTTCCTAACACTATCACGTCCGTGTGTTAACGCTTCAACATAACAGTTTAGGCGGGGACCCAAGCATTTGCTCCATAGCAAAGCATGTATGGAAACCTTCAAAAAATTTTCTTATACTGTGTGCTTTCAGTGCATCCTGGCCAAGATACAAAATCAGATGTTTGATTCGTGTTCCTATGCTTCAAAGTTTGTTTCTTATGTTAAGGAACATTCCTGGCATTTCTGACTTCCATATCTTTGGAATTTCTATCTCCCTGGAGCAGGGAGGGTTTCCCAAAGACGTGTACTCGTGTGCGTGAGGAGGGGCCGTAGGAAAACACTGGAATCGTGGTCAGAGATCTTGGTTCAAATCCACAGCTGGCAGCAAACCAGCTAGTATGTGGGTCACGTCATCTACTCCCTCTGGCAGTTTATTCTGCACACCGGACTTTAGAAAGTGGTACACAGCCCATTCACCTCACAGGGTTGTTGTTCGGATCAGACGAAGTTGTGTATGTGGAGCCGTCATATAACTGAACGCTAGAGCCGTTCACATAGGCACCTGTACATGACACATAATCATGGGAGTGATATTTAGTAACCAGAAAGGAGGCAGAGGCTTACCAGAATGCACGAAGCAAGATGGTTGCTCAAGGCATGGATGTCAGGAACAGAAGTGGGCAGAGTTCCGCTGCAGTGAGGAGACGGCCAGAAGCCTGTCTTCATGAGGTCACACCTGCCGGGTCCCATCAGTGGCACAGTGTGGGAATTACCTGCCCATCACCATGTCCCTCTTCCTGTGCAGAGTGCGTGCCTCTTGCTTGTAACTCAGGGATGTCAGACCTTGCCTCCTGCTGTTGTAAGCCAAGAATGGTGACACCAGGCTCCTAGCAGCCGCTAGACAAGGAGACCTGACTGAGGGGGTCGAAGACCAGCTGCGGGCTTCTGGGAAAACGTCCCTTGGCTCTAAGGTGGACATCCTGGAAGGGACAGAAGCCATTTTCCCTGGATTTTGTGTCGTCTGCAGGTGACTTCCAGAACCGCAGTAGCCATTTTGATGCTGTCCTGAGGACGGGGAGAGGGAGGCCCCTGCCCACACCTGCAGCCGCTGTGTCGAGGCCTCCTGGAGGCACCCCTCCCTGGGGGGGCCGATCTGAGCTGGGCTTGTCTTGACCCATAGTGAGAGGAAGACTCACGGGTCAACGGTAGTCATGGCACATTTGGTTGGATCCCTTATAACGTCCAGGAGACAAGAGCTACTCTCTAGTTACCGATCTCCCCGAGCAGACCCAACTAGACAGACATTCCTCCCTCCCAAGCCGAAGCCACCGGCTGCCACGGCAGGGCGGGCATCACCATGTCCTCTGAGGCCAAACTCCCCAGTGACTCTAAGGGTTGGCGGACTTTCTATCCCGCAAGGAGCCCCCCAGGATCTTGTTTTTCTCAACCAAGTTCTGATAAATATGAAGCCAAAGGACGCTGAAGCTTGTTTTCTCCATCAGGCACCGGGAGGGTGGCCCCCTGAGCTGCTTTCTGCGCACAGGTGGTAAACTCTGGCGTTCGGCCAGGCTGCAGAGGGTACCCGTGTCTGATCGGGTCCCGGCTGGAGGGCAGGCCTGGACCTTGGGAAGCAAGAACAGAAGGAGATTCTGAGTCCAGCACAGCAAATGCCTCTGCCCAAGGCAGGATTCTCCGGAGAGCTTTCTGCCTTTTCCTCAGGGCAGAGACGGGCGTCCACAGCGCATCGTGTGTGAAATGGAGCGCTTTATAAGACACAGGCATGGTATTGCCCATGTCCCTAACATGTGGATATATGCCCGAAGAGTTAATTGGAAAGAACACCCAGCAAAAATCATGTTCGTCATTATCTACGAAGGCGGGGAGGGTAGAGGGGCGGTGGTGTTTCTGACGATTTCTGTTTCCTTCTTGGTAATTTTGATATTACTCAGATTTTTACAATGAGTATATGTCACTTTTATGCAACTACTAATATCCTTTTAAGGGGCGCCTTGGTGGCTCAGTTGGTTAAGTATCGACTTCAGCTCGGGTCATGATCTTGCGGTTTGTGAGTTCGAGCCCCGCATCAGGCTCTGTGCTGACAGCTCGGAGCCTGGAGCCTGCTTCGGATTCTGTGTCTCCCTCTCCCTTTGCCCCTCCCCTGCTTGTGCTGTCTCTCTCTCTCTCAAAAATAAGCATTAAAAAATTTAAAAATACATCCTTTTAAAAACTGGACAATTTATAAAGGCTAACTAAATCTTTTGGTTTGAGAATTTTTATTTAGAACCCCTTTTTTTCCCCCTAACAATAAGTTTGGCAAAATAATCAGTAGGCTGTTCAGGGTATTGATAGTTTGGAATAATAAAACCATATAATTTGGGTACATGAGAATTCTCGTCTTTCTATTCTTTACCACAGGGGGAGGTGCCTGGATCTAATTAAGTCCAAAGCAGTATCATATTATCAGGACAAGCTGGAATTTATTAACGATCAGAACACAATATGAGATCCACCTTATTGACCTTAAATATCTAGATGGCTGGAATGCAATCCAATTTACTTGATAAATCAAGAGATTGATTGTCTTACAGCAATATTTTGTCTCTATGCCCCAAGCCCAGCATTTCTGATCATTTATTTTTAAAAATTAGCACATAAATATCATGCCACGTGTTTTTTTTTCTTTTTTTCTTTTTTTTGTCGATAGCCCACAGACGGTGATGTATTTCCACTTGTGTCATGAGTGCAGGTGAGCTGTGAGTTGTAAATTCAGACGACACCCTTGGAAAATCCTCATTACTTCTGGAAACAACCGGCATTTGAAGAAGTGACTCGTCCTCGGATCTGTTTGGCCCATAATTGTCAGCAAGAACTATAATCTCTAAGTTCAGCACTTTCTGTTTCACTAGGTCTGTGCTCACCTGCATTTTGTGGGGAAGCGATTACTCTGGAGACGCACCCCTGCTGTAAACCCAGCTTTATCACTTACCGTCCCTGTAACCTCGGGCAGCCCATTTAATCTCTGTGAGCCTTCCCGTAAAATGTTGATAATAACACCATTTTAAGATTGATGATAATGTATATATTTTGTCTGCAACAGTGTATGTGATCAATAAATAGTAGCTATTATTCCTGCAAAAATAATCAAACCAAAGATGGGATATTAGATTAAAAAGCAAGGAGCGGGAATGGAGTAAATGCCTCATTTTTAATGTCATTTAGGGCACACACGGCCATCTTTTTTGAAGCAGAAGATGGTTCTTGGCTCACCTTCTAAACATAAGCAGAGCACGTGGGGAGCATGGGGTGACGGTAGGGGACTCATAACCCACGGGAGAGCAAATCCTCTTTCCGTGGGGCTGTTCGTCACTTCGCAACGTTTTGTTTACATTTCCCTTTTGGTAAAACATGTGGGCTTTTCATAGTTTTGAAGCAAAGGAAGCTGAGGCTTCTGTCTCCCAATTCATGTAAGTTGCTTGGCAATGATGTCATTTGGGGGGGGTGGGGTGGATCTTACCCTGCAGTGAGCGACACGGCCGTCCGGGCAGTAAGCAGGGCGCACAGACCGCCGTCCGGGCAGTAAGCAGGGCGCACAGACCCCCTTGCTAGGGCTCCTTTGATACAAGCAGCGTCTTAGAAGCACGTCTGTCTTGCCATCCTCTGTGTGACCCGGACCTAAAGAGATGGGGGGGACCTAGGTCACGGTGCAGGGAGGACCTGAAAGATGAGGGACATCCTCGGCATCACAGAGTCCAGCGGTAGCGCCCAGCCGCTGACACAGGACGGGTCGAGTGGCCGGACCCCTCTGGGAGCCTCCTCCTCTAAGGCGCGAGCCTCCCGCGTTAGCCTGTTCTCTGCGTGTCCACATGGCAACCAAGCGCAGCTCCGGGGCGTCCTCACACAGCACCCGAGTCCTCTCTCCACAGCAGCGCTGGCACGTGAGCCCCCTGACGGTGCAGGACACGTGTGTCTTACGCATCTGTGTGTGTCCAGCGGCACAGCGGAACACGCAGCACAGAGGGGGCACACGCAGCACAGAGGGGGACACGTCGCCCTCGGCTGGCACGGGGAGGGCGGGCTGCTGAGAGGAGGCAGTGGGCTCCACACCTGGGATGCTCCACAAGCTGGGCTGGCAGGTGTCTGCGGGGACGACCGCAGGTACCCTGGCACGTGTGGTCACCCTGATCTCAGAGCAGGACAGGGCAGGGCAGACAAAGGACACAAGGGAATCGATCTGGGTCAAGGTAGTAATTTCCAACAAGGGGGGGTCTCGGGAAGAGCTGAGACTACACTTGGCAGAGGTTCCCTGGTTGAAAGCAGGGTCATTTGGGGACGGGGAGTCAGTCGGGAGGACATTTGTGGGCATGTCCACAGGGACAGTCAACATTGCCTTCTTACCCTCACTGACGGAGAATGAGGGCTTCTATTGCTCAAGGTAAATACTTCCGGGCTTTGACCTTGACCCACTCTGTTTTTTCCTCCGGGACCCCTTGCTTCTCCATCTCTTTCTGTCTCTGTTGTTCTCTTTCTCTCTCTCTCCTCTTCTTTGGGCTCCTTTTTGTCCATCTCCAAACATGCTCAGTGTTGCTCCTTAAGCAACAGCCGTGAAACACTAACCCCTGCTTACTCCTCCACTGCTTCTCGACTCTCTCCCTCCTCAAATGTCCTGAACGATTTGCACTCCCGGTTTCAGGGTGCTCTCACCCCACTTCACGTGGCTTACAACTCACAACTCGGACAGCCCCTCCTCGGTGGGGCGACCAACAGCCTCCGGATGACCAAGCTGCCCGCGCGCCCGTCTATCCTCATTTTACTGGGTGTCTCGGGAATGCTTGATATCATTAATCACTTGCTTCATAATGAGATCAGGAGTAGTGATATGGATGTCAATAATCATGATATAAAAAACCCGATGATTGCTTCTGTCATCTCCCCCTCAAAATCCATCACCCCGTCTCTTCTTGATGAAAACATCATACGAGTCCCAAATGAGAGACATCGTACAAAGCACCTGACCAGGACTCCTCAAAACCGTCGAGGTTGTCAGGAGGAAGAAAATGTGGAAACTGTCACAGCCGAGAGGAGCTGACAGACACATGGATGATTATGTGCGACAAGGCGTCCTGCGGGAAGTCCTGGAACAGACCAAGAGAACCTGGGTAAACCATGGACATTTCTTTACAATGACTCATGGAGTTTGGTTTGTTAGTTGTGACAAAGCTGTGACACTAGTGAGAGATGTTAATTGAGGGGAGGACTATACGAGGCACACGAGGACTCCGTGTGTATGATTTCTGTAAATCTTAAGTGGTTCTAACTTAAAAAGGTTATTTAAAAAAAAAATCCAATGACATAAAACTTTTGGAATGAACTTCTTTAACAAAAGCCTGAGTGTTTCCCTCATATAAGAGGCTCAGTGGTACCAAACTGAGGACATTACTTAAGAATTAAAATACTAGGGGCGCCTGGGTGGCTCAGTCAGTGAAGCGTCCGACTTCAGCTCAGGCCATGATCTCACAGTTCATGAGTTCGAGCCCCGTGTCAGGCTCTGTACTGACAGCTCAGAGCCTGGAGCCTGCTTCAGATTCTGTGTCTTTCTCTCTCTCTGCCCCTCTCCCACTTATGGTCTGTCTGTCTCTCTCTCTCAAAAATAAATAAACATTAAAAAAAAGAATTAAAATACTAAAGAATATTTATATATATCCATAAATGATTGGTTTTTGAGTATGTCAATCAGTTGATTATTTCTCAGAATAAACGTGTTGATTAAGTTAAAATGCACAAATGGGAAGTAAAAACTATGTAAATTTCCTTTGTTTTTCTTGTGCTTTTTTTTTCTTAAAGAAGAAAACATTCTTCATGGAAATACATGAGTTGACATTATAGTCTAATCATACTTTATCATGTTAATGCATATTTACAATATTTTTAAAAGGTGGATTATGTAAACCATTTTAGGGACATACAAAAAAAAATGTAAAAAAAATGTAGATTATTTACCAGCCAGAAGGTTATGATTTAGAAACCTGTTTCTAAAAGAAAAAGCAAGCTTTTTCTTCAAATGAGAGACTGTCAGTGCCCACCCTCCTTGGAACGGCTGATCGTACCAGGGTGCACTTTATTTCGACAAAATATGCAGGGAGCATTCTTATGCAAGGAGCTCTAAATGCACACCACGGCTGCCAATTTCCGATGTTAAATGTAATCGTTGTTTTAAATTTCCTGCACGACTTTCTTTCAAATCATCAGCCCTACTCTTGGAGATGTTTCCAGGATTTCTTGTCTACAGTAAGGGTAAGAAAGCAGTTACTGATTTCGGGGGGTATGTGTAAGGATAGACTGACTTCCCCTCCTGCAGACAGCGGTTTACTTGCCCTGCTTTGTATGTTGTCCCTGCGGCCGAAATGTCCCGCTGGGAGGCTGGGAAGGCAGGAGCGTGGCCAGGGGTCTGGTCTTCGCATTATCCTGTGCAGTATACGGGCATTTACCGCCTTGAGCGTTGATTGGCCTTCCCGACATTATACTGGGGCTGCAGGCCCGAGAGCTGGGGGAAGCTAGCCCGATGGTGCTCCTCTCAGGAGTGGGGGGAACCACGGTGGCTGGGGGACCCCAGGCTGGGGAGGAATCTTCCCGATCTGCGCATTCCAAGAAACACCCAAGGATGTTCCAAGAGTGTGCGTCCTTCTTGCCTCCAGCAGCCCCAGACACACTCCATTCCTTGGGGGCAGGGGTGCGGATGCCGGGCTAGCGGTCCGTGTGGATGTGGGCTGGCTGCAAAGCCTTTGGAGCGCGGGTGCCCTGGGGTCAAGACTGCAAGGTGGAGCAGGCAAGAGGCGTGCGGGCCCCTCAGGAAGGCCGCAGGGGTCCAGCCCACCACACCCTCTTTCCTCCACCCAAATTTAAAATCAACCGGGACGCAGACAAAGAGGTCAGGAAGACACAGGAAAAAATATCATTATATCATTTTTTATTTATTCATGAGATAGAGAGAGGGAGCATGAGCAGGGGAGGGGCAGAGAGAGGCAGGGAGAGAGAGAGAGAAGCCCAGGCAGGCTCTGCACTGTCAGCACGGAGCTCGACTCGGAGCTCATCTCACGAACCCTGGGCCGAAATCAAGAGTCGGATGCTTAGCTGGCTAAGCCCCCGGGCGCCCCTAAAGTATCATGTTTATGTAGATAAAGCTGCAGGAGTGTGCGGCTTGTTCACCACGTGGAAAAGTTTGTATTTCACCCCCCAATTAAGAAGACTTACCCCCGAAGTCACAAAAACCGTTGGCATCGACCAAGAGCCGACCAAGGCCTCTGCGTCTGAGAATCACGGCCCGCGGGCGCAGACCGGATGCGTGCTTCCTGCTGGCCGCAGGCGTCCCCGGGCAGAGAGGAGGAGCCAACGTGAGTTTCCCGGGCTGCTTCCCAGTCTGCCGGTCGGATAATCCGGGCAGGAGGAAGTGTAGGGGACCCAGACGGTTATTCTTTTGCGCTGTCTTCCTGTGGGAAGAGGGAGAAAGAGATAGAGCCCTCCCACCAAAACTGCGTCTTTGACAGCAGAATAAATGCACGCCCATGCTCATTTGTCTTTTGGGGACATGACTCATTGTTCACGACCCTGGGCTGAAGGCTCAGGGCTGGGAAGATACGAAAGAAATGCAAGGCAGCGACTCTGCTGCCTGGAGATTACGATCTCGCTGCGGTGCCCCAACCAACGGCACCGTTTAGGTAACAAATCACAACATATTATCAACTTCGCCGGTGAAAGAGACAGATGGCGGAGGCTTGCAAAGCCAGAGGAAGGGAGAGCGCAGAGTACCACGCGGGAAAGCCGTCTGGCGCCAACAGGGCTCTTCCAAGGGCGCCGAGAAGGATGGGAGGTTCTTGGAGCGGGAAGCGCAGGACGAAGGGATTCTGTGCGCGTGCCCGTGCGTGTGGGCGTGGGAGCTGCGGTGAGAGCAGCGGGTCCAGACTCTTGGCAAGGACTGGACTGGACTGAGGAGGGCTGTGCCTCATGGACCGCCATCCGTTTGCCAAGCGCTGGGTGCACACGCGCCCCAGGTAGATTTCTGTTGGCCAAGTCATTTCCTGAGCTTTTCTTCCAGGTGGGAGCAAATCCCGTGCCTCTGCTTGTGTCGTGTGCCCACCAAGTGCCCCGAGCTTAGTCCTGGCTTCGTTGGAAGCTCAGCCCGTCGGTAGCACAGAGCCAGGGCTAGAGACAGGGCACTGGTGTTGGCGAGAAATGGAACAGATTCTGGCCGGGAGGGAGAGATCGAAAAAGCCCAGGGGCACCCGGGTGGCTCAGTAGCTAAGCATCTGGCTTCAGCTCAGGTCCTGATCTCTCGGTTCGTGAGTTCGAGCCCCGCGTCGGGGCGTCGGGCTCTGTGCCGACAGCTCGGAGCCTGGAGCCTGCTTCCGAGTCTGTGTCTCCCTCTCTCTGCCCCTCCCCTCACTGAGTTCTCTCTCTCTTCTCAAAAATAAATGAACATAAGAAAAAAAAATCCAGGCAGTGTCAGGGGGTATCTGATGGAGGCTGACCTTTTGTGTGTTTCCCCCCAGCTTTATTGATATAGAATTGACACACGACATTGTGTAAGTTTCAGGTGTAAGACGTGTTGGTCTGATACATTTATAAAATGCAAAATGATTGCCACCGGGGTATTGGCTATAATCTTGATTTTGTCATATAGTTGCCATTTTTTTTCAAGTTTCGTTCTTTATTTTTGAGAGAGGGGGGATGTATTTTGAGAGAGACTTATGCTTTCTTTTATTTCCTTTCTTTCTTCCTTTTGTGTGTGTGTGCGTGCGCGTGTGGTGAGAACATTTAATATCTACTGTCTCAGCCACCTCCGAGTAACGTAGGATTTTTCTTATGTGAGCTCCACACTCGAGGTTTATGTCTGTTTCTTACTCCTTAAACTTTACAACCTGTGTTCGCTTCCCGTCAGGTGTGTCAAGAAGGAGACAGAGAAATAGAAAAATATAGAACGGCTCATCTGTATCTATGCAATTCTCTTCGATTTAGTGATTCCATTCCAGAACTAGGCTTTAAGGGAAATCAGCGTAAATACGCACAGAACAGTCAAAGAAAAAGAAAGCACGTCTTTCAACCAACCAGGTATCAGATCTTATTAGAGTAAATTATGCATAGTAACTTGATGACATATAAAAAGCCATTAAATTAATTTACACCCCGGCTATATACCAAGTGCCTGTAATTGCCAAACATGAAGTATTTCATGGCACATGAAAACTGCTTCTGCTGTAATATTATGTAAAAAATGGAACAAAATTACCTACGCAGGACGCTCACGAGCATGACCATGGAAAAACTCCCCTCCTCAAATTCATGCTTTGGGTTAAGACTTGAGAGGAATATTAAAGAGTATCCTTCTGATGGAAAGGTATGTGATTCTAGTTACTTCTCCTCTGTAGCTTTTATGTTTTTGAGATTTCTTTAATGAAGGAAACAAACTAAATAGGCTTGTGCTCTGGAGGCAGGGTTTCCAGCATCCGGTGAAACTGTCAGAGGCTCTAAACCCGCTGGCCCACGGGGTTCGCAGCTTCTCTTCATGGACGCGGTCAGGTGAGGGTTTGGTTTACTTTGATTTACTTGTGTCCCTGAGGCTGCCCAGGACTGTGTGAGTGTGTGTGCACGCACGTGTGTGCTGTGTGTATGTGAGCGTGCCTGTGCTGTGTGCTTGTGTGTGTCCAACTGATTTGTCTACGTAGCGGCTGACTTCAGCACAACTTGTCACACCCAGGGCCACTGGATTCATTCGGGTTGGCTGGGCTCCAGGGTCCTGTCCTTGGCAAGCGTCTCCAGCATTCGACATAAACACAGCTCGTGGGTGAGGTTGTGCCGTTGTTTCAGAGGCTGGATTTGCTCCCTGTGAAAGTTCCAGCATTCATGGTAAAGACAAAAATCACAGCATGGTAAAGACAAAAAACGAAGGGCGTTTTCCGCAGTGGGGAAGAGGTTTTGTCTTGCTGCAGCCTGGACCTCTGATTCCTAAAATCAACGACCTCACACACTCTCCATTCTCAGCCCACGAAAGAAGCACGCCCCTTGAAGACTTCCGAGCGGACCCAGCCCAGCCGTGCGTTTAAAGGGAGCACTTTGGTGAGGTCTGGAGGGAGCTGTACACGGTGGCCCCGGGCACACGAAAGGGCGTGTCTGCCGTTTCTGCTGTGGTAGTTTGGGATGTTCGAAGATTGGAGATACAGCGGCGTTGGTGTTCCTCGTGTTTTAATAATCCCCACCAACACAGTAAGATTCGAGCTCAAACTAAGAGGCATTCCTGGAAGTCACTTGACCATTTTCTCCAGCAGACTGATACCTGCTGACCAAGGCATCTCACTCCCCACGTGATAAACTTATCTTCTGTAACCATCAGGAGGTGAAATATAAAATAATAGTAGTGAACAGAAAAGATCACAGAGAGGGAACATTTTCTTTTATGGAGCCATATACAATATATATGTATATTTTAAATATATATTAATATATATTATATATTATTTAATATATTACATATTATATAAAAATATTTTATGTTATATAAAATTATATATATTATATATATAAAGTAATGTTAATAAAGATAAAGAAGAAAAATACCACAGCACAAAAAATTTTTTTAAAAATCTAACAATAACTTTTTTATTTTTTAGAGGATTGGAAGACACTTATGAGGCCTCCATCCATTTATTTATTTATTTATTTACAATGTTTCTACATTTATTTGGAGAGAGGGGGGTGGGCAGAGAGAGCGGGAGAGGGAATCCCAAGCAGGCTCCGCACTGTCATCCCAGAGCCCGACACAAGGGCTTGATCTCACAAACTATGAGATCGTGACCTGAGCCGAAATCAAAAGCCAGACGCTCAACTTACTGAGCCACCAATAACTTTTAATGTTTTGATGGCCTCCTGATATAACAATATTTTAAATAAATATTATTGTCCAGGAGCCTATAAGTTCTTTTTAATACAAGCAAAGCCTTGCTAAAGGCAAAATCTAGGTAACTAAACCATACCACTGAATTGAGATTTGATATTCCTGGCCCTTTTTGTTCTAAATGGAGTAGTTAATAATTTAAATGAAATAGTAATTGAATTAATTGTTTTAAAATGGAAATAACTGATTAATTTCCATTTTAAACATTTTTCTTCCTTAGGGAAATATTCCACACCTGAAATGAAATTTGCATTGTTTTCAGTTGAAATGTAAGTGTTCTCACAGAACGCCTGACCTAAGTTAACCCTCTTTCTCTCCTTCCTCTTTGCAGTCCTTGTGCTATCAGCCTTTATCCGAATCTCCTCTCTCCACTCAAGAATTTGTGGGACCGTGGGTGGGAGCCAGGATCTGTGCTCAGAGAGAGCTGGAACGTTCTGAGCCCCAGGGACTTACCCCGGGATTCAGCGTCAAAACTGAGTCCACACGGGGCTGAATTCACCGTCGTAGAGACGCAGCACCCACCCAAGGATTGGTGATAAAATGTGCCGAGTTGAAGCTTACCTGTGTGTTACCAAAACTCAACATCAAGCACGGTTGTTGTTTAGAACCTCAGCCACCGACAGGTTTTTGTTCCCGCGGAGGAGAATTTAATTACTGACATTGTCCAGTGTTGCCAAGTCGGGGCGGCAACATGCAACATTCCAATTTGTGTTCCGTTTTATTGTTGACTTGGAGATCTCCATAGATGATTCACCTGCTCTCTGCCCACACCGGGCGGATGCTCCCACTGCCCGCCCTCAGGACGGCGCCTCAGGTCTCCCTGGAAAATCCACAGCCTCTGCTTTCCAGAGTCATTTCATGCCTCCTGACGTTTTCCCTGGTGCTGTGCTTGCGGCTGGGATTAAGTCAGGGTGTGCCCTCCTAAGGCAGTTGGGGACACGGGTTTCTGAAATGTTCTAGAGTCTTACACGATGCTTGCTCACAACGCAACCCCATCGGCAGGGGCGGATCATTTATACCGTGTTGCGAAAGAGGTGCCTCCGTTGGTACCATGGCGTGCCTTGTTGACAATAGCAGGAGACAGCTGCCCGGCAAGTGGGGGAGGAAAAAATAGCATAATTTAACACGAATCTCTCATTAACTGTGTTTCACTCGCAAGTTCATCTGGAATGGCAGATAGCAGCTGAAGATGTACGTGAATTAATATTGACTCGAGGAAACTGTGTTTTCAAGCCTCTGTTGTATTTCTAAAGACACGAGGAATTCTAAAAAAGCTTCAAACCTCTTGGCATCAGTGCTAGGGAGCCTCTCTCTCTGTAATGTGTGTGTGTGTGTGTGTGTGTGTGTGTGTGTGTGTATTTAGTACTAACACACTAAAAGAAAGTTACTCATGAGCCCTTTGAAGTATGCTAGCCAACGCTACTAATCTAGAGAGTTCTAATTCTCTGACTTCCAGAAGTGACCCCAGTGGTTTATTTGCAGAACGGACAGTGCTTTTTTGTGGGTTCTAGTTCCATCTGCGCGGCATCTCGTCCTCCCTGTACCCATCTAAATTCCAGAGTCCAGAAACTCAACGTTTTTGTCCAGAAACTCTCTTTTGCCACAGAGTTAAAGAGCTAAGAATATGAGTCCATATATATATATATATATATGTATTCTTACGTACTCCTTACTTTTCTAGGGAGTGACAATGAGTTCCGAGAGAAAAAGCAAGTTGCCTAAAAATGCCCAGGGTCGTCATCGGCGGGGCCAGACTCTGATCCGCGTCTCCTGATCCTCACCCAGACATCTTTCACCCCCGGATCGTCTCTGGTGCTGAGTAGCGTGCTTTACTGGAGTTCTGTCTGTTCTGTAAAAATCAACCGAGATGCAGCACAGTGCGATCCTGTCGATTTAGGCAAGTGGTGGGGGTTCTCAGTGAGGTTACGAAAGGCACGGCATTTGTGCGGTCCGGCAGCTCCGACAGCACCATCCGTGGTGGGGAGAAAGGGCCACGACCCCTTGTTGGAGATCCTTGCAGCCGAGTACGCTGCAGAATTAGGAAGTGTTCAGACGCTCGCAAGGCAAAGTGCTGCCTGGTTGTGGGGGTGACGATGCGAGTTTGTGGGGCAGCGCCCACGGGGTCAGTGCGGTTGATCCTGTGCCTTAGTTTGGCGGCTGTAACAAGTACCGCAGGCCGGGCAGCTTAAACAACCGATGTTTGGTGTCACAGTTCTGGAGGCTCAAGTCTGAGACAAGGGTGGCCGCGGGCTTGAGCTCCTGCGAAGACCTTCTTCCAGGTCGCAGACTGTTGTCTTCTCGTGTCCTCATGAGGCAGACAGACAGCAGCAGGGGGAAGCTGGTGCTGCCGTGGAGTCTCACAGGGTGCTAATCCCATCACGGGGCCCTACCCTCATGACCTCAGCTAATCCTAATCCCGAAGACCCACCTCCAAGCACCATCATAGTGGGGGTAATTTTGCAGGATCGGAATTTGAAGGAAGAGACGGACGTCCAGCTCACAACATCCTCATCATTTGCGGGTTCCATATTTGCAAGTTTGCCTGCTCGCCAACATTTATTTGTAACCCTAAAATTAATACTTGCAGTGCTTTCTCCGTCGGACGTGGGCAGAATAGCAGGACACTTGGGCCGATTAACGTCAGGCTCCCGGATGAGACAGCCAAGGTCATCCTCTGCCTCCTAATCCAGCCTCCCCTGCAGGCGAGGGTCTTTTCCACGGTATTTTCGTGCCATGTTTTCGCATTCCTGTGTTTTCCGCTGGCAACTTTGTTATTTAAAACGGCGCCCAAGACATAGTGGGGAGGTGCTGTTGGTGTTCCTAGGGGCAGGAAGGCTGTGACGTGCCTCACAGAGAAAACACGCTGGATAAGCATCTCTCAGGCATGGCTTACAGCTCTGCTGGCTGTGGGCTCAACGTTACTGACTTGATAATGTGTATTCTGTATGGTGCCCTTAGAAACACACAGACAACAGGTCATGTATTGATTGGTTGACAGAAATGTGACCAGAGGCTCTCGGGACCCTGACCTTGTGTTTGCCCAGGGTCCCTCATTCACTGATTTCCTAGAGCATAACTACCACAAATAACCAAAATCAGGTGTACCTCGAGATGTGCTCCACGAAAACTATGGATATTCACACAATTGAAGAGATAAAGACTAATTAGTCTCATGTCAGGTCAGGTTTTATCATTAACTTAGTTTAGGTTAAGCCGGATGCAGCCACCAAATGAGTTAAGAAAAAACATTGGCTTTCAAACTCTGGATGTCGGAATTTCAAGGGAGGGGTTGGTGGATTTATACGTAACTGGTATAAATCTCTGTATGCTCCCTGTAATGGAAAAGTGTGTTAATTAGCTTATCGTGTTGTGGGTACGTCTATCAATACACCATTTCTTGAACATTTATTTATTTATTTATTTATTTTTAGTATTTATTTATTCTTGAGAAAAAGAGAGACAGAGCACGAGTTGGGGAGGGGCAGAGAGAGAGAGGGAGACACGGAATTTGGAGCAGGCTCCAGGCTCCTGGCCATCAGCACAGAACCTGACCCGGGGCTCGACCCCACGAACTGCGAGATCATGACCTGAGCCGACGTTGGACGCTTAACCGACTGAGCCACCCAGGCGTCCCCTTGAACTTTAAAAATTAATTAGTTTGTAAAAGACCTCTTGTAATTGTTTATATTCTTCTTTTGTGTGGCAAACCTCTTTTGTTAATCATGTGAAACTAAGTTTTAGTGGAGCGGTGTTGACGTACCACAAATTCCAAAGTAATGAAGTACAAGGTGTAGATTTATTAGAGACGACGCTTGCTTTCTCGTGCTCGGAGGTTCAGACAAGGCGTGGGTTTACGGACAGGATTTACATCTCATCTACACCCTAGTTATAACCTCCCTTTCTAACAGATCCTTCATCAGAGCAGCTAATGGGCAGCAAATTGCTTGATTTGAATTGGACCTCCTGGCTCTACCCTGGGGATGCTGCTGATATGAAGCAAAATGACCAAGATGGCACCAGAGTAGGAGGGAATCTGCAGAGCAGCACGTGTAAAACTGGGATCTGGATGACAAAACGTTGATCATAAAATAGAAGAGGAAATTGGAGTGTACACATACACATGAAAAAAAAAAAAAGACAGAATATATTGTTTTAGGTATTAAGTTTATTTTATTAATAATATGTGTGTATTTTCTTAAATTTTTTTAATGTTTATTTAGTTTTCAGACAGAAAGACAGAGCGTGAGAAGGGGAGGGGCAGAGAGAGAGAGGGAGACACAGAATCCGAAGCAGGCTCCAGGCTCTGAGCTGTCAGCACACAGCCCAACGCGGGGCTCGACCCCATGAACTGCGAGATCATGACCTGAGCTGAAGTCGGACACTTAACTGACTGAGCCACCCAGGCACTCCAGTATGTGGGTATTTTCAGATAAAAAGTTTCAAATGTAAAGAAGTGTATGTGATAAATGTTTACTTGGAAGTTAAGATCTAATACTACAAATTTAAAAGGCATAATATATGTTTTTGCATTTTTCAGTGATTGTTCCAGGT
This sequence comes from Lynx canadensis, assembly GCF_007474595.2. Taxonomy (NCBI): domain Eukaryota; kingdom Metazoa; phylum Chordata; class Mammalia; order Carnivora; family Felidae; genus Lynx; species Lynx canadensis. The sequence continues at coordinate 2,707,046 of NC_044309.1, read as the reverse complement.
TTGTGTTTGAGGGAAAATCTATTCCTGAGCAATTTAGAAACAACTTAAAAAGCAATTTGGAAATGCTTTCTGTCTCATGCCTTTTGAGTGAGATGGTGCTAATGTTAATCGCTCACCATACATCCGCATGTTTGCTAAGTATATCGAGTTGTGTGTGTGTATAATACAATAATAATTTGAGATATGGCAACCGTTTTAACTACTTGAGATCACAGAAGAGTTTAGAGAGGATTGAAAGTGACTTCCTGTTTTGGGATGCATTTTATTTTTTCTAGCTTTGAATGCATAGCTATTACTGCAATTGTTAAAAAGACATTATATACAAATTATTTGTAAATTTTTATGCTGTTGGGAATCTTAAATATATTGTTTTAATCATACGTCTAATTTATTTATTTTTTAATGTTTATTATTTAGTTTTGAGAGAGACAAGCAGAGTGAGAGTGGGGGAGCGGCAGAGAGAGAGAGAGGGAGACACAGAATCCGAAGCAGGCTCCGGGCTCCAAGCTGTCAGCACAGAGCCCGACGCGGGGCTTGAACCCATGAACTGTGAGATCATGACCTGAGCTGAAGTCAGATGCTTAACCGACTGAGCCACCCAGGCGCCCCATACCTCTAATTTTCTGATGAATCTTCAACAATTCATATCATTAGTTAAGATTTAATCCTAAACCCATGAAGGAGTAGTAACTAGAATCTGGTTGTTACATGAGTATATAAATAAAGGAATTTTGGTCCATATACCCACCCCCCCCACACATATTTGTATTTTCTAAATAGATATTTTTTAAATTTATAATTTGAAGATAGCAGTATGACTATCAGTGATATATAAGATGACTTCTTTGATTTTGAACATAATTCAGTATTTTTTCAAACTTTGACATATAAAAAAGCCAAATTGTCACAGACATTGTGATAAATTCTGAGGAACGGAAGATTATGGGAGAATATAGTTTGTCGCCGTGTGGTTCAATTCCCCCTGTTTCCTCAGAAGAGAGGAAAAGTTCTCAGTATGAGTGGTCTTCTTGGAAATGGTCTTGTGGTAAGCGTCTGATCTCCCCATGACAGTGCTGAAGTCACTGGGACCCAGGGGTGGGAGGGGGACGTTGGCCCTTGGGTGGTCACTGTTGGTCACGTACAAGCTTGTCAGAGCCAGCATCTCCCAGTTTCCTTGACTTATAGGCAAAAAGAGCTGTGTTTCTAAGACTTTGGAGAATGAAACACTTTGACTAGCTGGTAGCCAAGCCAGAGGTGGATAGAGATTCTCGTCTCCAGATGTGGGCTGTGACGGGACGTCTCTGTGAGCCCACACCCATGGTTCCTGCCTGCAGTAAGGAAGCAAAGAATTCAGAGGAGCTGAAGAGAACATTAAATAATTGCCTAACTTCTCAGCAGGGATCTGGAAGAGAGGGGGTGTGGAGGAGGCTTGGGCACAACGAACTAAGAGGAAAGGTCTATAGACAACCAGATTTGGGGTTGCAACTGCTGGGTAATTCTACTTCACCTTTTTTTCCCTTTTGTTTAAAAGCAGAAAAAGAAAAAGAGTTTCTATGCTCTCTCGAGTGTAAGTTTCTAAGTCATGCTCCTTTTCTAAGAGAATTACATACAGTCGTCAGATACATGTTAGTCATGGCTATTCACATTCTATGAGAAGAAGGTGGGTTTCCACTTGTCTGTGAACTGCCCGCTTCCTGGGCAGGTGTTTTCCATGGGTCTTGGGTGATGGAGAGGCTGACAGGTGCATTGATCAAATTTCCCCCATTATCTCTGTAATGATTCATGATCCATTGGCTATTTTCAACATAAGTTGGACAATCACACCACTGCCTTCAGCTTCTCAGAGGAAGCTTACCAGACACGTCTTCCTGCCTGCGGGATGTGAATTGTCAGACTCCATTAAATCACATTCTGATAGACTTTAGTATTATTCACAATTCCTTATTCCCTCCTCTTAATAGGATTATCCTTCTCTATCCTTGCCATGACTCCCTTTAGAAGGAGTATCCTTCCTTACCCGCCGCCATTGTGGGCTTGGTTATGTGACTTGCTTGGATCAGTGGAATGTGAGCAGATGTGCCTAGATGAGCAGGAACCTTAAATGTTATTTTGAGGTCCAGCTCGGCCTCTTTTGCTCCTGTCCTCTCTCAAGAGGACGTCGTCTCCTGGAGAGGGGCTACTCCCTCACTAGGGGTCCTAGAATGGGAAGGCATGGGGGTAAGCCACACTGCAATAGATCGGTAGCCTGGGACAGAGGCCCGGGCAACGGGCAGATCTCAATTATGTGGGTAGGAAACAAGTGTTTGCTATTTTGAGCCACTGAGATTTGGGGGCTGTTTGTTACAAAGTGCGTATATATGACAGATACACACAGCAAAGGCATCAGAGAGAATATCATACTGGGCAAAGTCTGAACAAAGATGGAGTCAGAGAGCCAAACCAAGAATCTCAGGTCCTCATTGCCACAGTAATGTTACATGACAAGCCAAACTTAGTGTTTTAAAAGGAGAGGACTTGATTTAGCTCATGCGTTTGTGAGATTCTGTGAGATTCTTTTGGTCTCAGTGGGGCCCCCTCACCCTTGTGACAGTAGGTTGAATATTTTTTTTTTTTAATTTTTTTTTTCAACGTTTATTTATTTTTGGGACAGAGAGAGACAGAGCATGAACGGGGGAGGGGCAGAGAGAGAGGGAGACACAGAATCGGAAACAGGCTCCAGGCTCTGAGCCATCAGCCCAGAGCCTGACGCGGGGCTCGAACTCACGGACCGCGAGATCGTGACCTGGCTGAAGTCGGACGCTTAACCGACTGCGCCACCCAGACGCCCCTTTTTTTTTTTTTTAATTTTTTTTTTAAATTTTTTTTAAATTTTTTTTTTAAATTTTTTTAATTTTTTTTTAATTTTTTTTAATTTTTTTTAAAATTTTTTTTAATTTTTTTAATTTTTTTTAAATTTTTTTTTAATTTTTTTTAAATTTTTTTTAATTTTTTTTAAATTTTTTTTTAATTTTTTTTTAATTTTTTTTTTTTTTTTTTTTTTTTTTTTTTTTTTTTTTTGTAGGTTGAATATTAAAAGGGCAGTGGAGACCACTCAGGCCTCATTGTCCAGCAGGCTGGCCCGGGCTTGTTCAGACGGCAATGTGAGAGCAGAAGTGGAAATGCACAGGTCTTTATTGGGTCTCTGTTTGCATCACATCGACGAATATCCTACTACACTGCTCTGTATAGAATGTGTTTGTGTGAGTTGTCATGCATTTCTGTCCAGAGCCGCACATACACTCTCATGGGGGCTTCGTTGGCTTGTGCTCCGTGTCTGGTCTCGGGATCAGAATTGGCCCTTCTGTTCCTGACACCAAGAGGGATTAACTTGCCTCACCTCCTTGAGTCAGATCAGGCTGGATCAGGGCGGGAGGAGATATGGGCAGGTGCCCAGATTCCTAAGACTGTGAGATACGATTAGAGAAACAGAGAAGAAAACTCAGCTCGCTAAGGACCGCACTTAGGCAAACTTAATGACTACCCGTAGATCACCACGGGCGGTGTATATATTGCCCTGGGGGGAATAGCTAGTTGGAAGCCTCACACAAGGGGGGGACACTCTGCCCAGGACCCTCAATGGGGACTCCAGCCAGGCTGTTCACCGTGGGGCTTCCCCAGCCAGGAGGGTGGATGTTGTGAGCACCCGATTTGATGTGTGAACCCTTCTTTGTCCTTCTCTGTACCTCTCTTCGTCTTTATGTTTACTCTAATTGTTTAATTCCATATATTCCCTTCCCTTTACAATTAATAAAGCTTTCCTCCATGAAATAGAAAGTGTGGTATCATAAATTGCTATTATTCACAACATACAGGCAGTCCCAGGGCACATCAACAGACGTATATGATGCCCTGACCCGATGAGGGGGAGGTGCCACAGACTCACACGGCAAAGGGCAAGGCCCCTGAAAGGGTGGAGACGTGGGGAGATTTGGCAGCCTGGCCCTGAAAGACGAGACACATAAAATGGAGTGAGGGGCCAGTGCAGGTGAAGGAAAGGAAGCATGCTGGTTTAGATCGCCCACTGGGTGGGCCGTAAGAGGCAGTGTGTGGCTGTGACAACTGGGACCCGTCTGATGGTTCTTTTGACTCCACCCAGTGCTTTCTTGCAGACTCTGGTGGTACTCCCTCCTTCCAGGATCTGTCAGGGCTACATTTATGTGTCAGCTTGGCTGGGCTAATGATGCCCAGAGGGCTGGTAAAAGGTGGCTTCTGGGTGTGTCTGTGGGGGTGTCTCTGGAAGAGGTCAGCATCTGAACCAGTAGACAGAGTACGGAAGATGTGCCTCATCGATGCTGCTGACTTTGTCCCATCCACCCAGCGCCTGAATAGAACAGCAAGGTAGAGGAAGGGCACTTTCCTTTCTCTGCTTGAGCTGGGACATCCGTCTCCTCCCCTCCAACGCCAGAGCTCCGCGTTCTTGGGCTTTGGCTTGGGACCGGGATGTCACTGCCAGCTTCCCTAGGTGTCCAACTTGCAGATACGAGATCATGGGACTTCTCAGCTTCCATAATCACATAAGCCTAACCCTTAAGATAAACCTCTTTCTAGAGACCTCTCTATATACCCTATGGGTTCTGTTTTCTCTGGAGAACATTGACTGATGAAGATCTAATCAAAATGCATATTTTAATTCATGCTCGACCTGGTTATTCTCAGGGCCAAGGGTTTGTGTCATCTGCCCAACTGTGGGGTGGACAACACCAGCTAAAATGCTGCAGGGAAATCAAGATAAAGTATGCAAAGAGCCCTGGTGCTGCTAATCATAGTCTATTAACACAGGTCGTAAGTTTCTTTCTTTTTTTTTAAATTTTATTTGAGAGAGAGAGCGAGAGCGAGAGCGAGAGCGAGAGAGAGAGAGAGAGAGACTCCCAAGAAGGCTCCACACTCAGCACAGAGCCCGATGCAGGGCTCAATCCCGTGACCCTAGGATCATGACCTGAGCCAAAATCAAGAGTTGGAGGCTCAACCCCCTGGGCCACCCAGGTGCCCTGTAAGCCTCTTATTTAGATATCTGAATTTGCTTTTGGAAAAACTGTGAGTTTTGCATGGGATGGGGGAGTGTAGAAGCGAAACTATATATATACATATCTCTTCTCGCATTGGGTGGCAGTTCCCTGACACTGAGAGCAAATCATCTCAATCTAAGAATGCTTCACTTTATTGGAGATCGTCACTACAGATTTTCTAACAAACAGCTTTTGAGACAATAGCCGATATTTCATGTCAGTGATTAACATTTGGGTACATTCTGTACAATTCAGTGATGAAATCCTGCAAGGCATATTGTCCTCAACAAATCAATCATTTTTTTCCCCCATTAGATAAAAAGTGGAAACTTGTTTAGGGGAAAGCGCTTCGTTCTTAACCAATTCATCATTGCTATTTACACAAGTATGTCTTTGAATCAGTGATAATTGAAATAGAACTTAAAAATTTTACTAGATTGATTGAAATATTCCTGATACTGATGTGCATGTGCATTGAATTGAGCGACAAGACAGAAGAAAGGAAGAAAGAAAGAAAAAAGAAAGAAAGAAAGAGAGAAAGGGAGAAAAGAAAGAAAGAAAGAAAGAAAAAGAAAGAAAGAAAGGAAAGAAAGAAGGAAGGAAAAGAAAGACAGAAAGAAAGAAAGAGAGAGAGAAAGAAAAGAAAGAAGGAAAGAAGAAAGAAAGAGTAAGGAAAGAAAGAAAGAGAAAGAGAGAAAGAAAAGAAAAGAAAAGAAAAGAAAAGAAAAGAAAGAACAGAAACACAAAGTGCTCCTGGATCTCCAGAAAGAGTTAAGGCATTTCTGAGCTTAATTATCAAGCTCAGGAAGGCAGGCATCCCTGCTGTCTCCTGGCGACACATGGGAGAGATCCATGACAACAGTCCACTTCCGGGAGCCTCCCCCTCAGCTTGAGAGCGGGGTCTACATGGTAACGTGGAGAGTGCTGGTGATGAGCTCATCTTCGGTGCATGACGGCGCAGTCCAGAGGGGGAAGTCGCTAGGATTAACCTCAGACCCGCTGAACAAAGCCGAGGAACACGTGTCCGCGGGATTTGGTGTGATCAGTTCTTTTCTTCGCTATGTCCAGTCTCTTGATAAGCCCATAGACGTTCTCCACTTCTGTCCTCTTGTTTTTATGTTTTTATTCTTTTATTTTTTTAGCGTTTCCTTTTGATTCCTTCTGAGCATTTCCATCTCTCTGCTTACCTTCCCCGTCTGTTGTTCCATGGTGTTCGCCTGTTTTATGATAGCCCTCGGCATATTAGTCACAGTTGTTTTAGATTCTGCGCTCTGATGATCCCAACATCCCTGCCAGAGCCGAGTGTGGTTCTGACGTTTGCTTGTGTGCTTTGTCTTTTGGTGCATCCTGTGACTTCCCGCTGCAAGCCACACATGAGGCACTGGGTACAAGGAACCGAGTACTGGCTCTTGCGGTTTCTGCCTGTGAATTTGCACTCTGGTAAGTTGTGATTCTCTGTAGCCCCCTGTCTGTCTCTCCAGTGCTGGGGGCAGTGGTTTGCTCTGGGACCTCGGTTCTTTGGTGAGACTACGAAGACTTGTGATTTTCGGTTTGTTCAGCATCTTATTTTCTTTTTTGTCTTGTTGCGGGAGGCAGGGAGGACTTCTAAACTTCTTGCACGCTGGGCCAGGAGCTGGAAGTCAGTGTGGTCAATCCTTTCTGAAGCAATCCATGGTTCCTCCTCAGTCAGCAGGATGAAGGGTATTTGCCATCAAATGAGACAGCTAGTAAGGACACATTTTGGCAGGGAGACAGAACAGAGACTATACATATAAACACACGAACCGGTTCGTTTTCTCCTTCTCTCCATTGCCCTGATGCGCTTCCCAAATAAACCTTCTATTGGTAGTATGGAATTTGGTTCATATTGGAGGACAAGAAGTCGGGTGTTTGTAGGTAAACAGAAGTTTATTTTTGAACAATTCCATGCTATTTTTTCTTGGCTTCACCCCATAAACCCTAAGAGGAACATCGAAGACACAGAGACGGACACCTGGAACACTTCAAGACTTGAGGAATAAGATCTTGGAGACAGCAGTGGGAGTGTTGGGAGTATCCCATCTGGGGGAGATCAGACTGGTTCTCTTGACTCTATCATCGAATGATATACTCCGCAAAGGCAGTGTGCCCAGCTTATGGCAAAAAGCACCTGTTGCCACTAAACGTTGGGAGTGACGGTGACTAGTCTGACCTATTCTCACTGCCTTGTACACAGCCTGGGACGCAGAGGGTTTGCCGGGGGGAAAATGAATGGAGTCTGGCAAGTACAGCACACTGCCCACATTTTCTTTCTTTGCTCCGGAGAATAGAAATGAAGGGCACGGGCTTACATTTGAACAGTTAGTGAAGTTATTTATAGGAAATAACCCTTGTGGTATTTCTGGGAGCATTTGCTGGGAAAAGTCAAGCACTGTCTTTCCCGTCAAATATTTAAGATGGGAAGATTTAATTTTAATCCTACTTGATAGTGCTTGGGTCAACTATAAAATTATAATATTTAAAAAATCACTTCAAAAGACTTTTCTTTTAGGAGGATTATCCTGCTAGGCTTAAACAAGAAACACATCCTTATTGGAGGGATCCTTCTACCGTTATATTCACTCCATAGCTTCGCTCAAGACCATTAACCTTGTCCCTGAGATGATTCACTTGTGCTATTCGCGGTGTCCCCCGGATTCTAGAATAAAGGACAAACCAGTGTATTCGTAGTCGTTTCTGAATTGTTTCTTTCCAAACCAAAGATGTCCATGTAGGCGTGCAGGCGTCTCTCCTGCCAACCAGAAGGGGAGGAGTATGGCAGGAATGAAGGCTGAAGGCAGAAGTCCGCCCGGCAATGCTCGCGGAGCGGCTAAGTCACACAGCTCTCATAATTAACCAGCCGAGTTCCAGGTCCAGCGCCTTCCTGGGTTCAAAGCCACACAAGTTAAAGTTAATCGAGTACAAAATGGCTTAAATTGGTACACGGCAAGTCGAGTGACAGGCAAAGTAGAAGAATCCCGTGGCTGATGCCGGCCCCTCTCCCCACGGCCCCCGCCCTCCTCCCTCTGAGCTCTGGTGTGAACTGCCTGGAAGAGAATTGCCATCAAATTATCTCCGTCTTGAGGGACTCCATGCTTTGGCACTCCAGCACGGATGTACGCGCCGCTGCTAATGAGAGAGGCCCGCCGTCCGGGGATGCAATCCCGCGTAGACATTTCCACCAAAATGGATTATTTCAGCCTCGTTGGTCACAGATTCTGGAGTTTTCCAGTGATTCATCTTACTATTAATAATGTCAGAGAATTTTAGGCCCTTGAATTAAATAATCATAATAGGAGCCACGGAGAGCGCTAGGCTGAGGCAGGGCTGTGTATTTCGGCGTGCACACTGTCAGGCCTGATAAATCGGATCCCTGAAATAGTTTATAAAGCACTGAATTGATGTGGCCGTTGGTGAGGGAGAGAATTAATGTTGCCAAATAGGCCCGCAGCCTAGATTGGATGAAAGCTGAGGAAAGCCTTTTCTATAAACGCTGCGTCCGTGTAGGAAATAGTTGCGGGGAGAGGGGAGCGAGTCACATGGGGAGATAATGTGCTTCAGTGACCTCAGGGGCGCCGCTCAGGAGAGGGGCTGCTTGGGGGGCGCCCAGCAGGGGGGAGGGTGGTCACAGCTGCTCGTTTGTAATCGAGAACCGAGAGCACACGTGCCAGAGGGCCAGAATGAAGGCCTGTTTGAGGAGTCGGTGGCTGCTTTCCAGTCCTTTGGAGCTGTGCTGACAATTCCTGGTCAATGGAAGGTGTTCTTAGGAGCCCTGTCTCCTATCCCCCCCTTCCCAGGCGGGACTCGGCCGTGCGGTCACCCTCTGGTCCACGCGACGCGTCGTGGTATCCCAGGACACGTCATGGGATGCGATATCTTTACCCAGGAAATCGAGCTCGTTTCTTGTTTCCCTAAACATTTCTGTAACCAAAGCCAGTTTGGGAAATGTTCGGATCACAGAGCTTTGAACATGTGCTAATTTGTAAGTACCGTCAAAATAGCATTTCAATTATTAGCGGAATGTTCCTAAAGTTCAAGGTTGGATTCCAGTTTGTTTGGTGTCAGAAAAGGTCAATCTTTCCATGTTTCCCTAATGAGTTCGCTATAGACTTTAACTTAACAGACCCCTGAGCATTTTCTGAACACGGCAATACTGACTCTCCCATTATTTCTGCCTCTGGCATCATCCATTTAATAAGATGTTTGCAGCTGTTTTATCTCGACAAGGAAGATTAAAGCAGATAAACCAAGGTCCTCACATTTTTGCAACTTCTCATATCTGCATGATATTAAAAAGTTTTTTTAATGTTTATATGTTTTTGAGAGAGAGAGAGAGAGAGAGACAGAGAGGGTGGGGGAGAAAGCGAGTGGGGGAGGGGCCGAGAGAGAGGGAGACACAGAATCCGAAGCAGGCTCCAGGCTCCGTGCTGACAGCAGAGAGCCTGATGCAGGGCTCAAACCCACAGACCGTGAGATCATGACCTGAGCCGAAGTCAGACGCTTAACCAGCTGAGCCACCCGGGCCCTCTTCATATCTGCACGATATTAAAAAAAAAAAAAAAAAGAAGTAGAAGGTGCTACATTTTTGTCCAAATGGACTGATCCAAAGGCAAAGGCAATGCCCAGGAGTAATGTCCCTTGAATACATGCTTTGTTCACTTAGTTTCTCTTTTTTTAGGCTTTTCTGAAGGACTGGGATGGAATGGAAGACAGGACTCCAGCTCCTAAGCCCATGCATGATGATTTACATCATGCTAAATATCTAGAAAACATTTAAAAGCAACATGTAAATAAATGTTGGTGTATATATTATTCAGCAACATGATGCAGTGGGCTTTACGGATTCGTGGGAGCTCTGCTCTTTTTGGTGATGCTGTTGGGGGACTTTTAGGAAAGAAAGGATCCAATATGGTCCTCACATGGTGCATTCTCTTGAGACCATAGGAGAATCCTTACAGAGACCAGTAAGTAGAGTCACGGTGAAAGACAGCCTCCGCAAATAAAGTTGTGTCTTCCCTAGAAGCTGTGATTATAGTTTTCTCATTGCAAAGAATCTGGGAGACCAGATAGTCACTGGGCAGACAACTCCTGATGGAGGGTCAGCCTGCAGGAGGTTGGTCAGATTCTTCACTTACCTGTTTCTCAAAGTGTCTGACAAAGGGTCCTCCTTAAGCCCACCATGATTTATCATCGATTAAAATAAGGGGATGAGTAGGGATTTCAAGACATTCCTGGGAGGAGTGGAAAACAGGGGAACTTGGCTTTTCCCTGGTGAGGGAGGGTCCCACTGTCACTTTCTCACCTGAGAGTCCCAGCTCCCTTGGGGACACTTCTTCCCGCCCACCTTCACCTGCCCGGAGGCATCTGTGAGGACAGAAAAGTACTCCTCTATGTATCACGTTCTCACACGGCAACCACGTTCTGGAAGCAGAACGCTGCATCACCTCAGGGACCACGTCCGTGTGCCTGGATCAGAGAAGAGTAAGTAGGTAAGCAGGGAGGTAAGTAGGGTGATCACTCACTTTGCTTTGCCTCGATCTATCCCAGCTTTAAAACTGAAAGTTCTTGAGTCCCAGGAGCCAAGTCAGTCCCTAACTCTGTCCCTGCCAACCTGGGACGGCTGGTCAACTAAAATGTAACAGTTATGTGACTTGCCTTGAGTTTGAAAGACCATCTGCTTAGCTTTTTGTCACTTTGACTGGCTTTTATGTGTTTTGTGTGTGTGTGTGTGGGGGGGGGAATTTTATTTTATTTTATTTTATTTTATTTTAATTATCTTATTTTATTTTACTGACAGAGAGAGAGCACACGCATGAGCAGGGGAAGGGCAGGATCCCAAGCGGGCTCCACGTTCACTCAGTGCAGAGCCTGACGTGGGGCTCCATCCCACAACCCTGGGATCACGACCCGAGCTGAATCAAAGAGTCTGATGCTCAAACGACTGAGCCACCCGGGCTCCCCTCGAGTTTTGCTTTTCAAATCATACTGTAGAAGCACAAACCGCTTACTTCTTATAATGATGGAGTTAAATGATGGATTTAGCTTTTCTGTGATGGGAGAGGGTTGTCATAGACAACACCATTCTCGCCCGTGGTTGACTGGAAAGTCTCACCCCTGCGAAAATGAGAACTTTCATCACAAGCAGAGCGTTTTGCCGTCCCAGTCTCTCCTCTGGGTTGTGTTCCTCTATAACCTGCTGCTCACCAGACGTTACTTCCTGTCACCGCCCTAGCGGCCTCGGTGGCTAACTTTCTGCTTCCTGGGTGGGCAATTCTAACTGACAAGGACCCAAACGGGTATGAAGTTCTCCTCCCCAGAAGGGCACAGTGTTGGGGGCGCGTCTTTCGAGAAGCCCCTCATTTACTTTCAAGCTGATGGCTGTGTTCAGGAGGGTTGGAGTTGCCTTGAGTCTGATTTGCAAATTAGCTTAACATTCCTCAACTCTGCTTTGCCTGAAGTGAACAAAATCGGGATGATCTGGGTCTAAAGACCTTTGAGAGATGCAGGGTACGGGCAATTTTTCCCTAACTGAGTTAATTTGGTTCGGCCGGTTGAAGTCATTAGCAGGTCTGCTTTTCTTCGGCGAAACTAGCTGTCTTCTTTCTCCATACGTTGATGGGCTACGTGGTAAGCTGGGAGGAAAAATCTTAAACAAAAGGCAGATGCAATCAACTATGCAATTTTCCTACTAGATGTGCTATTTGTGATAAAAAGGCAAAGGGATGTCTATACTCTGCCTGTCAGTCGATGTGGGTCCCGTGGGCTGGAGGGGGAGACTGATTACAAGTGCCCGCGTGCAGTGAGGACAGTGCCGTCTGGATTGAACCCTGGCAGTGCTGATTGCCCAGATTGGGGGGGGGGGGAGGAGGGCGCCTGCCCATCATGCTGCTTTACATATTCAGTGGGAAGCACACGGTTAGGTTAGCAGGAAGGACTCACCCCAACGCTGAAGAATGTCTGACTCCTCGATCTTTCTTCTGAGTGACGGAGGTCTCTAAATTGGGAGTAATCTTGCATAGCCTGTGGGCTCCCTCCGTGTGGTCCAACCAGGTGAGCTAAGGATGAAATGTGGCAGCCGGTACAGGGCTGTTAACTGTAATGGACATGCCATGTCAAGAGCAATAAACCAGCGGGGGATGCCCAGACTCGAGGGCTGCTTTTATGAACACATCTAGAGCCTTATCAAGCAGCAATCACGGGCCCAGAGAACAGCAGCCTTCGAGGCTTTCTGAGACGGGAGCAGAAATCTGCCCATTTGCCCCAACGGATTAAACAGCAGCTCTGCCTCCGGCGTGGCGGGATGGGCGTCAGAGAAGTCCCAGGCTCGCCCCTCGTCTGGGAAGGGGGCAACTAACAGTTTAAAAGGAAAACACGACCGAGAGCTACAAAATGACCACAGAGCTAGGGAGACAGTGACATATGAAGTGGGTAGGATTTATCACACAGGGGAATTCAGGGGAATTGGGAAACTCCGGGAGAGTCCTCTCCCTGAAATAAAACCCAAACAGCATCTCACAGCCGGAGGGCCCTTGTGCTGTCCCTTGGCCCGAATCCCTGATTGATCTCCCGCCAGTCTCCCAGCGAGTCACGCGGTGGCCATATCATTCTGTTCTCTTTCCCCTCAGATGTGCTAAGATTTCTCCTGCCCCATGACCTTTGTGCCCTTTCTTTCTTTTGTTTTGTGTTTAACATTTCTCTTTCTTTTTTTTTTCTTTTTTGTTTCATTGAAGTATAGTGAACGTACAGTGTTCTAGGAGTTTCATGTGTACAACCTGGTGACCCCTGGCTGCATACATCACTCAGTGATCATCACCTAAGTGCACCCTTAACCCCCCACCTACCTCCTTAACCCTTCTGCCTCCGCTCCTGAAACTTTGTTCTCTGAATTTAAGTCTGTTGTTTTGTTTCTCCTTGTCTCTGTTTTCTTTCTTGTTTTTTTTTTTAAGTTTATTTATTTATTTTGAGAGAGAGAGAAAGTGAGAACGGGTGGAGAAGAGAGAGAGGGAGAGAGAGAGAATCCCAAGCAGGTTCCGAGCTGTCAGCACAGAGCCCGATATGGGGCTCGAACTCAAGAACCATGAGATCCTGACCTGAGCCGAAGTTGGATACTTAACTGACTGAGCCCTCCAGGTGCCTCTGTTTTGTTTCTTAAATGTCTCCATTCTTACGAGGGCTTCTGCCTTTTTATCTCGGAAATGTCATCTTAAACTTTCTGTCCCAAGGAAGGTATCTCCTGCCCTTCATCAAGCTCCCACACCACTCAGAGATCATAGCATGATCTGTCACGATTGTATCCCCTTTATTGCTTTTTGTCTATTTTTTTGTGGCGTTTTCTCATCTTTCTCATCTTCTTTTGACTTGACTCGTTCAGATTTGCTTTTTGCCAGAGAGTAAGGGTTCCTTCATCAAACCATGTGCAGGGATAACTATGTGTCCTTAACATCTTTCCCTCCCTCTTCTCCCTTTCCATCTTCCCTAAAGGGAAGTGTGCGGGGGGGTGGGGGGTGGGGGGGGCAAAAGAATAATGTATTATTCTTCTAGTATTTGTTAGCATTCAAATAAAATAAATAATATGTTTCTACTCAGAAAAGCAAGTTATATTTATATGATCATACGATGTAAATTACATCCAATTAGATATATGATATAAACTAAAAATTCTCCTTTTTATATTCCACGTCTGCACTCTGGCCTCAATTTTACCCCGACCTCCCAAGAGAGGTAACTTTGGTTAATCGTTTGGAATATACACTTTCGAACAATTTTCTATCCATTTGTAAGCTTCCTATTGTGTCCTCGTATTACTATCTATTTATTGATTTCTGCCCCTTTCTTTGTTATTTCCTATTCTCTCTTTTCTTTGGGCTTATTCTCCTGTTCTTTGGGCATACTCTGAAGTTGAATGCTTAACTCATCAATTTCCTGCCTTTCTTCTTTCCGATGTGAGCATTTAAGGCTGAATTGCCCCTAAGTACCGCCTCAGCAGCATACGACAATTTTTGACATTTTCAAAATTATAGTCCAGCCCCCAGAATTTCTCATTGACATTATGATTTCCCCTTTGAAGAACAAAATATGTGTAGAATATTTAAAATTTTTGAAATGTTTTGATTTATTTTTTAGATATTTTGCGATTCACCTGAATTAATTGCACTGCGGTTAGAGAACGCAGTTTGCGTTCTTGGGGACACCCTTGCTGTGTCTTATGTTTGTATTGTCCTGATTTTCCTCTGCTTCCTTTCTTTTTTCTCCTTTTCTGCCTTCTTTTGGATTGAGTGAATGCTTTTTAAAAAATGTGCACTGTCGTTGCTTATTATATAATTTGCATACAGAGAGACCCACAACCTGAAGGGTCACAGTTCAATGAGCTGGAGCGAGTCCCAACATGTAAACCCTTTATTGAAAGTTGGGATATTTGCAGCACGCCGAACCTTTCCACGGGCCCTTTCCAGACAGTCTGCCCTCCACCTGGACACCCTACAAGCTGATTGATTGGACCCGTTCTGGAGCTCACGACTGTTGTTTAGCACGTTTTGAGGTCCCCCGGGTTACTGAGTGATGCACCTTGTTCCTTTAAAAACAGTGTGGGGTCTCATTCCTAGTATGAACACATCGCACTTTCTTATTCAATATTCTTTTTTTTTTAAGTTTATTTATTTATTTTGAGAGAGAGAGAGAGAGTGGGCATGAGCAGGGAAGGGGCAGAGAGAGAGAGAATCTGAAGCAGACTCCAGGCTCTGAGATGTCAGCCCAGAGCCTGATGCGGGGCTTGAACCCACGAACCTCAAGATCACGACCTGAGCCGAAGTTGGATGCTTAACCGACTGAGCCACCCAGGCGCCCTGAGGTTGTTGAACTCTTAAATTTTAGCCCTTCTGTGCTGTGCGGTGGTATCTCAGGACGGTTTTAATTTTCACCTCCCCGACGACCATTAACACAGGGCATTTACATACACACATCCACTGTTGAAATACCTCCTTTGTGAAGTGTGCGTCTTATATATTTGCAATGGGCCCTGGGGAGCTGCATTGTAGGGACACTGGATTTCTGAGCGTCTGTTGAGAGAGTTTTGTTTTGACGACGATTCAGCCACGAACCGTCCGTGATTCGTTAGGGGCTGGTTTCTAGCCTCGGCTTTGCTGGCCTTTGTGAAGTGTGTCTGGAGCAGCCCTTACACCCGAGCTGGCACGGCCCTGTAGCTGCGGCCGGGCCCTTCTCTGGGCCAGCCCCACGCCCTGGAGTCAGGATGTCTCCGTGCCCCGGCTGGGTGGCTTTTAAGAGAAAGGGTGAAAAGCACAGAGTTTTCAGCGGGGTTTTGCAGCCAGCTGGCGGGGGCGGCGAGACTCGCGCCACCTAGCGCCTCCCCCGGGAACTGCACGCCGTCTGCGCCCCAGCCGCCAGGGCCCTGAGCTGTGTCCGCCCGCCTCTGCCCTTGATCTCTGGTTATCAGTATTATTAAGGCAGCCTCCCTTAGCCAAGATGTGTCCAGAGCCTCAGAGCCTAGGAGAGGTGGTTTTGGGGGTCTGGACTGCTCAAAACTTGTTAAATTAATTAGCACAAATTAATGGGGGTTGCTTCTTTGTGCCATCGCAATAATTTTCATAGGAAGGCTCTACTTTCGAACGGGGGCAAGACTTATACACATACATGCAGCTGAGTGTCCTCTCGAAGGTTTAAGGGGCCCCTAGGAAGCCCTCTAGAGATCCAGCTCTCTGCAGACCCCGTCTTCCCAGTACCAAACCCCACCCAGTCCACTTGCTTCAGCAGCCCTGACCTTCAACCTCTGTCTCGTCTGCACAGCAGGCTCACCGAGCTCTGTGCACACTTCAGGCTGTCTTACCGTTGTTTACGCCGGGAGCGACAGCCCTTAGAGTCCCTCCCAGATGTCTTTTGTGTGTGTGTACTTTTTCTCCATCCTATGTTTGGTTGAGCTTGCAAATTGCACGTACGTTGTTCGAATGTCTAATCATCACATTGGAACATGCACCTGTCGTAAGTGAGGGACCCAGCACGCCCAGAGTCACCTGTAAAACCAAATTGGGTTTATTGAGTGAGGGTGCGAATGGGGAAGCGTCTGAGTCCAGGCTTCCTCGTTGTCTTGCCAACCAGAAAGTCAGCCTGGGGTCTGACGTGGCCGCAGGGGAAGGCCCCCCGGGTAGGGGCCCGTGGTCCTCATGGGGTCCCAGTGGGTCAGGCAAGCACTCCCGTGGTCCCACAGTGACCACCTGCCCTGCTTTCCCTGTGCAGCCTCACTAAGAACAGTGAGTGGGGTCTCGATGTGGTTAGAATAGAGAAACCGTGATGAGGGTTTGAGAAATCACACGAGAAGCAAAGGTTAGCAGGGAGTTTGTGTGTTGGGTCCAGGGGATGTGGTTGGACAGTTCAGCTACGATAGGGCAGGAGATGGTTTGGGCGACTCACAACGAGCTCTCTGGACCACACTCCAGAGTGGGCAGCAGTCATCTTCCTTCACATTTGCGATTTTCACATGAAGATTTAATACTCTGACCGTAAAACTTAACGGTGCTCAGGTCTGTGGCTTGCAGCGTGTTCACGGGGAGAAGACACCTGTGCTCGTCAGCCGTCCCTCCTCTGTCCCTTAGCCTCTGCAACCCCTCCTCTACTCTCTGTCTCCATGGGTTTGCCTGCCCAGAGACCGCACGTGGGTGCAGTTTACGGAGCACGTGGCCTTGGTTTCTTTCGCTCCGCTTAACGTTCTCAGGGCTCGTCCATGCTTCCACACGTACCACTGCTTTGTTCCTTCCTGCGGCTGAATAACAGTGGCGACACATCCTCGCCGTGGGCTGTGTGTCCATTTATCAGTTGAGGGGCATCTGGGTAGTTCACCCTCGCTGGCTATTGTCAATAATGCTGTGGAGAGCCTGGCTGTCTCCCTCAGTCAAGCGCCCGGCTCTCCATTTGGGCTCAAGTCACGATCCCGGGGTCGTGCGACAGAGCACCACACCGGGCTCCATGCTGACAGCTTGGAGTCTGCTTGGGATTCTCTCTCGCTCTCCCTCTCTCTGCCCTTCCCCTGTTCTCGCACTCTGCCTCTCTCTCAAAATGAATCAATAAGCGTCAAGAAAAAACTGATGCTGCTATGAGAGGTCACTTAGAGCTTTTGTGTGGACGTATCTTTCCGGTTCTTACGGATACACCGTCGGGTCCGTGATGGCTGGGTCATACAGAAGCTGTGTCACTTTTTGAGGAAATACCAAACTGTTTCGCCGAAGTTAGCCAACACTGTTATTGTCTCTCTCTCTCTTTTTAAATATAATTTATTGTCAGATTGACTGACAAACATTATGTACAGTGCGCTCTAGGTTTTGGGGGTAGATTCCCATGGCTCAGAGTTTACATACAACACCCAGTGCTCATGCCAATAAGTGCCCGCCCCAATGATTGTCTTTTTGATTATAGCCGTTCCCGTGGGCGTAAACAGGGAATACACTGCAGGTTCTGTCTGCATTCTCCTAGTGTCTAATGACAGTGAGCACCTTCTTCTGTGTACTGGACATTTGCACATCTTCTTTGGGGAAATGTGCTTTGAAATACTTTGTCCACTTTTTACTGGCTTGTCTTTTCATTGTTGAATTGTAAGCACTCTTTACATATTCTGGATGTGTCTTGTATCAGATATATGATTTCAACATTTTCTCCTATCTTGTGGGTTGTATTTTCACTTAGTTGACAGTTTCTTTTGAAGCACAATCATTTAATATTGATAAAGTTAGATTTCTGTATATTTTCTTTTGTTGTGTCTTTGGGGTTCCATCTAAAAGCACCGTTTCATTCAAGATCACAGAGATGCTATCTTCTTGGAGTTTCATAGTTGAGCACTAGCATTTAGGTCTATTATCCACTTTGAGTTTGCTTTTGGGTATGGTGAAAGGCAGGGAGACAAATTAATTCTTTCACATGTGGATGCCCAGGCGTGCATTCCGCAAGAAGACCATTCTTTCCTCCGTGAATGATCTGGGCACCCTTTTTGTAAATGAATTCACCATAGATGTAAGGATTTATTTCTGGATTCCTAATTGTCCCCCATTGGTCTTATACACCCATCTTATGCTGGTACCACACTGTCTCAATCACTGTAGCTTTGTAGCAAGTTGCTTTGGCTATTCTACATCCCTTGAAATAACATAATCATTTTATTTTATTTATTTAAAAAAAATTTTTTAACATTTTATTTATTTTTGAGAGAGACAGAGTGTGAGCAGGGGAGGGCTAGACAGAGAGGGAGACACAGAATCTGAAGCAGGTTCCAGGCTCTGGGTTGTCAGCACAGAACCCGACGCAGGGCTGGAACCCATGAATCGTGAGATCATGACCCGAGCCGAAGTTGGACGCTTAACCGACGGAGCCACCCAGGCTCCCCTAACATAATCATTTTAGAATCAGCTTGTCAACTTCTGCAAAAACGGGCAGCTAGAATTTTGATAGGTATTGCCTTGAGTCTGTAGACCAATTTAAGATGTATTATTATCTTAATAAGTCTTCCAATTAATGAACATACGGTGTTTTTCCGTTTATTTGCATCTTCTTTAATTTCTTTCAACAATGCTTTGTAGAAAACATTTATGTAGCTTTCAGTGTGTAAGTCATGTAATTCTCTGGTTAATTTATTCTGAAATATTTTATTCTTTTCAATGGTATTGTAAATAACGTGATGTTTCTTTAGTTTCACTTTCATATTGTCCTTTGTTAGTGTATACACATACAACTGATTTTTTATGTCAAACTAGAATCCTGCAACCTTATGGAACTCACTTATTAGCTTTAATGTGTTTTCGTGTGTGGATTCCATAGGATGTCTGAGGAGAAAAATCGTGTCATCTGCCGATAGAGATAGTTTTACTTCCTTTCCAATCTTGATGACTTTTATTTGGTTTCCATCCCGCCTAACCCCCCAGTATCATGTTGAATAGAAGTGATGTCAGTGGACATTCTTGTCTTGTTCCTGATCTTAAAAACATTCAACCTCTCAGTATTTTTTTAATTGCGTTAGGCGATTTAATAAGAGATTTTGTCACACTCTTCTAAGGAGGCATTGGGAGTTTTTAAAATCTTGTTTAGGCTAATGTGCAACTACTAACATTAAGAACTGTTTTATTGGGGCGCCTGGGTGGCGCAGTCGGTTAAGCGTCCGACTTCAGCCAGGTCACGATCTCGCGGTCTGTGAGTTCGAGCCCCGCGTCGGGCTCTGGGCTGATGGCTCAGAGCCTGGAGCCTGTTTCCGATTCTGTGTCTCCTTCTCTCTCTGCCCCTCCCCCATTCATGCTCTGTCTCTCTCTGTCCCAAAAATAAATAAACGTTGAAAAAAAAATTAAAAAAAAAAAAAAAAAAAGAACTGTTTTATTAGTATTGAGGAGAAAATAAAAGAAACCCCTTGGATTTGCAAAAAACAAAAAATCAAAATTGGTTTGTATGTATACATGTACCCACACACACAACTTTTTACAAAGAACCAAGGAGAGGATCATGGGTGATTGGAATTAAAAATGCAAGTAGTGTAGGGCTGTCTTGGTGGCTCAGTTGGTAGAGCATGTGACTCTTGATGTCGGGGTTGTGGGTTTGAGCCCCATGTGGGGTGGAGAGATTACTTAAAAATAAAATCTTTAAAAAATGATTTAAAAAAGGAAATAATATAAAACAACATAGATTCAGTGGATTTGAGAATCTTTGCAAAGAGGGGCACCTGGGTGGCTCAGCCAATTGGCTAACTGACTCCTGACTTCGGCTCAAGTCATGATCCCATGGTCATGGGATCAAGCCCCGTGTTGGGCAGCTCACCAAGCCCAGGCGCCTGCTTGGGAATCCCTGTCTCCCTCTTTCTGCACCTCCCCCACTTGTGCTCACACACACTCCCTCTGTCTCAAAGTAAACAAATAATACTTTACAAAAAGGAAATCTTTGCAAAGAGAGCAGAGACACTGTTGTGACAAAGTGAAACTTTTAAATACTAAGACTGTTCACTTCTGAGTGCCATGCAAGCACCTCAAGCTCCATATCTAAGGATGCTGACACCTATAGCCATCAAGAACTGAAGGATTTGAGATTTTTTCCTCCTTGCAAGTCGACAATTTACCTGCCATCATTTCACGGATGTTGACAGGAGACATGAGATCCCGGGTCAGAGATGAAGGAAAGGTTATTATTCACAACACAGCAAGGAATAAGAACACTATTGCTTCTGCCTGCCCCCATGTCCTTAGGGGAGAAGCAAATGTGCTGAATGGATGCCCACATGTGCGGTGGGTTAAGTCACAGGAGAGGAATCCTGAGCTTGAGGAAAACGAACGCTCTGTAGCAGGAAGGAGACATTGAACACCAGTGTGGTGCCGATGTCTCCCCAGCAACAAATTACTTTTTCTTTTTTCTTTTGTTGAGACAGAGAGCGAGTGCAAGCAGGGGAGGGACAGAGAGGGGGAGAGAGAAACTCAAGCAGGCTCTGCACTCAATGAGGATCCCAACGCAGGACCCCCCCCACGACCCTGGGATCATGACCTGAGCCAAAATCCAGAGTCTGTCGCTCAACTAACTGAGCCACACAGGCACCCCGCCAAGAACACATTTCTAAGGGAATAAAAAATAGATACAAAAGTTGTAGACGATTTGGTTTGCTAGAGTTTTAAGTAATTCCAATAGGCTAGGTCATTACATGTAATAACAATAAAAAATACATAGAGAAAAAAATTTGCACTCTAAATTAATGAAAAGTGGGTTATGCAGATATACTTTCCAATCAGGGCTTCTTAACACATAAT
Organism: Lynx canadensis; assembly: GCF_007474595.2. Lineage (NCBI taxonomy): Eukaryota > Metazoa > Chordata > Mammalia > Carnivora > Felidae > Lynx > Lynx canadensis. Next base: position 2,686,213 of record NC_044309.1, on the reverse strand, counting down.
TTTGTCTTTGTTCAACCTCTCACTATTAAGCATGATGTGGGCTGTGGAATTTTTGTGGCTGGTCTTTTTCAGGTTGAGAGAGTTTCCTTCTATTCCCAGTTTCTCGAGTATGTTCATTATGAAAGAGTAGTGGGTTTTGTCGAATGCTTTTTCTGTCTACTGAAATAATCTTTTTTTTTTTCACTAATTAATGTACAATAGTACCTAGCCCACTGGCCTCCTTTTCATCCAGAATTGTTCTTCTCCATCCAACCTATGAGTGTTGGGGATTCTTTAGGCTCACTTCTAAGCCCTTTTGTAGTTGGCCTTTGCACGTTTATCTTTGGTGATTTAGTAAATTCCTGTACCATTGAAAATATCTGCTCACCACCTCTTCCAAACTGATTTATATGTCAGCCTAAATGATTTTTCCAATCTAAACCCACGTGCCTGGTGCCTGCCTGGGCTGGGCTGTGGGCATATTAACACGAACTTGTCCAAAAACTCACTGCGGGTCCCCCTTTAGCTCTCTACCTGGTCTTCCAATCAGTTTCGTTTTACGTGGTTTCCTTCTCCACGCCGTCTCTCATGCCACAAATGTGGGCATCTGGTTTTGAAATATCCGTCTTACCATGCTCATAAAAAAATAAATCTATGTGTCCAAGTTCAGAACGTTTCTCCAGCTCACGGCCGCCCGCCGGCACCCTGCGGCTCTCGGTCTGTGACAAGAGGTCTCCTCTGTCCGTGCACTCCCCCTGCTACTTCCTTTCTCTGGAAGACGTTTCTGCTTCCTCCGGCTTTTATTTTTATTTTGACGGGGGGAGCATTCACAAAACCGTTCAATGCCTTGTACCTACGGAAGACTGTGGAAAAGAGCCACTAAGTAAACACTCACAGCATCATCCATTGGTCTGAGAGCTGACAGTGAGCCAGTTGCCGACAGGTCCCGCTGTGCTGGCCTGAGGCTCCCCACCCTGTGTCCTTTAGGTGACAACTCTCCTGACATTAGTGTTCATCCTCCCCTTGATTTCTTCATGTTTCGACACGTGTGTGTGTGCACGCACACCCCCCTCCCCAAGCCACAGATTGCCTGGTTTTGAACTTGATGGAAACAGGATACACTATATGTATTCTGCGACTTGCCTTTTTGATGCAACATTCTGTATTTGAGAGGCATCGTTTTCACTTATGAAGTTGTGGTTCATGTATTTTCATGACTCTGTTCTATTCCGTTGCATGGTTTTACTGTAATTTATTTTCTCAATCTGCCATTAATGGATATGTATTGTTTCCTCCAGGATTTTGGTCTGCTTTGAACAATGCTGCTTATGAGCATTTTTGTGTGTGTCTCATAGGATTTATATCCCGGAATGCAGAATGACATTGTCTCATCAGGAGAACTGGGGGTTGATCTGTGCTGCTGGAGCATTCGGGGCGTGTGCGTGGGGGTCCGCGTGTGCCCCCGTGTGTGTGTGTGTGTGTGTGTGTGTGTGTGTGCGGTGGTGACACGGAAGACGTGCAGTTAGCAGATCATAGAAGGTCTTATGGGCCATTGGAAGGAGTCGGGTTTTTGGTGTGCGGTCACCTGACACTCGTCTACACAGAGAACAGACCATCTCCACGGGATGGTGCGTAGAGGGAGGAAACTGACAAGAAGGCAAACCTGGAAGGTTAAAATCTAGAGGCAAATGAGAGCAGAAGGGCAATCCTCCCCGTGTCCCCGTCCCATCCCTTCACAGAAGGGAGACTCGGGTTCGACACGTACCCCGAGTGTCCTGATCCGCAGCATGGAAGGGTTATTCTGGATTTTCAAGTGGTTCTTCTTACCAAAAATACAACTATAAAAATAATAATACGAATTCCTATCCACACCATCCACAGATGAGGTAGGACCCGAAAAATGCCTTTAAAACGTACATACAATGTATATGGAGAAAGTCCCAAGAAAAACTTGAAGTTGTTGTCTCTGGTTTGTCAACTGCTCTTTCAAGTTAAGATATTTAATGAGAGTTTTTCACATCATTAATCAGGATTATAAAATCCCCTTTTGAATACTATGTATATTTCAGCGCACAGATTGACTGTCATCCATGCGACCAATTTTCCTATTGTCGAACAATTTTTAGAAGTAGTTTTATAAGGTTGTTTTCATTTTTATAACCGAAATCTCATGATTCACTTCTTACAGATCTCTTGCTGTTTCTTGAAGAAGGATATCTAGAAGTGGAATTTCTAGTTTGTGGCTTATAAACCACAGGCTTTTATTATTCACAGCTCTGGAGGCTGGAGGTCCAGGATCGAGGCACCTGCAGGTCTGGGGTCTGGCGAGACGACACTTCCTGGCTCATAGGCAGTATCGCCTTGTTGTGTCCCCGCCTGGGAGAAGGGGCTGTCTGGGGTCTCCTTCGTAAGGACACTAGTCCCTTGTGGGGGCTCCGCCCCCAGACTCCACCTCCTAAGACCGTCGTAGGGGGGATTAGGATTCAACTGCTGAATGTTGGGGGGACACAGACGTGACTGCAGCATAGCCTCTCTCCTTCAGCAAATCTTTGTGCCACTTTCCCATTTAGGGTCAGTCACTGTCACGGGGGAAGGGGAGAGAACAGTACGGAATATACACCTGGGGTAGGGAGGGGTGAATATTTTCACCTAAATGCTGCATGGCTTAAGTGAGTAATTGTTGCCAGCTGGTGAGACGCATCCTGAAGGAACCCGCGGGTAGATACGGGCTCTCGTGAAGAGGTTGCCTCGCCCCCCTGGTCCGTGGGCAGCCTGAAGCCTGAACCACAGCTCGAGCATCTCTCCCGCTGGTCCCTGGCGCTGGTGGGGGAGCGCAGTGTGCGTCCCACCAATGTGCTGGGTCAAGGTCCCAGGGGCCCCCGGGGAAGATGGGGGCGGGAGTACCACAGGGGGTTCAGAACAGGGACCCAAGGAAATAGCCCTGAGAAAACCCCTCCTGCCCTTTTTGGTAATGTGTGACATTTCCTCTGCTACACGTGCATATGACAGATTCAAAAGAAAAATTCTAGAGTCAATTTTCCTACAATTAAGAAAGCATCTCCTTCCCATCCCTTGCAGATCCTAGGCCACAGTGGAAAATGGAAAGAATAAAGATGTGCTTTGAGGAATCCACAGAATGGAAGGAAGCCAGATCACGCATAAAGTGAAAATGATTTACAAGCGTGTTTTGGTCTTTTCGAAATTTTCATGGCTGCCTGGATGTTGTAAAAATAATTTAAAACATATTAGTATGCTTCCCTTTCCCCAGAGATGGCATGTCGTAGGGATATTTTTAAATTATTTTTCTAGGACTAACAGCAGTTAAGTAGCTCTCCAAATATGTTGTCCAACTGTGTTTTGAGCTCCAATATAATTGTTGCAAGGACACTTATAAATTCAGACTATTTGTCCTGAATCCCTGTTTGAATGAAAAGTTGAATCAATGTGTTGCCTGAATTTTCTGTCCTGCCTATCACATCAATCCCAGAGGCAAAGTCGAAAAGAAGCAAGTAAAATCTTACTAGCAAAGGCTATTTTTTAGTGCTAGAAGCAAAAAAAAAAAAAAAAAAAAAAAGGAATAAAAATGACTGTCTGCCCAAACTTGGCAATAGTTTCTCAGCAAGCAAGGCCCCACAGACTGCTTTCATAAGAATCAATAAAGCTGGCAGTTTGTGATTTGCAAACCACTGTCTGTTTAACATTAAGAGCCACTGTTCACCCTCTTGATTAGAATGGTAAATTAAAAGGTTCACAGGAATAGCTCAGTTTGGCTTAAGTCCCTTCTCAGAAAACGTGCAGATTAATATGATCTAGAAGCCAGTATTTTTTAGTCGCAGAGACTAGAACGCCTGGTACCCTTCCTTCCGTCTCCTCCTTCCCCTGGCTGTCCAGACTCAGTTCCCACAATCCCGAAATCCCTACCTTATTCCCGTCACCATAGAAACACCTGCTTGGGATCAGTTTGGATCAGTTGCAGGCTAACCCCCCCCCCCCCCCCCCCCCGGCTTCGGCCTGCCAGGCTGCTCTGGGCTCAGGTCCTGCTGAGGTGGGGGCTGGCGGACAAGCCTTCCCCTTGTCCCTTATCTGCCTGCCCCTCAGGGAAAGACGCAGGGCTGAGGCTTTCTTCTTGCTGGTGTTAGCACCTGCCCGAGCGTCAAGAGCCATAGTCATTTTTGAAATAAACTCGCATGAATTTGGCCAGAACCAAATAGCTTCCTCTTTCTTCTTTCCTTCTCTCTCCTCCTTCCTTCCTCTCTCCCTCCCTCCTTTCCTCCTTCCTCCCTCCCTCCCTCCTTCTTTCCTTCATCCCTCTCTCCTTTCCTCCCTCCCTCCCTCCTTCCTTCCTTCCCTCCCTCTCCTTCCCTCCCTCCTTCCCTCCCTCCTTTCTTCCCTCCCTCCTCCCTTTCCTCCTTCCTTCCCTCCTCCCCTCCCTCTCCTTCCTTCCTTCCTTCCTTCCTTCCTTCCTTCCTTCATACTCCAGCATTTGGTATGACGGCGTGTTTCTGGAAATTATGGGATGTGTACAGCAAGTCTGAAATAGGTTCAAGTGACACACAAATATTAAAAGAGAAAGGCAATGGCCACATCCAGTCGTTCAATTGATCAGGTCATTTCAGATGCCTTAACGATTAATGAGGGTTGTGTCTGGATTGATTCTGCTGTAGCAAATGGCATTGATCATGAAGATAGCACAAGAGATTAGATCCCTATGTCACAGTGCAAAATGCAGTAGAGATTCGTCAATTCTCCAGTTAGTCTGGCCGTCTGCTGTTCTCACGATTTCTGTGTGCCAGCACACTTGATTCTCTTTGGGGGGATGCCATATTTTCAGCGTTTGCCCTAAAATGCTTCTAGAGTCAGCCTGATCTCTCTTGCCAAAGACATCTCAACTTTTCAGACGACCTTCAACCAACTTGAGTTAGACCAAGCGACGGAGAGAGAGTGACAAACGAGTTTAACTGTCATACCCAGGGAGGGAATAAAACACAGGCTGCAAGGTACAAGTACAGAAAACACGAGCTCATAGGATAAAAATCCACAGAGATTTTCAGGTAGCATATTCTTTAAGACAAAACATCTCATCTTCTGAAAAACTACGGTTTTTTCCACTAGAAGGAACCAAGAGAATTTATTTGTATCAAATAGTTTGACCTGACGGTGTCTACCCAAACCATGTAAATATACGAATGAGTCGTATTCTCCGAGAAAGAAGCAGCGATACGATTGTTTCCAGTCTGGTGTGGGGATGAATTCTGCTTAGCTTTTTGGACGGATCGTGCAGATGCCCACACACGTGGTTGTGGCCAAACCATCAACTCTGCCTCTGGTGTGTTCCCCTCCTGACCAGATGTATTCTACTTGGATCACAATTTCCAAGGAGTGAGTGGTGTTACAGACTGGATTGCTTCCTTCCTTCTGTGTAATTGAACAGCACCGCTCAAGCTCCGTAAGGGGTGTGGCGGCCTCACGGAAGTATTTCTTGTTCCAACGTCATCCACATGCAGAACAACCACAGCCACCACCACCACCACCACAAAAACTCCTTAAAATTCCACCCTTCTTTCCTTTTTTAATCACTGGAATCAGTTCTTGATTTTCAGATGGGGTGGGATGTTGCTAAGAACTTACAACTCAAGTTCTTGGGTTGCATTAGAAATGAAACATCATTTCCTGGGAGCCTATGCCTTTTGGGGTAGAGTTAGATCCTGTTCCAATTGGGAATTATTTGTGTCATTGATAAACGAGGCTCCTATATTTTCATTTATGCCTTTCCAGTCCCAGATGCCTTTCCAACTGGACTGCCTCGAGTGTCTTTAGTGTCCCCACAGGGGGTCCCCACAAAGTGTAGCATGGATAGAGACCACAATGCAAACATTACTCAAGAGGAAAGACTCGACTTACTCGGAATGCGAGCCTTGATTCGTTGGTCAGATGAGATACTAGTGAGCAGAACCCAAGGGGACGGAGACACCTCTTCTCTGTTCCTGCCCCAGGAGCGAAGGGTAGAAGGGCGTGTGAGGGCACACAGCGCCTGCAGTCCTGGAGAAAGATGGATGTGATGTGTGTGTGCACCTGTGTGTGTGCACATGCCTGTGTGTGTGCGTGTAAATGCCTGTGTGTGCACCTGTCTGTGTGTATATGCCTGTGTGTGTACATGCCTGTGTGTGAACATGTCTATGTGTGTGTACATGCCTGTGTGTGTGTGCACACGTGTGTGTGGGAACACAGGTGTACTGCCACAGAATCCGGACTCCACAGCTGTCCATTTTTCTTAAGAACCAGCTTCACCTGCCTTTCCTGCCTGCAGGTGTCCGTGGGGTGTAAGGGTGGATTCTGATGCATGTGACAATGCCCCTCCCTTACTTCACCGCACCTTTCCAACGGTCCTCAAGTTTTCCTTCCTCCCCTGAGGTGTGGATTTAGCCTGATTTCTTCTGTGGAAAACCCTCTCATCATGTCACAGGGAACTGCATGCGCTGGTCGAGCTCTCCACACCTGTCACCGTGTACACGAACTAGGCTCTTGTGTGTGCATGTGGGGGGATGTGTCACTTTAGGAGGACTCAGTCATGAAACCAACTTAGAGTTTACAGAGCACATCCCACTGACCATATAGGATTGTTCACATCTTGGTCTTTCAATTTTTTAACGTTTATTCATTTTTGAGAGAGAGAGAGAGAGCACGCACGTGCGCACATGAGAGGGGGACGGGCAGGGACAGGAGGAGACCCAGAATCCGAAGCAGCTCCAGGCTCCGAGCTGTCAGCACAGAGCCCGATGCGGGGCTCGAACCCACAAACCACGAGATCACGACCCGCGCCGAAGTCGGTCGCTCAACCCACTGAGCCCCCAGGCGCCCCACATCTTGCTTTCTTAATGGAAGCTGATGAACACTCTCTCTTGAGGCTTTCTGGAGATGCTTCCCCAGCCCATGTGGCTAAGTAGGTGCTAAGTGAAAGGCTGACGTTTGAGGCAAATGTTACAGACTGAATTTCAAACACCTAATAAGATACCGAAAATCACCTCAAGCTTTCAGATGTCACATACTGCGAAAACACAAATTAGTTTGCAAATGCAGCCCAGCCGTAATTAGCACCGGGCTATGTTCACATTACGAAGCTCTCTTCTATGGGGTCTGCCCAAGGAGACTGTCATGAATGATCGCTCCCCAATCGTGATGTGACAACTACTTCCGTGGCATCGATCTCGCTCTGTCTTGTCTGTTTTGGGGGAACGGCTTGCATCCGCTGAAAGGTGATATCCCCCCGCCGCCCCCCGAAAGCTGTTCCCGGCTCCAGCCTTTGCTCACAGCTCATCTGTGCACAGCCAGGCTTCACTTTAAATCAGAGAAGCGGGGAAAAATAAAACTGGATGGCTTTCGGTTCCAATCACATCTTGTTTTACTTCGCCCCAGCCAATGTGTTATCGGGAAATAATGGATTTTTGTCTGTGACGGGGAGAGAGCAGGTCTAAGATTCTCAAATTTAAAAATGTTCTCCTTCTGCATTTTATGTGGCAGACGGAAGGCTGTCTTGATGGGAAGAGGAAAGTTTCATCTTATCCTAATATAAAAGAGTTCTTTCACGATAGAAAAGCTGGTTAGTTTTAATCCTAAGAGAAACAAGGTGCTGGTTGTGCATAGACACTTTGCAGAGAAGTTCGCTCCGTGTTCCCAACATGCCCTTCAGAGGGTGGAGGTCACAGTTGCTTCTCTCGGGACACTCATGGGACACCCCCCCACCCCAGCTGGCCACCCCCAAGGCCACGCCCCGCACAGCAGAACAGGTGGTCTCCGGAGTGCACCCACCTGACGTGGGAGGCCCCCACAGCTGTCCAGAGGCTGCCTGAGCACAGAGCAGGGTTCTCGTGGTGTGACCCCGAACTTCTTTCCTATGACTGTTTCTTCAAGGTGGTTTTACATCCATAATAAAATTGAGGGGAAGGAACAGAGATCCCCCTGCACCCCCTGACCCCCACTGTCAGTATCCACCTGACGGCACGTTCGCTACCGAGGATGAACCCGCACGGACGCACACGTCACCGCCGTGGCCCATCGGCACCACCGTGGAGTCCCCACCTGCAAATTCTTACCCAATCTTCGGTAAGAAAAGTCTGTCCATGTTTACGAGCAAGGTGCTGTTTCCCTCAGCTGAAAACACGCATTGATTGGATTATGCCCAGGTCTCAAAGTCGTCTCTCTGATGTGCGTTTACACTGCCTCATTGCTTTTGCGTATTCACTCTTGCAAAGGGAGTGTACGTTGGCCTGATTTTACTCCTTTCCTAAGAAAGCAAAACAAGAAAACAAACCTTAATTGCCTCTAAGTGACTGTCGGGGATTTTTCATGCACTCATGCATGCACACACACACACACACACACACACACACTCGTGTGCGCGTGGGCACTATTTTCAATATGCGTCCACAAAGCTGAAGGGTTTCTTCTCTGGTTCCTGTTTTCATAGTCCTGCCGTTCCTTTGTCTTCACCATATTTATTGTTCTTGCCTACGTGTTGTGGCTGGTCTTCTGCTCACTGGAGACACCACCCAGCGCTTTGGCCGAGAGGAAGCTATGTGCCCTTGGCAACCCTTCCCCAGGCGTGGCCCCATGTCGAGCTCCCCTGAAGGTCCAACTGTGTGGTGAGTCAATTTGTGTCTCCATCACAGCAAAATCTCCTCTTCTCACGGGCTCTAATCTATGTGGGACGACAGTGGGAACTCACTGCTTGCAAATTCTTGATGTTGACCCCTGGGGTCGGCATTCACCGTGACTTGTCCTGAGGTCCAGAGTGTGGATTGCATTTCCGTTCAAACGTGGTGAGACCGTCTCTCAAGCCGTGCTCCATACTGCTTTCACATCGTTTGCTGACTCTCGATGTCTGCTTGTTATATACATCTAGGAATATTAATATCGATGAGGGACCACCAGGTGCCATGCTCCACGTGGAACTTTGACCTGTTATTAGTCTCCATTGATAAGCATTGCCATGGCTATTATTTTATTAAGGGTTTGAAAAATGCCCTTTTTTTAGAGACAGAGAAAGAGAGTGTGAGCAGGGGAGGGGGAGAGAGCGATGGAAAGAGAGAATACCAAGCAGGCTCCATGCCCAGGGCAGAAACTGACATGGGGCTCAGTCTCATGAAAGCAACGTCATGACCTGAACTGAAATCAAGAGTGAGCCACTTAACTGACCGAGCCCCCTGGGCACCCTGAAAAACAAATTTTCTAATTCTGATTCTTCCTTCTGCACTATTAGCTCTGATCCTTTGTGTTGCCTTATCCTCCTCCTCTGAGCAGGATCGCAGGTTGAATTGGATGCAAGAGATTCACTGGGGGACATGCCTATGTATGAAAATGGGGACAGGCAGTCAGGGAGAGCCATGGCGTGAAGAACAGTGCTTAGGAGGTGCTGAGAAACGCCAGGGACACGGACCCTGAGTGCCTGGGACTGGAGATGGACGCGGACCACGTCTCCCAGCAAAGGGCTGGTGCTGGAAGTCCTGGGACGCAGTGAATGATGTAACAGAGCAGCCCCTGGGGCCCAGGATCTCCACTGTCCCTGAACCTGGGGGTGCAGTCCCTGCGTTCACAGCCAGCGCCTTCTTGTGCGAGGAGCTTCCCCTGGAATGCCATTCACAGAGGGGAGGCAGGCCACCGCTCTGCCCTTGCCTTTCTTTTTCCCGTCGTTAGAGCAGTATTTGGGGCCTGAGCAGAGCAACCTCCAAAAGCGGCCTCTGAATTTTTTTTTGCTTTGTTTTTTTGTTTCGTGTGTTTATGAGCTCGTGGCGTTGAATCCGTCGGGGGTATTTGGGTCACTGCGGTCCCTGACCTCGTGGTGTGCGAGCCGTTTCACCTCTGCCCAGTGGGGCCCCTTCAAGTGGATTTCTGTTCTTTTGACGTGGCCTCAGTGATTGGTAAAGTTCTTGCTTCCCCTGTGACAATTGACATCATGACATTATATTAGTTTAAGGTGTACGACGTAGGGACGGACACGTGTCCCCACGGAGGAGTGGGCATCTGCTGAGTCTAGTTAACGCCCACCACGTCACATAGTTACACGTTGTTTTTGTTTCTTGGGATGAGAACTTGTACGATCCACTGTCTCCGCAACTTTCAAATACCCAACGCAACATGGTTAACTACACTCACCATGCTGTGGGTGACATCCCAGGGCTTACTAATCTTAAACCCAGAGGTCGTGGCTCCGAACCTGTTCCTCCATCCTTCCCGCCCTCCCACCCACCTCTGGCAATCCCCCCCCCCACCCCACCATCTGCTCTCCACATTGGTGTCCGACCTTTCAGATTCCACACGTAAGCGAGGCCAGACAGTGTTTGCTTCTAGCTTCTAGCACGACAGAATGCCCTGGGCTGGGCTTGTCTCAGCCCGCCATCACCGGTTCCTCCCCTGCGCTCCCGTCCCCTCATGGTGGAGGACAGCGTTCGCCTGTCCACTGCCATCGGGACACCACGGGACTCTCCCTGCCAAGCAGCCACTCCGAGTTGTGACAGCGGGGAATTCGAGCTTTTTAGAAAGATAAAGTAAGTCACGAGCTCACAGAGATGTAGCCAGTCCAAAGCAAAGATGAAAAGGCTCTTACCTGTTTTGTGTGACTTCCTTCCTCCCGTTGCAAGTTTTTTCCCTCTTAACACGAAATCTTTCTTCCTGAAGGCGTGGACACAATTATTCACTTGCTTATCCTAATAGCTTTCAAATGGCATTCGGAGCCCGCCTCAGAATCATGCCGCTAACTGAGTCCTGAAGCCACTGTAACATTTCTCGGTGGTTCTTTTGTGCTTTCCTCACACTGGGGATGCGCGGTCCACACGCGGTGTTTTCACGTCAGTAGAAGCTAAGCTTCCGTCTGTGGCGAAGCCCCCAGCTTGGGACACACTGGCTAATTGGTTTCAATTTGTGTTTCATTTTTTAACATAGGTGCTTAGGTATGTTTTTCCACTATTTGATTTCATTTGATTTTAAAACTTATGCAGCATTTTTATGTGTTTCCGTCCTTGAAATGATAGAACAAGACGCGTGCAGGCAAATCTACTCTCCCTCCTCTTCCCTCCCTCTTCCCTCCCTCCCCCTACCGGCAGATCTTTTGAATGAATTCTTTAGTGTTTTTCTCTTTATTATGTCTTTTGTGAACCACTGTGGACATTTTGTGGCAAGCCACAAGGGCTCGGTGCTGGCGGGTCCTTTCTGTGACTCGGGGAGTCACGGAGGCACAGGGAGGGAAGGGGTGCCAGGCCCTGGATGGCCAGATCACGTGTCTCGGGTCTCTGCTGCCCCACGCAGATGCCACAGGCTGGGCTGTGGCTGTGGCCCCGGGGGCCCTGCTCGCCGGATGCGTCCGATTCTGCACTTTCTCATCACCACTACCCAATACTGCCTCCTTTACTTCAGATGCAAGCTTACGTGATGTCTATGACAAGTAAGGAGAGGGTGAACATTTCTCGTAACATCCTACTTCGTGTATATTTGATATGTAGAAATAGAGGGTGAAAATTGCTCTGAAGTAAGTTCAGGCCTGAAAATTGGTCATTTTTGACAGTTGAGTTAACTTTCACTCACCACTTTGGCTCTCCAGCTCTTGACAGACAGGTGCAAGGGGCCGTTGGGCTGAACAACAGCCGTTGGTAATTGGGTTTTCCCACCTGCCGTAAGTGTCTTCTCACGGCACGCTAAGAGGAGGTAGTAAGTGATATGGTTCTTCCCTCTTTTCCGTGCGGGGCAAGGTGACCTCCTTCTGTGGCACGATCTCCAAATTAATTTCATAGTTAGCTGACAGAGCCACGGAGCTTTTCATCTCTGTCCCTCTTTCTGCTTTCTCTTTCTTACCCTCTGTTTTCGCAAAGGGAAGGCCATACCCTGATTACTGTTTGTAATCAGTAAAGCGGGTTTTTTTGTAATGTGTTCTCAACCCTCTCATTTTACGGCCGAGGGGACTTGGTCCCAGATTCTTCCGCGGTATATGAGTCCATCCGGATTTCTTAAAGTGAATCAGTGTGACCGTGTTTCTGGAATGGTGATGTCACCCCTCAGTCATGAATGCGGCAGTCTTTGCAGGCTCTGAACCCTTCCTCCCGTTGTCCCGTTTTCCCCAGTGGCCCTCCACCTCCCAGTAGGCCCAGCACGTCCTGAGTCCTAGGTTGATATGGATTATTCAGGTATTGTTATTTCTTTCAGCCAGCCTCCCCACCACGATTACGACCTCTCTCTAACACATGTGACAGTAGGGACCTGCCTCATTTAAGTTTGTCTGTTCCTCCTTGGGGACTCAAAGCTTACCTTTTGCTCGTTATGTTCTAGTTCTCCATCTTATTTATTTTGTTTGGTTTTTCTTTTTCCCAGCATCTATACAGAGACCCCCTGGCCGTCCCCATCTGGCTACCTGAGGCAAAGCACTACGGACTCACACAGAAGTTGTACACCATAGTGTCCTCACTTTGTGGGTGGTACTTGTAACAGTGGGAGCCAATGGGGAAGCGGAGGTCAGGTGTGAAACATAACAGGGTTGGTGATTGAATCCTGTGTGGCAACAACATTTCAGGGAGAGTGAACCCCGAGAGAAGCCCACAGAGGAGATAGGTTGCAGTTTGCCATTGGGCACAGACTAGATGGGGATCTGGGGCGATCCCTGAGGGTCCAGTTGCCATGGGAACCCGGGGTCCCTGTGCTGCGCTGGTGAGACCCTTTCCCCACCCCGCGTGGCCCACACATTACACTTAATTCCCCATCTTCACTTAGAAGCCAATCTTCCATCTTGAAACAGCTTCCTTGAAGTCTATAATGGCGCTGCAAATCGGGCTGGCCATTTTCCTGCTATTTAGGTTGTGAAAATGGACTTTCTCATCATGCCTCAGTGTTTTTCGTCCGCTGTGTGCTGATGCTGTCAGAGTAGCTGGTTGACCGAAAAAACAAACACAGTGGAGAATATGCTTGCTGAGAAGCCGTCTACGTGGGTTCATCCAGGAATTGGCTAAAACGCCCAAACCAGTGTTCAATTTTCAATTTCAGAAGTGCTGCGTGGACTCTCCGTGCTTTATCTTCTATCTACTTCTCATGCCTTCAAGGAGGCTAATGGGTTTCATGCAACCAGGAACCATACTTCGAAATACTGGTCTTTCAGGCAAGCTAAATAGGTTGAATCCAGTCTTACGACATCACTGTCACTTTTATTTGAAAACTGAGCAATATCTCCCTTGTTCTAATCATTGCCGCTTTGGTCGTAGGCTTAGTCGTTTTTGTTTTGTTTTGTTTTTAAGTGACGTCCTGGAAACATACGATTGAAGCTCACAGTAATTAAAGGTGTGAGGGACAGCACACCGGATTCTCAGTGGAGGAGTGGTGCCTTCAAGGCTCGAGGCTGCCAATAAACAGCTGTTTGATTAAAGTTGGCATTTAGTGTCTCTGAGTCTCGTCTTTTCTCTCGTGAAACAAATAGGGCAAATCAGATGGTATTTAAGACCTTTTCTAGCTTCTTGCTATATTTCTAGGAAAATAAACGATAATGTGGTCTGAATTTATAAGATTAGCTCACCAAATCTGGGTTGCTAATCTTAGGGTCACCTTATTGAGTGTGAAAGATGTGAATTGAAGGTCCCCTCCCCCTGCAAGCTCAGCACCCAAGCGAATGTTCCTCCAGCAGGAGATCGCAGAGATTCGCCTCTGGCCTGGAGTCTGGAGAAACTGGGGTGTCAGGGCGAACTCCAGGAGCTCTTTTTGAGGTCGACCTGCGTCTGCTCATGCGCGTCCACCTCCCTCCCCATGAAGCTCCCAAAATTACAAAGTGGCTTCCACATACTCAGAACCTCCAGTCAACGTTTAGGATTGAACCCCCAGTGAGGAGCTGACAGCCAGCCGTGAAAAGAGAGTTTGCAACCACGAAAGACAGAGATGAAGTGCAACCAAGACAGAAACGCTGCAGGAAACAGAGACAATAAAGGGGGAAGAGACCCCTGGCTTTTACGTTTGGAGGAAGGAGATAAACAAGTGCTACAAAATACAGGAAAGATCGGAACATGAGAAACACCTCTTGGAAATTTAAATTGTGATAGAGAAAATAAAAGGGATCAATGTAGAAGTTGGCAGATAAAGATCGGCATATCTCTCACATGACACAGGGATGGCGGAGAGAGGAGAAAATCTGTGGGATTGAGAGGGACAATGCTGAGGTCCTTCCTGATGGCGATCGTGGCAGAAGTGAATCACAAAAAGGGATAGAGAAGGGACTACAAAGTCTAGTGTAAGATCTGAGAGTCCAGAACCCAAGTTTCCAGCCGGAAAGGGCTCACCGGGGGCTCAGCACGTGGAAAGAAGAAGAAAGCCAACGAAGGCATGTAGTTGTAAAACTTTAGAACGCCAGCGATGGACTGAATATCCTCTTGGGGAGATCGAGGTGTAGGAGAGCAGGTCCCACCCAGAAAGAGGGCATGGAATCAGGCGGCTCAAAATTAATTCTGGATGGTGAAGATGAGTGGCTCACCACTAAGACTCGTCTACCCACATAACTGTCACCTGAGCAAGAGAAATGGAGACAGGTGTTTTAATGTTGCAAGCACCAATCGATTTTCTTTCCGTTCACTGTTTCTTAGGAAGCCACTACAGCGTTTCTTTCAGAAGTAATGGTTATTAATCTGAAAACAGAAAAGCATGGAACAGTGGCTCTCACTCAAGATGGCAGCACGAGCCATTTCCAGGATGAGAGCAGAAGCAGGGGAGGCCTGAGGAGGAAACAGAGGATTTCACTTAAATGAGGTAAATCCGGGAGTAAATCAAGGCAGAAGTAGTCTTTGCCTGTGATGGTCTCTGCAGCAGCGGGGGCCCGGGGGTAGGGGCTGATGTTTGCCCTGATCTGCTTCGTGGTAGTCAACTAGGATTACCAGTCTCAGTGCTCAGAAATTCAGCACATTGGGTTTATTTCTCATCCAGATCCCTCTGCTGGATGGCAGTTCCCCGGGGAAGCTCAGAGTGATGGCATCATCGTCTCCACCACTGTAGTATGGCGTTTCCAAGGTGCGCCATGCCACCTTGATGGAGGAAGGAAGGGCTGGAGAGGCACGTGGGGGCTGCTTACCTCCTTAGACCAGAAAAAAACACGTCAGTTCATTGACCAGAAATTGTGGCACGACCCCGGTCAACCCCAGGGCCACCAGTTGTTTAATTTTTGTTTGCCCAAGAAGGAAAGGAAAACTGACATGGTGGCATTGCTAGTCTCTGGCGTAGGTCTTTCAATACCATCGAAGTTTCAGCAACATGAAGGTGCCGTTTTGATTCAAACAGCAATGAAATATGCCCTAATTAAAACAAGTTCTTGGGTGATAGATCCACGAGAGGTGAGTAAAGGAAATTAAGACCCTGCAGTAGACAGCAGGAAACAGTTGTGACACCCCCGCTCTTCCCTCCATGCCACTGTTCCACGTCCGGGGCACATGGGGCATGGCCTGAACCCAGTTCGTCAATGCTGATTCCTGCTTGGCAGATAGAAAAAGAAAACACTCCACGATCACACGTCGTACATGGTAAGAAGTGAGCCAGAAAAACAAAATAAATGAGTAGACCCCTTTCTTTCACTACCATTGCTCCAAGATACTAGTGAAGGTCATGGTCATGCCTACTCATGGTTCGTCCAAAGATGGCACGGCCACAGCTCCATCGGGACAGAGCCACTGCGCCCTGTCACACTGGGCGACCTCCAATCTGTGGGGACGAGCGCCCCGAAATCGCCACTCTCACTTCATGAAAGAGGGTGAATCACATCCCCCTCTTAACCTCCTCTGACATCCTGGGAGATATGACTGCATGCAGGCGGAACATCTCACCTGCAAAGTTAAACTGGCATTTGGGGGGCAGAGTAGAGCATCAGTCTTGTTCTTGTCTTGTGCAGGTATTTAAATCTCTTTACCTTTGCTCACTTTCTCGTGTGACTTACAATCTGCAGATCGGCCTCATAAGCTCCTTTGGGGCGGGGAATGTGTGCCCCCCTCTTTCCCCTGCGTGTTTTCTCTCCAGCTCCTCTGCAGCCTGGCCCCACACACAGTACCGCTCTCTTGCCAATGAGAGATGCCAAGAGAATTGTTTGGGGACAAAGATGTGTGGTCCACGAGCAGGCATATGGACAGCGGCAGTCCAGGGGGGGATTCTGCCCCTCGGTCCTTGCCCACCTGCTCCTGCAAACAGTCCCCGCGGGAAGCTGTGCAGGACTGGGGAGCCCCTGTTGGTTCTAAGTGTCGGGCCTGCGTGGCCGGCTTGTTCAGCTGCGTTACTGCCAGTGCTCTTTCTTGCTTTTCTCTGCTCATCAGGATGTTTCAGCCACCATGGGTTTAAGAGAGCAAAGACGGGTCTTGATGGAATATTTTTAAGTGCCTTCACTTTGAGCAATACTGGTCAAGTGCGGCTTTCTTGCTAAGATGCTGGCAGGTGGACGCTGAATCGTGAAAAGCACAAATGCTCGGCACGTGAAAACTGGCTGCGGCCGTCAAGGTGTTTCACAAACTATTCTGAAAATCTCGCTCCAGGGGAGGACAGAGAGGAAAGAAAGGGAGGAAGAGGGTGGAGACAGGAAACGAGAAGAGGGGATTGAAGGGTTTTCACTGTGTGAAAACCCAGACCAGCCGTGTGTTACTCAGAAGCTGTGATGGGGACAGATCGGTGACCCCTAAGCACTGCTGGGATCTGCCCCACAGGACCAAGGTGCAGGCAAGTAGGGGCACTGGGCGGAGAGAGACAAGGCTGACATTTGGTTGGGGCAGAACTTTGCTCTACTTTGGCCGAAAACCCACTCAGTGCCTCTGTGTTGAGGAACGATACTGTCAGTGGCCCTGACTTTCCATGCTTTGGTGGCGTTAACGCCACAGTGACATCAGTTCACCATGACGTCAGGAGTGGCCCCCGAGGACAGCTTGGAAAGGTTATAAGAAGTAACTTCCTACGTTTTCAAGGTCATCGAAGGTGACCTTGTGGTGTGTCCGGGCAGGAAGACAGAGAGGAAACACGATGTGCTGGGTGGCGGGCAGGGTTTGGGGACTTCTGTGGTGTGTGTGGATTTGGGGCCAGCCCTGGGGCCAGCCGGTAGTTACGTGGCTAGACGTCTTCCAAGATCGGCCTGCTGCTGTGTGAGTGTCCCCTTGTCCCCTGCTCAAACCTGGGGCCTGCAAAACAGGAACAAATGTTCAAAAGCATCTTATTGTGGAAAACGTTAAATAAAACTAAGTAGAATGTTAGGTTGCTTTCTTGTGTACTTAGCACGCTGATTTAATGATGGTGATGCCCTGTCATCCTTAAGTCTTTTCTGCAAACTCCACCTCCTACCTCTGATGGCTTTTTGCCCATATGGCTGTTTTACATATTTATTTATTGGGGGGGGGGTTGGGTAAAATATACATTCATGGAAACATACATAAAATCCCCACTCCGTCCCTGTTGACGGCCCCTGCGGAAAGGTCTAGTTGTGGGCTGGGGAATTTGAACAGGTTTTACGTGGTGATTCTGGGGTGCAACTCTCTGTGGATGCTTCCTTCTAGAATCCCCCCAACTTTCTGGCTCCTCCACCCATTGTGAGCTTTGTGCTTCGACACCTCAGCCAGCCAGACACCGGTTGCCCTGGCCAGCAGGTGGGTTGAGGGTGCACTGAGAGAGCACACATTTCACCAGTTACGATCTCTGCCTTTCGGGGTAGACCTCCCTCAGGTTTCTGCCTGCTTCTGATTTCCCATGTCCTTAAATAAACTAAAAAAAAAAAAAAAGATTGACTGCATATATTTACTACCTGCAGGAATTCAGTCCTACGGAGCTCTTTGGTCTTTCTGGAACCTGGAGGTCCACCTAATAAACTTCTGAAATCGTGAATATTTCATCTGGGACTTTTGTTTTCCTGGCAGGAAAGGTCCCCAGCTCACTTATCTTTCCCGTCTACATGCCGATTTTCTTATACCTGTTGGGAATGCGTTTCTGGAGGCTCCGTTGCTCAGTGAACTGTATCTGGTTTCTCTTGCTGCTTGTAACAAATGACCACAAACTAACTGGCTTAAAACACGGGAATTCATTATCTTACAGTTCTGCGGGTCAGAAGCCCAACGCAGGTCTTGCTGGGGATGTGGACATCTTTGAGACGTCACTGTTCTGTTTACCATAGCAACAGATGCTATTTAAGTTGTTATAACCTAGCACGTTCCCTAAATGGCTGTTGTTTTCCCGACGCTGTTCTCTGCATTCACACCCCAGGCCAGCCCCTGCCCCTGAGCTCAGGGGGTGCTTCCCCGGCATCCCCCATGGGTGTGGACCCGCTGGTTCCTGGGACACCCTGTGCCACGGCACATGGGCCGCAGTCAGCGTTCCTACGGTGCCCCGCTAACCCCGCCCGGCGGGACGCCTCTCATGATGCTCTTTGCCATGTGGAACTTTCTGCCTACGTCCAATTGTCTGCTAGTCATTACCTCACATTTCCTTCCTTCAGGGCATCTCAGTAAAACAGATCTAAGAGCGAACATGGTATTGTTGCTTTTCCTTTTGAAGAGAAATTCAGCATTATCGTCTGCGTCCCTCACGTATCCCGAGTGTGTATGTAACAAAATCTGTCCTCGCTGGGGTTCTCCAGAGAAAGAACCAGTAGGATATACAGAGAGATGTGTACAAAGAGATTGTCATGAGAGGTGGCTCATGCCATCACGGAGCCTGAGAAGACCCACCATCTGCCGGCTATGAGTGGGAGGCTCTGGGAAGCCCGTAGTGTGGCTCTAGTCCAAACCCAAAGGCCTGAGGATTGGGGGTCCACGGTGGAGACCCGAGTTCCTGTGTCAAGTCCTGAGGACCAAGCGTGTGTCTGTCAGAGGGCAGCGGAAGATGACTGCGCCAGCTCAGGTGGAGAGTGGACCTGCCCTTTTGTCCTATTCAGGCCCTCTGGGGTTTACCGTATACTCAGGGACAACACTTGGACGTGCAAGTGTGCGAGTAGGGGTATTCCATACACACGCGGGTACACGTAAGAGACACACAGGCACACACGCACATACATGGAGCACCCTCATAAATTTTCAAAGTCTTTTCAGGAACATGCTCAGACAAGTTACGACTAATTTTAAATTAATTTTTCATTTAATTGTGATTAAATTAATTAATATGGCAAAGGGCGGCTTTAAATGATTGTATTTGAAGACCCTTCAGAAGGGAATTCAGAAGAATGCACTCTCAGAAAGAAAATCCCTCTGACCCACGCATTTTCTTCTCTGTTGGGAGAGCTGACCCCTCTGCACGGCCGGTCACCTCTATTAACCTCCACGTGTTGCATAGCAACCGCGTGTCCTGCGGGGCGACTTCTGAAGCCTCATGAGCGAGAGTGGACGTTCACTTGGGTGCTTTGTCCCCTCGTCTGTGCGATTTTACCTACCGAGAAGGGAGAGCAAGGTGGATAGATTTGATTATTAGTGACTTCATTAGGAATTTTGCCTTAAGAAAGCATCCTAACTTTCGGCTAACGTCCAGTCGTTGGCTCCTATATAGATGTTCATTATGATTATTACCATGTTGGGGATCCGCTGTTACTTTGAAGATTGCTTATGATAAGGGGTGCCTGAGGGGCTCAGTCGGTTAAGTGTCTGACTTTGGCTCAGGTCATGATCTCACGGTTCATGGGTTTGAGCCCCGCGTCGGGCTCTGTGCTGACAGCTCAGAGCCTGGAGCCTGCTTTGGATTCTGTGTCTCCTTCTCTCTCTGCCCCTCCCTGCTCATGCTCTCTCTCTCTCTCTCTCTCCCACTCTCAAAATAAATAAATATTAAAAAAAGATTGCTTATTATAAGAAAAAACTATTTTACACTTGGGGACCTTGATAAATTGCATGTAAGCCAAGTTCCTATCAACTGACTCATTTAAAAATATTTTAAATGTTTATTTATTTTTGAGTGAGAGAGAGAGACAGAGACTGAGTGTGAGCAGGGAAGGGACAGAGAGAGAAAGAGAGAGAGAGAGAGATTGAGCAGGGGAGGGGCAGAGAGAGAGGGAGACACAGAATCCGAAGCCGGCTCCTGGCTCTGAGCTGTCAGCACAGAGCCCGACGCGGGGCTCAAACTCACGGACGGTGAGATCATGACCTGAGCTGAAGTCGGAGGTTTAACTGACTGAGCCACCCAGGCGCCCCTCAACTGACCCATTTGAAATACTCACCGAAACCCTGCTATTTGAACTAAATGCTTCTCTAAAAAGAACTATCATAAAACGCTAACTTTAACGCGTGTTAGTGATTCGTGTGGTTTATATACGCACATGTGGGAAAGGCCCGACCAAGCGGTTAGTTTCTTCTGATTTGTTTTAGCAAATTACCTTTAAAAGGCGGCTTTGACAAGATGGCTAGGTGTCAACAGGGAAGAGTAGAATCGGCCTTGGCCGTGGCCTGATTTACTTCTGTCCCTGACAGCGGTGGCCAGAGGCTTCCCAGGGCGAGGTCTCTGCTGTCTTCCCAGGTACCCTCACCCCTGACTCCACACCAGTTCAGCTCGTTACTGCAATCCGCTTTATTTCTCTCTACTGACCCACCTCTCTCCCGTTTTCATTTTTTTTTCAATAAAGAAAAGGCATAAAGAGACCCCTCTAATGGCTCTGATCTGCTAATAATGGGTTTCGTTCAACACAGACACCGGGCCTGCGCAGGGTGACCTTCTTCCCTCTGCTCTCCGAGTTCCGTGTGGAAGGGTGGCTTTGCCTGCGACTTGAGCTCGCTTCACCAGGAGAGGTGCTTACAGAGGAAATCAAATCTATGGACTGTGTCCCATTGCCTTTTACCTGCACGGGGCGGGCGGGGCCGGCCCCTGCGTGCTCACCCTTGTTTAGAAGATTCATGTTTATCTAATGGGAAGTCAATATATTGTCCAGGAGAGAGTCAGGGTGTTGCTAACGACCCATCAGGGACGGCTCCTTGCCGGCTCGGAGGCCATGCTCCGGTGGCTTAGAAAGCACTTAGTGGCTCTCAGAAGCCATCTCCCTCACACGCCGGGAGGCAGCCCGTCACTCATCCGGTCCTCAGATGGCCACGTTTCTCAGCGTCCTCACAGTGGGTCCGGCCGCAATGCTGTCCAGAGGGACTCCGTGACCCGACGCCCCGTTGCCAGCCCGCGTTGTGTCTAGACCTGAGCCTCGGTCCAAATTGGAGTGGACACCGCGGGAAAAGTGATGGTTTGCTCTGTGTTTCAGAGACCACCAGACCAGAGCATATTGTGGCCCTCTTTCTCTAAGCTCCAGCCTCAGATAGGTAATGTAATATAACCCTTATTTCATACTGAGGCAATGCTGCAATATCATGTAATATAACATCGCAGTAACACATTCTAGACTGAGGCACTGCTGAGGCAAATAAAGACTAGGGGACTTGTCCACAATTATGGCATCTATCTATCTATTTCTTTTCTTTCTTCCTTCCTTTCTTCCTTCCTTCCTTCCTTCCTCCCTCCCTCCTTCCCTCCTTCTCTCCCCTCCCTCTCTCTCTCTCTTTCTTTCTTCCTTCTATTATTTATCTATGTATCTATATCTATCTATCTACCTATCATCTATTATCCCTATCATCTATCTATCATCTATCTAACTATCTATCTCTAGATAGATATCTCATGGCAAATGTTAATTCCACCCACAATGTTAATTCCCATGCAAATGTTAATTCCACCCCACAAGGGCCCTTGTGGACACACCCCGAAGACTGACCACACATGCATCCACCCCACAGACCAGTCAAGTTGCACCATGCTGAGGGCCACAGGGACTGTTGCCCTGCTTTGGCTGGCCACCCCCGTGTCCCCAAGCCTCAGCGAGCGGGTCTTTCTTCTCTCTCAAAGTCACTGTTAGGGTGGACTGAAACAGCGCACGTAATGGGCTACAAAGGCTTGCGTTTCACAAGCCCTCAGAGGGCTCCCCTCTCCCTCCCCGTCACCCTGTGTCTGAGTCTGGGCCCGCCAGGATGCCTTCCTCGAGAGCCCAGTCCTCCTCTGCCATGCGAACATGTCTCCTTCCCCCGCCTCCCGCTTGTAAGGGATCGAGTATGTGCTGTCGTTCTGTGCCTCCCGCAGGCTTCAGCCCCATTCTCCAGTGAGACAAGTCACAAAAGACGATCGGATGGGCTGGTCCCAAAGGGCGTTCATGACAGGACAACGGTGGGAAAGTGTTCTCGTTTTATGAATACAGGACAGGGTCTGAGTACTAAGCAGCGGGACCCCCAGAAGGAGCCAGAGAAGGGGTAGTAGCCGCACAGAATTGTGAAAAAGGGGATTCACAGGGATTTTCAGAAGCAGAAGGAGTGGAAATGGTAAAATGGCGGATTCTTGGGGAGGAAAAGAAAGAGTGGCTGGGACACAGAGTCACCTTCAGCGCTAGGCTGTGCTGTCTGTGAGTGGGGACCTGCCCCGGGGGCCACCAGCACGTGCACCTCCCAGGGACGCCACGCTCGGGTCCCCATTCCCCCCTCCTCTCAGTGGATCTGCACATTTGCATTAATCATACATGCATGGCACTTGCGTTTAATCACTTTGGCAATATCCGGTTTACCTCTTCTGTTTTCATCTCCTAAACAAGATTTGCCTCATCAGATCTTAAAATTGCATTTGACATGGTAACCAATAGTTGAATTATTCGTTCCCTACAAATGTCATTATTTACCATGTAATGTCCAGGAAGACACAGCTTCCAAGTGTTCGTATAGGATTTCCGTGCATTATCACCATTCTCCTCACCGCTGAAACGGCCAGCAGGGGCGAGGAGAAGAAGCCGAGCGGGTCCAGGAGGGGAGTCGTCGTGTGGGAGGTGGTCTGAAGCACTGGCCTGGCCCTCAGCCTCTGCCCAGACACCTGGATTCCTTCCCTGCCTGGACGCACCATTTCCTGGCTCCCTGGACCAGTGGACAGTGATTCTGTCTCCCTAAGCTTTGTCTTTTTGTTTTCGAAATGAAAATAATAATGACAGTTTTTGGTCAAGGAGGTAATTGGCTGTAAAGTGCTGATTGCAGTGCCTAAACACTTAACAAATGTCAAAACTTATTCCGTGTACAGTATTTTTAATGAAGATTTCACAATGTTTTTGGCATTGCACGGGAAAAGCAGATGTTGGACCTCTGCTGGCGTGGGCCTTCATTTCTCATTGCTCGTTGCAAACATCTGGTTGATGAAGGGGTTTTCCATCCTGAAGCCAAATACTTTTACTGCTTCCCTTTCTAGCCCTTACCCCAAAGCCCGCCATTTCTCGCGTGGTCCACGGGAGAAGCCCAGCTGACCTCCCAGCCTCCCAGCCTCCATGGCATCAACGTCCTCTACACCTTTTTGCTAGCCACGTGTTTCTGAAACACAACCGCACTCACGCTGTTCAACTGCCACACCGCCTGCTCGGTGACCTCTCTGGGACTCAGCTCCTTAGGTTGGGGTTGTGACAGACACCTTGGTTGGCTCACCCACACCTGTTCCAGCCCTCCTTCCTTTGCTTTTAACCCCTCGGAGGCCACGTAATCAACTTGATGGCCTCCCTGCGTTCAAGGACTGCCTATAGCAGGTAGCAGAGGCCATGAGTGGAGCCTGGTGAGGGAGTTGGGGATGGCCTTTGCTTTACTTACTTAAAGTTACATCTCTGAACCACAGCTGATGCTACATGACTGCCTTGCTCCAGGGCTGCACGTGCACGGTGACATGCGGGATGAGAGAAACACGCACGGGCTGCGGATGACTTTGGAGTCACAACCACAAAGCCGGCCGCTGGGTGTTCTGGGTGTTTCTCCATCTGTTCATACTCTCATGACCTCAAAGACTTTTCCAACTCTTCTGAGCTCTTCCAGAAGCTCATCTTCTCCCTCACTCAGCTCATCTAGCTTCCCTTTCTGCTTGGATTATCATTGAAGGAATCGGGAGAATTTCTGTAAGCCACCCCCTTTGCCCCTCTGCACCCAGGACCTCCCTTTCATCTCTGTTTGTCAACTTGGCTGCAAACTAGAAATACCCGGGAGCTTTAAAAGTGACTAGTGTTCAAGCCATGCCCTAAGGCCACTAAACGAGACCCTCTGGATGTGGGTTCTAGGCTTCAGAACATTTGCAAAGGTCCTCAAGAAATCACGATGTTCAACGGAGATTGAGAGCCAATGCCACAGGTTGGCGGCCGTCCAATGGCAGTGGCAGCATTACCTGCGAACACTTTAGATGCAAACATTGGGACCCACTGCTCTTAGTAGAAGCAGGTTAAGGACGTGCCCATCTTTCACGGAAACAGAAAGCAGAACACTGCAGGGGTGCCAGGTGGCTCAGTCAGTTGAGTGTCTGACTCTTGTTTTCGGCTCAGGTCATGATCCCGGCTTTGTGGGATTGAGCCCCGCGTAGGGCTCCCTGCTGAGTATGGAGTCTGTGTGGGATTCTCTCTCTCCTTCTCTCTGCCCTCCCCCACTCTCGCCCATGCCCTCACTTTCTCTAAAATAAAAAAAATTAAAAAAACAAAGCAGAACATTGGTTATAGGGAGTCGGGGAGGGAGAAACAGGGAATCGTTGCTTCCTGGGGACAGAGGGACAGAGCTTCAGTTTCGCAAGATGAGGAATTTCTGGAGATTTGTTACACAACAATGTGAATATACTTAACACTACTGAACACATGCTTAAACATGGTTATGATGATAAATTTAATGTTAGTTTTTAAATCATAATTATCAATAAAAATAATTTTTTATTAAAACAATTTTTTAAGCGTTTTATTTATTTTTGAGAGAGAGAGAGAGAGAGAGAGAGAGGAGGAGGGACACAGAATCCGAAGCAGGCTCCAGGCTCCGAGCTGCCAGCACAGAGCCCGACGCGGGGCTCGAACCCACTAACCGTGAGATCATGACCTGAGCTGAAGTCGGACACTTACCCCACTGAGCCACCCAGGTGCCCCAAAAATAATATTTTATTTTTCTTTTCTCTTTTTTTTTTTTTAATTTTTTTTTCAACATTTATTTATTTTTGGGACAGAGAGAGACAGAGCATGAACGGGGGAGGGGCAGAGAGAGAGGGAGACACAGAATCGGAAACAGGCTCCGGGCTCCGAGCCATCAGCCCAGAGCCCGACGCGGGGCTCGAACTCACGGACCGCGAGATCGTGACCTGGCTGAAGTCGGACGCTTCACCGACTGCGCCCCCCAGGCGCCCCCCAAAAATAATATTTTAAAAAGTACTATCATTGTTGTTGTAGTTTTACCCCCGTTCCCGTTCAGACCTGCTTCGCTTACCCCTTCCTTCTGCTAACTCTGCAGGGCCCGGTGCACCCGAGATCTGCACACCTCACCCCTGAGCCCACCCTCAGGCCCTGCGTCTCCCAGGTCTCTGTGCCTCCCCTCTCTGAATGCTGGACTTTTAGGTTCCAGCCCTGAGCTTTGCTCAAGGATGCTGTCCCATGCAGGCATTTCCCCCAGGCTCCAGGGTCCAGTCGCCGAGTGTAGACATGCCCAGCTCTGCCTCAGTTCTTTCTGGCCTGTCGTCTCTCAAGCTCTAGAATCCCTTGCCTGCCTGAAGCCACACTTGGATGAGGAGTAGACATCTCAAACCCAGAGTTTCTTACGCAGACTTTCCGACGTCCCTACCTGGCTTAGAGATCCCTTTCCTCTATTTTGAGAAGAACCATTTTCCTGTCTCTTTGGCGGAAATCTGCAGCACCGTTTTTCACTCCTCTGGAACTTGCCAAGACATCTTCCTGGCTGTACCTTGAAGAGATCCCAGAGCCCGGCCTCTTCTCGCCTCATCGAGGGCACGTTCTTGCTCTTGCTGGAACCACCCTCGCCTCTCCCCTGAATTGTGGCTCTGTCCATGCGGCAGCCACAGGATTCCTCTGTCAAATCCTCCAGGGTCCCTACATCACCGGCAACAGCGGCCTGCTGGGCTCTGGGCCACCTGGGACTGCCCTGACTGCACCCCAGCCGTTGCTCCCACGCTGGAGCTCACACGGCCTCTGCTGGAAGGTTCTTCCTGGATTCTCTCTGGTCCTCTGGACTTTGCTCGCTTTCCCTGGTGGCCCCGAGGTTCTGAGCCTCCTTCCTGTGCAGTATTTTTCTCATAGCAATTCTCACCTCCTTAGGTACTATTTTGGTCTTTGCCACTAAGATTAAACCTCCCTGTTCTGTCTTTGGGTTTCCTAAGTGCCACGTTCCGGAGCCTCGAACAGCACCAGGCTCCAATCCGGAGCTCACTGTCTGTTCCTTCAGGGGACGGGGATACACTAGAAAGTGCACCTTGTGCTCCAGGAAACACTACAGGGCTGGTGGCCGGACTTCCTCCTCCCCGGGGAGTGTCCACACCAGTCCTGCCCTTAACTCGCCAGGCTCCACCCTTAGCTGGGGTCAGACGTGCTCCAGGCGATTCTTGTTTTCTGGGATTTACTCAAATATTACTAACCATGTGACGGGAAAACTAAAGAGAAAAGTCCTAAGGGCCACACCATACTTTTTGTTCTATTTGCCCAGAAAATTGCTGTGGGGCTGTGCT